>NC_135578.1:24123860-24748860 GCF_965152235.1 Eretmochelys imbricata
TCATGCTCTTCTCAGAAGCTGCCAGGAGCCAAGGGCATCCCAGCTCCCAGTGGAAGGGAGTCCTGGCTGAGGGCCTGCTGCTGTGAAAGCGCTGCTCCTGGCTGCTCTGAGAGTCACCCCGGGCTCTGCCAGCCACCATGGGCTCCAAGAAACCAGCTGGCATGGCAAGGCTTGGCCAGGTGCCCACGCACAGCAGGGGCTTCGTAGAGAGGGAAGAGGCCTCGCAGCATCTGGATGGCATCAGTGCAGAGCGCAGCACAAGCCACACAGCCTACAAGAGAAGGGGCATGGGCCTGCACAGGTGCTGCATCACGACTGACTCAGACCCCATGCAGAGTGGACGGAGGCCCCCAGGCCAGGCCACATCTTCCAGAGCAGCCCCAGCAGCCCCTCTGGGCCAGTGGCATCCCAGTTTCAGTGTGGGAGCAGCCCAGCAGCCCCTCTGGGCCAGTGGCATCCCAGTTTCAGTGTGGGAGCAGCCCAGCAGCCCCTCCGGGCCAGTGGCATCCCAGTTTCAGTGTGGGAGCAGCCCAGCAGCCCCTCTGGGCCAGTGTCCTGCAGTGCTAGGACAGACTGGGGAGCCATCTCCGCTAGCAGCAGTGGCTGGCGACAGAAAGTCGGAAGGGGGATAGCAGTGGCTCTGAGCTGTGAGGATCCCAGGGCAAACCCCAGAGAGCTGAGTGTCCCCGCCCCATCAGGGCCACAGGAGATGGGGGGCTGCAGCAGGCAGCCCGTGCTGCTTTCCTAGTCACCAGATCAGATGCTTCATGACCCCCACCACAGCGGTGCCAGGAAAGGAATCCTGCATGTGGCCTCCAGGCCCAATGGCTCCCTTCTGCAGAGGGAGGGCACCAGGTGTGAATGACTCACCATGCTCCTCCTTCCCCTGCCCCCTCCCTAGCCTTCCTCCAACTGCCAAAGCCACGAAGGCAAAGGTATGCGTCGTCATCAACCTGCCCCATCTCTCCCCTTAAACCCCCCCACCATCCTGCCTCCTGCCAGGCATGTCAGTCGAGGCGCAGTCGCTCCGGGGCCCGGATACCTCACCGGGAGAGGAACTCGAGGAATCTGCCTGCAGGCAGCTTGCATGCCTCCCTGCTCCACAGGGACTCAGCAATGGGCCCGTGGAGCGAGAGCCACACACTCGGAACAGGGCGACTACTGGGCAGCTGGTGCTGGCATCAGACCCTCCCTTCATCAGCCTTTGGAGCTCCCTTGGGTTGGGTTAGGTCAGCCCCCACCCCCCCATTCTAGCCCTGGGACCGCACACAGCTCTGCCAGTGCCCCTCTGTTCACACCCCCAGAACCTCCCCCCAGCTATTCTAGCTCTGGGACCCCACACAGCTCTGCCCGTGCCCCTCCGTCCACACCCACAGCATGCCCCCTGGCTATCCCAGCCCCAATCTTGCTATGCAGCTCCGTTGATTCGGCCCCTCCTATCCCATGCACATGGGGCTGGACAGGGACTGGAGCATGCTCAGGGAATTCTGGTCAAAGTTCTACTGGATGGGGGGCAGGAGGGCGAGCTGGACTCCAGCTGCTGTGCCCCAAGGAGCTGAGCATGGCATGTGCTCTCTCCCCCTCCCCCTTGGCGTGTCACTGAGCAGAGCAGGGAAGGGGATGAGCCAGCTGGGCAGTGGCTGAGATGGGAGCTCTGAGCTGTGAGGGACCTGAGGCCATTTGTCCTGTACCTCCCACTAGCCCAGGGGTACTGCCTGCAGCACAGGTGTAGCCAGACTGGGGCTGAGGAGGGACTCATCGTGCCCTTTTCCCTGCTAATATCAAGTGGAAAGAAAAGCCCCTGATGCTCCCTGCCCAGGCCTCACCTCCATGAAACAACTTCCCCTGGGCTCCAGTCTTCGTTCCCCACAACTGAGCTGGGAAAGGCCTTGGGGCAGGCGGGGCAGCCATGCAGAGCTCCCAGAGACACACGGCTAGCGCACTCACTGCACCATCTATTATCCAGAGAACCCCCATTACAAAGCGGGAGCTCCTGTCTGGCTCAGCTGCTACCCATAGCCCTCATGAAGAGCCAGGGGTAAGCCTTGGCTGCAGGACCCTCACACAGGGAGCCGGGGGGCTAAGGCGTTCTATGCGGCTGGCTGAGATCGGGGAGGAAGAGGGGGCTGTGACTCATGCTCAGTGTAGTCAGAAAAGGGCCCTTCTCTGTCAGTCTGCATTCACCTGCTCACTGCACCAACCCCAGCAGCTTCCCTTCAACACCTTGTTTCCTTCTGTTCACCAGGTGATTCCCCCTCGCAGTTCTTCTGTCTATGCTCCTGCCCAGGGGAACAGAGCAAACCCAGGACTGTGCCTGCTGGGCCACCACCGATGACTGGGGCCAGGGGGTCCCGCATGGCAGCAGAGCTGCAGTCGCTGTCCTTCCCTCTATGCCTACAGTTAGCTCCTCCCCACTGCAATCCCTCGAGTCCCCCAGCCACCAGTGGACTAGCAGACAGAATCGAGCCATGCAGGTGCCTATGCCAGGGCAGCACCTGGCACGCCCTAGGCACTGCATATGTGGGTCTTGGCCTAAGGCCGTACACTCAGATCCTTGGTTACTGCAGTCATGGGCATGAGGTAAGGGCGGGGATACTGGGCTGGCCACGCTCACTGAGTGGACTGGACTGGTTTCCATGCTGTTCCTGTGGGCCCAGAGCCTTGGGGAAGGGAGGTTTCAGACAGCACCTTGTAGGCCAGGGTTAAGGCTTCCTGGCTGGGAGTGGGCTCAGCTGAGCCATGTTGCACCCTCCAAGCAAGGCTGTGCAGGCCGCAGTTGCTCTGGGCTAAGCTGGGAACTATGCGGGAACAGCTCGGGGCAGGGACACTAATTCTCTCACACAAGCAATGACAGGAAAGCGCTACACTGCCAGAGTGGGACATAGGGAGGAGGAGGGTGCACAGAGTATGCCGGGTGGAAAGGGGCTCACAGCTCAGCTTACACTGGTGCCAGAAAGCTTCTGCAGTGGTAATTACTGCAGAGCGAGGAGCAAGGTGAGAAAATTAAAGGGAGCAGAGACACCACTTCCCTTTCTGTAGGGGCTGCTCACCTAATTGCACCCCTGCTTAGAATCCACAGGCCTCACCCTCCACCACCCCCAGCTCGTCTGGTTCCAACCTGCCCCAGTTTGCAGCGCAGCAGCAGGCAGGGACCCCTACCATATTCAAGCTGCTGATGGGATCTCTCCCTCCTGCTGCAGAGAAGAGGGTAGGCAGTGGTGGCTCCCCAGGACCAGTAAGGCTGGGGGTCTTGCCAACCCTGTTGTGAATTAGACACATTACCAGCTTTACCCACAGCTGCGAACAGGCTGTGTGTGTCAATTTCAGCTACTCCCCTTCTCTGTTAACAGTCTCTCCAGCCCCACAGGAGCCAAAGCTAGGTAGGAAAATCCAGCAGCAACCAAACAGGTACTAAAAAATAACTACCTACCAGTTACTTTCTGCCTGGCAGGTCTGCTGCCTTCCCACCTGTCTGTAACACAGTCATTAAAGTCTCAATGATGGTCTGTGTATCTGCTCCACAGAACTGGTGGTAACGGGCCAGATTGTCAAATGTCTGCCCCCAATATGCATGAGCAATTACCATAACTGCACATGCAGATCATGCCCTTGCACTTACAGCTGGTTAATTAGGCCCATTTGTACACACAGTTATCTTATTTGGGCACATTATTGCACACCTGGTTTTGGAAATCGGGCCTACAGCCCTAGCTAGTAATTGCATCTATAAATGGCCATTGAGACATAACTAGTTATAATTTCTGCGACTGTGTGTGCAATGACATCAATCACATGTGTCCATCAGGCACATGCACACTGATAAGACAAATCCGGCGCAATTCCTGCAGGTCTCTCCACCAGTGCTCTTGAAGGTCAGGGGACTGCTCCCTGCCCTGGGGACACTGGAGAGGACAGCACGGAAGAGGACAGAGGGAAAAGCTCCATTTTCCCCCACCTCTCCATAAGGGTAGAGGACTCCTGGTTGAAATGCCGGGGAGGATAATTCCAGGACAAACGCGTCCCCACACTGCCCTTAGTGTGCTTACAAATGCACAGAACAAAGCCTACGGGGTTAACTCCATGCAATTTCCCTAACACTGGCCTTTACAAACAGCACCAGAGGTCGTGTGCAGTCATGCCCAAGCTTTCCAGCACATTCTTCCTGCAGTAGCAGCAGCCAACCTTCCCACCCACTCACCCTTCAGAGAAAAGACCCTCCCCCTCCCACCAAGGATTGAGCAAAATCAGGCAAGAGGCCCAATTTTCTACAGGGAAAGTGGCTAGTGACCTACAGCGGAATGGTTCCCAGCGGGGAAGTGGGAGCTTGCTTAGAGCTATAGTGGGGACAATAGCAGGACATGGGTTTGGTCTGGCCTCAGAAAAAGGGTCCTTTGCTCCTTCCTCATATCCAGCCTGCAGCAAAACTTTGCCCTTATTTCAGACAGGCAGATAACAGTCAGCTCAGATCCCCTCACCCCCAAAGCATAGAGCTGACCACATTCCCACTACAGGTCACACAGTGCCCTGCCTCTCTCAGGAGACTAAACAACCCACCTAGAGAAGAGGAGCCATGAAGGGGAGTCCCTATGGCCTGTACCAGAGGGCTGCCTTGTGAGGAGCAGGGACTTTCTAAAGCGCACAGCACTGGCTGATCTCTGCCCTCACTGAAACCAATCCAAGTTTTCCCTCTGCACCCAGAGCACAAGAGAGAGAGAGTGCCTGTCACACGTTTCTGCATCTCAGGCCTAGCTGTCCGTGGGGGAGAGGAGGGAGCCTCTTGGGGCTGGCTGGTGGGACTCGGAGGTGCAGACTAGCAGGATGCAAAGATGCTGGCCCTACAGCAACAAGCAGCAATAATGGCATCTGTTCAGTGAGAGGGAAGGGATAGCAGCAATGCTGGGCCCCGGCCTCCTGCTCGCCCCAGCCATGCCTGAGCTGAGCTGTGATCTTCACAGTGAGAACATCTGTCTCCAGCTGGAGGAGCGCAGTGGGTAGATTGGTCACCTTCCACCTCCACAGCCAGAGGGCTGTCCAGGCGAGGTGCCCTGTGTGTACAGCACCCAGAACAATGGCGGCCCAGGCCTAGCTGGGGGCAGTTGGGGCCAGGGCCAAGGGCAGGCTGGTGGAGATGAATCCTTGCCAGTGAATGTAACGGCGTCCTTGCCCTCCTACTGCTGGCTCAGAGGAGGGGAGGCAGGGTCACCTCAGGAGACACTGGCTTAGTGCGAGCTGAGCTGGTGAGTGCTTTTAATGCTTTGGGCTCTCACCTGCAGCCCAGAGTTCCCCTGTGCTCTTCATTTCCCTTTCCCTGGCCCTGGCCTGGGCACTAGTACTACAAACACACTTACTGTCCAGCCCCCAGGGCTCCTCTTTGCCTCACCACCATGGAGCTCTCCCCCAGCCCCAGCTGCCTGTAGTCCAGCTCCCCCCCGCTGCAGCTTGGCACAGCCAGCAGCTGCACGCCAAGCCTGCACCAGGCAGGAAGGCAGCTAGCCCCTTGCCAGGCAGCCGTCCCCCTCGGGGCTTGCACTGATTCCAGGAGACTCACCAAGGCTGGTATGAGGGAGGCCCAGAGCAGACAGTGACTCACGCCAGGCAGTGGAGATCATGTACGGATGCTGCGCCAGGGCAGCCCTCGGCTTGGGATCCCCACTGCTGGGCAAACGCAGACACAGCTGCCGAGCCCCAGGCGGGGAACGGCCTCGTTAACCCCCAGCAAGGCTCCAAGCCTTGCCAATGGCTGACACTGCGTATGGGAGGAACCAAGAGCAGCCACAGAAATAGCTCTGGGCTCCTCAGCACCTGGGAAACTAAGGCCTGAATGGGAAACAAGCCCCTGGAAGCTCTGAGCCAGTGCCCAGCCCCATGCTGCAGCTCTGTTATGATACCCAGAGAGCCCTTACTCAGCCCCCAGAGCCATGTGCTCTATTACCTTGAGATCCCTTCCCCGAGCTGGACAGCTGCAGTGAGGGTAGAGACCAGCTGTCACAGCTGTGGGAAGTGTGAGTACAGGGGGAGGTGCCTCCTTTCCCCTCCCATCACTAGGGTGCCCCTGATGGCAGTAATGCTGTGGGACAGAACAAAGCAGGGAGCCCCCATGGTGCTCTCCCTGCCTGCCCACCCTTCCGGCTGTCCCCAACACACTGTGACGCTGCACACCTGAGACAAAGGGGCCTGGAGCTGCCCTGCATGCCAGATTTGCAGGCGTGGGGGCAGTGCCAGGGATCCAGGAACCCCAGCCCTAGCACAGGAGGGTCCTGGACTCCTTGAGCTCCTGGGTGGGCAGCTCCAGCATTGCCTGGTACACGGCAGGGCATTTCCCAGCACTGCAGCTTCTCCAGAGCAGCGGATGGGCAGCCCCTGAACCTTATCTCCTCTGCCTGTTCCAGAAGGATGGTGACCATAACGGGGAGGCTGTGGAGGAAAGGGGAAGTGTTTCAGTGCTCCGGCAGGGACATTAGAGACCCTGGGGCAGGTGGGCAAATCCAATAGGGAGGCTATTCCCTGCTCTCTCTGATGCTCTGAAGCAGTTGGTATTGGCTCCGGCAGGAGACCAGGCTGATGGGCCAGTGACCTGCTCTGACACGGCATCTCACATCTTCCTGGCTGGGGCTTAGATGCAACTTGGCCGCAGAGTCTATTAGAGGGGAAACAAAGTGACCTCGTCTAAGGTCAGTGAGCAGAGGAAGTGGGGCGAGCCGCAGGGCCAGGACAGAGATGGCCAGA
Organism: Eretmochelys imbricata; assembly: GCF_965152235.1. Taxonomy (NCBI): domain Eukaryota; kingdom Metazoa; phylum Chordata; order Testudines; family Cheloniidae; genus Eretmochelys; species Eretmochelys imbricata. The sequence continues at coordinate 24,130,587 of NC_135578.1, forward strand.
GAAGGGAGCTGCAGAATCTGTGCTTTGCCTCAGGGGCTCGTTGGGACATGCTCCAGGAATGTCTCCAGAGCACTTCCCAGCCCCTGGATCTCCCCCAGCAGGGCTACCTCACCCGCTTGCTCTGCTGAGAGCAGGCCCAGCAGAAGAGTCACTCTCCCAGAATGAAGGATTCACTCCAGCTGGAGCCAGCTTAGAATGGGGGGAGCCACTCCAGAAAAGAGCCTGTCTTCACAAACTGGCTACTCCCCAAGGCAGCCTGCAGTACATTCGGGGAGAGCAAGAGAACGCAGTCATGTGTCCGGGGCCTGGCAGTAAGGGCACAGGCTGTGGGCCCAAGGGCTCGGAGCTCCGCCCAGTGGGAAGGGGAGAATCTCCTAGACATCCCTAAGGGTCTCTCCTTGCACTTGGCTGTGGGACAAAGCAAAGGGCCTGCAATCAGCCTCAGGGTCATAGCTCTTCCCTGCCCCACTGTTAAAGCTCCCATGCTAAGAACTGCCAGCTGAGCCAAGTGCTCTGCATGCAGAACACTCTCCTACCCCTGAAGCATGGTGGGGAGACGGCATGGCTGCTGTGTGTCACTCCTCAGCAGCGTGCCTCAGCCCAGCTGGAGCACAGGTAATCTCCTCTCTGGCCATGAGTGCATCTAAGCCAAGGAAAGAGATATCCCACAACACAATAGAGGCTACTGCCAGGAAGCAGCCACAGAGGGTGCATTCTAGCACATGGCACGCCGCTCATTGGAAGTGACACACCTGGCACTGTCAGCAGCCTGTTGCCAAGCATCTGGGGGTCTGAACTGGCATTTTCCCACTCATCTTCTCCCAAGAAGCCTGTCTGGTCTATTACAGCTACTAACCAAGTCAATGCAACATGCTAGGAGCCGCTCTCTCCCTCTGAGAATCAAGGCTGGTGTTCTGCTGATGCATTTCTGTGTCTGGGGCCCGTGCGGGGTAAGAGGGCTCAGTGCACCATTCAGGGCTGGAGGAATTTTAAGCCCACTTGGCCATTTCCTGGCAGGCCCAGCCCCCCAGGGGCTCTTGGACAAGCCCTCACCAGCCCACACTTCCCAGGGGCCCAGAAGCTATGGCAAAGCAGCTTTTCTTCTCATAAACTCTTGAGTCTGGAGTTCCAGAGGCAGCCAAACTGACATCCCAGACAGGCAAAACATTGACCTGTGGCTCCAGACCAGCTTCTCCCTGGCCACCTAAAGAACCTCCTACAGGCCTCACTGCCCAGGCTCCTCCTCCTCCCAGAAGATGTTTACCGTGCTCAGCACTGAGAGCTATCAAACAAGGCTGAGGAGCCTAGCCCAACCTCAGTCAGACAAGCCAGCTCAAGTTCAATGTGGGACTGGTTTGGCCGAAGATGCAGGGCCCCAGCCCTGCTGTCTGGGGGGGGAAGAGTAGCAGGAGGGACAGTACTGATGGCAATAGTTAGAGGGCTGCTTCTGTGCATCGGAGGGTACTTCAGGCCTGGATCCATCACTGCCTGTCATTATGGAAATGGGAGCCATGACCTGGAATCGTGGGCCTGGTTCCACTGCTGTGCAGCCGCTGGAGTCGTTCCCACCTGTGCAGAGTGCAGGCTGGATGCTGCCACGCTGATCTGGACATGCTTTACACCCACTCTGCCTAAACCGGGTGCCAGGCAGTGCAGCCCAGAGGGTTGCCCCAACAGTGAGGGTGGGTAGCTACAGGTCAGATGGAGAAGCAAAGTGAAAACCAGGCTCTTTGGGAGCCGACATTTCCCAGGGCACATGAACTGCTGTTTGAGGTCAGCAAACCTGGGGCTGCCAGGAGCACCGGCTGATTTCAGCATTAGCTACTAGGTTCCCGCTGCAAGCGCTTACACTGTGGCGGGCACTAGAAAGGAACAATAATAAGAGAAATGCTCCTGCAGGAGTCGTCCGAGCCCTACCCGCTGCCAGGAATCAGCATGCAGGGTACGAACTCAGGCGACGGCACCGTATGGGTGCTGCAAGCTGCGGCCAGTGTGCCCTTGGGAAATTCTGACCCTTTGCCAGCTGGGTGGGCAGACACAATCCATCACTGACTGCAGCTGCTGAATCATGGGAGACAGAGAGGGGGCATGCAAATGAGGGTTCCCCTCCCCCCAAGCAGAGCACACATCCTCCCCCTGCCAGGTGACAGATCTTGAGTGAGTCAGTATCGAGGACCTGGCAAGTGCTTGAGGCTGGGGTCCCAGCTCAGAACAGCTGGGCTGCTCTCTGCCGTTGTTCAGATCTCTCAGAAGCTCTGCCAGCCAGCAAGGGGGAGAGGAGCCAGTGCTTGGCAAAGGCCTGGCAGAGCAAGAATAGAAACAGGGATTGTTTGGGCAGGCGCTTCCCAAAACTCCATTCCAAAGGATCCAACAGTGACAACCCCACTAACTGCCCCTGCAAGGCAGGGTTTGTGTCTGGCTCTGGGCTCCTCCCATTTAGCAGGCTCCAGCAGCCAGTACCCTCTCCTGCCCCGGCTGTGAACCTCACCCCAGTCCTGTGGCCAGAGCTTGCCAGCCCCTCAGAGCATGCGGGGGGAGGGAACGGAGGGTGGACTCACGTATGTGTGCTGGGTGCTGCCAGGCCTCCCTCTCCCTTGTCAGGAGCCTCCCTTCTCCCTCCCTTGAGCCTGGAAATGCTCCTTCCTCCGTCCTGGTCTGACTGCAGCCAGCACAGCACGGGGAGCTGGGGGCTGTTCTCAGGCAGATATTTGGGTCTCCTAGGTAACGAGCCATCTTCACTGGAAACATCCAGGCCTGGCACCGCTCTGTTTCTGCCAAGCAGGCTGCGCCCTTTCACTGCAACAGCGGGGTCTGGAGACTGGCCCCTCCTCAGCCCGGATTCAGAGCACAGCTGGGTTGGAGCGCACACGTGGGGCAGTGCTCTTCTGTGCAAATGCACGTGACTTTGGTTCTTGTGCTTGTTTGTGGACGTGCGCATGGGTCCGTGTGCAACCCCCCCTCCCCCGTGGGGGGGTTAGTATGTGGGGCAGTGCACATGCACTGAACAGTGTGTGAGTGTGCACATGTGTGGCTGTGCGGACGAGGCAGGTTGGTGTGGAGGGGCCTGTTTGCTGCTCAGGGCCAATTCCATGCAGGAGAGCTCCCCAGGAGAGCTCTGCCTTTCTACCCTCTGCTGAGCGCAAGCATAGCACAGACCTTGCTCTGGTAACCTCATGGGCCAGATTCAGGGCAGAGGAGTGAGGTGCAGGCATCTCAGGAGCCAGCGGGAGAGGCCAGGGCTTTCACTCAAGGAGCCAGGCCGAGCAGAGGTCACTGGTGCTGCTGTAACCAGTTTGGGTTCATACTCTGGGCTCCCTGCCAGGAACTGCCTGACACACCAGCCCCTGAGGAGAGGAGAGGCTCCCTGGGCAGCCAGCTCCCTCGCTCCCCAGGCCTGAGAGGAGGGACCAGCTTGCAGTGCAGCACAGCGTGCGAATGCAGGCAGCGAGGGAAGGTGGGTTCGGGGGGTCCTGCAGCAGGCAGCAAGGAAAGGCAGCCCAAGAGCCAGGGACATGGGGAGTACCAGTGCCGGCTGTAACTCCCCTGGGGACAGTGGGCCATGCTGCAGTCGTGCCAGGCCTCCCCTCAGTCCGTCTTCCAACTAGACGGGCAGGGACCACCCACGCAGTTGAGCAGTGTGAGGCTCATCCCAGAGGAATCTGCCATATCAACAAAGCTTTCAGGAAAACTCTCCTCCCCCGGCCCGCGCCCCTGCACCACCTCGGCAGGACGAGCACCCCGGTGCACGCGCTGTTTTGTTTTCAGCAGCTGTTCCTGTGGAAAGCGTCTGGCTCGACAAAGCAGCTAGAGAAAGGCTGGTGGCAGGAGAAGGGAGAGCAGAGTGGGGGGATAACCGCAGGGCTTGGCTACCCCTCTGATACGCACAGTGTAACAAGCACAGCCTTTGTCTGCTTTCCACCAGGCTAAGGACCCCAAAGCACAGCACTCCCTGAGTGGGGCTGGGGGGCAGCAGTGCTGTGAAAGACAGCACTGCAGCCGCCGTAGCCTCAGAGCAGATCCAACAGCACGGCAGTCTCCACTCCGTGCTGCGCCACGCCAATATGGGCTCAGCCCTGTCCTGTAGAAGGAAGCAGCAGTCCTCTCCACGCCTCTTTCAATCCTTTGTCACTCAGCTGAGGGTGCCTACAAGGGGGCCCACTGTGCCAGGGCTGGGATATGGACACCTGCCCAATGCACATTCTGGACTGATCCACCCACTCCTTTCACACGAGCTGCCAGACAGCCTCACTGATGGGCCACTGCAGACGGATTCCTCTGAGCCATTCAGCTCCTTCAACAAGGTAGCCAGGCAAAGTGGCCATGCGGAGGTCATGCAGCACCTCCCACCACTACCCTAAGACACTACCCTAGGAAGCGGCGGGGGGTTGCTGTGCACTGAGAGGGATCCATGCCCCAGGACTGGAAGGGCCAGCGTTTCACTGGGGTGTTCAGGCCTTCGGCAGCAATGCTAACACCCCATCTGCAAGAGCAGGGAGTAAGGGTACGTTGACAGAGGTTGTCTGAACAGCTGCCCAGGCTATCGAGCATCCACTGAAAATCCTGCCTCACAAACCCTTGGGCAGAAGAGCGACTGATCCCCTTTGCTTAGCAGCACGTACCTAGGTACCTAACTAGCCTCTGTTGCTGCTGGATCTGCGCACTCAGGCCCTGTCCAGAGACACACAGGTTAGAAACTGCACAGCTCCGCCTCTTAATTACTGATGTGCTGCAAGAGGGATACGTTCTGTACCAGACGGGGCGGCTCACCAGGTGGGTCAGACCCACGGCAGCTCTGCAGGGAAGGTGCAGCGGGCTTGGCTGGCCCAGATAAATATGACTAACAGTACTTATCAGACCATAAAAGGGAAACTCTTGCCTCTAAAAGGCAGCTTAATTAGCAGCCTTGAGGGCACTTTGGCACTGCTTGAATTAAAGCTAAACAGACAAACCCTGTCTCTCGAGGCAAGCATGCTCCGTGGACCTGTTTTATAGGCAGCATAGGGTGCCAAGTCGCTGGCTCCTGTCCCAGGGCACAGGCATGTTTAGTGCAGGATGAACGACTCTGTGCTAGTCCTTGTACCTCACTTGCTGCCATGCAGGGAAATGAGGTGCAGGAAACCAAGAGATTGGGAACTGACTGTGAGTGGGGTGAGCAAGGAGGGACAGGCGTCTTGGCCAGTATGGCCATTAAGTCAGCTGAGCTGCTGTGGTGGGTTGTTTGGGATCTTATGGGGCAGCAAGGGGGTTAAGTTCTTGGGCAAATGTTAGTGCTTATAAAAATGAGGGAGTGACAGAGCTAGCTGGAGTCAGGCACAGCACACAGCTCTGCTGGCGCCCCTTGCTCCTGGCCTGTTGCACCACCACTATTCTAGGTCCCCCATACCTCGGTCGATGCCCCTCGGTCCTGCTGCTGTTCCACTCCCAGAGCTCCCCTTGTGCAGAGACCTGCAATGCTCTGCAATTGGGCCAGGCTTTACGGATGCAAACAAACAGCCCCAAGAGTTAGGCTGAGCCCCCGCGCCCCAAACTCATTGCACAGAAGGCCAAACGCAGACTGGAAATAAGGTTTCTGGCCTTTGTGGGTGCAGTCTTTTACATATGGGACATGGCTTGTAAGCACCCATCTCAACTGGTGGCAGCTGTGATCAGGATTAACCCACTAGCCCCTCAGCAACAGCTGTGTATCTGGTGTGTCATCTCATTCCAAGACTGGACCTGTGTGGCTCTCACGCAAGAGCTCTCCCAACAAGGACAGCACAGAGGGGCTGCAAGGAAACAGGCAGGAGGAGCATAAGGGAGAGGAGTTCTCTGCGGCCCCTGCAGCCAGGAAAACATGAATGAATCCAGCTGCAACCGCTCATTCATTCAGACTTGTGTAGGCTGCAGCTTCGTATCTGCAGAGCGTGACTCAACACGCGTCCTGGCTGAGGCAGGGGCCGGTGTCCAATTCAGCAGCTGGGCCAGGGAGCCGGCTCTGACAATGCCATCCCAAGAGCTGCATTCCTTCTAGACCTATGTAGCCTGATAACCACTCCTGCTGTACAACCCAGCCCACTGGTAGCAAACCTCAGGACACAGCCACTTAGCGCACCCCTGCAGGACCCTGAGCCATGAGCATGGGGGTGTGAGTGAGACACGCTGCCCCCTCCCCAGGCCACAGCTCAGCTGTAGGCAGGAATAAGGGCAGCTGTTTAGGCCAATAGCCAGAAGAAGGCCTGCTACCTCCTGGCTAGCCCAGGCAGGGCCCCTCAGAGAAGTGATGACAACCACCACCTTACCTTCCACTAGTGCAGGGGTAGGCAAGCTATGGCATGCATGCCAAAGGCGGCACGCGAGCTGATTTTCAGTGGCACTCACACTGCCCGGGTCCTGGCCACCGGTCCGGGGGGGCTCTGCATTTTAAATTTAATTTTAAATGAAGCTTCTTAAACATTTTTGAAACCTTATTTACTTTACATACAACAATAGTTTAGTTATATTATAGACGTATAGAAAGAGACCTTCTAAAAATGTTAAAATGTATCACTGGCATGCGAAACCTTAAATTAGAGTGAATAAATGAACACTCGGCACACCACTTCTGAAAGATTGCTGACCCCTGCACTAGTGTCTTATGTCTCAAAGTAACCCAGAGCCGTTCCAGGTTGCTCCCATCACCACAAACACATACACGAGGGAGATAGAGCCTGGATCAGTGCCCCAGGAATCCATTTCTGTCACACAGGCTCAGGTGGGTCTTAGGCCTGAGGGCAGTGGGTTATGGCCCCCTCTGGAGCCTGGGAGTACAGAGGCGTGATGCCAGCTTGCCCTTGCTCTGGGGTTGACTGCACTCATCCCAAAATGATGGCCGCAGGGGGAGAGGCGGGGTAAGGAAAGCCCTCGAGAGTCAGTAACGGACTTTGCAGTGAGGCCTGGGTTGGTGCATCGGGTCCCATCCCATCTCATCCCCAGAGACGCAGTTCAGCCCAGAGGAGCGAGGTGGCTGGAGCTGCTGTCACCTGGTACAGCAGTTCAGAGTTACACAGGAGTGTCAGGGTCCGGCCTCAGCACTGCATGGGGAGGCTGGGTTGCCGATGGAGGTACGGTGCAGGATGGGATGGCCCTCAGGCACTCAAGCCCTTCCCTTTGTGTGTGCAACAGGATGTGACCAGACACCCCTTCAGATGACTCACTGTGTGCGCATGGCTGCAGTTCCACCTTGCCCCAGGCTTTCGGTGGCATCCACAGGCAACAGCTCTAGCAAACCAAAAGAAAGTTTGCCCCCAGCTGAGCTGAAAGCTGAGCTCAGCCCAGCCGCATGGTGGTGTAGGCAGGTCTTACACCCACCAGTTACAGGAAGAGGGCTCTGACATTCAAAGCACGCAAATATAGTTGATTGAGAAAGCAGGCAGCCCATGGGAGCTGGAGAGGAGGAGCTCTTCCCCTTGGTGCTGAGGGTCTGGCCCAGGAGATTGATGGCCTAAGTGCTTGGCAGTGGAGCTGTGAGGATCTCTTTGAACATGTGTGCATGGGGGAGGAGAGGACTCCGCATCTGGGTTAACTCCAGTGCCAGATCTGGATTTCCCTGCCTTTGAAAGCTGTAAGCGGCAGGTCAGCTCCTTGCTTGGTTTACGTGGCCTAAGCCAAGTCTAAGGAGCAACATCTGCCTCCCACTACCTCCAGGATGCAGCACAGGGCCCTGGCCCAGCTGGTTATCCTCTGAGTGAGATTGCAGGAATTGCACGCCCCTGCCTTGAAGGCTGCTCTGGCTAGGTTTAAGATTCCTGCCTGCCCACGCAGCCCTGCAGCACCCCACGCTGCTCACAGGCCCAAGGAATCACCACAGCTCCAGATCATGGGGGCTTGGGCATGACTTAGGGGGTTGGAGAAACTCCTATTAGGGCAGTTCTGAGGCAGGGCCCATGGGTGTCACATTGGGCCCTTTGCCAATACCCTAGCTGTTGGGTAAAAACCAAAGTGGCCTTTAGAAGCAGCTGGCACCTGTGGAAAAGCAAAGGGGCTCCTCTTTTCTTTCAGGCAGCTCTCACTGTGCCCCACTGAACAGGCTGGAAGGAGCTGTTCCCCATTCTGCTTCCCAATTCACTCTCCACCCTGTTCTGGAGCCAGGAGTTGCCATAGACCACGGGGTGGTGAGCGTTGCTGTGCTTTGAATAGACCTGCAACAAGCAGAGCTCTCCCTAAACCCTGCTGTTATGGGCCCTGCTGGCAGGCATGGGGGGAGGGGAAGATGCTCCAGGACTCCTGCTCCAGCCCCTGGATCTTGGGGGAAGAGTAACACCGCAATGGTGAATGCAAAAGGGAAATTAAAGGAAGTGAGGGAGCGGTGGAGAGGTGCTAATGAATGGAATTGAATGAAGGGGGAAGCTGCCCTCCTAGGTTAACCTGGAGCTCAGCAGCCATTCATCCTGCACCGAGAAGGAAAGGACAGCAAAGTGCTGAGCCTGGGAATCTGGAGCCGTGCCCTGTGTGCAGCTAGTGGCTGTACTTTACTAGCTGCTTGGCTTCCTGGGGCAGTAATGAGTTCGACTGAGATTTATGATGATCTTATTCAGGAGCTGGGTATTTTTCCCCAGAACCATGGCACTGGCAGCTTTCCAGATGCCAGAACACAGGGCTGGTGCATTCCCATGTTGGAAGGGAAGGCTGGTTACTACGAATCGTATTTAGAGCTTGCAGGAGCCAGTGCAGCCTCTGCTGCTCCTGCACTGACTCCATACTTGCCAAGATACAGAGGTGGTGGCACTGGGTGCTCAGTGCCAGCCTCCTCTAGCAGCAGAATGCCAGGGGCTGGGAAGGGGAGCAGTCCTATGACCTCATTTCTATAGCACCTGCCCTTTGGAGACGTTTACAGCATTTCATGAGGGATTGAAATAACGTTCCCCGTAATTTATAAACAAACCCTTCCAACCTTTCTGGTGCAGCGCTTGGAGCCCAGCAGCCAGAGGAGCCCTGTACTCCCACACAAACAGGAAGAGAGGGGGAAGGGGTATATGGAGGCAGGCCTGCTCCCCTACAGAAATTCTCTGGCTAGGTGCCCCAAGGTGGGAAGGGTCATGCCCTCGCTAGTTTCCAGCGGGCAACATCGCGGATTTCTTCACACATGCCGCTGGCAGGCCCAGTGTTAGAGGGGAGAGCTACCTTCTTTTGTTTGGCCTCCAAGGGAATTCTGGGTAACCCAGACTGTGAGACCAGAGGCACTGGTGCCTCCTGCTAGTCTACAAACCCCCATCCAGTAACAGCTTTCCAGAGGAGTTGACAGATCCACGTGACACAGGAAAAATTCACACAATTCACGCACTTCAATGTCCACAGACACCACCTCCACTATTAGCCCTCACTCTCCAATTGCCTCAGTCCTGACCTCTGGGGACTGGGAAGGGCATTCATTCGCCACAGTCCATCCAAGTCTTCTGCACAGTCTGCCAAGATGATGGCCAGTTACTACCAGCAGCGTTGGCTTTGCGACGAGGAAGCCTCCGAACCACCAACTTATCTCACAGGCTAGCAAAACGGCCATGAGATGGTTCTGGCCTTGGACCACTATCATCTTAGGCTGGATTAGAACTGGCCTACTAGGGTAAAAGGTTCCATATCTCATTCCAAGATCAGCCATTCCCCCCTTTTATTACTGACTTACAGATCTCTGTTGAACAGTTCAGTGTTATCACATTGTAACTGCTCAATGGTGTACCTGCTTCTCCTGCAAACATATTTCAGGCTTCACATTGTGGATCCAGTAATTCAATAAAATCACCTCAGGACCCACTGCAGTTTATGGTGAAAGCCCCATTTTTAACAAAGGTAGATCCTAGTGTGACGAAGTGGGACCGTTCTTAATGTTTCCTCTGAATAATGTGGGGGTGCCTCAGTTTCTCCTATGCAGTTCTTAAGTATCGAGGGGGTGGGATAAGGGTGTATGATCATTGCAGAGCCCTAGAGGGCAGGTGTGTGCAGGGGTCTGGACACAGAGAATGGCCGACACCCTGTTTCCTGGCAACTGATGGCCTGGGCCCTACCCCCCCCCCCGCAAGGTGAGAGCTAAAGAGTTGGAGAACAAAGGATCAGGTGACCTCCTGGCCCAGGAAAGGGACAAAGCCCAGAGGAGAAGGGGCTGGAGAGAGTTTCAGTTTTGGGGCTGGCTGGGACATGGAGTGAAGTGCAGATGTGGTTGTCTGGCTCACTACCCCCAAAAATGGACCCAGCTGAGGGGTGCCGTTCTCTGCACCTGCAAGCTCTGTTTTAGACCATGTTCCTGTCATCTAATAAACCTCTGTTTTACTGGCTGGCTGAGAGTCACGTCTGTCTGCGAAGTTGGGGTGCAGGACCCTCTGGCTTCCCCAGGAGCCCCGCCTGAGCGGACTCGCTGTGGGAAGCGCACGGAGGGGCAGAGGATGCTGAATGCTCCGAGGTCAGACGCAGCAAGGTAGAAGCTGTGTGTCTTGAAGACAGGCTGCTCACAGAAAGGAGTCCTGATTGGCTTCGCAGGGAGCATTTCCACAGCATCGCCTGGGGACTCCGTGACACCTAGTTTGACCCCAAAAGCTTAGAACGTGTTCTTCAGTTCTCTGTACCAACAGGTGTCTAGTACTAAGTGGCCCCAGGTACCTATGTCATTACAAGTCATAATTTATGTAAGTTAACCAGCGAGTATGGTGACAGGCACTTTAGAAAGCAGCTTAATGGTAAGCATGAGGAGCATCCACTCACATGGATCTGAACAGGACAGCCACTGCACTCACATGGATCTGAACAGGACAGCCATTGCACTCACATGGATCTGAACAGGACAGCCATTGCACCACAGCGTAACAACAGGACACTTGACCTGAGATAGGCAGGGACACATCCAACGTTAGCATACACGCCTAGAATGCAACGTATCCTATAGGAAGCTTCAGGAAAGAGGGTATTTTTAAAAAGTCCCATGGAGAGGATGACTAGCAAACTGGTCAGAGATCAAACCCAGGAGAAGGATGCTCTGATAGTAGAACAATGAGGTCTCTGCCAGAGATCTGCTGCAGCCATTTCATAGATGGGGCAGAGCAGGCACATAGATGGTGCATGCTTCTTTGCAGCAAGGCTGCTTTTCCAGCCAAAAATAGAGTTCTGCATTTTCACACCACTAACTTGCCTATTAACACATGGTATTGGGAAATAGGAGGATCCCCACCCATGAATCCAGCTGTTTTTTGTTACAGCAGTAGTCATTTCACACATCAGCAGCTTATATAAGCCCTCATCAGAGCCTAAGATAAAGTTTTTATGGTCATTAGGCACTCAAAGCAGCTGAAGTACTGGGCTAAAGTGGCAGAGAGAGAAGCAACCCCTCAGGTTTCCCAGGAAAGTCTGCATCTCTTGCTCCCACCCAATGAGACAAGAATATACAGCAGCAAGCACAGCCGCCCATAGTACTGTAGTGAAGGGACCCAGGTGGTGTTTAAGGAGATTTATGAAGTTGGCATGACAAGGCATGTCCCAAGTGTTCTGCCTTTGGAGGCTGGCTCTTCTGTTCATCCTTCAGTTTTTTGGAGGGGTGCCCATGCAAGAAGAAAGGACAAAAGACCTACCTTGCCCCACCAGGATGAATGTCTGTCACCATAGGAACCCCTCCCATGCACAGCCCCATCCAAGGTGGCCTCATACTGCCACAAAATAGACAGACCACATCACCCCGCTCAGCTGTTTTGCCAGCAGCATATTTGATTGCCTGGCTGGGGTGTGGGGCTTTGGAGAGTTTTTCTGTCCTTAGGAAGTGGCTGGCAAATGCAGCACCATGGTATCCACTTTGGCTGACAATTTTTTGTACTTGCTTACTTCCCCTCATTGGAGGAACTTGAGTGAGTCCTTCACTCTAACAGCCATAAGCCGGCTGGAACAGTATGGGGTGCTAGACCACATCCAAGGACCATACAGTCAGACCAGCCCAACACCTTGGCTGGAATGTAATGCTGAACAGTGATTACATGGCTTGCAACACAAATTCACACCCAGACAGGATCTCTGTGCTGGTGCATGAACTTGGGCCTCTTTCAATGTCTTAACTAACAGAGGAGAGGAACAGCTTCTCCTGCATGTCTGAACCTCTTGATGCAGTATCCAAGATCTCCATCATTCCCCAAAGCAGCAGACAAAACCCTGCCTTCAGAAAACAAGGGCCACTGACTAACTCACATGAGACTTCTCCCAACCTGAGCTAGAGTTGCTTTGCTGAGGCCGTGTTGCTGAAAGTCATGCAGTGTAAATGCTGTTTGTCGGCACTTTTGTCAATCAAATACTTCCATGCCCTCTGAGGGGGGTTCCTGTTGTTGACAGGAGAGCGCTCCTGCCGACAACGAGCTGTTTACACTGCCACTTGCTGTGGCAAAGCTTTTGGCTTTCAGAGGGAAGGGGGTTAAGCATCTCTGAAGGACAAAAAATTGTCGTCGTTCAATTGGCAGTGTAGACAAAGCTTAACTCATCAGCAAATCCTGCCCCTTCGGATGCCTGGAAACCCAGGTGCCAGCTTCAGACATGAGGTCTCTAGTAGAGAAATCCATGGCTCACACTCCTGGCCCTTTAAGCAGCTGCATGCACTAGACTGCACTGGGAGATGTTTATATTACAATGTCACAACAGCCCTGCCAAGTTCCGCACATCTGGAGTCTAAGTACACAAAGCCGGGAAGAGCAGGTCTGGGAGTCACAGCATCCCAAGGAGTGTCTTCTGCTCTGCAGTCCCCAGGGTTAGGTGTATTAGTACTAGTGCCACGTGGATCCCAGAAAGTTGGGTTATGCATCAAGAGGCAGATACTTAGGCAGAGCTTAGCAGATGCTTTGGTCTTAGTCTCTCGAGAACCAGCACGCTGGAGACTGCTGACCCTTCTTGGATTTGTCTAGGCTGCACATCTCTGGGGAGAAGCTGCTTCTGTGGATCTTGTGTCACTTCTACTCCCAGTTGAAGGCAGAGGCAGCAGCACCCCTGCAAACACTAACTGACCCAGCTTCCGTGCACCTAAGGAAGGCTGGGTTTTATTTCCTATAACCCTGCTCCCTTCCCACTTTAACTGCTGCAGGAGCTTCCCCTTTGCCAGAATTCATTCAGCAATCCAATACCTCACTTATCTATGCATCAATAGCATCCCAAATCAGTGTTTTGTGAGTGGACCATGCCTTCTGACCTTTGACCTCTGCTGAAAAACGATCTTGATTGTGGCTGCCTGGCAAGGAACCAGACAAAAATCCTTCAGGGATTTGAAGCAAAATCTTCCATAATAAGCAACATCATGCTCACACTGCAACTAGAGCTGCTTATTGTCCTATTACATCCTTGACAGAGGAAAAGGATGCTGCTTCTTGTAGCAGTTGAGCTACCAGGCTGCAACTGCTGAGGTTAAGGAGTGAAATGTGTTAAATCACTAGCCTAGCCAAGCAGAACAGTAGCCACTCTTCCCGTTGGGCAGCACCCCACCCTGCACTGTCTGAACAGAGCCTTTGGGGGCACTGCTAGCTGCCCAGGTGAAGACTCTCACTTTGAAATCTTCCCTGTAATGCCTGTCCCGCTCAGGCCAGGATCTATAGCAATGGCTCATCCCCTGTTCTGGACTACCATCTCCAACCTAGAACCTCTTACTCCCTGTAGTGCCTCAGACAGTGAGTGGCTGGCTGTATCACTCTACCTGCAGGATGGGAAGAAAGCCTTTCCATTAGTACAGCTCGCACAGCATGTCTGTTTGCTCCTGGACCACCCAAAGGAATCCAGTACTAATCCAGCCAAGCTTTGTGGCACACCTGAGACTGGGATTGCAGCTGTCACTTTTGACATGAAGGAAGTGAACAATGTCACTTGAGACCATAAGGCTGCCACCTAAGAGAACCTCCCCTTCCAAGGGCCAGCCTTCTACATCAGCATGAGAGCAGGAATTACCTAACAGCCCCTTGGCCCTGGCCAGCATGCTGAGCCCCTGGGAAGGTGTCAATCCCACAGTCCCCCCTCTGGCTAAACTACAAATAGCTTTGATAGACCTCAAAGCAGAAGGTGCCCATCCAGGCATCCTCAGCTGAGAGAAAGATCTTAATGCTAGGCCTAGGGGGACAGCGGGGAGATAAGTTTAAGCAGGGAGGAAGAGAAATGAGGAACCTCCGTAGAGAGCAGCTGAAGAGAGAAGAGCAGAATTCTTAAGTCCCAGTATTACTCCTTTCCCCAGCCAATAGTAAGTACTGAGGAAAGGCAGAGACTGAAACCAAATCTTGCCCTTGAGCTGCACATTGCCCCATCCCAAATCAACTACACAAGGACAGTGGGTGGGGCTGGGACATAGCTGGTGGTCAGGCTCGAGAAGACCCGTGTTCTGCCTCTCTCTCCTCCAAACTACCAGACACTCTACATCAGCATCTCTTTTTTCCCCAGGAAGGATCATTTCTGCTCCAAGCAAGTCTAGGATACTGAAACTATCCCTTACGGACCAGAGCTCAGAAGCTGGGGACACTCCCAAGACTAGCTCCAGCACTGATTTCTTGCCAGTTTTTGTAGTGTGTGGGAGAAGTGAGATTTAGTGACTCTGCATCAGGAGTTAGCAGACCCTGCAGATTCCTAGGAGTTAATGGGTCATATAGCACATTGCTAGGGGGGCACATCTTTGAGGACTTCACAGCTCAGATCATCATCCAAGTGCTCATTCACTGTGGTGCAGCCAAATGCAAGCCACAGTAACACATCTACTAAAGAAAGCCCTAATGCGAGGATCTAGTTCATTCACTCCAACAGAACAAGTGGAAGCAGGCCAGACCTACAGCTCCATCTAGGTACTTAGATGGCTTCATCACCAGAATGCCTCAGTCAATGCATTTGTAACTTCAACACCCCTGAGTGGTAGCAATGTATAATCCCCATTGCACAGATGGGAATGGAATCACAAGGTGCTTTAAGTAATTTGGCTAAGGTCACACAGGAAGTCTGGCTGAGCCAGGAAGTGAATCTAGTCTCCCATCCACTAGCCCATCTTTCTCCCCACCCAGCTTACAGGAGAGCAGCATATGACTGCAAAGGGGTTGACACTTCGCATGTGCATTTTTGACCTCAGCCATATTAAGAGAGTAGCTTCAATAAAGGTTAATCGACCAATAAGCCAGGTACTTTTGAGTGGTAGCGACATGGGCTTCCCAGCCATACTGTTTCATGAGAGCTCTCTCCCACTTGATTAGCTTTCCTCTTCGCTCCATTACTGGCCATGGCCTGGCCCTCACCCAATCAAAAGCTGCTGGCTATATGCCATGGCACCTTAGACTAGCCACACAAGGCTCCAGAAGCCTGGGGGACAGAGGGAGGGAGAGCACACAAGGAGAAGCTGTTCCTTAAACCTGTCCACATTGCCGTTAAGGCAGCTAATTCAGTTACAGTACTGTCCATGCTGGGAACAGGAGCGTTCACTGAGCATAAGCTTGACAGAACTGTTCTCAAGACCCTTCCTAGTGGAGTCTGAACATGTTTGAGCTTGCAAAGCATAGACGAACTGTGCTCCCATTTTAAACCCTGTTCGTATTTGAACAGATTAGAACTGTGCTAAACACTGGCCCCCTGCAGGCCTGATTCTCCTCACCCACCGCAAGCATCAGGAGTGGTTCTCCATCATCATCAGCAGAGGCAAGCTGGTAGAAAATAGAGAACCAGGCTCAGAGGATTAAGACTCTTCTTCGAAAAGCTCTCCAGAATACAAGGGAACCAAGAACAAAGGCAGCTCCCTGCAGCTCCAGGGTTCCCTAAGGACAAGCACAGCTGCATATCTATGATTAGTGTCAACAGTAATTTCCAAGGGGGGATAACTGAGTTCAGGTAAGGTAATTACAGACAATTGGTTGCTATGGACCATCCCTTGGCAAGAGATGGGTATTCCAAAAAGTCAGCTCTCACATATCAAAGAAGCTGCTTGTTCCAAAGGCAGATCCACCCTGCACATCTGAGGGTCTGGTTCCCTGGTCTCCAGTGTTCACATGCTGTTCTATAGCAGAGGGAAGCATAGGCAGAGAATACTGTACGCTATCCTGGATACCTCTGAATTCTCTCATTTCCTAGCGAAGCACAGCAATGAAGGAATTTATTTAAAACATTGGTTCTCAGACTCATTTAATCAGGCCCCCCTTCTTTGTGTCTGTAGTCAGTCATTTACGCCCGCCCACCCCAAGTACATATACCACCACCCAGCTCTGAAGGCAGAACAGAGAGCAGCGGCTATTGGCCGGGTGCCCAGCTCTGAAGGCAGCGCTGCCCAGCGGCACGTAAGTAAGGGAGGCAATGTGAAAAGTGATATTTGTTGATATCACTTTCCACAACAAACTTAGTGCCCCACTGCCATCCTTCTGTGCTGCTGTTGCCACTCCAGGGCTGACAACTCCCAGGTGAGGGACTCGGGGAGGGCAGCCTGAGTGGCAGGGCTCCAGCTGTCCCCTTTATTCTCCACTTCCTGGGTGTGCATGGCCTTTCTGCACAGCCCCAGCCACCCAGGGCTGACAGCCAGAGCATGTTTGGTTTTTTT
This sequence comes from Eretmochelys imbricata, assembly GCF_965152235.1. NCBI lineage: Eukaryota > Metazoa > Chordata > Testudines > Cheloniidae > Eretmochelys > Eretmochelys imbricata. Next base: position 24,147,094 of record NC_135578.1, read on the forward strand.
TAAAATTATTATTTAAAAAAAGAGGGCAGCAGCTCCGTTGACACATTCCCATGCCTCCCCTGGGAGGCCCATCCCATAGTTTGAGAATGGCTGATTTAGAGGTATTGTTCAGCTAAATCACCATCAAGGGGCATAGGGGAGAGAAGGCAACTGTGCACAACTATGCAAAGGGCATAAGCATCAAAAAGGGAGCACTGTTTAGAGTGGAGGAAGGGGCTGTAACTAGGAGTAATGGGAGAAAATGAAGCAGGGAAAAGTTTAGAGAGAGTATTAGAACAACATTAGCAGCATGGTCCAATAGACTGCAGAGTAATCTTCCAAGGCAAGTAGCTAAAAATCATTTAACTCATTGAAAACTAGACTGGTCAAAGCCCTGCAGAACAATCCTGCATTGTCTGGGGGATGGAAGACTGATTATGTCATCCAGGCCCTCTCTAATTTATCTGAAATTGCCCTGTTCCACAGGGTGTTCCCGCTCCTTCCTCTACTTGATGCCACTGTCCCACACTAGCCCTTGGAACTTGGGAGGTGGGGGGAAGGAGAGAGATGAGCCTCTCTCACACTTTCAAGATACGCTGGTTATGCAAGACGTTTCCAAATGTGGATTTTCTCAGATCGAGGCTGCCCTGATGGGGCAGCACAGAGCAGTATTAGTAACAGGGACCCTGCCAACCACTTCAGAGTTGACACAGAAGAGTCCAGATGTCAAGTATATTGGGACTGGATTATTCAGCAACTCATTCTCAAGCCTCTTGTAAGAGTCTGAGCAAAAATCCATTGCAAGCCAGTAAGCAGAGGATTGAATTCCCATCACTATAGGCTCCAATATCAACCATCCCTATGTTCTCTACCAGGCTGCTTCTGTCTAAAGGCTGCACACAAAGGAAAAAGGTTAGTTGTGCAGTGAATAAATCCCTTTATTTTCTTTACAGCTGGTGGGCTGCTCAAGACACCATCAGCATTTCTAAAAGCCCTGATCGCCAAAGCATGCAGACACACTGGGGAACCTACAGACAAATACTGTTTCAACAATCCTCAGCCAAACCAGCAGCAAGAAGATTTCCCCATACTGCCTTGTAGCTAACAGGTAGTTCTTTCCAAAGAAGATAGTTTCTCTTCACTAGAGCTATCTGCTCCGGAATTGTCATGTGAAGGGTTACATAAATGGATTCCCATTTGCCCACATTACAGCTGTCCTCTTCTACCTCCCACCAACTACAAAGCTTGCTGGCAGTATTAGACTCAACCAGCTCACCTAGCCCAGCTACAGGGCAGATGCAGCTAGGGAAGGCAACAAAGAGGGTTAGGGTCTAATTGCAGCCATAAACAGAGGTGGAATTGTTTATTGGTCCTACAAGGTTTCAGGCAAAAGGGAGCAGGTTATTAAGTGTTCTGGGATTTAGATGTGTGTCTAACAAGCTAGAACTTGCAATGTTAGTTTCAGTTCAAACTGCATCAAGAATATTTAACAGTTTCAAACATGCCTAATACATGCAATGAGTTCAGAAACACCAATTCTCATTAAGAATCCAGATTTGGCACAAGTTGCTTAGCTCACTGGATTAGTCTTGAATTCGATGACTAACTCTTGGAAGATTTTACATTTTAAAATCCACTTGTCAGGGCAATGTCTAGAAATTAAGTGAGAATTCAATGAATATTTATATCCATAGAACAAAACTTTAAATAAAAAAAGTTGCAATTTAAGAACAGAGAAATTGTGAGCTAGCGCCACCTCGTGGGAAGTATCTGCGTTACCACTGTGCAAAGCTTTTCAGCAAAAAGTGCTATTTGGGTCAATGAACATTTCACACTGGTGTTGATGCTGATGTTTTTCAATTCACCAAATATTCTGAAGAGTTTCAGTTTCTATTTGATCTGAAACTCCTAGCAAACTAAAACAAACAGTTATCGGCACAGTTCTAATTTGCACCTCCATATTGTATATTTTCGGTCTGACCATACAGTCAGCTTTCCACAGATATCCTGTGAATTTCATGCCTGTGAAAGACGCTGGACTGACAACACAGGAGCTGGGTGGCTAGTGGAGACCAACCAGGTATAGCAAAAAGCAGGATAAGTTTCCTCCACTCTGCCCTGAATGCCCACCTCAACCCAACACAGACTCCAGGGATAAAATAGTTCAGTCTCCATGATGCAGTCAGTTCTTGGCCTCTCAAACACTGTTAAAGATAGGACTGATTATTAGTGGTTTGTCTGATGGGGACACTTGTCTATTTAGTTTCTGTTTAGGTCCTAATCATTTCACACAGAACAAGGACATCAACCAGTAACAAGTTTTGATCAATACTGACTTAGCCCACATTTAACCATCAGCCTCAAGATGAAGGGTCCTGAACCCCATTCTCAAGCCTCTGTGCCATTAGACACCCATTTTCCTCTCCTTTACCAGTAGGACTAGTGCACAGGGGCCCCAGTCAGATCAGCGCCCCTGGTGCCAAACACTGTGCACAAACAGTAAAACCATAGTGCCTCAAAGAGTTGTACCACGCTACTGTTGAACCACAGCAGTGTGTACATCATGTGCCCAGTGGCTTCCTGACAGCCTTCCTCCAGAAGAACGAACTACTTGTACCTGGACTAGAAATGAGAGCCCTGAGCTAAAGTGGAGGTGGTACGCGTGCACGCATTGGTACATTATCGCAGTTCAGAGAGGCTCCCTCTGAAAAGAATCTGAATGGACAGGAATGCTGGCGCACTCTTGGAAATAAGGAGGTGGGAAGTGAGCTGAGAACGTAGATCCAAATCACTCATTCTAGAGAAACAAGCCACAATTTCGACCTCTCGCCTAGGCCAAGCTGTCTGCTCAAGTGATGCTGTTCATAGCTTAGGACTCACGTGTAGTGAAGCTTGGTGTGTCTGACACACAGGAAAGAGCAAAAGAAACTTGAATCAATACAGTTAAGTTTCATCGCAGAGCACAAGGCTACCACTCTCCTTACATGTACTGCCCAATTGGATGGCAGCTCTATCACTTTCGCTCCTGATCTTTGTGGCTGTTTAAATGCTGATGCTTGCTGGGTAGCAGCAGATCAGATGAACTTGTTTCTGAAAGCAAAATTTTAGTCCAAGGTTGCCCCTTGACTCAGGGCACAGAGAAATAAAATACTAAGCAACCCCTTGGGTGAAGCCAGCTAATCTGTGCCCATCAAAAAGGTGCCGGTGAGTAACAGTTCTGTTTGTAGGCACTGTAAAGAGGCGCAAGGAAGAGCTGTATTAAGGAAGAGTGAAAATTAGAGACATTCATCTTTCTGTTCTAGCCTGGTGCCACAGAACGAGAGACCAGTGTCAAAGGTGTCTCTGCAGGCTATGGCAGTGACTGAACAGCAAACACAGAGTGCAATCCCACAGCGAAGGGAAGCAAAACATTTTTTTCCATTTTCCTTCAAGGGAAGAAGGAACTTTGGAGCATTTATAGAAACTGACAAGAGGCCCAAATATCAAAAGGCTTTGCAAGATTCCTTCTACATGGCCCTCCTCAATGCACCCCAATCCAGACCAACAGCGTCCCTGTTGGTCTTCAGCCACCTGCGTGTTATACTGGTCTGCAAAGGTGAAAGGCAAGAGCAATGACTCCAGGCATCACTTAACTCAGCATACCCTATCACAGCCCAGCTACTATAGTTGCATTTTTGCCAGTGCTAATGCTGGTCTAGTGTGTCACCAACTTGGAGAGGTTCATGAAAGAACTTCCACCCCACACCTAGCCAACAGTGGCACTTTGCCATAAACACCCATGAGAGCCAACTCCATTTAAATTATATTTATTTGGCTCGGTTAGTTTTAACAGTTAAGACAAATGTTTGTACAGCGCTTACAGCAAGGTCCATCTTGCCACTGCCACACAGGAGATTCAGACACAGATCCACCCCTTGGGAGCACCATCCCAGCCCAAGACGTCTCCACTTCCATTCTGCAGGAGGCACAGCCTAGAAACGGAGCCAGTACATGGCGCTGCGGATCCGGTTGTAGTCTGGGAGCTGTTCGATGGGACCTGAGTAGGCAGAGGAGAATTAGTCACTTAGAATAAAGTGAAGAGATCCACCGTCAGCTTCTCAATTCTACTGCTCTCTGATCCAATGATACCACCACACAGACTCAAATCCTTACATTAAAACCTCAGTCCAACAGTAGGAAGAAACAAGTCTATAAAGACAGTTTAACTGGACAGTGGTTTTTAACACTATTTCCCATTAGTCTTGAAAACCCCTTTTCTTATAGCTCCCCTTTGAAGATTCAAACTTAATCTTGGAGATCACTGTGCGGAGGAGGGGAATCCACCAGGCCCTTAAGGGAGGGAAGATGCTTGGGCAAGTTTTCCAAGGGGAACATCTCCTTGGCCGACAGACAGACATGGCAGAGTAGCACTGCAAGGAGTCCAGCCCATTGATTTTTACATTGACTGATGTCACCACAGAGTAAGGAGATGACATTTGGCGGGCACTATTGCGGACCCCACTCAGATTGAAACTCCATTGTTAATCACATCTCTGTAGCCTGTAACAGAGTGGGAGGCTAGCCAGCAGCCCAAAGCCATTGTCTTAGGAGCTGTACCTAACTAGATTTTCAAAACATACTCTGATGAACATGCTTCAGCATATCGATGCACAAAGGCAGGGGAGACAGTAGTGAAGTTACCAGAAGGGTAAATTAGAGGGAGAAAAGCCAGAACTACAAAATTACTTTATACAGAAAACTGCCAGAGATCCACCAAGCAGACACCTTGCTCTCCATTATAAACAAAGACTCAACAATGTTGGTTGCTTTTCAACCTGTGTGTATAACCAGGTCACTTACCTACTGCTGCAACTGCTGGGCATTTGTCATAGATGTATTTGCTGCAGACCTCCTGTACCATCCTGGCATCCACAGCCTAACAGGAAATGACAAGAACAGGCAACAAATCATGTTTCTGATAGACACACATTTACACAAACTAAACGCCACTCACTCAACTACCACACAATCAGACTGCCAAAGACCAAGAGATTTGACCCTTTCTGCTTATCTGTTCAATATGATGCTGCTTTGAAGTTATTTAGCTACTTGTCTGCCAGGACAGCTTACAGTCTCCATGAGAAATTCCTCTTAGCAGGATATGGAAACCCATTCCGGTCTATGTAACTAAAGTCCCTCAAGTTATGTATCAGATGTAGTGCTCCACAAGTGCCAGAGATTGCACACACACAGGGCCAGGCAACGAAGCTCCTTGTTATATGGCTCTTGCAAGACTGCACCCACTATGTATCTTACAGAGGGAGCTTGGGGATAAGTATTAAAAATGAGGGAGTCTGACAAATCAACTTAGAAGTGAAGATTAAGAGTTCAACAAGAGCCATACTTGACCAGAAGGAAGAGTCAGCACAAGGGGAGCCTTTAGGGAAGATCCCCTGAAATACCTGTTAAAGAACACTTCCCTCTCAATATTACTCTAATGCTGCAATAGCAAAGCCAAATGGATAAGCAAAGGAGAACTTTATGAACCAGCTTTCTGCTCATGAGTAAAATATTCTGGGTGGAATCTCTCAAACCATTTCTAGTTCAGGCTTCTGGTTAGAGAAGGTTTAACTGGCATATACTCACAAACCTTTCCGGCTGAAACCGTACCCTGGCCATCTCCTCAGAGGTGGATTCACTCAAATGAGGCACATCACTAATGCTATAGGCACGCAAGTCACTTAACATGGTTATATGTTGTACTACTAACCTACAAGGGACGAACCAGCATCTAGACCTAGGGTGCAGGAAGGTGGTGTGACAACACAGAACACAAGTATAGCCTTATTTTGGCAATTCCACGATACATATATTTCAGTTGTTTAACACTGACCCTGCCTCTGACTTGCCAGGATAAACAGTCTAACTAAACAGGTAAGTGCCTTAGATGCCCAGTTTCTCAGCAGCAAGTTTTATGCCCAGTAACAAACACCTGGAGTAAGGTTAATTGGGCTCCCGTAACAACTGATACGTACAGCAATTCTGGCATCCCACTCAGCTAAAGATATACGGCGTCCATAGTTCAAAAGATGACTCCCAATATTTTCACATAAAGGTGTGGTACCTGGGAAAGATGTAGAGATTCGTTAGGAAAGACCTCACGTTTTGAGCAAGACAGTCAAAGGCCTTCCAACACATCACAGCTAACGTTATGTTTATGTCCCAGAAGTCATGGAATCTGTGACTTCCAGAGACCTCTGACACATTCTCTGCTTCAGCCCCAGTGCTGCAGGACTCTGGAGCTGGCAGCCAGCGGGGCCCTGGCCAGGATTCTGGCGACAGCAGCAATAGGGGGCTCCCTGCAAGGTTGCAGTGACAGACTCCTGAGGAGGCCCTTTCTCAGGGTTCCAATGACAGGCGACAGCCTCGCATGGGGGATGCCTTGGGCGAGTGGCTGGGGGTGCCCCATTTTCTCTTTGGGAAATATGGTCACCCTGTAGCTCCCAGCTGCCATGGGTGGAGGGAAACCCCCCCCTGCAGTTTCCAGCTGCTGCCAGCAGCATGGGGAACCCCACAGCTGAGAGCCACCACGGTGGCAGGGGAAACCATGGAGCCAAAGCAGCAAAAGTCAGACAGGTCACAGCTTCTGTGAATTTTTGTTTATTGCCCATGACCTGTCCATGACTTTTAGTAAAAGTAACCATGACAAAATCCTAGCCTTAGTCATAGCATGACCACCAGTTTGGAAAAAAGTATGCAAGCAGCCCATACCATTAGCCAGCTTCCAATAACCCAACCCACATGCTCCTTTAGTAGGCCATCCCAGGCAGCTCCAGTGGGGAACAGAGAAATGCATTATGACTTCCACCTCTGGAGACCATGGTTCACACCTAACTTGGGTCATAACTGAAACCAGCTTGATGGTCTCAACCTTGCCCTTGGTCGGCATCACAAGGGTGGTGCCTAATTTGTTTTGGCACTGCCACCTTTGCTCAGGAGAGACCCATGGATTCAGGATAGCATGGAGCGTTACAGACTAGGATTCAGAATTAACAAAGCTGGGGTGGTAACCTAGGACAGAAACAGAGGATACGCCAGGTCAGGGCTGAGGAGCAACCTTGCACACTGCTTGCCAGTAGCACCTTGCTTCTAGCCAGAGCTCCTCCTTTCCAGGAAGGCCAGAACTTGGAGCTGTTAAAAAATGCAAAGCAGCTGTTCCTTAGATTAGAACATACCATCCAGCTGAGCCACCAGGGCATTCCGTAGGATGTTCTTGGCTCTCTTCACCTCCCCATCTGTTGCACTGGTGCACAGACGCATCCTGAACAGGAATCAGAAGGAATAAGGGGCTCTCAAAGACATTCCACTAGTACAAGATGAGAAGCGATTACCTCCACCCACATTTATTTTGAACACTGCCCCTCGATTTTCAACCTCTTATACAAACTGAATACTAGGTCTTCAACCCTCTTGCTACTAACTAATACACCAAGAACTAACCTTCCCCATGTATTGTTCAGAGTGGCTAAGAACTCAACAACGAGTAGCACAGAAAACTGACAGCTGACTGAAGCAAGCTCAATGCAAGTCTAGTCAGAGCATACATGGGGGGAAATGACAAATACCTTACCCGAGCAGTCACAATTGGGAGCACCTCAATGGCAGGTGTGTCACTCCAACTTGGCAGCAACAAGAAAGCAAAGGGACCAGGGCATGCTGCCAGCTGTTAGTCCTGTTATAAACTTCAATCACTCACAATCTCTGCTGCTAGGGTTGTTAAGGGTCGCAAAATGGGAGTCAGTCACTGACCACTGTCAAGGGATTCCAATTCCTGAGGGTTCTGTGCAGTTTGGTAGGTTTCCTACAAGTCTTACATCCCTTTCTCCCACCCAGTGTATTTAGATAGCAACCTCTCGGGGGCAAGGACTGTTTCCTGCTCTATGAGTACAGTTCCTAGCACAGGGGGCTTCTCCAATTCTGGTTGTAGCCTCTAGGCACTGCTGGAACACACATCATAAACTCTAAGAAAGACTAAACAATGTAAAGTGCCTTTAATCCTGGCAATGAATGGTCTCCAGCACCAAGGCATTTACCAGTCAGTCAACAGGACTCAGACTGTGCATTATGTATCACCAGGTCACCTTTCTTAAGTGTAACATGATGGACAGACTGTGCCTTTCACATGCTCTGGGAAAGGCAACCTTGTTTGGGGATAAGAGGCCCCAACACTAGAACAACCTCTAATGCACCAAAACAAACAGGGACCACAGCCATCATTCAGGGAGGTCAGGGGGATAAAACTAGAACAATGGGGTGAGATTAAGACAAAGGAAGATTCAGGCGGGATATGAGGAGTCATTTCTCTTACAGCCTGAAGAGTTTCTTCTCAAGGTAAGTTGTGGAAGCCGCACAAGAAAGGATTAACATGAGATAAAACTCTAGAAAGCACAGGACTCTTCTTGACAGTACGTGGGCTTGAACTTTGTAGGATACAATAAGTTCTCTGCTAGATCTAGTCTCCATAATAGGGACTGATTACATGCAGCAAATCACTCACCACTCTCCCTGAGCAAAATGCAGTGTATCTTCTATGTTCAGAGCATCAGAAACAAAATGGAGTCCAAAGAGGCCTGTGTCAGAGTAGCAAGTGTTGAAGGTCTGGAAACTTTGACAGAGTTTATTCTCTACTGCAATTGTAGCCAGCCTGCTGGATTGATTCTGCACATAAGTAAACACCCTCAGTGATTCAAATGCTCACCTTTCCTTTGACAGTTCAAATGCCTCCCCCTGAGTGGTTATAGGGTCAGAAGAGCAAATAAGGTAGAGAGCTCAGGGGGGCACTCCAGGCTCTACCCTACAGAGATGACAAGCTTTCATGGTAGAAAGTAGAGTGTACAGCCTGCTGAAGGCTTTTACATCTCACTAAACTTCCTCCTTTCCCAGCACTGCACTCTGAAGGTGGTACTTGGTACCATTCCAGAAGGGTACCACAAGAAAAGTGGGGGGATATAGGGAGTAGGTGGCCTGAAATTAGAGTGGACTATACTACAGGCATGCCCTGCCAGAGGGAGTCTCTATACAGAGATAAGAGAGGTGTACATTGGGTTTTAAACAGGTCCTCACCACACTGCAGTTGTAAGATGTGCCTGTGTCTTAGGGATACACATTACCCTGCCCTGCTTAAATACTATCACCACTAAATGAACATTTCATTGTTGCATCACAGGACAAGTTTACGGAAAGGATACTCAGGGGTGTGAGCACCTTGCAGGGAATTGTCCTACTCAGTCCTATTCTATATCTGCTGAGGATCTGCTGTGCAGCAATCCTCTCCGAGAAAGCTGCATATAGCTCTCCAGAGACAGCTAGCAGGACCTCCTTGCCACACCCCATCCAGCCCAAGAGGTGTCCCAGATCAGCCCTGGTCAGCATTTCTATCCTGCCTTCTGGATTCACAAACTCCATTTCATGGGAACATTTCAGAATTCAGTATTATACATAACAGCTTCCCGCTCAAGGAGATCATAATGTTAAGTTACTACAGCTGACTCAACGCAATGCTCCCAAGTTTCTTACCTTACCACCACCAAAGGTGCGGTCATAGCGTCCTATGATCAAGTTAGCTACAAGAAGGGGAATATTGTCTGGATTGGACCATCCTGGGCCCTCCACTGCAATAGCAACATGAGCCAAGGGTAAGGCGTCATCTCTGACACGGATCTGAAAAACATCAAGGGGCATGGCAAGAGCAGAGTGAGCATTGTGGCCTTCTCTCCAGGGTCTTATACAAAGCATGGGTTGATAAATTAGGGGATTTGGTGCGGTCATGGGCAAAATCAGCTAGCCTTTCACCTTTAAGTTCTTGTATGTAATGTGCCATTCACATCACCAGATGCATCTGGTTTCTAGACTCCATTAGGTCATAGATGAAAGTACTAGCCTCAATAAGTTCCTAGGGGATTTTGATCACATCTACAACCAAAACATTTCTGCAAGACTGGCAGAGCTCGGTAGGGGTCTCAAGACTAGAACAGCGGGGCCTGCTGTTGGTCAGGACTGAGGTGCCATCTACTCACATAAAGAAAACATACAAGTTTACACAGAGATTTCATCCCCTGAGTGACCAGGGGATAATGTCACAAAGGTATGCTTTGTACTCAAAGCAATCTGCTGTTGCTGAGAAGAATTTACCTCACTCCCAGTGAAACGGCAGGGTGGGGGGATGGGCACCGCATCCTCCTTGTATTCAAAGGGAACTCCACTCAAGTGCTGCCTAGCAAGGTCTACCAATTCTGTGTGGGAAACACCTGGAAAGGGGAACAGAAGGTACAAGAAATCAGTACAGCTGCTTGAGCCTCTGAAATGCAAGGAAGAAAAAAAAATATGTTCCATATGACAGAAAAAAGCCTGAGAGAGACCGCTTTGGAGTCTAAACATCAGTTTTAAAATATCAAGACTTCCTAGAGCATTGTTTCTCAAACACGGCCACCATGGCTGCCTTTTCTTGTGGCCACAGCCTCCTTGGTGGTGATGGGGGGCGGGGGAGGTGAAACCGCAGCTCCTCACCTGGGGCTGCCAGTAGTGATTGGGCCCTGCCCCACTCTGAAACCAGAAATGCCAGAGGAACAGGCAGCTGGTGTGAGTTCCCCACATATCCTGGGAGTAGTGGGGCTCAGGCTTCAGCCCTGGGGTGGCGAGCTCTGGTCATGGGCTCTACCCACGTGGCAGTGGGCTCTATTCCCAGGCTCACCACTCCCCCGTTGCCCTGGTCCCCACTGCCTCCTCCAGCCCTGGGCTCCGGCTGCATGGCAGCGGGCTCCATCCCCCAGGCTCTGGCCAAATGGCTCCGGGATCTGGCCCCAGCTGGGCGGTGGGTGCTGGCCTCCGGCTCACCACCCCGTGCCCGTCGCCCTGGGCCCCGCTGCCTTCTCCATCCATGGGCTCCAGCAGCAGGCTCATCCTATCTCCATCATCCCTGGCCCCCATTGCACCCTCCAACCCCAGACTTCAGCTGCACAGCAGCAGTCTCTGGTCCTCGGCCCCAGGTGCTGGCCCCCCACTGCTTCCTTACCTACCTCCCCAGAGAGGGCTTAATTTAGCCCCAGTAAGATGGGAGCTGAATAAATCTGCCATGAAAAGTGATATTTGTATGTTAGTTAATATCACTTTTCACTGCCTGCCACCCAGCTAACAAATCTTAAAAAAAACAACGGAAGACAAGAACACGCAAAGCAGCAAGAGTTGGTGGCTGCACTCTGAGGCCACCAAAAATTTTGTTGAGAGAACCCCGCTCCTAGAGTCCCAGAAAACTAGCACTTACCTCCAGCAGCTGCGAGGACCATGCGAGGGGCCTTGTAGTGAGTGTCAATGTAGGCGGCTAGATCTGCACGAGTCAGACGCCTAAAGAGCATACACAACATTTTAATATCCCAACAATCCAAGTATGGAGGAGATAGGTTGAGCTGTGAGGGCTGGGTGGTCAGGGAAGGCAGGTACTCAATACAACGGAAGAGACAACACTCCCTTGGTTACAGTAAGAACATCTCCTGGGAATTGGTCATCTAGCCCTCCCCTGTGCTGTACCCTGGAGACCACAATGCTTAGGGAATTGGGACTAGGATACTGAACCTTTCACTTCTATGTCTCCAGTTCAAATCCAGCCTATATCATTTGTGACCAGAAATCATTACTTTCCGATGGTTGTTTAGTAGCCTATGTGAAGTGACGTGATCTCTATCTACTTGCTAATGGGTAAGTGTCCATGGTCAAGGCCACCACCATAATAGCACTCCTGGCTGGTGATCTCAGAGGCACCACAGACTAGATACAGGAGAGGGCTGCGCTCTTGGCCTAAACAGTCGATCCCCCCTAGTTAGGGCTGAGGCACAATGGTGGGGAATATGTGAGAGAAGCTTGTGTAGCACTGCTCGCCCTAGGATCAGGCCTAGTACAACAGGACTTCAAACTCCAAAATTGATAATACAGTATCCATCACCAGTAGTGGGAAGCACAGAGTCAAGGCAAAAATTGTAAGTCTATGGTGAACAGATCAGCCACGTGTATAGCACTACCTGCTGCGTGCAAATGGGTAGGGTTGGCTTGCCTTCCTTGTGCAAATACTTTTGTTGCTGATGTGCTTTACTAGCAAAGACCTTTCCACCCTCACTGCACACAGTTGCATGTAGTTGTGGTTATGCAGCTCCCTTTTTATCAAGTTCAGTGATCCATAACAGGAACTGTGTGCTCCCAAGCATTGTGTGTTAGCGGAAGGAGGACTGTCCTTGGGTGTATATCATACTCCAGACCTAAAAGAGTGGATTTGCTGCTCACTTGATGTTCTCAGTGGTTCCCTCGACAGTGCGGCTCAGGGCAGTGCCTTGGAAAGCAGTCGCATGAAGATAGTCAAAGACTACATCTGTCAAGTTGCTGTCAATTTCCTGCAGCTCCTGAAGGATGGTACTCCGTTCCTTCTCGATCTGAGAATCCTCTAGGCTGCAGTTCTGCACAATGTCAGCCAGAATCTCGACAGCTATAATACACACACACAATTTCAGCAATTTCTTTACCTGGCCACTACAGACTGCAGCAAGAAACTGAAGACAGGTCATAATCTGGAGAAGGAATGGGTATGAACTGAAATAAACACTCTACCAAGACTCAGCAAAAAAGGGGGAATGTAGGAGACCATGATGGGATAGGGTATGTGGGGCAAAATGGGCTAACATACTAGCTGTTCAACTAGGTTCAAGTCTCCATCGGGTCACAAAACAGATAAAATTGAATGGTTTCAATATGTAGAAATTTCAACATTAAAAATCATTTCTCATCTTGGCATAACAACATTTTGCTTTTCAGAGGCATTATAAGACTGGTACAGGAATTACATAGCAGTTCAGGGGTTCCGTACGCTGGCAATGCAGTGTGGGTGCCTAAAACTGGAAGAGATGAGGCTGCATGTCAGGAGTCAAATGTGTAGGACACTTGCAAAAAACTTGCTATGTCTATGGTTTGTCATAGCTAGTCCTGTAGGTCCTTGCTCTTGTGGGAAAATACTACTTCCCAAAAGACACATGAAATCTGCATATGGCAGCAAGGAGCTGCACTGAAAACAGAACCCACAGGAGCTCCATTGAGCATTTCTGACCGTTAATAACTGAGTTAACGCTACCCATCTTCCCGAACCTCACAGTACGGCAAAGGATGATCAAAGTCACTCTCTCACCCAGCAACATTATTAAAGGCTATATACAGAACAGTAGTATGGTAGGCCGCAAAGGCTTATTTTAGAAGAATATGAAGCTGAAGGCTTGAGCACCATTCCATGACTATATGCTCATCAATTAACTATTCAGGACCTGCAAATGCTCAGATTCCCTGGGTACTAAGTGAATCATAGCCTTGGAGTCCCTGCTTTATCCCACTGGCACATAACAACAAGAGACATTAAAAACAAACAAACCAAAACTAATATTTCTCTGCCCTCAAGCTCTTGATCAGAGACTTAATAGACCAATGGTCACACTACCTTTGGGCAGGTCTTTGGACAGGGCTTTCATGAAGTAGGCAGTCTGCTCCCGGGAGGTATAACAGTTGAGGTGAGCACCCATACTCTCCACTTCCTTTTCAAAAGTGGCACAAGGACGTTTCTTTGTGCCCTAAAAGAAACAAACGTAGCTAGAAATTGGTTAGGTTTTTCCCTGACAACTAAAGAACTAAATTAATGACACAGATCTTCACAGAACTCAGGGTGCCATTTTAGAAGTAGCTATGTTTCATTCCCATCAGATGCCAATAGGTACTTACTAATGAGGACAAATGTAATTTTCAGAATGCCCTAAAATGCTTGTCACCATGACGTGAGGCTGATCTCCCAGTGAAAGCTACCATAGTATGGCTACTATTCAGCAGGAAGGCCTGCTTGCACTAAAAAAGTGCTGCTCAGCAGGTGGCTGCATTATTAAAAGGCTAGAGACACTCAGCCATAAGGAAAGTTATTTACAGCACTGTTTATTTAATGTGGGCTAAATACTAATACAAGTTTTCTACACTGGTTTCTCCAGTAAATGAGTTACCCCAACATTAGCAGGTTTCAGAGTAACAGCCATGTTAGTCTGTATTCGCAAAAAGAAAAGGAGTACTCGTGGCACCTTAGAGACTAAGCAATTTGAGCACAAGCTTTCGTGAGCTACAAAATCTGATGAAGTGAGCTGTTGAACATAAACTTTCGTGAGCTACAGCTCACTTCATCGGATTTTGTAGCTCACGAAAGCTTATGCTCAAATAAATTGCTTAGTCTCTAAGGTGCCACAAGTACTCCTTTTCTTTTCCCCAATATTAGCAGTAAGTCTCCAACTTGTCATATATCCAAATTGTGAGCAACTTCCTTTACCACAAACTACACGAGTAGCAAAGCAAGAGTGCTTCATTTTTAGTAATTTTCATATATTTACACACACAATTCCATATAAATAAAAATAAAATTACTGATGTTAAGTTTAAATAAATTAGGGTTCTGTTTTTTTTTAAAAAGTGGGCTAAATTTGCATTGTTTAAAATACTTAACTGCATAGAAAAATTGTTCTGGAAGTTCAGGAGTTAGTCACAAGGACCTCTGCACACCCTTCTTGTATGCAGCACACTGCCATTGATTTTCATGCCACTGACTGGTAAATTTGCTGTTCAGAGCCAGTTAATATTATCCCATGACTAGCATGGGAAACACTAGAGAGAGTTAGGCACGTAAATCCCCTGGGCAGTGGCAAGAGTAGAGTCCCCTGAACACTGACTATGGGAGTCAGTACAAAGATTCAGTGCACATTCACAGATAAAATGCCTTTTTAACAGAGAGGGCAGCTTGAACTTTTATTTTGCCCTCATAGGTACCTAAAAAAGCCCCTTATCATTTGTATTACAGTGGAATCCAGAGGTCCAGATCAGGATTGGGATCCCATTCTGCTAAGCAATATGACAAACAAGGACACTTCCTGCCCTGAAGAGCTTAAGCTCATTTTCCTTCTAACTTACACAAAAAGGTGTGTTCATGCTTTGGTGCCCACACATCTTAAGCAGTGGCAAGTGGAAGAAGTCCAATTTTCTAACATGTATTTGACCCACAGGAACCAGAACCACATATAAATTAAAGTCAGACAGAAAAGCTCAGAGCCCAGAGTGATAGTTCAATCGTAAGTAGCTGCATAGGGTCAATTCCCATGAAAAGTACCAGACCTAGCACATCATCTCACCTTGAATGCGAGATGTTCCACAAAGTATCCTGCTCCATTGTTCTTCTCACTTTCATAACGGCTACCTACCCCAATCCACACACCCACCTAACAGAAGATAGATGAGGTGAATAAATACAATTAGGAAATACAACTAGCAAAATATGCAAGTTTCCTGTCACTAAGTGTAACACCTGGAGTTTAAGACAACCCCACTGCTAGTACCAGGACATGCCCTTCAATGCTGGTGGCAGTGTAAGTATTTTTTTTTTTTTTAAATAATCTAGTCTATTTATACCATTTACCTTGCCACATAAGAGAATAATTTTCAGAATTTTATCAAAGATGTATTAAGCAATGAATGGCTGTCAGAGTTAAGCGTAAGTAAGTCTGAAAGCTACTTCCATGCAAACGCAGGTGGGAGATCTGGGCAGAGCATGAGAGCATCAATGGACTTTTGAGACATTTGTCGACTCATTCCAAAGCAAGTTGTGCCTTTTATTTAAGCTCCAGTTTGCCTAGAGCCACAGACAAGTAAACACAAATGGCTGAATCTCTGCTGCTAACCTTGGTTCCAACAAGGGCTTTGAAAGACTAGTACATTACCTGAACTAAGTTAACAGTAATCATGGGATGATTCCAAACCCATCTTAAACTTACTGTGCACGTAGGCTGGCCGGATTCCTCAGAAGCCACACGGAGGCCATTATCCAGAGAGGTAACTTGCGTCTCTGGAATGTTATGGAGTGCCTGGGCATAGGTAGCTGCACCTCGATTTCTCCCCAAACTCATCAACGCCGGCTAAAGAGAAAGCCACCATCAAACAGCAACTCACACTATAATACAGAGCTACCAACATATAGATTGCCAAGAGTCACATGACGGTGCAGACGTAATAAACTAATCCAGCAGAACACAGTTTCACTTGCTAAAGCTTTCCCACAGTAGGTTCCTAACCATTTATATATATGTTTTAAATTATAAGATCTGCCAGATTCTGAGATCTCTGGATACATGAGCATGGGGGTGGGGGTGGGGGGAGATCCTCACAGGTTGAAGGGAAAAGGATAAGAGCAATCAAGTGGGCTCAAGGCAAACCCCAGAAGCAGGAGTTTGGAAGTGGTCCCATTGTTAGGCATTCTTAACATACATTGAGATCTTTTGCAGGGCTTTAACCTCATCCCAAAATCATAATCTACACCATGGGTCTCCAGAGACTGATATCTGTACCTCTCTACTTTTCTTTCCTATGCTAAGATTTGGGACAGATAAGCAATGAGAGTTTATGTTGTCCTTCAGGTTTGTATATCCCCATTTATCAAACACTCATCTCACAAAGTATATATCTTGGTAGATCTGTACCAAGTGTACAGTGTACATACATCCTCTCCATTGTAGGGATAACACAATGAAAGCGATACATTATAAGCAGCCACTGTAAAGAATCAGGATTTATGTATTTACAATATATGTAGCAGATTAAAATCAACTATGTCACTTCAGATTCAAAGCCCTTACCCGTTCTTTCAGCTTCAGCATAGAGCAACACCACTTATTATTGAGGTTAAGATTTTGTCTCAGTTATTTTTAGTAAAATTCAAGGACAGGTCACAGGCAACAAATAAAAATTCACAGACTCCCATGACTTGTCCCTGACTTTTATTAAAGATGATGGAGACAAAATGGGGCTGATGGCAGAGGGAGGACCGAAGTGTGTATGGCGAGGGTAAGAGGAGATGAGATCCCAAGCACCACTGTGGAAGATGCGGGGGGTCCCCCAGCACAGCTTAAGGCTCAGGTCCACTTCCCCGCCCCCAGTTCTAACTGGCCATGAATCAGTAAGATAAACAAATTAAGACAGACTTAATCCACAAGCAACAACAAACATGGTAGAAATGGGTCTTCAGGAAGCTTTTGAATGTAGAAAGGGAAAAGGCCTTGCAGACCAGCTCATTTTTAGAGATGAGCATGGAAAAAGGCATGCAGATACTCATAGGAGAATCAGACAAAAAGAGAGTTAAGGGTGGTATCACCAGCAGAAGAGGCAATAGATGGGCAACACAAAATATGGGCCAATAAGAAGGGAAGGGTGAAGAATTATGCAGAGATCTGAAAACAAAGACAAGAAGTCCTTACTTGATATGGAGGAGAAGAAAGATTCAAAGGGTGAGAATTATTTTCTCCAATTTTTTTACATTTAATTTGTGTGACAAAGTGGAAATTTTATGTAATAGTTTTGTGAATCCTGTGTACCTCCGTTTCCCCTATATTTTGCATGGGTATGGGGTGGGGGAGGATGGACGACCATTTGGTCTCAGGGCAAGCTAGGCCCAGAAATACATTAGGAAATTACATCAGTATAACTACATTGCTCAGGGGTGTGGAAAATCCACACCCTTAAGTGACGCAGTTAAACCAACCTAACCCCCAGTGTAGACAGCGCTAATTCAACAGAATTCTCACGTTTACAAAGCTACTGCCTCTCAGGGAGGTGGATTAACTAATCTGACTGGAGAAGCCCTCCCTGTCAGCATAGGTAGTGTCTTCACTGAAGTACTATAGCAGCACAGCTGTGCTGTCAGAGACATAAGAGAATGTTGACAAGTGTCTGAGCTTGAAGGGGTCATTTAAAAGACTGACATGGCCAACCCCATATCAATGGCAAATCCAATCACCAGAACACTGACACCCAGCAACCAAGGACCCACAGGAAGATGGCTTTCCCCACTTCTCAGGAGGAAAGCAAAGCAAAATCCCACAGGTCGAGAACAAAGGACCGTGGGTGGGTTAAGAGTTGGCTGCTGGAAGGAGCAAGGGCTCTCACCTGAAAATGACCAGGGAGGTCAGATGGCTAAAGAGAGACAGCCTGAACATGAGGGTTCACAACAGCTTGGCTGGGCTCTGGACTAACCAGAATGGACTTGAACTATGCTTTAAACTTCAGTTCTCTATGCTAATTTAAGGACTTCCAGTGCTGTGCTCCAGTTCAGCAATAAACCTGAGTGTTTTGATAGTACTGTTTGAGCATCCCTGTAAATACCTGGGGAGGTGCATTAATTCCTGAAAAGCATAAAAGTCTCTATCAGGGGTTTCCCTCAGGTGGACTTGGTGAACAGAGCTCACAGTATGAAGTAGGAGCGCTGAAGCCACAGAGGTTCAGTCTAAAGAGGTGGCATAGCCTGCTCTGAAGGAAGAGCAAGACCTGTACATGGTCTACCACACTGAACAGGTTCCTCCTGGAGATTGCTCCAAAGCTGGGGCATAGCAGCACTGCTGTGGATCTGTGACAGTTTGTTCTGTGCATTTTGACAATATTTTCCATTGTCTGCTACATCGTTTTGTCTAGATAACTGGCTCTTACCCATGTGGATTCTGCACTCAGCAAAAGGGGAAAATTTTCAAAATAGGAAAACGTAACTGCAAAACTAAAGAGTTCGGCAGGGGGACTCAGGGCAGGTGTAGCACCTGAAGCTACTTTGAACTGATTTTTTAAAACTGATTGACATTATGCTGACACTGTCATGGTTGAATGATCGGACCTTTGCTGTGGTGGGCTCTAGGGGGTGGAACTTGCTCCCTGCTGAAATTCCCCTATTTAAAATAATCATAATACTGTCAGAATAAAGAGTTGTTGCTTTAACTATCCCTGCTACATCTGTATTACTATTTTCCTCTTTCATCCATTTTCCTCTCTCAACTACAATTTGTTAAGCTTTTAGGGGCTTGTCTTAATAGTTTTAAAATCATTTTATTCAATAGAACCCCAAATTGGATAGCAGGATTTCCTTTGATTATGAACCTCAAACAGAAGGTGCAGTACTCTGCTCCCCCACAGCATCAGAAACAGTACCCAGTTTTGACATACACTAAATGACTTTAGTCAGGAAACAAATGTCTACTTATAGATGCCAACTAGTTGTCTGGTTAAGACTAGCGTCTTAGCCAGAGACCTCCTACTACACAGGAGCAAAGCCTCCCTAATGTATACAGCATCCCAGCACAAACATGGGAACTGGGCGCGCTTCAACAAGCGGCTATACGAGCTTTTAAACTTCTTTGACGCTACCTGGATGTATAGGTGCTGGAAGTAGGGGTGCTGCAGCACCCTCCAGCCTGAAGAGGTTTCCATCATGTACAGGGTTTACAAGTTTGGTTCAATGGCTCTCAGCACCTGCACTGCACAAGCTGTTCCAGGGCCGCTGGCTGTATCCCTGCCGGGTGGGCAGGGGCCGCCAGCAGGGGACGTGTAGGATTCAGCCGCCCGCAGGTGCGGCGTTGGCGCTCTGGGTAAGACTGATCGAACAGCAAGAAGCAACGGGAGCAGCCGCGCTCCTTAGCCAGCTCCGAAGCGAAGCCCGCAGGCTGGCTAGGTCCGGCCGCGGGTGTACCGGGGCTCTCGGCAGTAGGGGAAGCGGAATCCGACCGGGCGGAGTTTGGAGCAGTGCCCGAAGGAAGGGCAACACGCCCCCCGCGACAGCAGCGCCCTATCCCTCCCCCAACGGGCACGGCTCCTCCGGCCAGCCCCGCGCACTCCGCTCCGGGGTAAGGTCACTGCGAACAGGGACCCTGCCGAGGAACGGCCCCCGCACCGCATTCCCCTTCCCTTAGCCCAGCCGCAGCGGGGGGGGGGGGGGGGGGCAGACAGAGCCAGGCCTGGGCCACTGCCGGTCCCCAGGGCCTCGCCGTCCTTGTGACCTTCCCGGCGGCCAAGGCGGCTGGGCCTGCCCCGGCCCCATCCGCATCCCCTCCCCCAGGCCCCGGCGGGGCAGAGGCGCGCGGCCACTCACCGAGGAGCGGGGGCCCCGCAGAAGGGTTCGGCCCCCGGCACAGCCGGCCCGACACACCGAGGAGGCCGCCATCTTATCCCCTCACCCCCACCGAGGCCGAACTGACCCCGAGCGGAGAGAAAAAGACGCATGCGCAGGAAGACGAGCCCTAAAAGCACAGGAGCGCACGCGCAAGTAGGCAAATTGCCGGGCGATACGCATGCGCAGGGAGACACGCTCGCATGGGCGGAGACTGGGACAGCTGTCTAAAGCAGAAAGGCGCATGCACAGAAATGGGTCTAGCGAGGCTGAGACCGTGTTGCGCCCTCTGTTGGTTGGAGGCCGATGCCGATGACAAACTGTTCTCAGCCGGCGGGGCGGGTCCTTCCTTACACGGGCAAATAAGGGCGCAGGGAGGGATCGCACTGGGCACGCGGCCCAGCCCCTTCGGGGCACCAGAATGCTGCAGCCCATGAGCCCCTGTCCGGTTGGACGAGCCCCACCCTCCCAAGGGGGCGTGGATACCTACAGCCTGGGGCAGATAAGCCCTTGCCCTTGCTCATGCAGCCCCGTAGGAACTGGGCAGGGGCAAGGCTAGTCTCCTGCTAAGCCTTGGGCTCCCCTGGCCAGGCTTCCAGCAGGCCCCTGCCAGTGACAGGCCATAGGAGGGAAGCACCTGCTGCTTCTTGCTGGCCTTGCTCTGCATGGCCCAGTCTGCAGGCAGGAAACTCATCAACCCGGAGCCAGGGCCGGATTAACCTTTTGTGGGCCTCTAGGGGGGCAAAGGGGCATGGTGCGAGGGGGCAGGGGCATTGGTCCCAGAGCGAGGGGCTGTTGGATCATATTAAAGAAGTTCTGTATTAAAATCACAAATGAGTTTGATTCCCCATAGTTTAAATTCCAGGGTATTACTAATTAAGAGGTCTCTTGGTTTTTGGTACTGTTTCTCTCCCTCTATGTGTGAAACTTGCAAACTGCTAATTGTGTTAGTACATTCTAAGACAGACTGTTCTCAAAGCAATTCACAGAGAGACTCAAAGCAATACTCTAACAACAGAAACAGCACCCAGAGACTCCCTGCCCTTTTGTTGTATTAACAATTGTGATTAAAATAGAGATAGAGGATGTATGTGGATGGATGCTTGGTGTGGATAATAACTGAATGATGCCAGCCTAAGAATCCAGTGTCCATCGGCTGAAGAAGGCGTCAAGTGGAAATAACCAGAGGACCCCTGGAGGGCAGACTGGAATCCACCCAACAGCCTCAAGAATGGGAGAACCAAAGAACAAGATAACATCTAGCAGCACGGAGCCATCAGAAATGTGCTATCTGCTGATTGATTCAGCAACAGCATGATGAAGCAATTCCCATAGACTGGCATAGGAAGAAATTCCTATAAAAATAGACTCTAAAAAGTGAGAACTTTGGGGTCTGATTCTGCAAACCAACTTCCAGGAGCATCAGATGAGCATCTGACAAGGCCCTGCTCCCTCCTCATGTCCAGGCCACCTGGCCAGTGGCTTGGCATGAGCAACTCTAAGGCTGGTAACTATGATAACAACCTGTTTGTGTGTGTGTGTGTTTGTATGAATGAATGTGTGAATAAAAAATATGTGATTGAATTGAATGTTATAACTATAACTAACTACTTACTATGATTCTTTCTGTATTCACAATAAATGTGGTATTTTGCCTTTTTCCCTTTAATAAGATCCTGCTGGTTTTTATTTTATTGGTATAACAGGGCCGCCCAGGAACGATGGGGCCCAGCCCAGGGTGGACGCGTTCTGCCCAGTTCAGCGCAAGGGCAATGTTTACAAACCAGCAGCTGCCAGATGCACACTGGCCTGCCTGGCCCTTTTCTGCACCACACACCCCTCTACCACCCAGTCCCCCCAACCCCTTATGCCCAGCACTTATGCAAAGCCCCCCGACTCCCAACAACTGCACAGCACCCCATAAAGACCCCCCACTGCCCCAACACACACAACCCCCCATTGCCCAGTGTCCCCTCCCCCAGATCTCCGGAGACCCACTCCCCTGCACCCTGCCCCCCAGCTGCATTCACTGGCCTCGCTGGGAGATGATTGTGTCCGCTGGGCTGAGCCGACAGTGCAGCTGGGGCAAATCAGGGATCACTGTGGCCTCTCGGGAGTGGAATGATCAGTCAGGGCGGAGTGGCAGCATGTCCGGCCTGGGCTGGGCTCCCTCAGGGCTCAGTCCTGAGCCCCCTGAACTCCCCACTCTTCCCCTACTGGCTGAGACCAGCTCAGCCTCTGCACCGGTCCCAGGTGGCTCAGCCCTGGGGAGATGGGAAGGGCCACACAGATGGCAGGCAGCAGAGACTGTTCGGAGCTAGAGCCACACTGGGGAGTGGGGCAGACCCCTAGGATGCAATCCCCAAGAGCCCACCCAGCCTGACTGCGCCCACTGGCCCCGTGGCCAGTAGCCCTGCTCAGCCCGCATAGTGAAGCCTAGCTGCTGGGTGGCGAGCCCCCTACAGGTGAGCGGGACCCGCTGGCTGGGAGCCACTCACACAGCAAGGCCTGGGCCCTGGACTTCCCTGGGCGAGGTGCCAGACCCAGCCATGTGGATGGATTAGACAGGTCCATAATAGGCCCTTTCTCAGTGTGGGCTTGGCACTATTGTAAACCCGGTTCTGCTCAGAGCTCAGCTGCTCCCTCTCCCGCACCTCCTACCAGTCAGCACTGAGTCAGGCCCCAAGGCATTACCTCCATCAGTTTATCTCCTGCTGACAAAATACTCAGTCGTGTATAAAGCTGCAGTAGAATGAGGCAAGCTTTCCAAACAGTGTTGGAGCCAAGCAGGGTGTGAGTCAAGCCCCAGCAGTTTGGGTCAGGTTGAGCTGTTTTTTGAGCACATTAATTTTGTATTTAATCTGGTCACTCATACCCTGTTGCTCTCTGTGCTTCTTAGTGGCTGTTCCAAAGCCGGAGTGGCCGTGGCGCCAGCTAGCATTAGCCTTCTTAAAACAAAGTCAAGCAATTACAAAAAGTATTCAGAGAGCCTGGCAGAATAAGGCCGTGATTATAAATAAGGTAGGCCAAAAGGACATAGTATTTAACAGTGGCTATAATGATGAAATCTGATGAAATGGTCAGCACTGACATGGATTTGAGGCTAGCCCTGACAAATGTCACATTAATAAATGACAAAAATAGCTGCTTTGTGTAACAACACAATTTATTGAGAAATATTCGTAGGTGATTGGGCTTTAAGTCAGATCATGTTTTCAAATTAAGTCTTAGAAGTGGAACATGAATCAGGCTAGATACCAGTTAATTATCAGAACTAATTCCTGCTTTCTGTCAACTCCTTTACAGGTCTAATAGTCTATTCACTGACTAAACACATTTTTCAGGTCCTGTATTTACTAGATGCATTAAGCTGCAGAGTTCTTCAAAGGAAGTGGTGGAGCTTGGACACTTGAAAATATTCTGTAGGAACAATCCTGTCCTGGGCAGCTAATGGACTGGATAATCTAAAAGGTCTTTTCCTTTTCTGGCATCTATGATTTTCTAAAGCACTACAGAATGTACGGTATTGATAATAAATAGTAAGCAATACCTCTATGTCACTGAATGAACCCCTGTATTCACACCCTACACAACTGGAATAATCTTTGTACAAAATATGCCTCGTGAAGTATCATTTGAAAACTAATAAGTTGATCAATAATGTCATGGTGAAGTGCATGGAACATTCACATTTTATGGAAAGTTATGAATATAAGCTGAAGTTATGACTGAAATGTGTTTATCAGACAAGTTTGAGGAGCAGGTAAACCAGTTTCTCCAAGGCAAAGGACAAACTGACACCTCTAGCCAGGGGCAGGGCCGGCTCCAGGCACCAGCTTTCCAAGCAGGTGCTTGGGGCGGCAATTAGAATGGGGCCGCAGTCCATGTCCCGCAGCGGCAATTCGGCAGCCGCTCCGCTGCTTTTCCTGGAGCAGCAGCTTTTGGGCGGCAATTCGGCAGCGACTGCTTGGGGCGGCAAAATTGCTAGACCCACCCCGGCCAGGGGTCATTAAAGTTGATTGGCAATCACTGGTCAAGTGGCCATTCTTTGGCAGTGAAGGGGGGCAGTAACAGACCAATTTACATTTTAACCAACACCACAGAACCTCTTTCACAGCTCCATCCTCATAGCTGGAAGGAATTTCAT
Organism: Eretmochelys imbricata; assembly: GCF_965152235.1. NCBI lineage: Eukaryota > Metazoa > Chordata > Testudines > Cheloniidae > Eretmochelys > Eretmochelys imbricata. The sequence goes on from NC_135578.1 coordinate 24,171,225, forward strand.
CTAGGGGTAACTCTCAGGAAAATGCATTTCAAAGGGCAACCAGCCTATAAAAGGGAGGGGGGGAAAACACCCCAGATACATTCACTCTCTCTCACTTGCTTTTTCAGCTGAGAAGATAAAGGAACCTTTGAACTCTGAGAAAGGCTCTACTTGAAAATTTAGTCAGCCCTGGTGCTGGGAACATTTGGTAAGAATTTACCTTAAACCAAGTCTAGTTTGTTTAAGTTTAGTTACTAGAAAGTGATTTATCTTTATTTCTGTTGTAACCATTTCTGACTTTAATACCTTTAACTTGTACTCACTGAAAATCTCCCTCTTTGTAACTAAATAAACTTGTTTTATTCTTTATTCTAATCTAATCCAGTATTGTGTTTAAACTGAACTGTTTGGTAACTCCAGTTAAAGTAGCAACTGTTGTACGTTTACCTCGTACAGGGACAACAGACAAATATCTGGACTGTCCAGTAAAGGGCTGTATGGTGCCGAGCACACATTCTTTGGGGAAAATCCAGGACTGGGAGTGAGTTGGAATCACCCTGCAAGTGGTAACCAATTCTGGTGGAAGCCAGGGTGTGGCTGGAGCGTGCTGGCAGGCTGCAGCTATACACAGACACTCAGGCTGTGACCTGCGTGCTGTTTGTGAGGGGCCCAGACTGGGAGTTTCAGCAAAGCATTGTGAGGCACCCAAGGTTGCAGGGCAGGTGATGACAGCCCCTTACTGGTCTGGATTGCACGCCAGAGAGTGATACTCTGATTTTACTGTTCTCTCTCTATCATAAAATCTGTGCATAGTCACAGCTTGCCCCATGTGGCAAGGTCGGATTTTGCTCTTGGTTATTTTACCCACAAAGTTGGAAATGGGATGCAGGGAGGGGACAAAATCTTAGCCTCCAGACTGCGGGCTGGTTCAGTATTGCTCTTTGCAGGAAGTTTTGCACTGTCAATAGAACTGTTGTCTGTTTCTATTGAAAAGCATCATCTAATTAAACAGTCAAGTGGAAAACTCTCAAGTGCAGCTTCTCTCCAGTGATATTTCATAAGAATGGCCACACTGGGTCAGACCAAAGGTCCATCTAGCCCAGTATCCTGTCTTCTGCCAGTGGCCAATGCCACGTGCCTCAGAGGGAATGAACAGAACAGGTAATCATCAAGTGATCCATCCCATCACTCATTCCCAGCTTCCGGCAAACAGAGACTAGGGACACCATCACTCAAAGGAAAGAGCCGCACACGCACACAGACACAATCAGAGATGGTTCCTGGGTCTGAGGGGATTCACAGGGTCAGAAAATCTTGTGTGTGAAGTGGATTCATAAGCCCGTGAGATCCCAGATCTCCTGTGTCTGGAGAAGATTCCCAGCAGAAGGAGATTTCATCTTTGAGATAGATTCCCAGTTTGTCCAGTAGCTAAGTGGGGTCCCAAGGGCAGATGATCTCAGGTCTCCAGTGCCCAAAGCAGATCCTTAGCAGTAGGAGATCTTGTGTCTGCTAGATTCCCAGTGGCAGGGAATCCCATGTCACCTGCCCTTGTAAAAATCAGCCAGCTCAAAGAGTCCTCTGGAAACATGCCTTGGTGGCTCCCTCTCACCTGTTCAGCTCCTGGGGACAGTAGATGCTATTTCTGGTGGCTACAGTTTAGTGCTGGAATAAGTCTAAAAAGTCAAATAATAATAAGAGATTGGTTTGGTTTCCCCAACTCCCTGGAATAACTCCACATTCCCGTGGCTTCCCCACCACCACCCGAAGGCTCTGCATTGTGATGAAAGTGGGGTGCAGCTCATTAACATTGTTCTGTTCATCAGCCAGCAGGAGGGGACCAAGACCAATGTGATGTGCTCCCAGCTCTGACTGGCCTGAAGAATGGGTCTCTCTCTCCCACAGGAGCTGGGTTTTTTCTCTCGGCAGGTCTCCTAGTCCCTGCTGACTCAAGGGTTTTGGGGCATGCACTTGATTTCCTTGCATGGCTGCATGTGCAGTAGCCCAGAAGGCCACCTGAATGGGGTAGTGTTAATGAAGGAGTCTGCTCAGAGGTCTGCATAACTGAGAAGCAATTAAGAAAAAGGACAGCAGATATAGTGGTGGTGGTGGAGAGAGAGCACATTGGCTAGGCAAGGGTGGGTAGAGGAGGCACACACGCTGGCATGGCTGGTGGAGAGAAGCATGCCGGCCAGCAACTGGCAACAAATGCTGCTTTCACATCTGTAAACCTGGTGGACTACCAAGGAGACTGTTTTTCCCTAAGTGAAGCAGAAAGACTGTGCTTACTGTGACCGGCTGTGGCATGTTCTGTCCCTTCCCCCTGGTGACATAGGTAATAGCATTGTGCACGGAGGCAAAGAGGTGGTGCTTGGTGATGGTTTGGCTGAAGAAGTTGCCCTTTTCCAGCTGGTCAATGACAGAAGCTGAGGGGGAAAGAAGGTGACACAATAACACTAGGACATCCTAGAGTGAAAGCATGAGGACTGGCTGAGGTGCCCAGCCTTGACCCCCACCCTCCACACACAGAACCACCTCTCTTTTTCTTCGCTTTTTACTGTTTGCCTTGGGGATTCTTTGCTTTGGGAAGTGCTGGCAAAATTATCCAAGCTGGAATTCAGGGAAACAGGAATGCTCCCCTGGATGTGGTCTCTGTTCTGGGGTATAAACAGACTCTGGCATTGCACCTTGGGAATTATGCCTACATGTAAGGGCTTTGGCTGATCTCCTGAATGGGGCTTGGGAAAGATTCCCCATGCACACACGCTGGCTCAAATTCAGCTATGGCAGAAGCTGATGTCAACACGAGTCACCTCAGAGGGATTTACAGCAGGTCTGAATTTGGTCCCTAACATGGGATCTGAACTATTAGTCACACTAGGTTTGAAACCAGTTCTATGAGCAGTTTCCATCTGGGTAACATCTGAGGCTGGTATGATGTGGAGAGGAGAGGAGAGGAGGCAATGGAAGGTGAAACCAGAAGGAAGAAGGGGATTTCAGTGCAACAAGATACATCCTCCTGAAGGGAGGACTTGCTATCAAATGGAGGGTCTACAGTTTTGCTGCACCTGAGCTTTGAGGCCTCCTTACCATGGCAGCCAACAAGAAACACATCCACTTCTATCTCCCGGAAATCTCTGAATATCTGCAATGGACACAAGCACAAAGAGATGAGTCGAGCCCCTCCACAGACTCCTGTCCCTGGGGGTCATGCCCCATGCCCAGCAGCAGCAACACACGCAGAATTGGATGGGGTATGAGGTTACTAGCCAGCTGCCCCAAAGCAGCCCTAGATGTCCCCTTGGCCCCCTTTGTGCCCGCTGCTCGTTGATACCACTGACCTGGAGCCAATCTCCTGTGGGCTAGCAGGCTGCCTGGAAGACAAGTTAGGGATGTGAAACATACTCTACATCTTGTTGCCCAATTTACAGTTGACAGGCATGGGCAAACAAGGTGATGCAGAAGATGTTAAAATGCCAATATGAGGGAGTGGGTGTGTATGTTGGAGAGAACAGCTCCTCTGTCACACACAGCAATGGCTCAGAGGTAGGGGTGGTGGGTGACGGGATTAGGGAGGGGATGGGGACAGGTTGGAGCCAGTGTCTGGTGAGATTTCACCTTAGCTGGTAGCAGAAGAACAGCGCTGAGGCACTCAAGTTCCCAGCACTGGGTGTCTGAATGCTCCCACTTTGCAGAGCTCTGTAGGAGAGTCCCCAGGGTAGTTGTGCCTGGGACATTTTCCCTGCCTTTCCCCTTACATTCTTTAGGATCTTTATGCAGACAGTATCCACAAAGTTGACGGGGGTGAAGTCCAGTATGAGGGAGTGGAGCTCGGGCTTTTTGAGACCTAAAGACTCCAGGGTGGGTTCATTGAAGGCTTTTTGGGTGCTGCTGGCTTGGAGCTCCAACTCTATCTCGCTTCCATTGGAGTCAACCACTGCAGGGCCAGATCCATTGCAGTGACTCCCCAGCTCCTGTGGGGAAGAAAACAGTCCCGCCCCCCCCCCGCATCAAATGAGATTATGGCATTCCTCAGGGAGCACCTCAGCCGATAGCAGACAAGCGTCAACTGACTGACTGCACCGTATCAGCGTAGGTGGCAGCAAGAAAGAGGTCTGGAAAATATCTATTTCCAATGTTGAGAAACAAGGCTTTGAAATGAGACATTAAACGGAGGCTCTGACCCCTACTGACACCAATCACCCCAGCACATGTCAGAGTGGAGTGGGAGGTGGCCCAAGCCTTAGATTAGTGACATATCTTATTCCCCAGGTGTCTGGGGAGGAGGAAGGGCCGAGGGCTGGGAGGGTTTTGTTGCTTGCTAATGGAGGGTTTGTGTTAATGGTAGAGAAGACCATTGTGGTTGAGATTTTACCATGACATTCAACTATGTCAGGCACTGTGGGTATGGGTTGAGTGAGGGCTTGGGTTTTTAAAGATCAACATAGATAAATACCTGCGTATTGGTCTCCATGTCAATATCTACAAAGCCAAAGTCATTGCTGCTGGGGTCAGATGCCTCTGAGAGCTTGAGGGTAGTTTTCTGTTACCAAAACCAGATGGGGACAGAGAACGTTAAAGAGGGGTTGGTGTAGCTGCATGGCCCACATCACCCCACAGGAGGCTTGTCAACCCCAGCAAGGAGGTTTGGAACAACGTAGGTTACAACATAAAAGCAGAACCTGGTTCAGTCCAGTGAGCCACCTAGTCCAGTCTCTGACCATGGGCAAGTCAACAGAAGGTACAAAGCTGCCAGAGTGGACATTTCTGGAATAACTTGCCCATGGGGGAGGTTTCTTCCCTAGCCCAGTGTGACGAAGTGGGACTGTTCTTAATGTTTCCTCTGAATAGTGTGGGGATGCCTCAGTTTCCCCTGTGCAGTTCTTAAGTATCTAGGTGGTGGGGTAAGGGTGTATGATCATTGCAGAGCCCTAGAGGGCAGGTGTGTGCAGGGGTCTGGACACAGAGAATGGCCGACACCCTGTTTCCTGGCAACTGATGGCCTGGGCCCTTCCCCCCTGCAAGGTGAGAGCTAAAGGGTTGGAGAACAAAGGAATCAGGTGACCTCCTGGCCCAGGAAAGGGACAAAGCCCAGAGGAGGAGTGGCTGGAGGGAGTTTCAGTTTGGGGCTGGCTGGGACATGGAGTGAAGTGCAGACATGGTTGTCTGGCTCACTGCCCCCCAAAATGGATCCAGCTGAGGGGTCCTGATCTCTGCACCTACAAGCTCTGTTTTAGACCATGTTCCTGTCATCTAATAAACCTCTGTTTTACTGGCTGGCTGAGAGTCACGTCTGACTGCGAAGTTGGGGTGCAGGACCCTCTGGCTTCCCCAGGAGCCCTGCCTGAGCAGACTCGCTGTGGGAAGTGCACCGAGGGGCAGAGGAAGCTGAATGCTCCGAGGTCAGACCCAGGAAGGTGGAAGCTGTGTGAGCTTTGTGTCCTGAAGACAGGCTGCTCACAGGAAGGCGACTGCTCCAGAGTCCTGACTGGCTTCATGGGGAGCAGTTTCAGAGCATCGCCCAGGGACTCTGTGACAACTGGTGGCAGAGGTGGGATCTACTGCACCCCGTGGATGGCGCTTCCTGCAGTAAGTGACTGGGGAGCAGTAAAACGAAGGGGGATTGACGGGGACCAGGTGTGCTGAAGATTCAGAGAGAGAGACAGTTTCAGGGGGCGGTTAACCCCTGGGAGTGTGTGACCAGAGAGAAGGACTTTTGCAGTAACAGGGTTCCCCTGGAGATTGCAGCGAGTGGTCCCAGGGGCGGAGGAGTCTGCAGCTCGACCCTGGCAAAGAGGTGGTGACCTTGAGAAGGGCTGGCACACTAGGGGTTCTCCCTGGAAACCGTGGGGAGCTGAGAGCACACAGGCCTGTGAGTCCACAACCACTTGGGAAGAGCGGAGTGATGGCCTGTCACCATCTCCTTAAGAAGGACATTATAACCCTGTGCAGAAAGAGAGGGTTGAGCATTGGAAAGTTCACCAAAGCAGGGTTAATCGAGCAGCTGGAGTAGTAGCCAGGCATCCCCAAGACTCCTGTCCCCGACCAGATGAGGGTCTTCACGATCGGGTTCCCCATTGGGGGATCTGAGATGCATGGGATTTGAGCTGAGAGCAAGAGGACTGTGAGAGACAACGAGAGCCTGAGAAAGAGCTGCAGAAGCAGCAGCAGCATGAACTGGCGGTGGTGGAGCGGAGAAGCATAGGGGACCTCCCAGGGGTGAGTGGGGATAGACCCCGGGGGGCCAGTTCCGCAGGGAACCTCAAGACTAAATTGCTGCCCATGGTTAAGGATGGGGGGGAGATGTGGATGCCGACCTCACTGCCTTTGAGCAGGCTGGAGATTTGAACCAGGGGGACCCTGCGGAAAAGCCCCGGTGTCTAGCTCCCGTGCTGGGTCCCAAGGCCATAGACTCCCGTCAGCCAGATGGGTGGGGTGGTGGACAGGCTCCCACTCCTGATCCCAACCTATATGTCTGTGTGGAGTTTCCTGGGGTCAGGCCCCTCGGATCCCCAGGGGGAGTGGAAGGTGATGGTCAATGGGAAGACATTCCTGGGGTGGCAAGATCCTGGGACAGAGAGAACTGTTGTCAGGCCCTGGGTGGTGCAGCCTCAGATACTGAGGGGCTGTGTGAGCTGGGTGAGGGTCCCAGGGGCAAAGCCCCTCGCCCTGCCTATGGCCCAGATCCCTGTGCAGACACAGGAGGGGTCGGGTTGGCTGGTTGCTGGGGTTCTCCAGGACATCAGCTGCGAGACCCTGTTGTGGGGTGACTGTGTCTCTTTGGGACAGGATCCAGGCCTTGTTCCTGTAATTCCCAAGGGTTTGAATTTGAATCCAGGGAACCAATCGGTGGAGAGGGAAATGATCAGTGAAAATGCAGATGACCTGGCTGGCAGCAGGGAGGAGCCGCTAGGCTCAGACTACCTGCCTGCCTGTAACCAGACCCCTGGGGCTCCCCGCCCCCTTGCACACCGGAGAGGGGGCTCACGCTGGCTCTGATGCAGTGAGGAAAGCAGCAAAGCTCGCTGCCTACCCCCACTGGGACAGCAAGGGCAGCGCTCAGCACAGTGGGAGCTGAGACCCCAGTTGAGTGCGGGGAGACACGGGCAGGGTATCTGTTGGGAGCGGCAAGGTGCTTGGTAAGGAAAGTTTGGATGAGCCTAGGCAGCCTTGTGAGCTGATGGCTTTGTCCAGTCAGCAGGGTGGGAAGGCGAGGAGAGTGGAGGATGAGTGTCTCTGGACCTTACCTGTTAGCTGGATGGAGAATTGTGACAGTGAAGGAAACGTGCCTGTGTCTGTCAGGGGTATTGACTTGCCTATGGAGGGAGCTACCCTGATCTCCAAGCAGTTGTCTGTGACCAGCCTTGTGTGCCGGGACAAGGGGAATGAGATCCCAAGCTGTGTGTCTGGGAAAGGAGAAAGTGTGTCTGGCTCTTTATCTGTGGAGCAGACAGAAGGGGCCTTTCAGCTTGTGATGGTTGAGGGTAGTGCAGTTGTCTCAGAGTTTGTTCTGGATTCAGCTAAAGCCCAGGAAGGGAATGGCCCTAAGTTTGTGTCTGCTCAGGAGAATGGCCCTGTAACTAGGTCGCATCCAGTTAGTGTCTATGTAAAATCCCAGAGACCAGACAATTCTGGTGCTTGTATTTTGCCTCTTGCTAGTGTGTGGCTGGGAAAGGGTGTAGCAACTCTGTCTGATCAGGGTGAGATCCTAGCCAGGGCACAAGGAGAGCATGAAGGTGATGAGATTGTGTTACCTACTGAGGGTCTGGAAACCTGTAGCAAGAAGGAAAAGATTCCTGAACTTGTGTATGGCAAAGGGAAGGAGAATGCTTCTGACCTTTTATCTAGGACGTCTGTAAGTTTGCCTGAAAGGGGATTGTGTAGGAATCCGCCGGATGGGCCGGAGGTAATTCTGGATGTAAGGGAGACCCAGAAAGCATCTGTTGTTGCTCAGGAAAGTGTTCCTCTAGAGCAAGCCCTAGGTGAAGAGGGTAAGAGCAGAATTTCTGTGAGGGGTGAATTGTTGCATAGCAAAGCCCTAGGGAAAGGAATCCTCATGGAGTCTTTGCAAGCAGTTTACTGCAACTGAAGGGTGTGAAAGTGATTTAATCAAGAAAGTTTCAGTTCCTAACAGCCAGAAATTTTCTGTTGTGAATGGATCCACTGACTTTCCTGTTGAAAGATCCAGTGTGGATAGCTCTGAGAAGGTCTCAGATGAAGTGAAAGCTGTTAAGAAAGTTAAACAGTCCGAAAACCAAGTGGCTGTGTTTGGCCATCTTGTTGGGGAGAAGACCCAATCCCAGTTTGACCCCCTGGGGTTTTGGGGTGGCTAAAGGGCACGGGCCGCATAAACCTTCCCACATGTGGCCTGCGAGTGCTATTGACCACCCCCGACCTAAGGGAAGGCATGAAACTGGAAGGGCCTGGTGTAACTCCTACCAAGGAATAGGAGAGATGCTGGGGCATCCATGGGAATGTTGGTGGCTTCGAACTTCCCCAGGTCACCGACTAAAGTGACCCTGCTCAGTTCGATCTCGAAGGGGGGAGAGATGTGACGAAGTGGGACTGTTCTTAATGTTTCCTCTGAATAGTGTGGGGGTGCCTCAGTTTCCCCTGTGCAGTTCTTAAGTATCTAGGTGGTGGGGTAAGGGTGTATGATCATTGCAGAGCCCTAGAGGGCAGGTGTGTGCAGGGGTCTGGACACAGAGAATGGCCGACACCCTGTTTCCTGGCAACTGATGGCCTGGGCCCTTCCCCCCTGCAAGGTGAGAGCTAAAGGGTTGGAGAACAAAGGAATCAGGTGACCTGGCCCGGGAAAGGGACAAAGCCCAGAGGAGGAAGGGCTGGAGGGAGTTTCAGTTTGGGGCTGGCTGGGACCTGGAGTGAAGTGCAGACGTGGTTGTCTGGCTCACTGCCCCCCAAAATGGACCTAGCTGAGGGGTCCTGATCTCTGCACCTACAAGCTCTGTTTTAGACCATGTTCCTGTCGTCTAATAAACCTCTGTTTTACTGGCTGGCTGAGAGTCACGTCTGACTGCGAAGTTGGGGTGCAGGACCCTCTGGCTTCCCCAGGAGCCTCGCCTGAGCAGACTCGCTGTGGGAAGCACACCGAGGGGCAGAGGATGCTGAATGCTCCGAGGTCAGACCCAGGAAGGTGGAAGCTGTGTGAGCTTTGTGTCCTGAAGACAGGCTGCTCACAGGAAGGCGACTGCCCCAGAGTCCTGAGTGGCTTCATGGAGAGCAGTTTCAGAGCATCGCTCGGGGACTCCATGACACCCAGTATACAGTGGTTGGCTTTATCCATCCTAAGATTTCGTTTGCTGTTAGGACTGCCCTTGTGCAATGAGAGGAGGTTTTCGGTGAGCTGTCTGCAATGGCAGCTAGCTGCCTACACCCACCCCCGATTCTCTCCCCTACGAATATTACCATTAGTAAATATATTCTACACCAGACCTAGAGTGGAAGCTTCTGGGGCACCCTACTGCTAACATTTGCAATAGGGAAAATTGATCATTTATTCAGGAGAAGTGGTGGAGAGAGGACTGGACCTGGGTTCTATTCCTGGTTCTGCCACTTGCCTGCTGGGTGACCTGAGGCAAGTCACAGCTCTGTGCCTCAGGTTCCCCACGCATAAAATGGGAGTAACGATCTGACCTCCTCTGTGAAGTGCTTTGAGATCTTCAGCCAGTTTTGATCAATGACAGAACTTTAGCTCACCCTATGACAGCTTAGGGTCCCTAATGGCCTCTTCTGAGAGAATTTGCCTTTTGAAAGTCCAAATAACTTTTGCCAACTGAGTCTCCTTTATTTGCTCTTTACTTGACACACTCAAAGGATTCTAATAAATTAGAGAGGCATGGTTTTCTCTACAGATGGTGTGCTGGTCTGTTCCCATCATATCATGTCCATGTAGGGGGTGTATAAGTCACTCTTTAATTATTTGTCCTGGCACTGAGTTAGGTTCATTAGTTTGGAATTCTCAAGATCACACCTTGCACTTGTTTCTAATAGCTGACCACTCACCAAATGTGAGTGAATCAGTGAATCACTGGCTCCTTAATTATTAACACCAGTAGCCTCCTCCCCAACCTTGGACACAACTCCAGTGTCAGGTGGTTCCCTAGGATTTCTCTTCCATGCCTGATGGCTCCAATCAGAGTACAGATGCTTGTCAGGCTCAGGAACATTCCCCAGGGGCCAAGGCCTACCCTTGGGTTCTCCAGTAGGGAAAGATGAGCCATTTCCAGTGTGGGTCCATCTTTGATTCTGAAGAGTAGGGACAGCCAGTTATGTCTCGAGAGAGGGATTAGGGAAAGAGAGGGAGAAGTGGGGGCAGGGAGGAATGGAGACCTCGGAAGAGGGAGTGAGACGAGAGAAAGAGGAAGGAGGAGACCAAGAGAGATGTGTACGGAGAGAGGAGGATGAGGATATGGTTGAAGGGAAGGAGAAAGAGACAGACTGGAGGGAACCCCAGAAGGAAGCATTTGGCAGAGAACCTTTTTCTTCTTTGCCTCTTCCTTCTTGTCCTTCTCCTGCTGCTTCTTCTGTTTCTTGAGGGCTTTCTTCTTCTTCCCAATGAGGTAATCGACATTAATGCCACTCTGCAAAAGATACAGCTCCCTGGGATACGGAAGCCACTGACCTGCTCTCTCCCAACCCACTTCCCAGTGCAGGGAATCCCTGCAGCTGTTCCTGCACAGAATGGAGCTCTCTCCCTCCACAGTCTTTTCTTGGCTTCTGGGAACAGGAGAGCTTGGAGCACTGATTAACTGCGGGAGCAGAGCCCAGGAGCAGGAGAGGAAGGGTTGGCTTGCAGTTTATGTAATGGACTGGGACTCAGGAGAGCGGGGTTCAATTCCTCCCTTCGGCCTGTGCCTCAGTTCCCCGCCTACCTCAGAAGGGTGCTGTGAGGAGAACATTGCTTGTGTGTGAGATGTTCCAACACTATGAGGATAGAGGCCATATTAGCCCCTCGCTAGATCCACTACTTACTGGGGAAGGGAGAACCCGTACACTGTAGCATGAGAGCAGAGAAAATCAGGACTGTGCAGCTGTGCTGCTCTCCCAGCTAGACTGGAGAATGGCACCCCAGGCCTGAGATGACCTCCTGGCCAAGGTACTGGAGACCAGGCTGTAGAGAGGTCAGGCCTTGCCCCAGAGTGTGCTACGTGAGCCCATCTCTGCCCCTGCCTCACCTTCTCCTTCAGGGCCTCTGCATACAGCTCAGCGTTGGCAAAATACACTGTGGCAGAAGAGCGGAAAATCTTTACACCTGGAATTTCCTCAGTCTGGAAACAAAGGCATGGAGGAAGTTGTGGGAGGGACACTGCCTCAAAGAGGTGGGGGCTGTTCTGGGTCGTGGGGGCTGGAGGGGGATCAGTAATAGGGAGAGCTTGAGACATCACAGAAAAGCAAAGTCACGCCCCACAGTATCTCTGGGCTCCCCTCCTCCTCAGCTCCCTCCTGAGGGCTCCCTGTTCTCCTGCCGCTCCGCCTCAGGTACTTGGAACTGCTTCCCTCACAGCAACCCTTAGAGCAGTGATTCTCAACCAGGGATACGTATAGCACTGGGGGTATACAGAGGTCTTCCAAGGAGTATATCAACTCATCTAGATATTTGCCTCGTTTTACAACAGGCTACATAAAAAGCACTAGTGAAGTCAGTACTAACTAAAATTTCATACAATGACTTGTTTATATTGCTCTATATATTATACACTGAAAATGTAAGTACAATATTTATATTCCAATCACTTTATTTTATAATTATATGATAAACATGAGAAAGTAAGCCATTTTTCAGTGATAGTGTGCTGTGACATTTTTGTATATTTATGTTCGATTTTGTAAGTAGTTTTTAAGGGAGGTAAAACTTGGGGCAGGCAAGACAAATCAGATTCCTGAAAGGGGTACAGTAGTCTGGGAAGGTTGAGAACCACTGCTTTAGAGCCCCCAAAGTCCCTACAGGGTCCCACCACTAGCAATGCCTGCAGCTTACACAGCTGAACTGGAAGGGGACCTGGCTTTCTAGGGGTTTGTAAAGTGCCAGGCACACTCCCAGTGCTCTGGAAAGGAGGAGCTCCCCCTCCCCAGCGGGAAGGGAAAGTGGCATCCAGTCCCTGAAGGCCAGTACTCACAGGCACAGATAGACAGGGAATCCCCAGCTCCTTCTGGGAAGGACAATGCCTGACAAGGACTTTAACCCTTTTACTCCTGGATGTGCCCCATCTCAGCTCCCCTGGCTGCTCATGGCAGATTTGGCCCCAGTATCCTGATTTGCCTAATACATTCAGCAGCAGTAAAGGAGCTGGTCTGTCTTCCTTCATGGGTCCCCTCTGGCCACTCCCTCAACTATCTCACCACCTGCTTGTACCTTGTTATATTCCACCATGTCTCTGTAGATGTCTGTGTTGGAAACCTGCCCCAGGATGGAGTAGCGGGGCCTGAGGGGAGACAGAGAAAGAGAGCAGGGTTAGCAAAGGTACTGTCTATCCCTTGGGGAGTGATGCTGTGCCTTACACTCAAAGTATTGCCCCAGTGACCTGGTGGTGATATAAGACTGACAGAGCCATGCTGTGAGAGGGCAAAGTAGTGCTAAACCAGGCTAAAGCCTTGTGTGCGCCCATGAGCTGCAATTAGTGATTTGATTCATCCCTGGGTGGTGAAGGTGGGCAGGGGTACAGAATTAATAGCAACTTTTCAGCAAATGGGCTTCTCAGACTGTGCTGATGTCATCAGCGGTTCATATGTGCCTATTAGCAGCCTCCTGTGGTGTACACACGAGTATTCAGACAGGGCTGGGTACTACTAGTCGCTCAGCAGCACTTACTGGAGCACAGAGGGAGGTGCATGGTATATGGGGACAGTGCTACTCACAGCTGGGTCCGAAAGATGACTGTGAGCAGGGCAAACGCCACAGAGACCCCCAGCCCCATGTCTAGGTTCAGCAGGAGGGTGGCCACGAAGGTCACGAGCCAGATGAGCTGTAGCAGACAAAGGCAGGATAAGTGCTGGGGAAGAGGAACAGGTTTGTGGTAGACACTGGCTATTTTGGTGTGACGTTCACTAGTGCACTGGCCATCACTGCCAATGCTGATGCTGCCATGCAGTCCCAGGGAGAGCTGTACTGTGGGAGGGACCTTCCTTCAGAGGAGATGTTAAAACAAGGCCCTGCCTGCCTGTCTCTAGTGGGAATCCAGGGTGGAAGTTAGAGATCCCAGGATGCCCTATGAAAAGGGGACGCCAGTGTCCTGGCTGACATCCCCGCCTTGTTAAAAGCGCTCTCTCTGATGTACCAAGAGGGATAAGCTCAAGCTGAGTGCAGATTGGCTATTGCATTTGCCTGCAGAGTCTCTGTGCTGCTGGGATCCAGTTCCCTGCTCTGAATCCTGTGGGAATCTGGTTCCCTGCTCCGAAGCCCCCAGGGATGCAGCAAGGTGAAAGCAGAGATGGGCTTGAGCCATGGAGGTTAGATTTGGATCCAGATAGCTTGAGTTCTAGTTCAGGCCCATTGCAGAAAGAGGCCTGCACTGTGAGGTCCAGAATCTGGTCCCTGTGGTTTGGGGTTCAGAGTCAGAGTCCTGCTTCTGACAAATTTCTATGGCCCAAATTCTATACTCAGTTGGTTCAAGCCTGGCAAGTTTCCTGGGGGAACTGCCACCTCCCTTACTAAGGGGCTGCCAGGAGCCAGATCAGAGCAGCACTGAGGACTTGCCCTTTTTGTGCCCTCCAAAGGCAGAGCCCTATGGGGCTTGTGTTAGGGGAATCAGGCCCCATGGTCCAAGGCCCATGAAGGCCAGTTGTGTTCCTTACCAGATCTATGCGATTGGACCTCCATAGCATGCGGAGGTCTGTGAACTGGTTGAACATGCCCTTCAGGTTCACAATGACGATGGCAGCTAAGATGGCCTGGAAGAGAAATCCCCAAAGCTGTAAGCACCAGCAGGCACTGATGACTCCAGGGGCCTGCGTTTCCCACAAGCACCTGCCTGAACAGAAAAGGGTAGCCCTTCCCCACTATTACTCTGTCCCTCCACATGGGACCTGACCTGACGGGGGCAGAGCAAACACTGAGTGAGGAAGCTCAGGCTTTGACCCCCAGTTCAGTGATTCAGCTAAAGTGAGGGAGGGATGGAAAGGAAATGCTGCCAAGGAAACAATGACCTGCCAGTGGAAGGTGAGACCTAGGGCATTCCATTTTGCAGAGACCATTGAGTCAAACAACACAGCTGGATTTTTAAAGGCAGAAATGAAGCGATGGTAATTAACAACCCCCCCTGTAATTAAGGGAGCTGTGGTAATGCAAAGGGGACTCTAGCCTCATGCAGCAGAGTACTTGTCAAAACCATAAGGGTAGCCTAAAATTCCTCCTTACCTGTAAGGGGTTAAGAAGCTCAAATAACCTGGTTGACACCTGACCAAAGGAACCAATGGGGACAAAAGATACTTTCAAATCTGGGTTGGGGAGAGAGGGTTTGTTTTGGGTTCTTTGTTTCTGTGGCTGTTCTCTTGGGACTGAGAGAGGCCAGACACAAATCCATCTTCTCCAACCCATCCTAATCCACGTCTCCAATATTGCAACCAGTATAGGTAAGCCAGGCAAGGCGGATTAGTTTATCTTTTGTTTTGCTTGTGAATTTTCCCTGTGCTAAGAGGGAGGTTTATTCCTGTTTTCTGTAACTTTAAGGTTTTGCCCAGAGGGGAATCCTCTGTGTTTTGAATCTGAATACCCTGTAAAGTATTTTCCATCCTGATTTTACAGAGATGGTTTTTACCTTTCTTTTTTTCTTTTTAATAAAATCTTTCTTTTAAGAACCTGACTGATTTTTCCATTGTTCCAAGACCCAGGGGTTTGGGTCTTTGATCATTGTGTAACCAATTGGTTAAGATATTATTCTCAAGCCTCCCTAGGATAGGGGGTGTAAAGGCTTGGGGGGATTGCTGGGGGAAGAGGAACTCCAAGTGGTCCTTTTCTCTGGTTCTTTGTTAAATCACTTGGTGGTGGCAGCATACCTCAGTCCAAGGACAAATAGAGATTTGTGCCTTGGGGAAGTTTTTAACCTAAGCTGGTAGAAATAAGCTTAGGGGGTCTTTCATGTGGGTCCCCACATCTGTACCCTAGAGTTCAGAGTGGGGAGGGAACTATGACAGTGCTAGCTGGACTCCTGCAGGAGTCGGGATGGGAGCATTTCTCTGTGTGTCACTGCATCACACAACTGGATAGAAGGGTTATGGATGGTTTAGCTGTCATCCTGTGATGCCTCAAATGCCGGATAGTGCTAGAGGAGGGACACTGTAATAGATGCACCAATGATTTGATCCAGTGCGTCGGAGGAGGATATTAGAGAGGATGCATGGACCAATGATCTGATCCAGTGTGGCGGGGAGGATACTTGGGAGGATGAACCAACTACGGGAACTCACTTGTCCCTATATTTTTATAGGACTTGTGACCCATTTTTGTCCTTCATGGGCTGATCTATAAGTGGTGCCAGTAGCTGTAATGGGCCTGGAGACTCAGGGTAACTGTACAGACGGACGAAGAGGCAGGAAGGCAGGCAGAGGCAGGCAGGGCTAGGACAATACGTACTTTGGGTAGGTCTTGGAAGAGCTGCCCAATCTTCAAAATGGTCACCAAGATGAGAAGTGAGGCGATAACCCCGGCCACCTGGAGACGAGAGAGGAGAGATCAGTGAGAGAAGGGACAGGTGTGCATGGACATTTCCAGCTCCCATGCAGAGACACCACCTGTATGTTGTGTCTGAGGTAATGGGCACCATGCTGGCCCCAGAGAGAGCATGCTGGGCGAAAAGGGGATGCGGGCAAGCTCATGTAGGAAGGTGTCTGGCCGGTGATCCAGCATGTCCCCCTTAGGCCCTCTCTCATGTTCCCATCAGCTCTGCAAGTGCCGGAGCAAATGACAGGCAGCCCTTGCCCTGCGGATGGGAGTTATTTATGAGAATTGCCCCACTGCCCCCAGCTCTCTGCTCCCAGTGGAGCATCAAAAACAATTAACCCTTTAACTACTCATTTGGTCTGGCAGATGATCCAGCCCATGAATGGTGGGTAATTACCGCCCATCCACCGCCCACTGTCACCATAGGTTAACACCCTACCTGGTTTTCAACAACACCTTCCTGGGGTTTTCCCAGTCAGGCCAGAGATGATAGGGGAAGCTTCCTTGCCTCATGCTGGAATCCTCCAGGATTCCTCAGGGCTGAAATTAACGGGAATACCAGCCTTATGGGACTCACCTGACTGTTTCCTCCGGTGGCCTCCTGCACCAGAGTCCGGGACATGGAGCAGCTGATGCTGAAGCACTGGAAAAAGCCGCCCACGAAATTACAAATCCCCAAGGCGAACAGCTCCTGCAAGGGGCAAAGCAGTGCGAGGGGGTCAGGAACTGCATGGAGGCTTCAGCCCTTGCTGGGCAAAGCAGAGCAGGCCCTCGCCTGGTGTCATGAGAGACCCCGAAGAGAGGGATGGGCACTGCTCAGACTCAGATTCCTGGGGAGTGCAGGTGTCGATGACAAAAACAAAGAATTAAAAAAAAAAAAAAAGGGAAGAGAGGCTGGAGGGGAGAGCCCAGAGTGTAGTGGGGTCCTCACCTGGTTACTGTTCACCTTGTAGCCATGCTTCAGGGCAAAGATCTTGCCCATGGAGATGGAGATGGCATAGCCCACCACGGCGATGGCAAAGGCATTGCCCACCACCTGCCCAAAGTAGCTGACATTGGGAGCCACTGGTGGTTTCATCCTGCAGCCAAGAAAAGGAAACCTGGCTGGAAAACGGCATTCCCTCAGGGATGACAGCCTGCTCCCCCAGCACAGCTCCACCGCGCCATCCCCATGTCACAGAGGCTGTAGCAGAAAAATGTAACATTCTCTGCCCATAATGAAGTGCCTGCTAAAGAGCCCAGGCTGCACCCTCACTCACCCACTGGGGATGTTGCCCACAACAGCAATCCCAAACTTGGCCTTCAGGCCAGCTCCATAGGAGATCCCCGTGGAGACGACGATCTGAAAAGAAGGCACGGTGTGAGGCAGAGTGTCCCTGCCATGCAACCCCCATGAGCCTGATAGAGAACAGCAGATGCGTGCAGGGGTCTGTGCAGGGCCCTCCTTGGAGGGGATCAATGAAAGGGGCCAGCCTAGCTGAAAACCCCAGATTGGTGGGTAGAGCCCACAAGCAGCTAAGTGCATCCCCCCAACCAAGGGAAGAGCCCCAGGTCCAAGAATCAGACAAAAAAGAAATAAACCAGACCTGGAGCACTTTGAAATGAACCAGACCAGGTGAAGGGTTTCAGGAGGGGATGGGATGGGGACAGTGAGCAGAGAACCCCAGATAGCGCCCACGGCCCCATGGAGTAGGCAAGGGCAGCTGAGTCTCCATGACCCATTTCACCCAGAGACAAGCAGGGGCCACTCAGGTCTGGTTGTGGGTTTGGGCTGGAGAGGGGCTGGCTGTCCAATAGGAACTGAACTCATTATGCACCACCAACAGGCACTGCTAACCTGGGCCAGATTTAACTCGGGGACCTGCAGATGGAAGGCGATAGGGCTGCCCTTCTGGGCTATGAATGCAATTGTCACCCCTGGGGCCAGTGGATTTGCTGGCTGAGAGACCTGGCTCTGGGTGCTCCCAGCTGCGCCTCTCCTGGCAGCTGATGTAAGAGGAGCCCATCAGCAGCCCTGACCCTGGCACAGCCCCTGCTAGCGAAAACTGCTCTCCTTGGACCACTGGTTTTCAGACTTTTTGTATTGTGACCCCTTTCACACAGCAAGCCTCTGAGTGTGATCCCCCCCATACATTGAAAACAGAGGGGGGGGAGATTCATTTAATTTAATGGAGGCTCAGGGCTGTCAGCCCCATAGAGCTGACAGCTCACAATCCCCACGTCACCACCTTGCAACCTCAAGGGGTCATGACCTCCAGTTTGAGAACCCATGCTTTGGACAATCCCAGGGAAATCTCAGCCAGAGACAGCCCACTCCCTGGCCGGCCCCAGCACACACCCGCTGGGGGAAGCATTCTAGGAAAACCGGGGCTTGCATCTGGAACACCAGCAGCGAAACTAAGCCAAAACCTGGCCATCTTTGGGCCACGCTGCCTAACCTACCCAAGTGCCAAAACCTCCCGACCTCACCAGAGGAGACGAAACACTAGCATGAGGGAGAAAGGGGCAGCCACTAAACAACAACCAGTACAGGCACCCAGCAGAGAGCCGAGACCCTGTTCTGTGGGGTGACAGCCTGCCCTGTGCGGAGTCCCATGGGGCTGGGGTCTCTGAATGCCATGCAGTTCGTGACACGCCCCTCCTTACCATGATGAATTCTATTGGGATGGGCATGGGGAGCTTGGAGGCGAACTTGGCACTGAGCATCTTGACAGGGAGGATGGTGACCATGGCGATCAGGTTAGTGACCAAGGCGCCCACGTTGGTCTGTGGCAGCTTGGTGCAGATCTCAATGAAGGCCTACAGGGAGAGGAGGAGGGGAAAGCATGACACCGAATCCATTCAGGAGACAGAGCCCCGGTGCAGAGGGGCCACCCACTGGCTACGTCCCGTGGAATCAGAGAGCATCAGTACGTGCCGACGTTCACATCTCGGCACTGGCTGTGCTATCCCCTGGGCAGGGGTCCTGTCATCCCCTGTGTACATTTGGCAGCTTGCACAGAGTGGGCCTGTAGTGGCTGGGGTCGCCAAGCACTAGTGCGATACAGTAAGTAATACAGACTGCATACCCATAGGGTGCTGTACTGGCCACATCCCAAGGAAAACCAGCCCGAGAAAGCCCAGTCACTGCCTGACCCCAGTGAACACCCAGAGAGCACTACTCGCCTGGGAGTTCTAGGGGAATCCCAGCTGCTGAAGAGACCCCCCATCCCATATAGCCGCAATGCAGACCCCATCAACCCTGGTCTGGCCCCAGCACAGGTCCCTATTAGCAAACACTGCTCCCCTTGGAAATCCCAGCCCAGTCTGACCCCAGCGAACCCCATTAGCAAACGTTGCTCCTCTGGGAAAGTGGCAGGACTGGATTCTTCCATGGTTAAGAGATTTATCAGAAAACGTTAGCGGCAGCATCCAAAATCCTGGGGGCAGCAGATCCCCTGCTGGTGTATGTGGTCATAGCTCCACTGAAGCCAATGGATCCCACTGAAGTCCATGCAGCTATGACCATTGACATCAGCTGAGGAACTGGTTATATAAAATATGAGGAGCTTGGTCCCTTTCCATGTGACTGAGATCTGGCACATGACACCTATTTACCAATCAGCTGCCAGCAGTTTGGGTTGGTTCACAGCTTTCATAGAATCATAGAGTTGGAAGGGACCTCAGGAGATCATCTTGTCCAACCCCCTGCTCAAAGCAGGACCAATCCTCAATTTTTGCCCCAGATCCGTAAATGGCCCCCTCAAGGATTGAACTCACAACCCTGGGTTTGGCAGGCAAATGCTCAAATCACTGAGCTATCCCTCCAGTAAATACAGAATTTTGTCCCTATCAGATGTTCCTTCATTTTATGGATGGAACAAGTGGACCATATCCTGAGCTCCTGATTCAGGCAAATTCCCATGAAAGTCAACAAGAGTAAAACGGAGGGAGGAGGGGACCAGTGTTTGGCCCTTAAGAATGTCTGCACTCATCAGTCTAATTTGTCACTGGGGATCCCCAGGGGTTCTCCAAACTGTGTGCAGCCCCAGAGAATGTTTTTGTGCACCCATACCTCTTGTCTGAAAGTGTTCTGTAACAGGAGATGTAGGATCAGCGCTGGAATAGTTAAATCCCCCCATCCCCACCTGCCACCTGCCCTAGCTGGGCTCTACTTACAGCGAACATGGAAAATGGCCCTGACTGCTCAGCCACCTCCACCCCAAAGACGTACTTCAGCTGGGAGACCAGCACGTGGACGGCAGCGGCTGTGGTGTAGCCCCGCACCAAGGGCTCGGACAGGTAGGTGACCACAAATCCGAACTGCAGCATCCCCAGGGCTATCTGGAAAGAGACCCAGCAATCGTCGGCAACCAACTTCCTCTCGTAGGGTTCTCACCCCGACGTCAGCCTCGTCTGGGAATGGTGGGGCATAACTAAACATAAGGGTTGCCTTGGGCAGAACTACAAGGCTTAGGGGACAAACTACAACTACAAGGCTGCCACCTCTTTCAGTTTTCCTGAGGAACAAATAGAACACTTGTATTTTTGCCCCAACAGCCCTGCTTGCCCTGCAAGCTCAGTGGGACAGAACTTGCAAGGGTCTGTGCTGGGAGGGCCAGCCCAGGGGGCTCAGGGCAGTCTATGCAGCAGAGTACACAGGGAGGCTGAATGACATCTCTAGCACTTTACCAGGTGGCTGTTTGGGGTAGCAACCTTTGGAAAGGATGGGGGACAACACAGAAGTCTGGTGTGCTGGGCAGAACCTGGGACCCCTGGTTCCCAGGCTGGTGGGACTGAGAGTGGAGATCTCACTTCACACACCATGCTGATTGGCCTAGCCACAAGCGAAACAGGAATCAGCCTCAGGGAGGGACAGTGTCCCCAATCCTGCTCTGGGAGGGGCTCACAAACATCACCAGGGGGCTGCAGTGAGCCCAGCCTCTGGACTGGTGCCAGGATGGACCCTTCAGGAATCAGCTGCGTGGCATCTCCCCGAGGACCAGCTCGAGGTCTCCAAGGGTAAGTGCAGCTTGTGCCCTTCCAGTAGTGCCCAGCCACTGAGAGACGTGATGTGAGCAGCAGGGCTGGTCTTGGTGCTGGGGGGTGGAGGAGGAATGCCCCCTGCCCACGCTGTTCACCTGCCCTGGCGGGGAAATGGGAGCAGCTGAGGCCCAAAGGAGGAAAACAGAGCAGGGAGCGTGAGCCCAGCAGCACAGAGAGGTCAGGCCTGGTCAGGGGGTTGGACGGCATGGCCCTCTCTGACTTGGATCTGTCAGTGTCCCAGGGTGTACTGACCACCTCCACCCCTTGAACACTGGCTCTGCCCATCCACCAGCCTTTGGAAACAACCCAGCCGGGATCCTGGCCCAGTCTCCTGCCTCCCCCGGAGCACCCTGCTCACCTGGAAGATACCCACCAGCACGGTGAGTGTAGCCACTAGTTCCACCCTGGCGCTGTCTCTCCTTGCCTCGTTGAGGACTGTCTCATTCGTGCCGTTGACCGGATCCATGAAGTTGCTGTTGGGCATCAGCGAGCCTGTCACGCTGCCGATCATGATGGAGATGACAGCGAAGGGACCTGCGTGGAGGCACATGGTGAGGTCATGGGAGTCGTCAACTCAGGCCTGTGCCCTGGCAGATGATGCGTAGCCGAGACCTGCCCACCCTGCATCCTCTTGAGAGCGGGGTCACACCCAGGGTGTCTCTGCTTATCACCAGTGGAGGGGCTCCCTCGTGTAGCCAGCACAGCTACCCAGCTGCTCACTCATCTGGATCTGGCTCACGGCGTCACGCTGAGCGCTCAGCTAGGGATGTGCAAGAATCGCCCACAGGGGGCGTGTGGCTGCTGGCACAGCGACTGCTGAACGCTTTTTGTGTGGGCAGAGAGAGGGCTGTGCGCAAACTCCTCCAGTCCTGGGGGGAGGACGCGAACCTGGCCAGTTCCCTGGCAGTGGTGAATGTGTGGGCCTGAGTCGGAGCTGTGAGCATAGGCCAGGGGGAGGTTCCTGCTTTTCATGCTCTACGCTCCTGGCTCTGGCCACTTTTGTTTCCTTGCCGATGCAGGAGTGCAAAGTTCCCACAGGCCCCTGCCCTGGGCACCCCCAGCTCACCCACAAGCCCCCCATCCTGGGCACCTCTAGTTCACCCACGGCTCACCCACAGCCCCCTGCTCCCCCTCACCCACAGACCCCCATCCTGGGGACCCTGGCTCACCCCAATCGCCCAACTGCCTGCTCACCCACTGAGATGTGCCTAGATGTCCCAAACAGGAAGTACAGGACGACAGGATATAAGGATGTATAGAGGCCGGTGACGGGAGGCACCCCTGCCAGGAGTGCATAGGCCAAACCTAGACACAGAAATGCAGGCAGGAGAGTTACTAGAGGCTCCCCCACATCCCCTACACCCCCACCCCAGCTCCTCACCCTCCCCCATCCCATGCACAGCTCACCCCAGCTCCCCACCCTCCCTGTCCCATGCACACCCCACCCCAGCTCCCTGCCCGCCCCACCCCTTACATACCCTGCCTTCCCCCATGCCATCCCACCCTTCCCCCGTCCCATGCACACCCCACCCCAGCTCCCTGCCCGCCCCACCCCTTACATACCCTGCCTTCCCCCATGCCATCCCACCCTTCCCCCGTCCCATACACACCCCACCCCAGCTCCCTGCCCCTTTCCACACACACTAACACCAGACCCACCGCACTCTACACCCACCCCTGCGCCCGCCCATACACATGAACCCCTAAAGATATATTCCTCCCCCATGCCTACAGCATGTACCGCAGGGCTACAGCCTTTGGCCCACAGGCGAAAGGGATGAGAGACGCCTGGCTGCGCCCCAGAGCGATCACCCCCAGACGAATGTGTTTGCAGGCACTCCCATGGCAGAGGTGGGGGCTGTGGTACTTACCCTGGGGGAGGTGCATGATTCCCACACTGAACCCCGAGGCAATATCACCGAGGACCCAGTCTCTGACTGGGTACCGGGGCAGCCAGCTCAGGACCGGCAGGAACCGGAAGAGAAGGGACTTGGCAGCGCCACATGAGCACCTGGGGGAGGGTGGGAAAGCCACGACTGAGGAGAAAGCTCTAGGCTGCACTAGGGCCCTACAGAGTCAGGCAGGCTGGAGTAAGGGGCTCCGTGCCCCGGCAGAGTCCTCCCCTGCCTGGGCTGGGGTCTAGCCCCGCAGTAAACGCATTGACAGCACTCTGATATCAGCTAAAGTCCATCCTAAACACCCCCTGTGGGACTCCTGGACTCCCTCCCAATGCCTCCCTCTGAGGGGCCCCTTCAGTAGGGACTGGAGAACCAAACTGCAGCTTTAGAAACACCTTGCCAAGTCCGCGTGCAGGGGTGGCAAAGGCCCATTCAGAATACTGGCCCAGGGCCTCCCTGGTCTTCCTGTCCCTTCGGCCCTGGGGCTGGCCAGGGGCCCAGCATGCGCTGGGGGGATGCCTGGCGCACAGCACTCTCCACCTGGCTGGCACTCGGCTGTGTGTGGAGTCAAGGAATAACAGCTCCCGCGCACCAGAGGGCATGGGCCAAAGGGCAAGCATGGCATGGGTGCATCCCAGCCCCAGGGGCTGGTGCCTTTACACCCCTTCTCCCTTCTCTGGCTCCAGCTTTGGGGCCTGGTGCTGGGCAGTCCCAAACACAGTGCTCTCTCCTGGGGACAAGAGCCATTTCGGCCCTGGGCCCCTGCATATGGATGGGGCAGGAGACAGTGGGAGACTGGCTAGGCGAAGGCAAAGCACCCTGCCAGGGTCGTAAAACCCCTATCAGCAACCCACAGGGCGGTAACACTGTCCCCCTTGTGCCACTTCCCCCGTCCAGTGACTGGGAAGGGGTGTGAAGCGCCCCCTACCTTACGTCCCAGACCCTGCTGCAGAGAGAGGGCCGCGGAGCCTGGGTTCTCGGTGCCATCTCCTCGAGCTCAGCCTCGCTCAGAACCTCGCGGTCCGCCGGGGACGCCCAGGGGCGGTGCCGCAGCTCGCTCTGCTCCATCGCCACAGCACCAACCCCAGCTGCGCTCCTGCGCGACCTTCAGGCTGAGACGAGAAGGGGAGATGGGCTGAGTGCTGGCAGTGCTACTGTCCCATGGGGGACGCCTGTCCCTGCCCATGCTCTGCTGCCACTGCTTGGAGGCCAGTTCGGCCCTGTGTGCGGGAGAGGCCCTCTGGCACAGCACCCAGGCCACTGGTGCCCCTCAGGGAGCTGTTTCCCCTCAAGCTGAGGAACTGTGCCAGTCTCCACCGCCCCATCACCAGCTAAAGCCAGAGTCTAAAGCTGCTGAGGGATCCAGTGGGTTGGTGTGACCTGGCATGCACCCACAGTTAGACTCTGACCCCAGGAGCCAAGGAGAGACCCAGCCTTTGGGAGCTCCCAGAAGCCATGGGGGGCCAGGAGAGAGCCAGGGTTCAGTGGGGGTGCAGGGAGCTCAGCAGTGCTGGGGGCAGCGCAGCATGGACCTGCTGTCTGGGGAGGACACCGGTAGGCAGACTCACTTTGGGGGCACTGGGGCAGGGCATTCAGGAGCAGAACTACTCCCTTGGAGCAGCCCTAGGCCACTAGCAGTGTAGATGGATCTAGTCCCTGCCTCTTCAGGCTGCTGGTGCTGTGACTCCCCTGCACCTTATGATTAGGGGGCACAAGGCACCAGGATTTGGCAGGGGGAGCTCCCTGCCTCTCTCCCACTCCTGTTCCTGCACCAGAATCTGGGCCCAAATCTCACCCCCTGGAACACTGCAGCCCAGGCGCCACGTCACTGCAGGGCTCCAGGCTGGAGTCGGTGCTGAGCCCAGCCTGCTCCCTCAGTCTGATTCTGCAAGGAAGTTGCAGCCCGATGCTCATTACCTCACAGCTGGCTGCTTTGGAAATGATTCTGCTGTCCCAGGTCCTGGTGGCTGAGGAGGAGCCGCAGCTGGGCTGAGAGGAGTGCGAGGGGGTGGTCCTTGGGCAAATCCAGAGTGATTCTGGGCTGCATCCTGGCTACAGTGTGGGCCCTACACTCACTGCCCTCTTTGCAGTCCCTGGCATAGGGGCAGGTCCAGGGGCTGGAGGGTGCATGGTCAGTGTGCTATGTATTCCAGCTATTCTGGACTAGGGGATGGTCCGTTGGGGATCACTGCATCCCGAGTGCAAGTGCAAACACCCCAGTGGGTGGCTGCTCTGTCTAGCGTATGCCAGCAGTCACTGTTTGTCCTTAAGAGGCCAGGAACAGGCTCCCTGCAGCCAGTCCAGCTCCACAGGACAGTCCCGTGCTGAGCCTGCACCTTCAGACTTTGCACTTTTCACATGACGGGTTTTTGTTTTCAGCAAAAGTAACTGACTTTCTAGGCAAAACAGGCAGCCATTGGTGGGTTACCCATCCCCTCCCCTCAGACACACACATACAGCTGTGTACCTATACCCTCCATCCCCTCCCCTCAGACACATACAGCTGTGTACCTATAGCCTCTACCCCCTATCCTCAGACACACATGTACAGCTGTGTTCCCATACCCTCCATCCCCCAGACACACATGTATAGCTGTGTACCTATTCCCTCATCTGCCCCCCATATACACATATGTACAGCTGTGTACCTACACCCTCTGCCACCACCAGCCATACATGTACAGCTGTTATACCTCCACACCTGCCCCTCAGACACATACATGTACAGCTGTGTATCCATATCCACTGCTCCCCTTCCCTCAGATGCATACAGATACAGCTGTGATCCCATACCCTCCACCCTTGGCCCTAAGTCTCACACATGCACAGCTGCATACTTATACCCACCCTCAACACATACATACAGCTGTGTACCTAAATCCACACCTCCCAGACACTCGCATGTCCAGCTGTGTACCCATACCCTCCCCCCCCGCATGTTCAGATATACCAGTGGATGCACATATGCACGCACACACCCCTCTCCAGTCAGAATTAGCAAGGATTTTAGTTGCCAGGTGAGTTCAGTGCTGGTGAACGGGGCCAGAGCGGCAACCCTGGAGTCTCCATTTCTGCAGGCAGAGCCTGGCTTCCCTGGAGGAGTCATGGGAGGGATAGGCACAGCCAGCCATTGGCATCTGTTGCCATTGTTAAGCCCTGGCTGCAGGGTGGTGGGAGGTGCAGCAGGCCCTGCTCCCAAGAGCGACTGTTTGTCTCTTGGCCCTGGGCTCAGTCCGCTGCTCCGTTTCACACAGGCCAGACCTCGGGTAGGTGGGAGACGCCCAGTCAGAGGGCAGGGCTCAGGTACATAGTGCACAGTGGCAGGCCCCAGAGGAATGAGGCTGAGCCCATTTGGCTGTGGGAGTGGCAAGGCCTGGCCAATCTCCTCTCCTTGCTCTGAGCCCCTCATGAGACCCCCTGCCCACACACACAGCAGCAAACGAGCTCAGCCCTTCGCCCAAGGCGTGATCCCTGCTCAAGGTTTAGAGCTACAGCCACCAAGGAGAGCTTGGCCTGCGCAGCTCCCCAGGGGCCTCGCAGGGCTACAATAGCAGTGCGGCCATCCCTGCTCGGGCTGGTGCCTGGGCTCTGAAACCCAGCCAGCATGGGGAGGGGAGATGGAAGGGTTCTCGGAGCCCGAGTGGGAACAGCTATGCTATTTTTAGCACAATTGTGCGAGCCCAGGGTAACCACCCATCCTTTATGTAAGGGGCATCCCTGCACAGCAAGCACAGCGCAGGTTGGGGTTGGCGTTAGGGTCCACAGCTGCCTGTGGGGCACAGCGCAGCCCCAAATAGCTGGGCATGATGTACTGTGTCTGCCCGCAGGCAGCCCCCCAGCGTGCCCTCCGCTGGGGACCTCGAGGAGGGCAGTGTCGCCAGCTGGGACGTTCCCCAGGGACCCTCTTCGTACAGCAGTCAGGCCCTTTGCTTTCACACCAGCATCCCAGTGAAGGCAGTTGCAGCAGGGCACGGTGGGGATACTTCCCTGCGGTGCCCCAGCTCCTCGCAGTGACAGAGCTGATCAAGGAAGTGGGCTATTTCCTTCCCAGCCAGCCTAGCTCAGGGAGAGCCTAACCCATCCGTCCCGTGGGGCTGGGCAGAGCCAGCTCTCCGTGCTCAGGGTCTGATGGCACGTCTACACTGCACACACACCCCCATCCTGGCGGCGAGACGCAGAGGCCAGGTCTATGGACTGGGACTCCTGGGGCTTGCGAAGGGTGAGCCCCTTTTGTGCGTGTGTGTGTGTGGGGGGGATAGAAATAAAGGGAAACCACATGAGGGACAAGGGTTTATTTTATGGGCGGTTTTAGGGAAACACCATTTTCCTCAGCACATTGTGTATTTTTTCCTCAAGTGTACATTCCTCAACGTGTACAAGAGGTTGTACAATTGTTGTACAAGTTGTACAAGAGGTCAAGTGTACACCGTACAAGTCTCACAAGCTTCAATTTAATGTTAAAACGGTGCAGGAGGTCCCTTAAAATAAAGGACGGGTGGTTACCCTAGGCTCACACTACGGTGCTAAAAATAGCAGCGTAGCTGTCCCCACTCGGGCTCGGAGAGCCCTTCCCGGCCGGATTTCAGAGCCCAGGCGCCAGCCCAAGGGGGAATGGTAGCACGGCTACTTTAGGCTGGGGTCTCCTGCCTAGGAGCCTTGCTCCAGTGGGCCGTGTGCCAAACGTCACTACTGCCTGGTTGCTCTGGCAGAGGCCAGGGGCCAAAGTGGGACACATCACAACAGTTGCATGACAACCCCCTGACAACCCCTCCGCACACAAATCCACCATCTGCACCTAGGGATCTCGTACCCCATGGAGACGGGAGCATAGCCCCCATGACTGCTAATGGGGTGTCCCACCTCCCATGATTTGGGGCACAGCCCCAGGGACAGGTAATGGAGGTGCTCTGTGCACACTCAGCTCGGATACAGTGAAGCTGAGACCCGGATGAGCTGCTCCTGGTGCTATGCTGAGATGGCTGGAGCAATTCTCCTGCTGGGTGAGGTGCCCCTCTGCCCTGTGGCTAGTTGCAGCTCTCCCCCTCACCGGAAGAAGACTCTCTCCCGCGATTGCTGGTGCTTACCTGATGTGGGGTGCGAGCTGCTGTGCCTGACAGCCCTCCAGTGAAGTGTACACTCTCCTTCCCACTATTAATACTTGACTGTGATCTTTGAGACACCACTCCCCCCACCACCCTCCTTTGCCTGCCAAGAGGGCACCATAGCCTCATGTGCCAATAGGTTTAAAGGGGCAAACCCTGAAAGTGCAGTTGCCAGGCTGGGGGCCCCTAGGTGGGCAATCAGGCCTCAAGGAGACTAGCACAGAGGTCTGTGGGTCATCTACAGGGGGATGCCTCCCTGAAATCCCTTCCCTCACTGCACACCCTCCCATGCCTCTGTCATGGCCCCACAGCACAGCTGCCTCAGGAGAGCTGGGTGGAGAACCTTGAAGCCTACCAATGTGGCACCTCAATCAGCCACAGGGTGGCGCTGCCGAGCACAGCCCTGTGCTTCCATGATAGGGTAACCAGACATCTACATATTAGGGGCTGTGTCTTATCTGTGTGTAAGGGGGACTGTTGCCCCTTACTAACATTCAGTGGGGGTGTTTTAGTTGCTAGCTCCCAGTACTAAAAGGGGGAAGGGTCGATGGGGAATCAGGACCCTGAGACTGACAGTGCCTCTGAACAATGGGGAGAGGCCGATGCTCCAGGTCAGCCTGAATGACAGGGCGGGCAGGCGAATCAGGGAGTCAGGAGGCCAGGGAGGTCCCGGCTGCCCTGTGAGCTGGAACTGCCTGGGTCAGACAGAGTGGGGCTCAGCTAAGGAGAAAGCAGGGGCCTGAGCTGAGCTGGGGAGCAGAGCTGGGCCAGATCCAGAGGCACAGTCCAGAGAGAGCAGACTTGCCCTGGGAGCAGAGCTGCAGCAACCAGAGCCAGAGGGGCCAGAGAAGCAGCCCAGGGAGCTGGAGGCAGAGCAGCAGCTGGGGCTGAGGCAGTCCACAGCCAGGTGTCGTGAGCAGCTGCGGAGAGCCAAGGGGGACCCTGGGCAGCGGGCCCAGCACAGGGAGACGCCTCAGCCAGGAGGCTCTGCAGGCCAGACTCGAAGGGGGATTGGTAACCCCGACAGGGCGGGGGCAACGCTGGGAAGAAGGGCCCTGCCACCTAGAGCCTGTGGCCACCACCAGAGCGAGTGTCCAACCCACAGCATCCCTGCAGCACAGCCAAGGCCTGAGAAGGCATCCTGGGATTTACAAGGAACAGACTGTGAACTGCCCGGACATTCCAGAGACACTGTTTGTGATGTTCCCTGCCTCAGAGCAGGGTGATGTGTTTCCTTAACCTTTCCCATTTTCCCTTATTCTTTTTAAAATTAATTAATTGTTGATTAAATAACTTGCATTTGCTTCAAATTGTATGTAATGATCAGTAGGTCAGAGAAGTGCCCAGTGCAGAGAGAGTATCCCAGAGTGGGGACACCCTAGCCCCTGTCCTAGGTGACCACAGCAGGGTTGGGGGTTGAGCCCCCCAGGAATCCTGGGCCCAGTCTAGTTGGGGTTATGAGGACTCTGCCAGACAGGAGAGTGGAAGGGGAGTCCTCAAGGGCAGGGAGGCCACTGGGTAAAGGAAGTGGGAGCAAGGACTCAGATCCTTTCTCTAGCCCACTTCACCAGGGTAGTGCAGAAGCTAGGAAAGTTCCCCACAATAGTGGGACTATTCCCCCACTTACATATGTAACTGTATCCCCTCCCCCTGAAAAAAAGTGTTTTGATTTTTTCACACTTGCTACCCTACCCCAGGCTGGCTGGGCAAGACCTCAGGGTGAAATGTTCCTTCCGGCCTGTCCAACTCTTCAGTCCTTGCCAGTCGCTGACCCTGGGGATGGCCCTCTACCCCTTCCAGAGGCCCTGGCTGGGAACCCTTCCCCTAGGGTGTGAGGTGGGCACCTCATCCACAGTGGGAGGACCAGAGGCTAGTAGCAGCTCCAGGAGCTGCCTGCAGAGGGCACCCTCGGGGGCAACTTGTATGTTTCCTACCCAGGTGCAAGTAGCCTCATTCTAGGGCTGTTCCCCACTCAGAGCCATGGGAAACTTGCTCCCAGTGGGTGGGAGCCTTGGGCATTGTCAGACCATGCTGGGGCATGTGTTGGAGTCTAGAGTCTCTCACAAAGAGACCCCAGCAGCAGGCCTTCCCATCCCTCAGGCTGCCAAATCCCAAACCATACAGGGCTTTGTTGGTTACGGGTGTTGGCTGTGACCTGAGGGGGATGCTGCTCCACTCTGTACCAGCAACAGTTTGGCTTCAAACTGCCCCCCAACCTTGCAGGCCTTGGCCCTGCTGCCAGACAGCTCATCCCGCATGCCCCTAACTTCCCTCCTCTCACATTCCCCACTCTGCCAGCTCCACTCCCTATCACATCCCCAAGCAGCTCTGCACCTTTTCCCATGCTACCCCCAGGTGTAGATCCTTCCTGGACCTCCAGCCATGCCCCCCCCCACCCCCGCTCCTTCAAACTCTGCCCCAGACCTACTCCTCACAGGCAGCCCTGTCCCATTACCAAGGTGCCAATCCAGCCTTTTCCTGGGCACTGCCCCCGAACGCACCACCAAGAAGCGCCTCTCAGGCTCTTTCACTGCCAGACCCCTTGATCTCCCAGCACTCCCTCATGTCTCATCCAGAGTGCCAGATCCTCAGTGCCACAGACATCTCTGGCTCAGCAGGAGTAACCTTGGATGGTCCTATAATGCCCTTGCCTACAGCCTTGGTGCTCCCATAGGCCACTGAGTTCCTAGGGCAATGCCCACTAGCAAAGGTGGGTGCTTACCAGAGTGTTCTACAAGGACAGCTGTACCCAGTGGCCTATTCTATGTGCACTCACTGGGTACATGAGCTCAGAGCAAGGGGTTCCCTTATCTCATTCCAAAGTTTCCTGTGAGGCTCCCTGAGTTCAACTCAGCCTTTCACATCTTCCAGCGCCCTGGGGTGCAAAGGGGTTGGGTAAGGTTTCAGTCTAGCATTGCCGAGTCATAGCTGGCCCTGCACCTGCATTACTCACCCAGCATTACTAGAGTGCTTTTTGAGCTCCCATTAGGCGCTGGGCCACTCACAGACACAGGTCCCCAAACCGTCCCTGCCCCCAAGGGCATGCAGCCTACCCATGACTGGACGCAGCAAGTGAATCGACATGCGGCACTGACTGAAAGTACCCCAGTGCTCATGGATGGGGCTCAGAGCTGCCTGGTCTCAGCAGGAACCCATCATCAGGTGAAACAACCTGTGGTTAGAAAACCCAGTGCAACCAGTTCCCATGGTGCAGACGCTTGCATGGTTATCCTGCTTTCTTCCTCTCACCATTTCTGCTAGAGGGCAGCATGACCACGTATCCACCCAAGCTAGGGTGGATTCTAGATCCTGCAGCATCTCAGGCCAAAAAAACCTCACCTCCAATCCAGAGCTTGTGCACTCCTCATGCCTTCTCTGGTGGCAGAGCAGCTGCTGGAGACCATCTCCTTCTGCCAAGAGAGATGCTCATGGTCACAAGACCCAGTCTCTCTCCAGGCACTATCAGAAGTAGCACACTGCACGGGGTAGCTCTGCCTCTGTTTGGCCTCTACGCGTAGGTGCTGAATGGCAGCAAGGCTTTAGCTTTCGTCTTCGTGCTTCAGCCCATTTCTCTAAAGAACAGGCACCTCCTCACTCAGTGTCCACTGACTGTTTTCTCCAGCTGGCCCAAACCTCTCCTACCAAAATGTTTATTGCCTGACACCCAGGGCTACCTACAGCTTCTTCTCCAACCCGTTCCCTCTTAGAGCAGCATTTGGGATACTTGTCTTTCAAATATCAGCCACAGGATCAGGTTGGTGCATTTCCTGAGCTGGCTGTCAGTGATCAGCTGATGCGTCCCTTAGCACCAGGAGCCTAGGAATACCACCCGCCTAGCAATGCTAGTGCCCACAGCATCTCTGACTGCACTGTGCCCATCAGCGTGGTGTTTGGGTAGAGCCGGGTCAACGTTTCTAACAGCTATCCAAGAGCATTTGATCAAATCAAGCCAGCAAACTCCCTTGCTGGTATCTCAGCCCTTCCAGTCACTCTCAGGTGAACACTTGCACCAGCAAGAGTTGATTTGCAAGGATGTTCACAGGAGGTGAGAGTGCCACAGATGCTTGTGCACTTCCTGGGTGTGTGCACAGAGGAAGTGTCAGGTACACACAGGGTGTGTTTTCTCTAGGGAGTTTTAATGCTTACTTGGCAGTGGGGGCTAGGAGACAGACAGACCTTTGTACAGCACCCAGCACAATGGGGCCCATTCTCTCCATGGGCTTTGTGCAGTACAATCATAATAATATTTCCTGCTAACTCATACCAGCATGTTTGTGAGTACTCCCCATGCACGAGGTACCCCAGTCCCATGGGCAGCCCAGGGCAGTCGCAGCAATGGGCAATGCTTTGCCAGGAAGATGGAGCTGAAACATTTGCACACAACACCCAGTAGGAATTCTGCTGGGGAAGCAAGGTGTAAAGCCCAGGTCCAACAGTGGCTGGTCTATGGGGTGGGGCTGACAGGGCAGCGTGTTCCAGCATCCTGCACTCTGCGGAGTCCACCCCTCTCTGTCCGGGGTCCATGGGCCACTCTCAAACACGCACATCCCAAAGACCATGCAACTCCTTGTCTTCCAGAGGCCCCCCATCAGCTGGTGCAGACTATCCCAACCAACCAGGTGCTCACTGCTATACACTTGCCCTCCACCAGCCTCTATACCAGGTGGATGTGTCCCTGGGACAGCTGGTCTCTGGAAGCACCTGCCCCAGAAGGGTTCCACCTGGCTGTCTGGACATGCTGGGATGGCCCCTATGCCCTATTGCTGAAGCTCCTCCCACTGAGCAGCACTGCGCATTCCTTCCCTTATCATGGACTGTGTGTACCTGAGCTGTTCCAGCCCCCATAAAGCTATAAGAGCACTGCTACAGGTAGCAGCTCAGGACCCTTTACAGCCTTTTTATTGCCCCTTTCTGTCTCATTTTCCTCATTCTGTCTCATAGCCCCACTACTACCCCCTCCCTCATCACTATCCCCATCTCTCCCCTGTCTCCGATCACTGAACTTCCAGCCAGCTGGGCTCCCACCTTCCTCCCCACAAGTGGCTTACAGTTACACTGGGCCTGGACCCACTGGTAAGAGGAGTTTCCCTCAACACTGTGCCCCCAACTCTTCCTCCCTGCAGTCCTTCCACACCCTCTCGTGGAGAGCTCTTCCTCCCTGCCCCCACTGCCGCATGGACACTGGGACATTTGCCTGCCAGCTTCCAGGATGGTCACTTGGTTTCTCATGCCTCCATCCTAGCTCCAGAGAAGGAAGAACATGCTCCTCACATTGCATCGGTCTTTGTCCCCTGCATCCCTGTGAGCCACACTCAGCATCCAGGAGCAAGCAACCTGGACCCCACACTCACAGCCTAAGATTGACCTACAGTAGAAAAGCCACCTGTTGATGCATCCCAGTGGGTGACAGTGCTGGAGGCAGCACAAGGCTCCCCTTGGGAGGAAGATGCTCAGAGGGAGAAGTTCCCTGATTCTTCACAGACCAGGTTTTCAGGAGAAGGGAAGCAAAGGACTGCAGTAGGGCAGGGCTGCAGGCCAAGATGGAGGCACACCAGCAGAGCTTTGAGGGCAGGGTAGGAGACGGAGTTTAGGCCTGGCTTAACAGGGGGCTGCAGGCCAGGACTGAGGGGCAATGGCAGAGCTGTGTGTAGGGGCCCAGGACTGAAGCAGCAGGGGCCGCAGCTCACGCTGCAGGTACACTAGTAAAGCTAGGTGTAGGGGTCTGTGAACAATTCCCTCCTGGCCCTTCTGGGCCCTCTTGCAGCTGAGCACCCTCATGCAGCTGTTACCACCCCACTTCTTTGAGGTCCCTAAGGATGCCATGCCAGGCTCCCTTGCCTCACAAATCCCCCTCCTCAGGGTCAGTGTATTACTAACCCTAGTGCAAATCTCCCATTTAGGAGTAGGGTGGCCAACTTTTTACTCACACAAAACCGAACACCCTTGCCCTGCCTGTCCTCCAAGGCCCTGCCCCCATTCACACCATCCCCCCTCCCTCTGTTGCTCACTCTCCCCACCCTCACTCACTTTCCCTGGAGATGCAGGCTCCGGGGTGGGACCAGAATGAAGAGTTCAGAGTGCAGGAGGGGGCTCCAGGCTGAGGCAGTGGGTTGGGATGCAAGAGGGGGTGAGGGATCTGGGGTGGGGCCAGAGATGAGGGATTTTGGGTGCAGGAGGGGGCAGTGGGCTGGGACCAAGGGGCTTGGAGCATGGGAGGGGGCTCTGGGCTGAGACTGTGGGGTTCGGACAGCAGGAGGGGGATCAGAGCTGGGGGGGAGTGACAGCTCTGGCTGGGGGTGCAGTCTCTGGGGTAAGGAACCTTTTTTCTGTCACATGCCACCGACCCACAGAAAAACAAAATAAAAAACAAACAAAAAAAATCATTCATGGGCCACTCACCCACCCGGGGTGGGGAATGGAGGCTCACGGCTTCCCCCCCGCAGCGGGACAAGCTGGCACTTGCAGCTCCAGCCCTGCGGGATTGGGGGGGGGTGGGGGGGGAGAGGGAGAGACTCAGGACTTCCCCCTGCAATGGGGTGAGTTGCCACTTGTGGCTCCAGGCGGGCCACAAGATTCAGGGTTTCTGCTCCCTGCAACAGGGGCGCTTGTGGCTCCAGCCCCATGGAGGGGTGGGGGGCACTGCAGGCCAGATAAAATTAACCAGGGGGCCAGATCTGGTCCACGGGCTGTAGATTCCCCACCCCGTCCTAGCTGTAGGAGAGCCGGGGGGGGGAGGGGGAACAAACATACCAGCTGCTTCCCAGGATCCATGCAGAGCGGAGGCTAGCAAAGAGCCTGCCAGCCCCATTGCACGGCGCTGCCAGCCAGACTGTCAACTGCCTGTTCAGCGGTGCTGACCGGAGCCACCAGCATCCCTTTGTGGCCAGGTGTTCTGGACACCTGGTTACCCTGTCCAGGAGTTACACAACATAGTCCAGGTCTCACCCCTAGGGTATACAGCCCTTAAGAGGCCCCTATCAGCAAGCAAAGCATGGACCACGTTCAGGCACTTCCACATCTGGGCTGCTCTTCTGTCCTCTCCTGCTTGGCTAGGACAGTCACCCCAGCCCTTCCAGCTGGGAGTTCATCCTCACCAGGTGAGCATCCAGCACTGCCCATGTTCCATTAATCTCCCACCACAGGCAGGCTAGAAACTGGGCCTGGCCTGGCTCTGCCCTCAGCAAGCTGCTAGCTCACCACAGAAACCCCCTTCCTCCCCCTCTGTTACTCCCCTCTTCAGCTCTGGCTCAGCAGATCCTGTACTGCCTTCAGCCCTCTCTCGTCCTGGCTCTCCAGCTTGGGGAGATCATAGCCAACCCCTCTACTCATCACCTGCCTTCAGCCTTCCCCCAGGAACTACCTCACTTGCTGAGCCTCCCTAACCCTTGGTAGACCCAGGTGCTGCTCTGCCATCTTTATTGGCCCAACTGGGAGCACCTGTTCTGGCAGAGGGGAGCTGGGCCTGCCTCTTTTAAAGGGGACAGCCACCCTTGCCAGGGCCTAACCAGGGGGCTGCAGGGCTGGATTGAAATACATGAGGAGGCATTGGGGGAAGGGAGCTCAAAACCCGGGTAACTTAGTAAGGAATTTAGAGATCACAGCTCTTAGAAATTGTTTAAACTGACCCAGTGGGCCTAATTCTTCTCCCCACTACATAGATTGTACCTGGAGTAACTCTGCTGGCTTCAATGGGGTTACTCCGGACGCTGCAACGCAGCATGGAGAGGAGACTCAAACCCCAGCTAGCCAAACCTGGCAAAGGGTGCTCTGGGAAAGGCCCTTTTTTCAGTAATAAAGGAGAGGCAGGTGTCTAATCTAGTGGTGGTCTACAGTAGCCTTTGCACTCGATTTCATGGCTTTCTCCTGGCCCCGCTCTTACTCCTGTTCCTTGGAGAACAGGATCTTGTGTAGGAGTGCTGGCAGGAGAGAGAGGGGCTATTGGTCAGACAGGGCTCAGGCATGATCTCTAGCTTGTAAACACTTACTGATCTCCTGCTGTCAGTGGACTGTGGCTTAGTAATGGTGCTGCTCCCCTGGCACAGAGCTGACCCCTTGGTTCTTGAGAAGCTGCCTCTTTGAACCATCTGATATTATTTGTACCCACTCGTCACTACAAATGTGTTCAACTCCTGAGGCTCCCTCGGGCTGACTGCTGCTGGAGTTGCTCACAGCAGGGCCCCGTGAGTGCAAAATGCTGCCCACTCAGAAAAGCATTTTACAACCCTTGGCTCTGGGGGATGCGGTGGCACAAAGAGCCAGGTGGGGGAATTGGCCCACAATCACACACTGAGCCTCCCTTACTGGTATGGGCCCCTCAGCCCAGAGCAGACCCTCGCAGTGCCAGGAGGCTCTGGGCTGCAGGTCAGACTAAAGGGGCCTGGGCAGGGCTGTGTGGAGGGCCCAGGACTGGGTAGCAGAGGGCTGCAGGTGAGGCGCCTGGGGCAGTGGCTGAGCTGGATGGGGGTGGGGGAAGCACAGTAGGGCTGAGGTGCCGTGCAGAGCCTGCCCAGGCTGTCATGGCCTGGCCAGTGCTCTCGGCCCTCACCTTCACATGGACTAGAACAGGGGTCCCCAATGCGGTGCCCATGGGCGCAATGGCACCTGCCGGGGCAGTTGTGTGCGCCCGCAGGACAAATGCCGCCACTGAGCACGGCCGCCAAAGAGCCGCCCGCCGAAAAGCGTTGCTGCATTTCAGCGGCAGGGTGTCTGGTGCCCGCCACAGTCTTCTGGGACTAGGAATATGCTGTTCCCACAGAAAGGTTGGGGACCACTGCCCTAGAACAACAAATGAGGAGACCTAGAAAAGAGAAACCTGAAGGGAGGCTCCTCTGGGTCTCTGTGGCCACTTGTCTTTGTGCAGGGAGAAGCTATTCTCCAACTACAGGCTGGCGGTGCAGGAATCACAGAGCTCCGACATGGCTGTGCGGGGCTGGACGTTACAAGGAGCCTGCGCTTGCCGGAGGGATAAAAGCATATTGTCCCACATCTCATGCACCCACCCAGCTCGAATGCCTCTTGAAAAGGGGGAAATTGACCCCCAGCTTTCTGGGAACACATCCTGCCTGCAGGATCCCTGCTCAGCCAAGGACAGTTCTGCTGACTTAAGGCTTCCAGGTCGTGATTCATGGGCTGTGCGCCTTGGCACAAGGGAGCTGAGTGGGGGAGTTTTGCGGAGTGCCTGCCCTGCTCCTGCAATTGAATTCATCTCACAAGGGCGCTGGGCTGCCTACCAACTTTAGCTTGGGCATGGAGTCTGTCCCCTGCTACGGTGCCGGGGTGTTTGGCTGTGGGGTCTGGATGGGCCCAGCTGGACTGTAGGTGTTTATATGGCCCTAGCACTGCAGGAGGCTGCAGTGTCAGCTTTCTAATTAACTGCTGGGCTCTTCGCTATTACTCCAAACATCTCCTACTCCCAGTGCCCCCCATTTTTCCCTTCTCACACCCCAGTGCCTGCACATCCCCCGTCTGTCTCATCCCCTCCCACTCACAGGCAGACTCAGAAGCTCTCTCGCTTCCATCCACCCACCCTTCTTTTGCATAGTGCCCTTTTAAGTGGGGCAGCTGGAGTGGTGGGAGGGCCCAGACTCTGTGCCAGCTGATCAGAGTGGCAGCTGGCTGGCTAATCCAGGAAGATTAATTGATGTCCATGCACTGTATGGTACATGGGTCTTTTGGGTCAGACTTTCAACCCCATGTGCCCGTCTCCTCTGCACAGTTATTAAAGAGCTTGGGGTATTTCTCCAGAATTGGGCTTTCCCACCTGCATCCTTGCTTAAATTTTCCCCTTCCCCCACTCCAGTGTGCAGCATGCTGTGTTCCTGCTGGTCTCTTCCCTCCACACCCGATGTGGCTGGTCACAGCGGTGCTGTTTGCGGACAGGCTGTGGAGCGCGCTGGGCTCCTGTGCTGTAGATGGCTATAGCGACGGAACGAACTGAACTCCGGAGCAGAGAGAGACGCAGGAGGGAGCCCACGACTGATTTATAGAATTTTATTTTCAAATCTGGGGCTTTCATGGTACAATTTTACACAGCCAGGGACGGAGCCCGTGGGCCTCTCCGCTCCCTGCCAACAAACCGGGCAAAGGAGAGGAGACAACCAACCCACCAGAGGATGCACTCCACAGCTGAATAATCTGCAGAGTCACTAGCTAAGCACAGCTTCCAAAGATGGAGGGGGGGGTCTCCCCTCCCCAGAACATTCTGAGCTGCAAGGCAGCAGGTTGGAGTGGCACAGGAAAGGCCAGCAAGGCCTGGCACAAGGCTAACATTGTTGCTGCTCTCTCTTTTTTGGCACATGTCACTAGCTCACCATTAGGCAGTTGTGTGAATTCCTGTCATCTACAAAGAGTCAGAGGGAGGCACCTGCGGGCCTGAGCAGGATCCTGCCCTTCTCCCCAAAGTCACAAGCTGGCTAGTGTTGGACAGGGCTGAAGATGGGGGCTGTGTTCACTCAGCAGTGCAGCCAGCGTGGAAAGCTCTGCATGGATGTTTTCTGGGGAGCTTTCGGAGGTGCCGATATAGCCTGGGTGGCAGGCTGGAAAGCAGCAGCGTTCTAAGGGTTAATGGCTATGGTCTCAGAATCAACCTGCCCTGCCCATGTCAGCTAGCTTCAGCCCAGAGCTATATTGGCACCTGTCTCTCCTGAACACAGGGTTGTGATCTCCCACAGCCATCCCTCACTGAACAAATGCCCCTGGAGTGTAAACAAACCATTCATCCAACCAACCCCTCCAGAAAAACAATTCCACAGAAAATTGGTTCCATTCAAAACCCAGTTCCAAGCCAACCCACCCAGCTTTTTGGTGATAATAAGTGGCACAGATCCCCATGGACTCACAACAGGATGGACGGTACAAACAGCATTTGAAGAAAGATGCAGTTGTAGAAATCAGTGTAACAAACAGAGCTCTAGGTCCTGGTTATATACAGCCTGAAGAAACAGTGTAAACAAGATCTTTCCTGAAAGGAACATGGCACTGAGAACGCGCCAGAGGGTGACCAGCACAGATGGGGAGTCTGCATTCCCCAGTGTTGTCAGAACCTGCTATTTCAAGACAGAAGGCCAATATCGTGGCCTGTGCTTTCTGCTCCACTGCACATTAGAGCTTCATTTCTGTAAACAAGTAGGTGTGTGTAGCCCTCTTGCCCATCTGCCCATCTTGGGGGGCGGGGCTGCAGCATGCTGCCCTAGTCTCCACAGCCAGTCGAGGAGCGTGAATGTGTGAGCTGCAATGCTGCGGTGGGCAATGCAACCCGGGCAGGTGCGGGGCGTTTCCTCCACTCCTAAAGGGCCTTGCTCACGTCAGACGCAGGCCATGAGGCAGCTCTGATCAATCACTTCCAAGGCAGAGGTTCTCCTCCTTCTGCGCACACTTTGCTCAGGCCGCAGGCTGGAAGGTCACCGGGCCCTTTGCACCAGCTGCCAACTGTGGAGTGTATTTGAGAATACAGTTTTCAATCACCATTAGCATTTCCAAGGCTCCTGCTAGTGGTGGCGTCGGCAGCACCAGGGTGGCCAGGTCTCAGAGGATGCAAACCACCTTCCATCCTGTTTGCTCAATCAGTGGAAAAACTCTCCTTGTGTAAACATTACATAATTCGAGTCAACGTTACGCTACAGTGTTCTATGGTAATAAGGCAGTAAATAGGGTGTCATTACTCTCTAAGTGGGTGATAACCAGAGCAAGACACACGAGGCCACTGAGGGCTGCAGCCTGGAAAGAGACAGATAGCACCCCATGCTCACTTTAGTAAACACATTGCTTTTGACAATCAAAATGGACGGCATTGGTGGTTGAGAGAGTACAGCCAGGCACAGACTGTTGCCCACGGCAGGGGGAGGTAATGCCTGTGCCTCTGGGGAAACCAGCAGCAATACACCAGTCAAAGAGGGCTGGGGGGAGGTGGGGGCCATTGGCAAGTTTTCTTTTACTTCCATTTTCATGTCGGGTTCAATTAGCACAAATCCAGCATATAAAATAGCAGGGAGCACGAGGGAGTCCTTGGGATAATCGAAGCCCTCATCCCCTTTAGTGTGGGGTGGAAGGATAAGCCGTCAGGGTGGCTTAAATGTCAAACTACAGTGTGTTGAAAACAGCTGCCCTCTCCCTCTCAACATTCAGGCCGCTCTGAGCTGTGGGCCTTTGCAGCAGACAGAGCAGCTACCACTGCTGCCAGGGGAGCCTTGGGACGGCGGGGAGGGGTGCACATGCGTGGACATGCACATGGAGCCACCAGGGGATAGGCTTACTATGAGCCTATTACGGGAATCTGTGCCCGACAAAAGTGCAGCCTGCAGTACAGGCCAAGGGAGGCTGGCTCCTGTGTGCTAGGGACTGGAGTATAAAATGGAGATAAGAGGCTGCTCCTCTATTGCAACAATGCTGCCCTGGCCAGCGCCCTCCAGCCATGCTCCCTGGCTGGCTGGGCCCATCTCCATTCTCCTCCCCTGTGGGCCACTTGGTGCTAACCTGGGACTTGGGGAATTGCCCACTCTGGGAGACTGCACAGGAGAAATTTCCCCACTATTCTGCAGTAGATCTAGCTCCCATGGAGAGTGGTGTCCATCCTCTCCCCGTGAGCCAGTCTGTAACGCAGAGGCTCCTGGGGATGTGAGGATGGAAGGGGTTTGCTCCAGTCAATACTAGGAAAAAAGAGGACACTGCACATATGATGGTGGCTAACAGAAATCAGTGTTCTTCCCCATCCTCCCTGCTGAGAGGGGCCTGCTGGGGACTCGGGCGTTTGGAGATGGACACTCGGGGAGAGGCGCAGAGTGGAGGCTCCTTGGGAAGGCTTCTCAGAGGCTTGTTTCATTCGGCAGGAGCTCTCACAGATCGGCTTTGCCTTCCTGCATTCTAACCCTATGAACTCAGCAGGCGTTCCCACTCTGCCCCTGTTTCGAACAATGGCTGTGTGACACAACACAGCTCTAACACAAACATGGGCTTCTACCCAGCACAAAACTCAGTCCAGCTGGACGCAACTGGTAGCCTCTCCTCAGCACTCAGACAGTAGGAGACTTCTCCTGAGAGCTGAAATGCATTGATGAGCTACAGTATATGCAGGACTAGAAAATCCAGGATGCTGGGAGAGAGTGGGACTGGCCCTGGGAGCAGCATGACAGGCAGCATGACAGGGGTGTTGGCAGGAAGAGCAGGGAGTACTGCAGGTCAGGATGTGTAGTGCTCACCCAGGGCTACCCTTTCTGTCCCATATGTCTGCTAGTGTGATCACTAGTGTGAGCCAGACATGGGATGGGAGGGGACAGGACACAACACAAAGGAAAGCCTGGAGAAAGCCGCTCCCTGGGATCTGGGCTTCCACACGCACAGCCCCACTGTGGAAAGCCCAGCAGCAGCCCCTCTAGTCACAGCTGGGAGTCGCTGTCAAGACAAACACTGTCAGCATCACAGCAACGGGAACAGAACATTCCGTAAAAATAACCATAGAAATTCTCTTCTCTCTGATTACAAAGATACAAAATGTATAAAACCCTCCCCTGCCTCATCTTCTGTGGCCAACCCCACCCCGCCCTCTCTCTCTCTCTCTCTCTCTCCCTTTCTCTTACACACACACACACACAGAGTGTAGAAATGGTTCAGAAAGGAAGATTTCTGTCTGTTTGCTTTTGATATGTAACCAGCGGCACCAGCCTGGGTTTGCTCATGGTGTTGTACTTCTCCCCGCCTCTGGGAGTGCCCTGTTGAGCAGGCGATAGGTCAGTGCAGCTCCATTCTGGTGCAGAGGTACCTGAGACCGCTTCTTCCCAGAGATGGTTTGCCTGACTCTCCCCCCACGAGTTCTCCAGAACCGATGGGTGGGAAGGGCGGGGTGAATTTGGGCCTCTGACCACCATCATCAGTTCTTTCCTTGTAGGTGCCTGGCACCCAGAGACTCCAAACCTCTGCTGAAAGTGTCTGGCCAGGCAATCATCCCTGCTTCTTCCTTCGCTCTCGCAGCAGCTCGGGCCCCTCAGGAATGACCTTCACTTCTTGTTATTCTTCTCGGGGAAAAGGAAACAAAATTAACAAATGTAGCCTCTGGTACCTTACTCCCCAGGCCCAAGTGACACTCCCTGTGCTCTCCCTGCTTGGCCAGGGGCTTGGGAAAGCATCATGCTCACCTCCTGGTGCGATAAATAGTGCTAAGGATGAGGGCAGGATCTGGCTGTGGCTCCCAGAACAATGACCAGGCCAGGCACATATAAGAAACAGAATACAGATCTTTTCCCTTGGCCATACCCATTCACCCAAGTGCCTGTGCCATGTACAGCTGAAGGCAACAGACAGATCTGTACCCTGCCATGCATTCTAAAACGCATAGCTCAGAGCCACTTCCCCTCTCTCAGTACCCAGAACGTGTGCCAGGATGGATGCTAAGCCCCAGCATCTTCAGGTGCCAGAGGAGCATAGGGGCGCCCCATGGGACAGCTGCCCCTTTAGAGACATTAGCACTTCCACCCATTGCACCGGTGCGACGGGGTACTACAGAGCATCACAACCAGTAGGTACTTTTAGGACCTAGTTTCATCCTATGGGGGTTGATCCCGTTTCACCAGGAAGCTTTGTGCTTTCAGATCAGGTGGTAATACTCAGTTACCACACAAACCAGGGGCGAAAGAGCAACCAAGTGGCTAGAAGATACAAACTATCCTCTGGCTAACTCACAGCATGGACTGGACTGACCCAAAAGCTGCCTTGGAGAAGTGGAAATACTTACTCTGAATCTGGCGACAGCTCAGAGATACTGTGGGATGTAGCAGAGAGAGGTGGTGACGGGCACAGCACAGAAGGCGTTGAGGAAGTCTGCACAGCAGAAGGAGTTGCTGTGGTCTGTGGGCCAGAGGGAGTACTGGAGGATTGCACAGAGGACAGGACAGAAGAATTAAAAGAAGCAAGGATGGAAGAAAGGATATCTAATTGCTCAGTGGAAGGATGTCGGCTAGGGATTGCTTCCAGATTTTCCCTAGAAGGCTGTCTCCTAGACAGAGGTTCTAAATTTTCTCTAGAAGGAAGCCTTCTAGAAAGTGGTTCTAGATTTTCTCTGGACAGCTGTCTTCTAGAAAAAAACTCCAGATTTTCCCGTGATGGATGCCTACTAGGCACTGTATCCAGGTGCTCTCTGGAATTAGATCTTCTGGATAAAAAGTCCAACTGCTCTCTTGAAGTTTGTCTAGCTAACGCTAGCTGGTCCCTTGAAGGCTGTCTTCCTGAAAGCAGATCTAATTGTTCTCGAGAAATGTCTCGACTTAGTAAAGTGTCCACTCGATCTCTAGATACTTGCCTGTTAGGCAAAGTGTTGAGCCACTCTCTAGAGACCTCTCTTACTGGCCCACAGTCTAGTAGTTCTCTTGAGCCAAATTGACTGGGTAAAGTATCTAGATGGTCTCTAGAATCCCGCTTCCTGGGTAGTGTATTCCCATGATCTTTCTGATTAGGCCTGGAAGCTAATGTATCTAAGTCTTCTCTAGACCCATGCCTACTGGGTATATTTTCCAGATGTTCTCTAGACCCATGCCTACTAGGGATAGTGTCCAATTGCTCCCTTGATCCAGGCCTGTTGAGAACGGTGTCTAGTTCCTCCCTGGACCCATGCCTGCTGCGTACAGCTTCCAAGTATTCCCCAGCGTC
This sequence comes from Eretmochelys imbricata, assembly GCF_965152235.1. NCBI lineage: Eukaryota > Metazoa > Chordata > Testudines > Cheloniidae > Eretmochelys > Eretmochelys imbricata. The sequence continues at coordinate 24,214,535 of NC_135578.1, forward strand.
GTTCCTGCTCAGCTGTTCTCTGGACATCTGCCTTCTCATCAGCAGGTCGAGTTGCTCCCGGGAAGAGTACCGGCTAGCTGGCTGAGAGAGGCTGCCTGCACCAGAGTAGATTCTGCCATAAGAGGCAGCAGGAACAGCCCTGTGACCCAGGGTGGATGTTTTGTACCATGAAAGCTCATTGGTCATTCTGCCAACGGATGGTAAGCCTTGCAGAGCTGGAGGGTACTGGAGGCGATTCTTCAAAATCCCTGTACAGAAACAAAGCAGAAAGTGAAGAGAATCTCTGTGACAGCACAAACAACCCTCCTCACTATCTGCAAGAAAGCAAGGACAAAGAACTCGGCTTGGCAGCCTGGGCGGCCCTGCTCCTCCCCGAGATCACCCCAGGATGGAGGAAACTGCCACCTGTGTTTGCATGTTGCAAAGCTTTCAAGATCACACCACCATGTGGCCCAGCACCACCTCACCTCCACAATGGACGCATGTCCCAGTCTACTAGACATGAGGAGAAGCCGCTCTTGGCTTAAAACAGCAGAGGAGACATTACCAAGACTGCCTCCCATTCTGTCCCTTGGCAACATGTAGGGGAAGTTATAGCTCCAGTCCAGCCAAGGGAAATTTCCCCCTTGTCTCCATTCCTTACACGTTCGCTCTCTCTGAGCCTCTCAGGCTCTCTCCCCTCTTTCTGACTACGGGTGGATGGCCAGCTCAGCACTGGTCTGCACTCTCCTGCCTGCAGCCTGTTGTTTCTCAGTGCAGTTACTTATGGCCTTGGCCCAAAGGGCAGCTATTCTTCAGCTGTCGATTGACTGCCAAGCCCACTGTTACATTCCCTGTTTGCTTTGGGAACTGTCCCAGCCACCGGGGCTAGAGCTTGTAGCTGAATAAAAGATTTAGAAGAGAAGAACCAAGCGTCTCCATAATAGCTCCTGTGTTACCTCCGCTGAGAGCCGCAGGAGCCTGCTGTTCCCTGTGGGCAATGAACAGACTGTCCAGGACAAGGACAGGACAGTTCTAATGCGGCCTGCCAACCTGTCAGCAACAGTCACCTGGATGCTGTCCCCCATGACATCCGAGTGCTCGGGGGAGCGACGTGGCTCTCCAGCGTCAGGCAAAGGATTCACTGACTGCTCTGCTCAACACCATGAGTCTGCCGAGCCCAGCACTGCCAGGCAGATGCTGGGTGTGCCAGGTAGGGGCCATGGGGAGACTCTGGGGGTGCAGCCAGTGGGACACTGTGCTGGCTGGCAGCTGGATATGTGCCCACCAAGGGAGCACTAGGCTGACTGCTCTGAGTCTAGTTACCTTTTCTCTGGCGCTGGGTCTGGGTGAGGGAGTTCTCATCCCCACTGGTCAGGGCCAGGTCTGGCTGGTTGTTGTTGGCAGCATCCTTGTTGATGTCAAAGCCCAGCTTCCGCTCAGACCCCCATTTCTGCAGAGAGCAGGGGTGAACCTCACATTCGCCCAGCGCTGGCCAATAGGACATCAGGTCATTGCCATCCACATCTGGAGAAGAACAGTGCAACATAACGGGGGAGGGGGGGCATCAGAGTTATCCCGAGTTGTAAACAGAGCAGGGCCTGCTACGATACTCACTGGGATACAGTCCCAAGGGCTGCTTAACCACCAGTAACGTGCTGTGGGGCTTGCAGGAGCAGAACCAGCAGATGGGAGGGATGAGGCAATTTCCCTGCCTCTGCTGGAGTCACCGCATCTCCAGGTGGTACTAACCCCTCCCTGCCAATGGGGACTGCTCCCAGGACCTTGGACCTTTGCCTTTGGGAGACCTTGCATCGCATCAGACAGCAGCTACATTGGAAACATGCTCTGTGGGAGACCTTCAGCTTGGTCCCCCCATGCTCCCTCCCTCCCAAGCTGCTTAGACCCAGGTGGCCGTGGTGGCTCCCAGGTGGGCCCCTAGCCCGTGGCAGGGCTCTTGGGAAGTCCTTGCCTTTGGGAGTGGTGCTGGAGGGGTTGGTGAGGAGCCGCTCGCTGTGCGCTGCCCGTTTGAACTGGCGCTGGAATCGGCCCCGGAGGCGCACGTTCTCCTCGCTCTCCGACGACGGGATGGAAAGGCTGCGCTCCTCATCCAGGGAAAGGTCACTGTCTGAGTCAGAGTCTTGGTCTGCCGGGGCACATGCAGGATGGAAGCAGTGGGGATGGGGGCAATCGGATGGCTTTTGAGCAGGGCAGGGAAGGAAGGAAGCTTGGTTTTGGGGTTTTGCCTGCTAGTGTCCCGGGGTTATATCCCCCCAATCTAGCACTCCACTGGCACAAAACACAGACCCTGTGTTTGGACATTGCCTAGCTGAAGCCAGGGCCCCAGCATCCTGGGAGGCCTGTGCTGTTGTTTTCACCCTGGGAAAATAATTGGCCCAAGGGGGGCTCTGTTCAGTGACCCTGGACACTCCCTCCTCCCCACAGGCTGAGCGTACTCAGGAGTTGGAGTGAGGCTGCTGGGAGTGGCAGGTGCTCAGTGTGCAAAGGCTGCTCACTAATGTGGGAAATGCCACTTGCTAGGGCAGCTTCTGGGCAGCAGGGAGCCTTCTCACATGCACAGGCAGGTCCCAGGGGTGAGCCGGCTGGGTCTCAGCCTTACCTCCCCCTGCATCACGGTGAAACATGGCCACATCGAGGTCCGTGGGGCCGGTGTGACCAAGCAGGCTATGATCCAAGGCTGAGCCCTGACGCGCCATCACATTCTCTCTGAAACACACATGGCAAAAACGCTCAGACCCCAAGTCCTCACCTGGCAGCACCTGTCCCTGTCCTGGGGTAAAGGAGTGCTCTCCTCTCATCTCCCATACTCATATCTGTGCCTGGCAGAGAGGTCAACAGCCCTGCAGGGGGGAGGGGGTGTGAGGGACTGGAACAGCAAGGAATGCTGCAGGGCAGGAGTGGGGGGCACTGGCAGAGCTGTGGAGAGCTCAGGACTGGAGTAACTAGGGTCTGTAGTGGGTCAGGAGTGATGTAAGTCAGCAGAGCTGTGTGGGGAGTGTCAGGATTGAAGGTCATAGCAGAGGAGGCATCGGTAGCAATGGTCCAGAAGGGCCAGGAGGTGACACCTGCATTTCCAGAAGAAGGCAATGCTCTCTCCATTCCATGGTGGGCCCCACTCCCATCCCCCTCCATGTCTGTAGTTTCTCAGCTGTGGCTGTGAGCCAGTGGCCAGCCAGATGCCTCTTTCTCTGGCTGCTTCCTACCTGAGGTAGCCCCTCTGGCTGGAATGGGTGCGGGCTGAGCGCACGCTGCTGACTGAGGAGATGGTGGAGGCCCCCAGGGTGATGCGAATGAGGCCGCTCTCCTCAAACAGGGCCGTGTTATTATAGGCATTGGGGCCCTGGCAAGGAAGAGACACATGGAGAATTTGTTAGGAAGACTGCAGCAGCTGGGTTTCGAGATTCTCTCCCTGCCCAACACTGCAAAGGGTGGGGGTGGCCTGTGTCCATTCAGGAGTCTCCAGTCTCAGGCACCGTGAAGGGGATCTCTTCCTTCATTGGCGAGGGTCCCACCAGCCTCTTCGGGAGGCACAGGGCTCCCAGGGACATGACAGTACATGAATTCAGACATGGCCTGAGGGGCTAGGACCCGGCTATGGGGTGGCTGTCTGGCTGAGGTCTTTCCCACTGACCTCCTGGAGCAGGCAATTACAGACCGGTAAGTCTAACGTCAGTACCGGGCAAATTAGCTGAAACAATAGTAAAGAATAAAATTGTCAGACACAGAGAACATCATAAATTGTTGGGCAAAAGTCAACATGGTTTCTGTAAAGGGAAATCATGTCTTACTAATCTATTAGAGTTCTTTGAAGGGGTCAACAAACATGTGGACAAGGGGATCCAGTAGACGTAATGTACATAGATTTCCAGAAAGCCTTTGACAAGGTCCCTCACCAAAGGCTCCTATGTAAATTAAGTTGTCATGGGATAGGGAAGATCCTTTAATGGATTGAGAACTGGTTAAAAGACAGGGAACAAAGGGTAGGAATAAATGATAAATTTTCAGAATGGAGAGGGGTAACTAGTGGTGTTCCGCAAGGGTCAGTCCTAGGACCAATCCTATTCAACTTATTCATAAATGATCTGGAGAAAGGGGTAAACAGTGAGGTGGCAAAGTCTGCAGACGATACTAAACTGCTCAAGATAGTTAAGACCAAAGCAGACTGTGAAGAACTTCAAAAAGATCTCACAAAACTAAGTGACTGGGCAACAAAATGGCAAATGAAATTTAATGTGGATAAATGTAAAGTAATGCACATTGGAAAAATTAACCCCAACTATACATACAATATGATGGGGGCTAATTTAGCTACAACTAATCAGGAGAAAGATCTTGGAGTCATCGTGGATAGTTCTCTGAAGATGTCCACGCAGTGTGCAGTGGCAGTCAAAAAAGCAAACAGGATGTTAGGAATCATTAAAAAAGAGATAGAGACTAAGACGGAGAATATCTTATTGCCCTTATATAAATCCATGGTACGCTCACATCTTGAATGCTGCATACAGATGTGGTCCCCTCAACTCAAAAAAGATATATTGGCATAAGAAAAGGTTCAGAAAAGGGCAACTAAAATGATTAGGGGTTTGGAACCGGTCCCATATGAGGAGAGATTAAAGAGGCTAGGACTTTTCAGCTTGGAAAAGAGGAGACGAAGAGGGGATATGATAGAAGTATATAAAATCATGAGTGGTGTGGAGAAAGTGAATAAGGAAAAGTTTATTTATTTGTTCCCATAATATAAGAACTAGGGGCCACCAAATAAAATTAATGGGCTGCAGGTTTAAAACAAATAAAAGGAAGTTCTTCTTCACACAGCGCACAGTCAACCTGTGGAACTCCTTGCCTGAGGAGGTTGTGAAGGCTAGGACTATAATAGCGTTTAAAAGAGAACTGGATAAATTCATGGAGGTAAAGTCCATTAATGGCTGTTAGCCATGATGGGTAAGGAAAGGTGTCCCTAGCTCTGTTTGTCAGAGGGTAGAGATGGATGGCAGGAGAGAGATCACTTGATCATTACCTGTTAAGTTCACTCCCTCTGGGGCACCTGGCATTGGCCACTGTTGGTAGACAGGATACTGGGCTGGATGGACCTTTGGTCTGACCCAGTATGGCCATTCTTATGTTCTTAGGATAGAAAGGACTAGTTAACCTGCATGCTTGGTGGGGAGGGTGGGCCCAGAGAGGGATTCCCTCTCAGGCAGAGTGCAGGCTCAGGTGCGGAGAAGGCCCTTGCCTTTGGGCTCGCTTGCTGGGGCAGTGCCCTTCTACACCCACCTGCACAGATCTAGCTGCCTCCTCGCCCTGACTCTTCTTGCCAAGGCAGACCAGTTTCCAGGCCTCCTGCACCTCTTCATTCAGGACACAGAACAGAACCAACACAGCCAGGCCCTGTGAGGGAGGGGAAGAGAGGCTGTGAGCCTGAGTGAGGAAGGAAGGGAAACACTCAGCACAGCCGGGAGCCCTCACTTCCACTCTTCCTGGCAATGGGGCAGTGCTGAAGGCTGAGTTTGGCCATTCAAGAGTGTGCTAACAGAGTCAGTCAGCTCTCCTCAATCGCACTGCCTGACACTGCATCCAGCTATTTGTGTTTCAGTCAGTCACGTCTACACCACACCCAGGCCTCCAGCATAGTGCAGAGTGCTGCATCTAGACCCCTGATAGGGCAACAGGGCCACAGAGTGGAGGCATTTCTGTGCTGACCAGACTCATGACTCATTAGCCTGTAACAGAGGAAGGGACAAGCGGCTCCCCCTTGGAGAGTGCTTCCTGCTGGCCAAATTCACTGTAGGTCTCTGGTGGAGGGGAACAGGTGCCTGCCATGCTATCCCACCTGCTGCATGAGGCCCAGCAATGGTTGAACCAGTTTCTTCCCTCAGGAACCAGTGTGTCTGCTCTGGGGTAGAATTGCTAGCGACTGACAGAGCTGTGGGCTACAGACAGTTACTAACATGAATACGCTCCAGCCAGCACAATGACTCAGTGCTAGGAGCTTGGTCTCACAAGGTTGACCTAGCTGCTTTCTGGGCCACCAGAGTCTTACAAGGAGGGCCTGCTTGCTGCAAGCTCCTGGGCCCAGTGGCATTGAAGAGGAGAGAGGAGAGTGGCTGCCAAGGGTGATGGGGTAAGTGGAAGAGGAAAACTGAAAGTGGACTTGGCTAGGCAGCTCTGATTCTGTGCTGTGTGCGCAGTGACTAGGGAGCAGTCTGAGGGCACAAAGCAGAGGTTCCAGGCCCACTGCTGCTAGCAGGGGGACACAGTGACAGCAAGGAGCCTTAGCAGGCCTTGGCTTTGGAGGTGATGGGGGATAATTGGCTATACAGAGAAAGCTTGGGATGGTAGCTCAAACAGTGGGTGCTGGTGGCTGTTAGCTTTCCCCTGCATGCAGTACCCAGCAGCCCTTGTGCATCCACTTCAAATATAGGCCCAACACTTTGCTGATCCATTTTATGAAAACTCCTCTGAAGATGGTCATTATTGTCCCATTATGTCCCAGAGCAGGGCTGGCTCAGAAGGGGCATTGTTAAATCATAAGGACCAACTCATTTGGGCTTACAACTGAAGTCTCTTCTTGGTGCAGCAGGTCTCTGCTCCTTTACAGCAGTGGTTTTACCCTATGTCTAAGGGGTCCACAAAAGGTTACCATAGAACATAGAAAGGTTACCATAGAACAGTGGTTTTCAACCTGTGGTCTGCAGACCCCTGGGGGTTCTGAGATTTCCAAAGGGGTCCTCACCTTCATTCGAAATTTTGTAGGGGTCCACAAATAAAAAAAGGTTGAAAACAGCTGAGCTAGGCTATAGAATGAGAAGGCGAACGTGGACAATGACCACTAGAGGGGGCAGTCAGTTCATGAGTGAGCGGAGCAGCAGGAGGGTCCCTGAAATCAGGAGCTCCAGGGCAGCACAGGGCTTTAGCTAAAGGAAGCCAGAATGTCCCGTGGATTAGTGAGCAGAGAAGGAGAGTGGTGACAGAACAGAGGGGCACAGTCACTGCTGGAGGGCAGCTGCTCTAAGGGAACCCCTCTGTCTGTGTAATGCTCCTAATGAAGGGGGATGGCTCTTGAGGGCCAAACCCACAGGGTGACTGGCCGGGGGAAGCTCGAGGCGCTGAGGGGTTAATGTCTGCAATGTGTTTGAAGTGTGCACCAACCTCAGCTGGTCTCTGTGGCATGCATACCAGAGAGGCATGACAGAAAGCAAGCCCATCAGCAGGTATGTCAGTGTTTGCGTGCGTGCGTGCACATGTGTGTGAATGGCAGAGTCTGTCAGCAGGTGTAGTCAGTGTGTGCGTGTGCACATGCATGTGAGTGACAGAGCCCATCAGCAGGTGGGGATTTGAGATGTTTGGAAGAATCTGTTTTGTGTTGCTTTCCTAAAATAAACCTTCTTGCTGAGTAAAAGCTCAGTGTACAGCAGTGCTTGAAGGGGAAAGAATAAAACATGGGAGCTGCTGTAATACTGCAAGGCAGGTCTGAGCTGGGGAGGAGCTGGAGAGCAGGGGAGCTCCAGGGAGGCTCCAGGGCCGGTCTGGGCCATGGAGCAGAGCACAAGGGAGCTGGAGAGCAGGGGAGCTCCAGGGCCAGGCTGGGCAATGGAGCAGAGCACAGGAGAGCTGGAGAGCAGGGGAGCTCCAGGAAGGTTCCAGGGCTGGTCTGGGCCATGGAGCAGAGCACAGGGGAGCTGGAGAGCAGGGGAGCTCCAGGAAGGCTCCAGGGCCAGACTGGGCCATAGAGCCGAGCACAGGGGAGCTGGAGAGCAGGGGAGCTCCAGGGCCAGGCTGGGCAATGGAGCAGAGCACAGGGGAGCAGGGGAGCTCCAGGAAGGTTCCAGGGCTGATCTGGGCCATGGAGCAGAGCACAGAGGAGCTGGAGAGCAGGGGAGCTCCAGGAAGGCTCCAGGGCCGGGCTGGGCCATAGAGCCGAGCACAGGGGAGCTGGAGAGCCGGGGAGCTCCAGGGCTGGGCTGGGCTGGGCCATGGAGTCGAGCACAGGGGAGCTCCAGGAAGGCTACAGGGCCGGGCTGGGGACGGTAGCATAGAAAAGCTGGAGGAAGCTCAGGTGAACTCTGCAGAGTGGGTGCCATCAGACTCCAGCTTACTGCTTTCCATCTTTCCTCTTGTCTGTTTGGTTTCCCTTTAACCTGCCTTTCCACTGTTTAAATTTTCCCATCACTGTTCCTTGTCCAAAGGCACCAGTGAGAGATGCTCCCCTGAGGGGAGGGGCAGAGCTGCTGCTTGGCCTCCGGGGCAGGCTGGATGGAGAGTTACCTGGAGACTGCAGAGGACAGTGTGGAGGTAGTGGAAAGCCAGGACACTGTTGTTGACAGCCAAGAGGCCAAAGAGCCAGGTAGTGCTAATAACTAGAAGCAGAACAAAGGAGCTTCGCAGCGTCATGCTGGAGAGAGAGACAGGCAGACAGATACACACACACAGACAGAGACAGGGACGCAGAGGTTAGAATCTCTTGTTAATCTACAGTCTATCACTCAGAGACAGAGACAGAGGGGAAGTACACTCCTGTCCTGAGCCACCAGCTCCCCACACCACGCGCCAGCACCACAGCGGAACAATACACTCCCTGCAGTACGTCTCCACCTTGTGGGCCCACACCCAGTCTGGACAGATCACTACTAGCTGAGCACTGACAAAGCACGTAGGAAGACACGGCCCTGGCCCCAAGGAGCTTCTCTTCTGGATGAGACAGACAGGACAGTTCAGACCCCAGGGTGACCATTTGGGCTCAGGGGAGGCTTAAGGGGTGGCTTGGAAGAAAGCAGTGAAGGCATGCATGGAGAAGATGCAGAAGGGGCATTTAGGAGGGCTGGGAAGAGTGTAGGCAGCAAGAGGGGGAGAACAAGAGACAAGCACTGAGATGGAGGCTGGATCGGAGCCCTGGATACAGGGACAGGAAGCGGAAATGGCAGGTGATGGGGAGCCAGTGATAGGGTTTGAGCAGGGGACTTACATGGACAGAGGAGTGGGAGAGGAATCACCTTTCAGCAGAGGGCAGATAGACAGACTGGAGAGGAATAACGAGAGATGTGGGGGCCTGTCAGGAAGGGGCTGTGGGAGCGGGGATAAGAGAAAAGGACGGATGTTAGAGAAGCGACTGATATTGGCAACAGAAGCAGTAATGGCAGGCAACTTCTAGGCTGAATCCGGGTAACAGGGAGGCCAGGCAGATTTTGACAGTGATGAAGCAGGGGATGGCTTGTGGGGAAGGGAGGGAAGTTCAGATATTTGTGCGAGGGATCAGAGCAGCAGACCCTCCACTGAGATCCTGGCCAATCAATACTCACAGAACTGATTTCTTCTTGGTCTCCTTCTGGCCTGGGGAACATGACATCTTGGCCACCAGCAGGAACATCACCCCGTTCATCTGAAAGCACAGAGAGTGGTTAGATGCTGCTCTGCTGCTCCTACACTGAGGCTTTCACTCTCTCCAGTCCTGGTGTCTCGATCATGTGCCTCCACAAGGTCCTGTACCTGGGAAGCTGAACTCTGTGCAGACCTGGACTCATCCACCTCCTCCTCTGCCTGCTCTACACAAGCCCCACTTCTCTGGGCTACATACTGCTGCCTGGGCTTGGGGACGTGTGACAAGAAAGGAAGCCCCGTGGGAGGAAGAGAGCACAGGAGAAAGGAGCAAAGCTCCAGGGATAGAGGAAATATAAATACAGGAGGGACAGCAATGAGAAGAGGAAGAGGCAGTAGAAACCAGGGGAAGGTAAGCAGAAGGCAAGGCAGCAGACACATGGAGTGCAAAGAAGGGGAGGACATGTGGGGTGGGCCGGGACACGGTATAAACACGGGAGGAGTTTACCACAATGACGACAGTAATGGGGCCTGCAAAGCTCCAGACCAGCTTATCGTGGATAGAAATCCAGCAGAAATCTGGGTTACCATAGCCCTCTGGGTCCAAGCCAACGGCCAGTCCTGGGGGGGAGAAAAGGGAAAGGTCAATTCCATGACACAGCCACCTAGGAGACATTGGGATCATTTTGCACTTCCACTATGGCCTCTTCCACCAGAGGATCTCAAAGCAGAGACCAAACATTGGTCAATGCAGCCTCAGAACGCTCCTTGGAGAGCAGTATCGTTGTTCTCATTTACAGATGGGGAAGACTGCAGTACAGAGGAGAAATGACTTGCCCAAGGCCACAGAGAGCTGGGACAGAACCCATGTCTCCTTACTCCCCGTCTAGTGCTCCTCCTTCCCCTCGGTTCCTGCCAGTGACTCTGGCCAAGTTGCCATAGCAATAGAAATATCTAGCAATGGCTAAGCTGACTCTCCTACTTTGTGAGGTCTGTGTCCTATGCCTCACTGTCTCAAGATGTCCACCTCAGCAGAGCCCCACAACAGGGCATTTACTGCCAGGAACACATGACCTCAGTGGTGATGAACCTTGGGAAATGGATCGAGATGATTAGCCAAAGAACATTTGCATCTCATGCTGTGAATCCTAGAAGGGCAGGAGCTTCATGGCCATCAGGCCAGAAAGGGTGAGAAGCCTTGTAGGTTCTTCTGAAGGAGTGAGACTCCGGCTTCTAAACCCCACAGACATTTCACACCAGAAAACTACAGCACACCCTCTGCTGTGGCACCTACCACGTCAAACACTAGGAGTGGTATAAATGCATAGTGTCTTCATCGCTGCCTTGACCCAGATAACTCCTGTACATATTGTAGCTCACTGACTGTATCTCCGTGGTCTAGAATCTGTCTGCAGTGTTGCTCCTGGCTAGACCCATACAGCACAAACACACACACAGTGGCAAATATGGATGCCCACAGACATGCACATACATCCCCTCCACACACGTTCCCCCACCAGACACTCAGGCTGGCCAATGCCCACGGAATCAGAAAGGAGACAAGTTCTTAGGCCCATGCCCATGCCTGAGGCCCATGCCTCTTTGACCAAATGGGGTTTCTGATATCAATGCCTTTGGCATCGCCCAAGGCCAAGGAGTTTCCATGCTATAGCAAGCTTTATCCATTTCCTCCCCCCATCCCTCAGAGAGGGAACCTGTCTTCCCAAGCATCTTTGCCCAGCGTGCGGTACCCACCGGTGATGATGGCAGGCACCCCCCAGCCAATGGCATAATAGAACCTCATGGCTCCGAAGTTGATGTTGCGGGCTTCGGTCTGCATGCGGTAGATGTGGAGGCCCTGCACGAAGAGCCAGGCGAAGGTGGAGAGGAAGAAGTAGTGCAGCAGGATGGCAATCACAGTGCAGAGGAACTGAAAGGAGCAAATCACCACTCAAAGAGTGGACAGCCCATCCAGCTGGGGAAGGGGAAAGGCCCTCCCTTGCCTGGCAATCTCCCTTACTGCAGCAGAGTCACCCCCAGAGCATTTCTGACATCCCCATTCTGCTCTACGCCCAGCAGGGAGCTGGCTTGTGGGACTCCTGTATCTCTGTTGCATGCCCCTGACCTAAGCTGCTGATTCCCAACCTCCTAGAAAGGGGCTAGATCCACAGTCTGGATCCACAGTCAGTAACAAACCCTGGAACAACCCACCCCAAAAAGCCCACATCCAAACCAAGCAGCCTCATAACCCTGCTCATGTCCCTCTCCGACACGCATGTCGATATCCACTGGGTAGGTGGTTTGAGTGATGCCTTTTGTTCTTCAGGGATGTGGGGAACACTCTGTTACTTCTGGGGCTTGAACCAAAGACCTAGCTCAGATCCAGGAGCTCCTCCATTGGTGCTGCAGGAGAATCTCCTGTAGTCACCTCACTTTTGAGCTGGATGCACTACAGCCTCCAGGAGAGAGAGCTCATCATCCCGTCAGATATGGGCCTCTCTTGATTAGCAACAGCCTGTCCTAAGTTGCAACCTACTGCCCTGTGCCTGAGAGTTGGCACCACGACCCAACGCTATGGCTGGTGCCAGGGCCCTAAAAGGGGCTGGGATTCCATGGTGAGGAGTGTGGTATGAAACACTAGAAAGAAAAGATTGGATTACATCGAAAAGAGGATTTAGGGGGAAGATTCCTCCCTGGGGGAATCTCCCACTCTTCCCCCATGCGTCCCAATGAACCCAGGAGGGTGCATCCTGCAGGATGATTCCAGCGCTCAGGTTGATTTAGGCAAGACTCCCAGGGGCACCATTCAAACTAGGTCAAAATATGAAACACTGGAGACTGAACTAGCAAAGCATTTACACTCCTGCTGCATTCACCCAACAGTTCTGTTCTCCTGGGCCTCCTTCCTACCCTCTAGGTCTCCCCGGTCTGACGACGCCATCCCACCCAGCTGCACTCAGGACCGTTTCCTCCTCCCCTTACCTGATTTTCAGTGCGGTTGATGCCCAAGAGGAAGAGCAGCTCGGAGAAAAAGAGGGTGACAGATATGTTGGAGTGGATGCCCCTGGTGTTGGACTTGAGGCCTTTCAGACATGTCAGGAAGGAGAAGGTCAGCAGCAAGGCCACAAGAGAAAGAGACACCAAGGAATAGGTGACAATGGCCAGGGTCTCCAGGTCACCCTCCAGCTGCTGCAGATGGAAGCCAAAGACAAAAGACAGAGTCAGGCAAGAAAGCATGAGCGTGTGTTGGCTTCAACGGTCTTTCCCTCCGGCTGGGAATTGGATGGGAGAAGCAGCCTGGGATTTTCTGCTACATTTCTGCAGTGGGCACTGTCTGCACCTGTGTAACCCAGAGTTCTACCCTGAATGTTCTGGATAGATTAGATCTATCCAGCGTTTAGATCGTGGTCCCCACCGCATTAGGGCCTGCTCCATTCTGCTCCTTGTCCATGGTGTGTCCAGCACAACCTCATGGAAATACATCCTCTTGTTCTGGTTTTCACCACTGCGTATTCCCCGCCACCCACCCCCAGCCTTCCCGCTCCTTCCTCCCCTCACTCCCGCCTCTGCAGAGGTAGGGTTACCTCCCGGTGGGAGCTATCCATCAGCACCCCAAAGGTGCCAAACTGGGAACACTGGCAGCGCACATGCGTGGTGTTTCTGAACACGAGATCACAGTCCCTTGCTGTCCAGAAGCCGGAAGGGTCAGTCCTGCAGCCACAAGAGAACACAGAGAAATCTCAAAGGAACAGGTCTTCAAAATCACATCTCCTGTCAGGCCCTGGGGGGTCCGGGGGTGCATAGGTGAGGAGCAGCCTGCAGAGCATCAGGCTGCTCAGAGGTTCTTTGGCTGCCTGGACAGGTTCTCTACTCTTCCTAAGGTGGCAGGATGTAACAGGATGTTTCCATGTTTGGATGTTGAAGCATCTACTCAGTGCTGCCTGAAGTTGGTGACCTCTGCCCTCAGCAGTTGGGACAGTGCAATGTGCCAGAAGGCAGCACCTTGGTGGGCCAGTTCCACCACCCTGGTGATCCCCCACTTCTGTCCTAGCAAGGGGGCTATGTGACAGAGCTCTGCCCCAGCACACAGAAACAAGGATGGTTCAGGAGAGTCAGGGAACTAGTTAACTTCTCCAGTTTCTTTTACTAAACCTCTCGAAAGCTGCAGCAGTGAATGATCCCGGGGCTAGTGAGAATCTTGGCCTGGAGCATGACGCAGACAGGCTGGGCACTTACTGGCTGGAATGATTCCACTGGACACAGAGGGGCTTGCTCCGGTTGGCCGTCTCCAGCAGGCGGAACTCCAGCACCAGGGGCGTGTCCAAAGTGCTCTGGACGAAGGTGTGGTTGCTGAACACGGACACGCTCACTATGGGGGAGTTCATGACGGGGTTCTTGGGCAGTCTGCAAGAGACGACAAGGGCCTCGTCACTCAGCCCATCAGCCGCCCAGACCTGCCTGGCATTTCAGAGAATGCCAGGGGGCTGACAAGGGCTGGACTGACAGCCTGAAACCCATCCGCTGCTACAGGACAGGCTGCATGCTGCATGCTGCCCACCCAGCCTCAGCCCTGCCTTAGGCCGTGGGGAGAGGGCAGTTCATCCTCTGTGGCCCATCCAGTCCTTGTCCTCTTTTAGAAGGCTGCCAACACGGGGGGGGCCAAGCAGGACCAGTTGTGCTAGTGGTTTCACTGTTGCAGACACCAGCTCCGGACAGAGCCCCCAGCCTCCAAACAGGCCACTGCGCACAGTTAGATGAGCCAGGCTGGAACCCTGAAAAGTCCCGCACCCCAGACCTGCATAACTGGCAGTACCCAGTTGCTTGCTGCCTTCTCTATAGAGAGTGCATGTCCTGGCAGGGTGAAAAAGTACCTGAGACTGCGGCGATCCACCTGATAGCGGGCTGGCAGCAGCCCCCCCAAGGTGCGGTAGATAATGAGGATGATGATGGTGACGGCAGGCTCAGGCTCCGGGAGGGTCAGCTTTGGGGAAGAGCTCTCCACTGTGTCATTCACTTCCCTGCTCATGGGTGTGGCGGCTGCTGTGGGCAGAGCTTGGGTCAGAAAAGGCACCTGTAACAACGGTCTGAGGCAGAGTGTAGGGCCAAGGGGAAGGAAATGCCTGGTGCCACTGGCCATCTCCGTGGCCATGGCTCATGAGCCACGTACCAGGGCTGGGCACTACATAAGGGACGCAACGGTGTCTCTTGGGAAGGAAGTTGTACAAAGCCCCATCCATCTTTGCCAGGGCTGCAGCGAGGAGTCCAGAGAAGTCCAGGGCCATAGCAGTTCTCCCATTGTGGGAGGCATCTAAGACATGGATACCATCTGCAGGGTCCCTGCATCATGGCGGCCTCCCAAGGCCAGCACTCGGTGCTATTCCCAGAGATCGCCAGGAAGCAATTCTAGACACTCCCTGCAAGGGCGCAGCAGGCTCCCAGCTTCTGTGGGCCCGGAGGACAGAGCACCAATGGGATGCTCCCTCCCAGCTCAGGAAGTGAGGAGCTCTCTCCTCTAGTCCAGGAAGAGGTGCCAGCAGCCTTTGGGGTAAGACATACAGGTGGTCTCTGACAGACCCTGGAGACAGCCCAGGCTGGGGATCTGGCAGTTGCATGTCCCCCCACCAGCTACCCCGCATGCAGTGCTTGTCCCTTGGGCAGACGGTACTGAATACAGTGCAGGGCATGAAGAGAGGCCCAACAGAGCCTGCTGGGGAGGCAGCCAGTACACCAGGGCCATTCCCTGGGGCTCAGGGAGGCCGTTCACTTACCTTCCACTTTGGGGGGTGTAAGCACTGAGAGCGGGAGCACCACGTGGGTGTGTGGGTCCCACATGGCCTGCCCCCGGAAAAGGCTGCTGTGGTAGCGGGGATAGCGTTGCCGGACGTGGGTGTGGTTCTCCATGCGGTCAATGCTGAGCACTGTGTGGGGAAGAGACAGAGGAATCAGGGGCCTGGGAGAGCTCAGGGAGCCAGGGTCGTTACTCTGGCTGGACAGCGTTGCAATGGGATGGGCTCAGCGTGCCAGGATGAACATGTTTGCGTCTATCTTTGGAGTAAGCAATTCAAATGCGGCTGAGGTCACAAGTGCAGTGTGATGGGCTCAGACCAGTCACTTGTGGATCCCCGGTCATGTCTGTACTTGCAAAGCGGAGGCAGGGAGCAGTGCTGTGGGGAGCGAGAAGGATGTCCAGCTCCCGTCTGCACTTGCTAGCTCTATCTGTGCTCGCTTTCAGGAGCGACGCACTCACTGAGTTTGCTGGGCCTGGACGTGGGGACTATAAAAGGCCCATGTACCCTCCTGTGCATACGGTCCCTAATGGGACCACGTGAGAGACCCAGCTCCATGTGAGACAACCACCTATGGATGCACATCCCAAATCCACATGTGAGTTTGGGGAGAGTAGAACCAGTCAGCCTTCTAGTCATCAGAACCCCATGGCAAACCCTCAGCAAGCTAACAGCAGGTAGCCAAGGGTATGCTGGCCCCTTCTGCGGGGGTATGCACTTAGGAGGAGTTGTAGAAGGTTGTGGTCAGTGGATCCTTTCCTAAAGGATTTATGGAAGACTGGGAATAACACATAGGCAGCAGCTTTACCATGGTAGAATCACCATCCCAAACCCAGCTACTGGCTTGCAGCTCCCTTGGGGGAGCGTTCAGGGCAGCAAGGAATAACTTCTTTAGCTGACACTGCTGGGGGAATAAACTGGAATGGAATTGCTACCACTGTGATTTGGCCAGGACAGAGGGGGTAACACCGCGACTCTCACAAAGAGCAACGGGAGCTTTCATGACCCAAAGGGGTGGGAGCCGTGAGTTTAGCTTTAGATCTCCTCCAGCAGCACAGCACCCCAAGTCTCTGCTGACTCAGAGGAAAGACCACCACTTTCTGCAGCACTTCAGGCTTTCCTGGGGGCCTCCCATTCAACAGCTGACCAGCTGCACCCTCCTCAGCTGACGATCACAGCTGGAGCGTGGCCTCAGATTGGCATTTGTGCCCGTTTTAACTCTTTGAAGTGTGGTGTCAGAGCTGCATGCCTTGCACCACTGCCCTCCTGGCAATGCTTCCAGCCTGCTGCCTACTCACTGATGTTGGGGGTCACCACGCCAAGGGGGTTCAGGTAGGTGAGTTTCATGTTGCTGGCGAGCGTGCCCGTGTACTCTCTTAGCTGCTCCATCAGCCCCATGCTGCCATGGTCGCTCTGCAGCAGCACGTCCCAGTGCTCCTGGTTCTCCAGGGCCAGCACCGAGCTGCCTGCCCTCAGCAGGTTCTGCAGACAGAGGGAGAGTCTTCAGCAGGCTTGAAGGGAAAAGACCTTTCTTTGAAATCTTCTACGCCTCCTCTCTCCGTCACCTCCCCTGCCTGCTGCAGGCGAGCCAGGAAAGAAGGGGGATGGGGTGTGCTCGGAGCTGAGTGTCGCACCACTGGGAGACGATCCCAGGCTCTCACCCTTTGCAGGAATGGGAAGGGTTTCCTCACTCAATTCACACTGGCCCTTGCTCGGTCGCACCCCCTTGGCTCTCCCCTGCCCGCCGTGGGCTTCACACCCTTTAGCTACTCAGAGTAACAAAGGGACGGAGCAATGAGATGGGGCAGGCACCACCCATAATGGCTCACAAGCCGGGACAAAGGCTGCAGCCATCCTACCTGGAGGTAAGGGTCCCTGCTCCCCAGGGCTCAGAGCCACAGTCCCAGGCTGGTGAGGCTGATGAGGCTGAGAAGGCAGCATCCTTAAGTCCCAGAGAAGCTGTGCTGTGGCTGACCAAGGGGCAGTGCCGATGAGCTCTGCCTTGCTCAGCAGGGAAGGGTAAGGAGGAGGGCTCCTCCCAACCAGAAGGGCGCTCACCTCGTTGAAGTGGGCGTCCTGGGTGGCGGTCAGGCCGAAGCCATGCTGCCTGCTCTCAAACTCCATCAGGCGGGACAGCAGGCGGTAGGTGATGTGAACGTCGTTGCCGAAGTAGCGCTCCATCTGGTCCGTCACTGCGCGCAGCCGGTGCGCCAACTTCTTCGCCTCAATGGTGTTCAGCTCCGTCTCGTTCCTCTCCAGGCCCTCCAGCTGCCAACAGAGAGAATGGAGACGGGATGAAACGGTGCAATGTGGAGCTAAAATCTGGTCCCTCTCTCCCCAGCTTTAAGCCAGGGGTAACAGGGAGAAATGCTGATGCACTACAGACCCAGCGGCTGGGTTTGGGGATCAGATTGCCCTTGGACTGTGCTGGCCACCTCTGCAAGCCTGTCAATGGAAGGATTATCTCTAAGGACAGTCACAAGGCCAACGGCAGGTGCTGGGACGAAACAGTCGCTCGAGTGGGCAGCAAACTGTGCCTCAGGAATCTGCTCCCCTGGGGGAGAAGAAACCCCTGAGGATAGCTGTGTGTCATTTAACTCCATGCAAGCAGGTCTGATAGTTATAGAGACCCCCCTTCAGCCTGAAATCTAGTCAACTTCAAAAAGACATTTTCAAAGTGGTTTCAGGTTCCACATCTGCACAGGTGCCCAGACGACATTTGTTGTAGTGTTACCATCACATTTTCCTGTTTTAAAATAGACACTCTTTTGTTCTCCGCCGTTGTGTGAAAATCCACACAAACCACCGGGTGAAACTGACTATTCTAGGGAAAGCGCTGTGCACAAAACAAACAAACTGCGGGAAAAGAGCAGCTAATACAATGTTTTCTCTCCCATCTCATTTAATTACAAGAATCTTCAGTGTTAGTCATAACTGAGGTGGACTAAACAATATTCAGAGAGAATTTTGATTCTGACAGTTGAGAGCATCCCTTTAACTCTCCCCTACTACATCTACAGGCTGCTTAGACTTTGAGCAGCGGAGCTCGGTATTATTGAACCCCAGGCAAACAGCAGCTACTGATATGTTGTTATCCACTTGTGTGACAGAACTGTGAATTAAAACAAAAAAGTAACTTCAGAGGAAGCTCCCCAACAGGGTGAAGGAATTTCAAAGACAGGCTAAGAGTTGAAATTAGCAATCCAGCAGTAATGACTTGTCCCAAAGCCTGGAAACTCAATTGTTAGAGGAACCTAAAGATTTATCATTTAATCTTACTGATCAGCCAATAACTAAGGCGATGTCCACACTAGACAGCTTACAGCAGTGCAGTTGTATTGATGCAGCTTTGCTGCTGGAAGCTCTCCCTTGTAGTCGCCCTATGCGGATGGGAGAGAGCTCTCCTGTTGACATCATTAATTCACCTCCAACGAGCGAGTGATGGTAGGTCTGCTGGCAGGGGAAGCTCTCCCACCGACGTAGCACTGTCCACATCGGCACTTCTGTCAGTGTAACTTATGTTGCTCAGGGGTGGCTTTTTCACACCCCGAGGGAAGTAAGTAGTCGTGTAGATGTGGCTTAAAAATGAACACGCTGAGGGTGGTGAGAGAGCGGCTGCATGACCATTTATTGCTGTCGAAACAGAGGATGCTGAATCATCTGATCCTATGGCCCTCTTGGGATTATTGATGCTTTCTCTTCGAATACTGGGCTGGGATTAATGCACTTATCCATCAGGGGCAGTTTGTGCTTGTGATAGTCTGACAAATTAGGCTAAAATTAAATCCCTATTTCAAGGAAGGGCAGGTCTGGAGGATCCAAGTATTGAGAGGGGCTCCTGATGGAAACAGGGTCATGTTCTGGTCCCCTCTAGGGCTGGATTTTCAAGAGCTCAGCACCCATAATTGGACCGGATTTTCAAAAGAGCTCTGATGTTGGGTGCATGGTGGGTGCTGAGCACGGTGGAAAGCCCAGCCACGAGTCTCACCAGGGTAGCTGCTGAGCACTATGGAAAGTCCAGCCCTTATTTAGGGGCCTAAATGGGAACTGAGCTCTTTTGAAAATGTAGCTTCCAAGAGCTACCCCCTCCCAGTGAGCTGCAGCCTGGGGAAGGAGTAAAGAGGGCAGTTACCAGTGTCGAGAGCTCCTTGAAGGCAGGCGATGTGCAGTTGAAGAGATCGGGTTCCAGCCAACCCCTCTCTCCATCGCAGTGGCGAATCGCTGCACCTGAAAGAAGAGGCGTTGCCGATTCAAAACTCAGAGATGCAGGACACAGTTTCCCAGCTGGTTAGGACAGTGCCATTCCCAAAGCTAACCCACCATGCTGTCAGTATCACTCAGAACAGCACTGGGAAGTAACATCAAAGCCCTGGATTGCTAAGGGGACCAGCTGAACTACCCATTCTGAATTCAACTCGCATTCATCTGGGAGTTGTCACTGGCAAGTCTCTCTGTGAACAGTTCCAGTTTCCATAACAATTCACCCAATAACTGGGAAAAATCATGATCAAACTTTGGGTTGTTTAGAAGCCACTCCCTTCAGTTATTTCCTATTTGTGGCATGTGATTGGTTACCCGTGTTTCACGGTGTAGCTGACTGGATGAGACTTTTAGAGAGGGGAATAATGAATAGCAAATAACAAGCAATGTAATTCACGAGGTTATCGGGGCTCCATTCTATGCACCTTTGCATATTGACAGACAAGTATGTACCTCCCCCAGTGCTCACCGGACCCCCACAGCTGACGAAAGACATGACTGACAAATCCCAGTCCACCTGGCCTGGTGCTTGCATTCACTGAAATCCCTGCTGGGACGTTGCATCTCTCTCTCACAGCCTTTGTCTGCTTAGAACTTTGAGACACGAGGAAGTTTACTGGCATAACTACACTGGTGTAATTATATGGGTTTAGTTAGACCAGTATATCTCCCCGGGTGGCCACACACATTCTGGAATGAGTGTCCACACAGGGAGTTACACCTGTATAGCTAAAGCAGTACAATTATGCCAGTGTAGTTATGCTGGTAGCTTTCTCTGTGTAGAAAGTCCTTAAATGATAAGCTCTTCGGGCAGCCACCATCTCTCACTCTGTGTCTGGACAGTGCCTAGCACAGTAGGGCCCTGATCCTGGCTGAAGCCTCGGTGCTCCTAGAATATAAATAATAATATATGTGCTATCAACCAGTTCTGTTTAAAAACCACCCACACAATCCATATCCTCATTAACAGCCCCCCAGCAGGGTCCACGTTATCCATCCCAAAAGCAGCACAATGATCATCATCAGCAGCAAGTGCATCATTAATGCCAGTGAGTATCACATCCCATTGACCTAGCTGTCATATGAAGCTCACCATGCACAATTGCCATGAGTGGCACCAGCACTGCCCACGTCAATGTCTCGAACAGGGGCAGCGCCAGCAGAATAACAAATCAGCACTTAGGGGGCTAGACACACAGTGACTAATGCGCCTCCCACCCTCAGCAGGGTCAATGGCACTATCTCAGTTTTACTGATGGGGAAACTGAGGCTCAGAGAGGGGAAGCAACTTGCCCAAGGTCAGACAGGTTGGTGGGGAAGCCAGGATGAGAGGTCAGGAGTTCCTGGCCCAATGGAGCTCCCATGTTCAGCCTTCCAGCCCCTTCATCATCATCATCATCACTCCTATCTTCCCCTACAGGCTTCTCCTCCTCCTCCGTATTATCAACCCAGCCAACCAGGCCAGAGACAGAAGAGGCTCAGTGGTGGAAGCAACCAGCAAAGGGGGACCCATTCTCTCTGTTCTCTACTTCTTGCCCTCCCTTCAGCGGAAGAATGAGCCTCAATCCCCGTAACAATCCCAGTGGCCTCGCTGAGTTGCCATATTTTGGGTAGGATCCTGCAGAACATTCTTGGTCATTGGGCTCCTTTATCATGGCTCCCTCTACGATGGGCTAACTAGAGAATGGCCCTTCCCACCCAGAAGGGTGAACTGACGACATGGCATGTGAGATAGGTAGGGTTGCCAACTTTCTAATGGCACAAAACCGAACACCCCTGCCCCGGCTCTTCCCCAAGTCTCTGCCCCTGCTGTGCCCCTTCTCTGAGGCCCCTCCTCTGCTTGCTCCATCCCCCCTCCCTCCGTCACTCGCTCTCCCCCACCCTCTCTCACTTTCACCGGGCTGGGGCAGGGGGTTGGGGTATGGGAAAGTGAGGAATCTGGCTGGAAGTGTGGGCTCTGGGGTGGAGCTGGGGATGAGGGGTTTGGGGTGAAGGAGGGGGATCCGGGCTGGGGCAGAAGGTTGGGGTGTGTGTGTGGGGGTGAGGGCTCCAGCGGGGGTGGGTGTGGGCTCCAGCCTGGGGCAGGAGGGGGCTCAAGGCTGGGGCATGGTGTTGGGGGGGATGCAAGGTGCGGACTCCGGCAGAGAGTTTGGGTGTGGGAGGGGACTCCGAACTGGGGCAGGGGGTTGGGGTGCGGGAGAGGGTTCAGGGTCCTGGTGGCGCTTACCATGGCTCCCAGGAAGTGGCCGCCTGGTCCCTGCAGCCTCTGGGCGCATGGGTGGCCAGGGAGGCTCCGTGCGCTGCCCCCGTGCCCACAGGCGTCGCCCCACAGCTCCCATTGGTTGCGGTTCTCAGGCAATGGGAGCTACAGAGCTGGCACTTGGGGCAGGGGCAGCGCGTGGAGCCTCCCTGGTCACCCATGCGCGAAGGGGCCACAAGGACTTGGCAGCCGCTTCCTGGGCCTGCGCGGAGTTAGGGCCAGTAGGGAGCCTGCCTTCGTCCCGCTGCACCACCAACCAGACTTTTAACGGCCCCGTCAGCGGTGCCAACTGGAGCGGCCAGTGTCCCTTTTCAGCCAGGCATTCCGGTCGAAAACCAGACAACTGGCAACCCCAGAGGTAGGGTTGGGGCCACTCTACTTCGAGAAGATGGGCCATGAAGAAGCTAGGTCATGGGTTGCAGTGATTTCCAGTTGCTCTGGCCCCAGGCCCATAAGCCAGCCTGCTAGGCACAGAGAGCTCCTCTTTGACAGCTGTGCCTTTGTTTCTGCTCTTTGTGTACCCCAAAAGATCCTCTGCCTTGGCCACACATGGCCCCCACCTTGATCAGGGCAAATGTCCTCCTACTGCCACTTCTTTCCATGGACTCTCTAATGGCCCTTCATCTGCCTTCCCCAATAGATGGCAGCTCCTTTCCTCTGGTCTGAAGGGAAGTGCCCATTAGCCTTTGATGCCCATAGCACCCTGCAAACCAACCAGCAGCAGGTGCTAGCAGAGCAGACAGCACTTACTCTCCTCTTCCTACAGTTACTAGCCCTTCCCCCTCAAAGCCTAAACAAGTGAGCTCCTCAGTAGCCCACGGCCGAGGCTGACTGCAAACTGGCACACATCTCACAGGGACAGGAGCACTGCGAGATCCCCGCACCGCAGCCTATTGGGCCACCCAGAGCAAACGATACACTGTAAAGGCAGCAAGACATAAAGGGGTGGGAGAGAGAGGGGAGCAGTGTCTGGCTGCAGTCGAATCTCTGCAAGTTAGTTTGCTCGGGGATAGGAAAGGCAATCGAGGGCGGACATGGGTATAAGGAAGCCAATGCGAGGTGCAGCGTTAGTAACACAGTCAGCAGCCCTGGAAGCATGGGGTCTGCGGGTGTCTCAGGCAGTGAGAGGGGAATGGAAAGCCACGCAGAGCAGACCTTGCAACACATAGTGAGGGAAACGGGACAACACCGGGTCCTTACCTGCACCCCGCAAACCTGATCAGGAGGGAGTGAAAACGGGGAAGAGAAGCGACATGGTTAGGAGCTGAAACCCGGAGTGGGAGAAGAACGCACGTCCCTGGGGAAATGTCTGGAGGAGGGGAGGGGCTGAACTGCCCTGGATTCCCAGAAGCCAGTGATTCCCATCTCCCACTGGCCTGGAGGTTGCTGTCCTTCCTTTCTGATGTGGCACTCTCCAAAGTCAGCCACGGCTGAATCGCTACAACGCGCTCTAGCTGGGGCTGCCTTTGAAGCCTGCTCGGGAGCTGGGCCGGAGTGTGGCTGACAGGGCCACATCAGATCCCCACTCTGCACTGACTCATCTTTGCTTCAAGGTGCTGAATGTCATCTCAATGGCCTGGGCTGCTGCTCTCTTCCTCCGCCCCACGGTGACAGTTACAACTGACTGGGACTCTGGCTCTCTGCACTAGGGTTGAATTCGAGGAGGAGGAGTGAGCAGCAGGGCATTGTGGGTGCAGAACCTTCCTCTGCGTCCCGGGTGCAGTGCCAGCAGCATCTGCTCAGTCAGCAGTGGATGCCATGATAGGTGGGGCTGGAGGGAAGGGATGTTCCTGGGTTTTTTGTATGAGTGATGTTTCTGGGCCTACATCTAGGCTGCTCACAGAAGTGCCCCTGCACTCCTGGCTGTGTTGAGAAGACCTCCAGAGAAGCTCTGGTCGGGGAGCTTGGATCTCATTGTGAGATTGCAGCCCCACCTCTCTGTCTGGACTAGGGTCTGTGAAGATCTCCTCTGCTCTCACAGCTCCTCCTGCTCTCTGTTTTCCAGTCCATTTCCCCTCAGACAACAATTCTCCGCACCTCAAAGCCCTGAGACACAGGCCTCCATGGCTCCAAACCTGACAATCACAGCAGCTCCTCCTGACTGCCCGGGGCAGCGCTAGCAGCAGGAGCTGGCCATCGGGGGTTTAGAACCTTGTTGTGGGCTGAGGGGGGTTCCATCTTTCTGAGGATGATCGACGTGGCAGGATGTTCCCTCTAGGGGTCCAGCCACATGTCCCTCTCTGCAGCCTTCTCATGAGGATCACTTACCCAAGGAGCCTTTGGGACACGGCACTGCAGCTGGGAGCCCAAACTTGGTCTGAGGCCACCAGACACCAGCTCTCAGGGTTTTAGGGCAGCCGTCATAGAGCACTGCAAATGGAAATGAAGGAGCCGGAGTTAAGCGGGAGCAGAGGGGAGGGGTTCTGTCCCAGGAGAGTGTCCCGCAGGAGGGGATCAAGGGCAGTGCCCCAGGAGACTGTCCGGGGAGTTTTGGCTGGCACCGTCCCTAAGCTTCTAGTGCCTGAGCTCAGAGTCAGGCCATGCTGCTCTGGCCGCAGGTTGCTGTCCCATGCAGAACACACATGTCTCTCCAAACTCACCCTCACAGCCACTTGGCGTCACCTCTGCAAAAGGGCTGTCACAGCTGTTGCACTGTCGACCTATCACTCCGGGCCTGCAGAGGCACTGGCCCATTTCCTGGTCACATGAGCGCGAGGAGGAGCCAATGGGGTAGCAGTCGCAGGGCAGACAGGTGTCACTCCCTTTGGGACGGTAATGGAACTCCTGGCGGAGAGGGGCAGGGAAGGCGGTGAGACAGATGAATCATGGGAGGGGGAGCAGCAGGGTGGCCAGAGGAAGGGCCCGAGGGGAAGAGTGAGGGCCCTGGTAAGACAGGGGAAGGACACAGTGGGAAGGGGAGGGGGACCAGCCAGACAGCAAGAGAGATAAGCACCTAAATGTCAGCTTCTTAGCACTGTGCTGGCTGACACAGCCCCAGCTTGGGGATCAGGGCCAGCCCCAGGTCGGTGTGGCAGCATCCTATGCAAAGCAGCACATGCTGGGACTCTTCCAGCTTCCTCCCAACTTACAGACAGGTCCCCCAAGTTCTGAGCGCATGTACGCCCCACTTCCCACCTGCCTGCCGCTTCCCTCTCCCCTCCGCTCCTTGTTGGGCCCCAGCAGCACGGGGACTGAAACACAGCTTTCCACAGGAGAGCAAGGACGGCCCTCCGGGAATTCACACTCTGTCCCAGCTGGCCGGTCACGGAGTCATGCAGGGCCAGAGCCAGCGGACTACAAATGGTGCTGGCAGGTTGGACGTGTGCAAGGGGTGCGGGCCATCGAAGAACAGGGGAGATAGTGATTGCCTAGAGTACTACAGGACGGAGGAGGCCACTGACAAAGGCAGACGGGAAGAGGGCCACAGCTCAGGTGCTCGAGGGTGGGCGAGATGAGGGGTATGTCTGCACAGCTGCCCCCTCACCTTACAGTGGCACAGCCCGTTGGTTTTATTACAGTCTGGGTCAAAGCCCTTGTTCACGTCGCAGTTACAGGGCCCACAGGTCGGGTTCCCCCACCAGCCCTTCGGACATTGCTGATCCACCCTGAGGAAAGAAACCCACAGTCACCCGACAGCCTTCTCTCACGCACCGTGCCCTGACACCCCTTCCAGGAGCATGGCCACCTCGTGAGTGCTCATGAGCTCCTGGGAGCAGAGTTTGGCTCCCAGGCTTGGCCCCCGCCCCTGGCAGGCAGCAGGCTTCCCCACTGGGGTTGGAAGGAAGGACTTGCATTGGATTTGAGCAGCCCCACTTGGACAATATTCAGAGCAGCACTGATGGGTGCCAATGAGAGATGGATTCAAACTTCCCTCAGCCACAGAGAGAGAAAAAGCCACACGGGGTCTCTGAAGAGGAGCAGAGTAGGGCACAGGGAGGGGAGATCCCAGAGGAGCCCCCATCTCTCCTTTAAAGCCAGCCCGCCTGTCATTGCACTTGAACCAATGAGTGCACTCTCGTGACTGGCCAGAGGGGGAGCGCCACCTCCCAGGAGAGCCGGGGAGGGAACACCCAGAACAGGACCAATCGCCTAGTGCTAGAGCACATCTGCTGCAGCAGCCTATTCTTCACCCAGCGTCGCCACCCTCCTTCACGGCTGCTTCCCCACTAGCCATCGGTAATGCTACAAAGGAAGGAGTCTGACCTCAGCAGGGCAGTAACAAGCAGTGGCCGATCCCAAACCCCGACTTAAACACCAACATCCTCCGAGCACCAGGATCCCTGTGAGGGGCCTGGAGACTGTTGCTGGGAAGAGAGCCAAGTCCTGCCGAGGCAGAGCTGCCCTTGGGCTCACCTGTGCTCGCAGTACTGCCCAAAGTGGTTTCCTCCACACTCACACACGTAGCCAAGGGGAGAGCCTGGCTTCCGTCGACACACTGACTTATTCTTGCAGGGGTTCAGGTGGCACACGTCCACGCAGTCCCCACCGTAGTATCCTGAGAGGACAGACACAGACCTTCAAAACAGGGAGCGAACCCCCATGGCTTCCTAAGGAAACACTGTGAAAATCCAGTCGTGCTGGGGTAGAGGCCAGAGGGAGATGGCGTTTATTCAGGTGGATCCCAGGGCATTTTGCTCTCTACTGAGCCAGACCAACCAAACTTCTGCCTGCCGCTTTCTAAAAGGATTTCCAGCCTCTGGCCAGGTGAGCAAGCTACTGAGTGAGCCATTGCTCATAGTGCTATGGCCCAAGGGAGCATTGCTGTGTGTAGAAATAGCCCTGAAGAGTGGTGGCAGAAGGAGAGAGAAGAGATAAGCCAGGCAAAGGGGAGAAGTAACGAATGGAAGAGAAACAGAATGGAGAGAGAACAGAAAAGGGGAACAAGGAGTGAAAGGAAGACAGAGCTGCCTGCCGCTCTGTTGGATGGGCCCTACCTGGCTGGCACACGCAGGAGTAGCTCTGCCACTCATCCCTGCAGATACCGTTGGCAGGGCAAGGGCTGGAGTCACAGGGGTTGGGCATGCTGCATCCTGCCTCCATGTTCAAAGCTCTGTTGGGCTTGGGTAATGCCATCCCAGAGGGCGTGTCACCTAGGCGCACCCCCTGAAAACCAAGTCAGAAATACATGGTAAAGCCAGGTTCATTCGGGAATGGGGCTCAGGGCTTCAGTGACAGGAGCCTGGCCAGGGTGACCCAGCTCGGCTCTAAGGGCGGGACCCTGGCTCCACCCTTATGGCTGCAGGAAGCTGACTCCTGCAGATCTGAGAGGTGCTACCTCAGAACCGAGCTCCCCAAGGGCTCTGAAGAGTCACCCAGCAAACATTGCCAGGCTATTCCCATCAATTCTCCTTCCCTCCTGCTCACATCCTGCTGCTCTGCCCAGTAGTCACCTTCTGTTCTTCCAGAGCCCCCCATGCAGAGTGCTCAAGTCTGAAGCATGTCCACAGACGCTCTGGGTGCAGCCCCTGGGAGCAGAGGGCCCTGGACTGGATTTCTGTGTGCATCTGGAATGGGCTCTGGGAGTAGCTTCTGCAGATAGGTCTGGGGACTCAAATTTCCCATCTTTGAACACCGCCCAGCATGGGAGGCTGCTGGAGCTGAGCACTCACCTGTACGCAGCCCTTCAGACCACTCTGCACCTCGCCAGACCCTGGGATCCCCCCAATGTGAAGATGCTTCATCTTCAGCCCATGCAGCTCATTTCCAACAACCACTGTGTCCTGCAAAAGAGGCCAAGAAACAGGATCTTCACATGCCATTCCCAGACCCCAAACCTGGGTCTGCAGGTCACCGGACTCCCTTCCCGCTCCACACAACCCTACTGTGCAGAGATCTAGTCAAGTACATGGAGATGTACATGCCCAGCTACCCCCGAGGCCAGTGAGAAGCATAGTAGCAGCACCTAGACAGACAGATGGAGTCAGAGATTACAAATCTCAGAGCCAGGACACCAGCCCTCACACTCTGCTCCCCAGCCCCCCCCCCCCGAGTGATCCCCATGGCTGGGGGTGTGAGGCTACAGACCTGGTAGAGCCCAAAGTCCAGGCTGACAGTGATGATATAGCGCACGTCGCGCCCACTGCGAACATCCCGCAGCTCCAGCTGGAGGTCGTGCCACTTCCCATCACTCAGGTGCATCTGGTCCAGGAGGAGCTTGATGGTATGCCCAGAGCCTCTACTCACCGTGAAGGACAGCATGCCAGAGTCCAGCTGAGGAGAAGGGGAGCCAGCAACAGAAGTGATGATCAAGGCCCAAGCCAGCTCAGGTTACTCCCCTTCCTCCCCATCGCTCCTCACATGTGCTTTGTACATGGGGATGGGTCCCCAGCTCAGCCAGGAGCCCGCCTGAAAGACTTCCCAGCTCTGCACCAGCCAGGAATCTGCTGTGACACATACGCGTCAGCCCTACTGCTGCAACCCTGACAAACCCAAGCTGCAGTAGCTGCTTCTGGACCCATGCATGGAGCTACCAAGTGTCAGGCTCCCTCTGTATTCAGTGAGCAGGCTTTCCTTGCAGAGCCAGGAGGAGAGCATGGGAGGCCCTGCTGTCCATGCTGTGTTTGTGGCTGCAGTGGCAGTACCTGGCAGAGGATGGTGGTGTACTGGCCGGCATGAGCTTGAAGCAGTGCCCCGTCCAGCTGGCGTGTCCGGAACGCCAGCCCCGCGTACCATGGTATGGAGATCTTCACCTCATTCTTGAAGTCCCAGGAAAGGATGCTGTTGCCATGGAAATAGTGAGCATGGTGCATGGCTGGAAGGGAAAGCAGGAGCATGAGGCCGGTGGAGCTTTGGAGCAATGTGAGGAGCACTGATTCCTGCCCAGGGCCTTCACTCACACTTCATTTGGCAAGGGAGACTAGATGGCTCAGTCTTTGCAGGGCCTGAGCAGGCCAGAGCCCAGCTGTGCCTCTTGCCAAAGAGGGGCAGGAAGCTCCATGTACTGCCGTTCCCAGGAGGCGCCAGCCTCTCAGTGGAGTTATGTATTTATTTCTCCAATCCCTACTGCACCCGTTGCCAGGGCAACTGGCTACTTCCCTTCTGTGAAATCGAATGCTGGTGACACCACACACTGCAGGGCCCCGGTGGGGAACCCCTGTGGAAGGGAATCCCACTGACGCATGGACAAGTCCATGCAGGGCCTTCAGCCCCCCCCTCCCCGGCTCCTTCTCACCAGAATGTTCAGGGACAGTTTCAGGCCAACATGTCGCTGGTGTGCCCCAGCCTGCCTCTCTGCAGGGCTCACTCACCATGCCTGCAGTCCTTGCCCCCGAAGCCCACGGGGCACTCGCAGGAGAAGGTTCCCCAGCCCACTGAGCAGGTGCCACCGTTCTTGCAGGGGTTGGACTCGCAGAAGGTGTGCTTGGTGTGGCATCCTGGGGACATGGCAGACACGCGGCCAAGGCAGAGACAGAGGAAGGGGAAGGGACTGTTACTTGCAATGGCTCAGCCCTGACCTTCCCCTCCCAGCACCTTGAACACTGAGATGGGGGAGAAATCTCAGCAGCTCCTCAGAGTGACCAAAGGTGGACACAGCGGCTGAGTTCTCTAAGCCCCTGTCAGTACACAGTCACCGTACTCTGCCCTCCTATCCAGGAACAAGGGCCCCTTATTGCGTGAAAAGGCAGCTCAGAGCTAGAGTGACTTTTGCCAGGGAATCACCTAGGCCCCCGAGGGACAGGCTGACTTTGCAGTCCCCACATGTGCTACCGGATGTAAAGCTCCTGAATGGTGCAGCATGGCGAAGCACTATTTGAGGTGAGAACAAGGGCTATTCGTGAGATCAGGAGTCTTTCACCACTAAGATCCTGGCTGGAATCTGGCCCAGGTCTGGACTATCTAATGAGGTGCGAAATAAGCTCCTGTCTGTTCAGGTCCTTGTGCAGAGCAGAGGCATCTACTTCGCAAAGAACATCAGCACAACTGCATGGGGTCTGGAGGCCAGTTTCTCTCTTTTTCCTGGAAAGGGTCGGGGTCCTGCAGGGAAGCTGGTGCTACCTGTGCTGTTGTTATGAGGGCCTGGGCAGCCCTGTCTATGGAGAAAGGATTCTGTGTCCTGGGCTGCCAGCCTTGGTACAGAGCAGAGGCACCACACACTTGTCTGTTACCTGCAGAGGTCCCATTGTTTGCAATGTAGGTAGCCAGGTCGATCCGTTTGTTGTCGATGTACAGGTCTCTCATGCACCCCACAAAGTCCCTGTGGGCCACTGGGAAGTTCTCAGGCAGATTGGGGACCCCTCCGAGGAGCAGGGGCCCTGTGAGGTCGAGGGACCTGTGAGAAGAGGCCTGTAAGAGGCATTTGTGCAGAGATCCAGGCCCCACACAGCACTACACTGGTCAGTTCCCCTCAGTGCAGCAGCAGGCTGTTATAACCCGCTGGGCATGGGAACAATAATTGAGGCCCCATCCTGGGTCCCATAGCCAGGGGAAAGAGGTGGAAGCTCCATGCTCAGGCTCTGTGGCAATGTCATCATGCATTAATGCCAGACCTTTGACACTGTCCTGGCCAGGCATGCAGGATGTGGGACAAACCAGAGACAACCAGGGCTGTAGGGGACTTCTGGCTCCATGGCAGCCCAGCTTTCCCAGGTCAAGTGGAGTATACACTGAGTGGGAGCAGTGTAGGCTCTTTCCTGCCAGGACTTGGGGAGCTCAGAGCTCCCTTTTAGTCTGGTTATCACTGTTCCTGAGTCCCTCACCCCCGGCCGTGAGCAGCAGGCCCTCAGGACACTCACTTCTTGGAGCTGGACTGCGTGCCCTCTGCTGCACAGGAGTAGTTGCCAATCTCACTGCCGAACTGCAGCGCCACTGATGCATCGCATTCATCCACGATCAGGATGGCCACCTTGTCTTTGGAAGGCCCCTGCACCACTCCCAGGGAGCCAATCTTGGGCTGAAACCAAAAAACCAAGGAGTTAGTAGGGGGGTTCCCTCAGTGCCAGCTCCTTCAGCACAAGGGGACACACCATGTGCATGGCACAAACATGCCTCAGATCTGCAGGTCTCTCTGGGTGGCCCCCTTGCCCGCATTCCTTCTACTTTCACAAAGATAGAAAAATTAGACCCAGCTCCCATCGGCGACGAAGCCTATCAGTAGGACAAAGAAGGCGAGAAGACAGGTCTCCTGGCTAGGAGAATCTCAGAACTGGAAAGCTGAATCAAGGCTTGGAAGGCAGGACAGCAGGGACCTCCCTAACGAACTGAGGGCCTCCTGTCCCGAACATCCAGCCTGGACATCCCCAGCCCCTCAGCACTGCTCAACTCCCGCAAAATGTGCCTGCTGGGGAAGCCTGGTCAGTGTTTGCAGCTCACCAATTCCAGACTTGCAGCCAGTGGGACAAACAGGATAATCCCAGGGAGAGAAAACAAGAGGGGGCACGTACCTTGTTGTAGTAGCGGAGCTGCACTGTATGCCATTGCCCATCACTCACACCCCCCGGCAGGTACGGGGTCACCAGGGTGCTCGACTCACCTGCAAAGCACGACACTGTTACACACTATAAAACAGACGCGGTCAGGCAGGAGGGAGCAGAGCAGTGACGAGGCTGTGAGTTATGCATCCACAGGGCCACACTCATTCCCTGCAAACAGTCCCCCATGCACCCAAACACCCCCCTCACACACCATGTCATTTTCACACACACACATACACACACACTCCAGAGTAAACACCCACCTGGACCACTAGGAACAACAGAGAATCATAGATTTTCAGGCCAGAAGGGACCCATCTAATCTGATCTCCTGCATGCCATAGGCCACAGGACTTCCCTGAATTAATTCCTGCTTCATGTCCAATAGCTGTGGTTGAACTAGAGAAGATCTTCCAGAAAAACATCCCATCTTGATTTAAACATTTCCAGTGATGGGGAATCCACCTCAACCCTTAGTAAGTTGTTCCAATGATTCATTCCCCTCACTGTTAAAAACTTTGCCTTATTTCTAGTCTGAACTTGTCTAGCTTCAGCTTCCAGCCATTAGAGTTTGTTATACCTTGTCTGCTCGATCAAAGAGCCCACTGTTATCACATTTCTGTTCGCCACGTAGGTACTGTTAGACTATGATCAAGTCACCCCTTAACCTTCTCTTTGTTTAGCGAAATAGATGAATCTCCTTGAGTCTATCACTATAAGGCAGGTTTTCAATCCTTTAATCATTCTCATGGCTCTTCCCTGAACCTTCGCCAATTGGTCAACAAAAGAGGTTATGTTCACTAACCCCAAGTTGTTGGCTAAACGTTTTCAACGTCTCCTCCTAGAAGATGGATCAGAGACAAAAATGTCACCCTGCATGTATCAGTACATAACAGGCTGGGTCACTGCCTCCCTGGTCACAGTGTTGAGTGTTGCTCTTTGATTCACCTGAATTGCAAATGTGTTTGCTTTGGTGTTTCTCCAGCAGGAGCCCGAGCAAAGAAACCAACCTTCACAACCTTCACCAAACTTTCTCACTGTTGGCCTTCTTCCCACTAAGCGGCCCTCAGGAAAAGAGCTGATGCACAGACAGGTCACTCGGAGGCAGTGACATTACGATGAGCTCTCTGTTATTTTTAAGAGAGGAAGGAAGCCCCTGCTACCTAGCGATGTGAGCTACAGTGAGAGGCTGGCTGGATACTGAAATGAGGAAGGAACGAGCTTGCTCTGCACTCTCAGGCAGCTAAGCCAGAGAGCTAAGGACTCGGCCATTTCGGGAGAGCACTAGTGAGCAGATGAACAGCATCAAGGGAGCTGTGCCTGAGAGGATAGATAATGACACCACAGGAAGGGGCTGGTGATGCCTGCCCAGACCCCCGCAGGATGCAAGCAGGTAGAAAAGATATGTCTGAACAGACCTGAAGCACAGTCACCCAGAGCAGAGGCAAAAGAGGAGCCTAGCAGCCCAGCTGACCTCCCATCCCCTGTTCGTACAGACCCCTGTCTGCACACGACTGACACTCGCAGCCCATCATACATCTAACCCCATCAAGCTTCCCTGGCATTTTTCTACCACTAAGACCTAAGCAGCACTAGAGCTGCTGCACTTGCATTTCCACTGGGAGAGCGGCCTGCCTGCAGCTGAGGTCACCATCCAGAGACTATTACAGCCACACAGGTGAGAGCCGTTTCCTTTGGTAATTGTACATTAGCTGATTTGCGGCTAATTGGCTTTGCTGAGCTTGAATTGCTTGTGAAGTGTTTTACTGCGCCTGCTGAAACCCATGAAAGGGAATGTGGTTGGGTATCTTGGCATGCAGGGTGCTGAGCTGGCTTTAAACCACTGCTCAGAAATTAGGGCTTCTGGGCCATATGTTATTTTGTCTATGTTAGGCATCAATTTTAATGTAGAGCACGTTTTCCTTCTCATGGAGCTGAGCCCTTTATCCGGAGAGCACAGCAGCAAAAATGGGCGTTCACGGGCCTTCGGATTTCATCTGATTGGAACGTAAGTGATCTTTAGCTTTCTAAACATCTATGTTTGCACACACACCCCCCCCACTGCCTTCAACGGCAATGACACGTGCGCATACACGCACAAACACCCCCCTCCACTGTCTTCAATGGCGATAACACACACACACACACACCCCCACTCCTATGCAGGCATACACACTCACATCCCCAGTGTATGCTCCTACACACACACACAATCCTACGCAAACACACACACCTCTGCGCTCACACCTCTGATGGATGCCACACAGACACACAAACGGGTGTGCGCTCCCACTCTCAGAGCCAGACCCCTGTGCACACACCCCCTCTCTTCCACGCTCACACACACACACGCTGAGAGGCTCTCGTGCACACGCACCTGTGGAGTATTTCAGCTGGACCTGCCCATCAATGATTTCCACGGCCAGGAAGTCGTGCTTCTCATTCAGGCGCCCATTGTAGAGCAAGAGGCCGCTGCGCTCCAGCGTGGCGAACCTGACACAGAGAGCAGAGCACAGATCCTGAGTGTTGGCGCACGGGAGTGCGGAGGGAACAGTGCCCCTTAGAGAGTCACAAGGAATTAACCGATCCAGCCGTTCCACCCCCTTTCAGCGGGAACCAGGGACAATACTTTCCAGAGTGTATTTACCCACAGCAATGTGCATTTACTCCGCAGCGGTCAGTGATTTGCAGGAAGACCTGGACACCAGTACAAAAGCACATTCTGGACGGTGGTTCCAAGTGGTGAATGAACTCCCTGCTAGAAGAGCTCTATACTCACACCAGAACACACACCTGAGGAGGAGGTGTAAGCACAGCATCTTTTCCCTGGGGCACCCTCCAGAGGAAGGGCAGGCTGGGGACAACAGTAGACGGTATTCCAGGGCGAAATGCCCCCTCGAGCAGAATGGGAAATCACAGCAACAGCTGGCACATCTGTTACTCCAGTTAAACTCCTTGATGAAGAGCACTGAGAGGCCCTCTGGTGAGAGAGAGCCTGCCAGGGCCCCATGCAGCTCTACCAGCAGGGCTCCAAAGAGGAGCGGGGGTGTGTGTGAGAGGGGGTGCTGAGTGCAATATCTGGAGAGAGCATTTCCCTGCAAATCCCAGGAGTGAAGGGTTTACAGAGGGCAATGGAAGTATTTCATAGGCCCCGCGGCTGGGCAGGACCAAGGCATTTCAGTGGGGAGGGCTCTGGGCACTTCAGCAATTCACTGGACGGGTGGGCCAAGGGCCCAGCCCATAGTTGGTGGGCCCTAGGCACTTCACAGGGGCCTCTGGATAAATTGACACCCACCCCACCCCGGGGCCCGGTGCTTCGGCAGGGCCCAGGGCTGGGAGAGTCCTGGGCTAGGTGGGTCCCAGGTGCTTTGGCAGAGCCCTGGGCACCCACGCCAACCCCCTCGAGGGGAAGTACGCTCATGTAGAAGGAAGAGCAGGACTTACGAGAGGGAAAGGGTGAGGTGGAACCTCTGGCGCAACCCACGGAACATGATGAAGGACTTGGGGGGGAAGGAGCGCGTGGAGACTTCACAGTAGGGCTTCTCAAAGCCCCCGGAGGGGCACTGGCATTGGAAGCCGCCATCCGCAGAGTTGGTGCAGGTGCCGCCATTCCTGCACACGCCAGGGAGGCAGCGCCCCGAGCGGCTGTCCACCTCGCAGTTGTCACCTGTTGGGGAAGAGAATGGAACAAGGGGCTCAGGACACAACCAGGCTCCCAGCATTGCCCATCCAGACTGTGGCTCCCAGCAGTACGGGACGGAAGTCACTGCCCCCAAGTTGTCTGGACAGGAACCAGCCAGGCTGG
This sequence comes from Eretmochelys imbricata, assembly GCF_965152235.1. Classification (NCBI taxonomy): domain Eukaryota; kingdom Metazoa; phylum Chordata; order Testudines; family Cheloniidae; genus Eretmochelys; species Eretmochelys imbricata. The sequence goes on from NC_135578.1 coordinate 24,249,368, forward strand.
AGGCCAGCTGAACAGGTCTCCCTTCCCCATAGCTGCACGAGCATGTGACAGCAGCCCATTGCCACCCCAGTTCCATTCCCCAAGCACCAGGCCCCCCGGTGGGCCTGGGCTTGGGCACTTTGCCCTTCCCAGGTCCTGTAAAGAATCCCCCTAGCATGAGAGCTGGCCAAATATCCTCCCTGACTGTGAGTCACACAACATTGGGCCCATCAGCCTTGGTGCCAGTTCCCTGCTCCCCAGTGCTGGCCAGTCCTGCCCTGACGCACTGAGAGACCGTGTGTGTGAGACACGCTGCCTGTGGCTCCAGGACAGACATGCCCCAAGGACGGCCAGGGCACTCTGGGTGGGCAGGATTTACCTGCCCCTTAGGGCTGTAACTCTGCCCCCTGCGGGAATATGATGGACTTGCAGCTCTGTCTGTTCTTGCTCCTTAGTGGAGGGGCATAATTCACATACCAGGGCGAAACCTAAAGGTCGCCACGTGTCCAGGAGGCACCATCGCAGTGGTGCCCAGCTCCATCACCTTGAGGCTAAGTGTTTCCCATTGCTAGGCCTGAGGCAGCTGGGCACAGCTGTGGGTGCAAGGTGCACAGGCGGAGCTCTGCAGGAGGATTCCCGCCGAGCTAAGAGAGCTCCCTCCAGATCTCAGCAGAGGCACAAGGCAGGTCTTTGCTCCTCACCCTGGCCTCAGGGCTCAGCTGTCACCCAAAGCCTCGTCCCTAAGGAAGAGATGTTTCCCAGCCCTGCCTGCTGCCTCCAGTCCCCGGAGAGGCTTTCCTGCCCCAGATCCAGCACAGTCCAGAGAACAGTGCCACAGTGAGGTCAGGATGGTGTGGGCAGCAGAGCCTACAGGCAGCTGCTCCCCAGGTGCACAAGGCTGTCCCTCACCCTTCCTAATTACCACAGGGGTGAGCCTCTCACCTCCCAGAGCTCTGGCTCTCCAGCCCAATGGGATCACGGAGGTTGCAGGGGGGTCCCTTTGGGGTTTCAGTCCTTCCACCCCTGAGCTGAAATACATCTGCCTTCTGGGCTGCCAATGCTAGTTGTAACCCCATAGGCTAGGAGAGGGGAACAGCCTGGAGTGGGATGTGTACTGCTCACCAACGACCCACCTCCCAGCAGCCCTGACAGATGAATCTCCAGACAGTGCCTCCCAGCTCCTGCTTGCATCTGGCCCCCTCGCCCTCAACTGCAGAGGGCCTCTCATAAATCCTCCCTTCTTCCTCTTGTGGGATGGACCTGGTGCCTGGCTGAGACAGGTCAGAGGGTTCCTCCTATGATGAGCCCAGACCCAAGTCATAACCCCCTAACGCAGAGAGTCTCAGGGACTGTGACACAGTGAACTGGGCCCCATATGTGCCTCACTCCACAGAGTTCATTCAGTGCAAGCACTTCCCTTTGGAGCACGAGTGCAGGGAGTTGACCTGATCCCTGCAGGCACCTGACCCCACTGCACACCTGGCCAGGCTTCGCTGGTGGTTGGACCCAGCAGATCTGATCTTACCCCCTAGTTGGAAGCCACTAGAGATCCTCTCTGCTCCGGGTGAGATGGGCACTTATGGCCTGAAGATTCCCAAAGTTTTTCCCACATCAAAGCCCCTGCTACCACAGGGTCCTACATCCTGGCACTAAGCACTAACAGGTTAGTCTATTGCATAGCAAAAAGGTCCAAGCAGATGGAAATGCTTTGTAAAAGCCAGTAAAACACTGCAAAGGCCTTTCACTCTGCTGCAGCACTCCTCCAGAGCCCAGAGCTCACAGCTATAAGTGAAATGAGTTTGCTGTCCTCAGCCTAGTCCATAAAGGATGTTTGTCCACAGCCCAGAAGCTACCAGGGGTCTCTGCTTGGAGAAGAGTGGGCCTGGATAAAAGGGAGGTTGCAGGTCAGAAGTGAGGGACATCGGCAGGGCTAGGTCGAGTCCCAAGAATGTAATGGGGGGAGGCTGCAGGTCTGGGCTGCGATACATGAGTAGAGCTTTGCTGGGACCAGAATTAGAGTATCAGGGATGTCGCAGGTGTGGACCGAGTTTCATTGGCTGCACAGTGTGCAGGCCCACAACTGGAGCAGAATGGGGTAGTTCAGGCCAGAACTGAGGTGTTGCAAGGAAAGACAGGAACAGCAGGGGAACAAATTGACACAGTCAGATTTTGCTGGCACTGACTGAAGCCATCCCATTTCCTTATTTCAATCTGTTGCTTTGGCTGTGGTGTGAGGAGTAAAGGGCACACATTACTGCTCCCATGAAGGGACTAGCAAGGAGATGAAATGGGGTTAGTGCCCCGGAGTAACAGAACCTGGGTTATCCACAGGGAACCCAATCCACAGCCAGGAAACCAGGTAACACGACCTGGTTTTAGTCCATTAGCCTAATGGACTGGGGTATTCATTATAAGCCACCAATGTAAATGCCATCAGATTAACTTTTTGACAGCAGGCCCAGTAGAAAGGCCAGGGACTGCATACACTCTGGAGAGTGAACTCTTCTCTGTCTTTAGAGGGAACCTCCTTTGGCTTGGAACACTGGATTGGGGCAGCAATCCTGCATTGGTTGGGGAGAAAGGTTGAATGACCTAACGGGTCTTTTCCCATCTCTGCTTCCTGTGCTGTATGTCGAGGTCTGTCGTGCATACGCTGTTAGACAAGCAAGGTGGGTAAGGTAATGTATTTTATTGGACTAACTTGTGTTGCTGAGAGAGACAAGCTTTTGCACTTACACAAAGCTCGAGAGCTTGTCTCTCACACCAACAGAAGTCAGACCAATAAAAGATATTACCTCACCTACCTTATCTCCAATATCCACAGCTACAACAGCGAATGCACTGTCGTCATTTGCCTGCATGGCCACTGGGTGGCGCTGCCTGCCACTCAAGGCCATGGCTGGAACTTCAGCAGGGCCCTAAGGTCACACTTGCGCCATCATTCAGCAAGCTGAACTCTTTGCCATGGTCACTGAGGCAGGAAATGTCAGTTCCACTAGGGTTTCTCTCTGTTACCCGTGGCTGCGGAGAGGGAATGGAGAACCACAGGATCCCAGGGTTAGAAGGGATGAGTCCCTCTCTATTTCAATACTCATTAGCTACCGGAGCATACGGGCTTTATGGCATGGCTGAGAACACCTTCAAACTCGTAATTACTGGGGCTCTTACTGCACATGTAGCCCTGTAGACCGGAGTTCACAAGCTTGCTCAGGTCACCAATGCAAAGAGTCCTGCTCTCTCAGCCTAACTGCATACGAAAACCAGCTCACAATTCTGACAGAACTGGAAGTCTCTGCCCAAGGGAGGCTGGAAGGGGCCCCTGCTGCACGAGGGGGCTGGATCTGTGGGTCAGTACTGTGAGGCATCAGCAGAGCCATATGGGGAGAGCCGAGGGCTGGACTAGTAGGGGATGAGGTGCATCAGCCGAGCAGTAGTGGGATGCTTCAGTAGCTCTTGCCCACCCTTTCCTGACAATATTCAGCTCTCCAGTCCCTCGGTTTCACATGCACTCATTTCATCAGTTCCACTAAGAAGAAACCCTCATGGCCGTGCCCTGCAGCATTGCTAGTGGAGCATCTCACCTGCACGCAGTATAACATAGCTAATGGAGGAAGCTGGGTCTCCTTTCTTCAACAGGAAACTTCTTTCTCAGTGTCATAGAATATCAGGATTGGAAGGGACCTCAGGAGGTGATCTAGTCCAACCCCCTGCTCAAAGCAGGACCAATCCCCAATTTTTGCCCCAAATCCCTAAATGGCCCCCTCAAGGATTGAACTCACAACCCTAGGTTTAGCAGGCCAATGCTCAAACCACTGAGCTATCCCTCCGGACCCTGGGATGGCGAAGGTTGACAGGCTCCCTTTGTCCGTAGGGAAAACACCCTGTAATCCCCAGAGTGCTGCCCTAGGACAGCTCCAGCGAAGGTCTCTGAATACGTTGGCCCACACCTCCAAAGATATTTAGGCTTTTCACTTCCACTGACGTCAGTGGGAGTTCGGACCCTAACCGCGTGGGAGGAGCTGGGCCTGTGACCCTACTGGTGCAGGGTGCCAGGTTGGAGAGCACCAGCTTTATCTACCCACCGAGTGGTAGGGCAGGCTTCCCTCCCATGCTGCCCTGCCTGTGTGCCTCAGCCCTGCCCTGGAGGGACTCTGTCCCCAAGAGGTGAGGAGTTTACTCTCCATGGCCTCTCTGGTATGAGCTTCCCCACAGGGGGTGATTAGCACTGACCCGTGTGATCCTGCAGGAACCAGACTGGCACCGCACACTCAATTCACATTGGCCGTGGCCACAATTACAGCTACGGCTGGCCTGGAACCTGATGGAGCTGGTGGCCTGCAGGTGAAAGGCCCTGTCTCTTTCCTCCAGCCCCTGGAACAGCCAGGCCCAATGACCTGAGCCCCCCTTGGAAGGGGAGCACTGGACGCGGAAGGTGCTATGTCTAGTTCCCCGCCCCCAAGCCAGCCACCGCCCCTTTCAGCCGGGTTATATTTGTAATGACGCCACACCACACAGTATCTGGAAACGTCTGTCCCTGCACTGTGCCTCCGCTCAGGAGGAACCTCACAGCCTTTCCAGAGGGGTGGAGCCAGACACCACATGCCCCTTGGGAATCCCCACATCCTGGTATCTGCAGTCTAAGCCCCCACAGCTGCAAACTGCAAACCGGGTCGGAGCCCTCTTCACCACCCCGCTGCGAGGACGGGGGATTCCCACACACACCTGCCCTGTCTGCTGTAGGTTTGCAGCATCAGCCCCCTGTTCTCTCTTCCCCCGCCCTGTGTTTCCCTTCTAACACAGATCAAGGCTGATCCATGCAGCTATCAAAGGGGGAGTTCCTGTCACTTTAAATCTGGGAACAGGCAGCCATGCACCCAAGGGAACCAGAGACATTTTTCATTGTCTCTGAAATGAAAGCACCCTCCCTCCCTTTGATGGGATCAGTAATGTATTCCTCTGAGCCGGCACTGTGGGAGAAGGGGGGTTGGAAGGAAGGAAGCAGCAGCCATGTTTTATTCATCCCAACTGGAGGGCTGGGAACTCCTCACCCTCCTCCCCTCTTCCTCAAGTGGTCACAGGCTCCAGAGCTCCTCAGAGCCCAGGGCTTGCAGTCCTGGACTCTCTACTCTCCCCTCTTGGTCTGTCTCTCCTCTGTGGTATCTACTACACTGGCCCTTCCCCCACACAACAGCAAGTGTCCCCCACACCCACCCAGGGCTGCCTCTGGAGTACCGCCCCATACCTGTCTCATCTCCAGGGAACTCAAGTGCAACAGCTATTCACTTCCCTCCCAACACTAGCCCACCCTCTTTGTGCTGAAGGAGCACAACCAGGGCCATCCCCAGAATGCGTTTCTGGGTGCTGACGTTCAGCCTAGGATTAGCCTGGGCCCATCGCACAGGCCTCCCCTGGTGACACATATCGGCACAAATCAAACAGCCCTCGAATATAAATAAATTGGATAAATTGGAGAGAGTCCAGCGAAGGGCAACAAAAACGATTAGGGGTCTAGAACACATGACTTATGAGGAGAGGCTGAGGGAGCTGGGATTGTTTAGCCTGCAGAAGAGAAGAATGAGGGGGATTTGATAGCTGCTTTCAACTACCTGAAAGGGGGTTCCAAAGAGGATGGCTCTAGACTGTTCTCAATGGTAGCAGATGACAGAACGAGGAGTAATGGTCTCAAGTTGCAGTGGGGGAGGTTTAGATTGGATATTAGGAAAAACTTTTTCACTAAGAGGGTGGTGAAACACTGGAATGCGTTACCTAGGGAGGTGGTTGAATCTCCTTCCTTAGAGGTTTTTAAGGTCAGGCTTGACAAAGCCCTGGCTGGGATGATTTAACTGGGAATTGGTCCTGCTTCGAGCAGGGGGTTGGACTAGATGACCTTCAGGGGTCCCTTCCAACCCTGATATTCTATGATTCTATGATATTCTATGAATGGGATAGGGCTACATCATATTGGCGACATGCTGTGGGGCAAGCAGCCTGATTCTAGTGAGCACAGAAACCCAGGGCCACCCCAGCATCCTTCCCAGTGCACAGCGATCTAGGAGAGTCCCCAACTCATTACTCTGAGGGAATCAGCATGCAGGGAGCCCTCAGCCCGCCAGGTCCCAGTGTCTCCACACAGCCCAGCTCTAGGTAAGGCCTGGCCTGGACCCTGTGCTGTTACCCCACGACGCGTTAGAGGCTGCTGTTGCTAGGTCATTGGGGTCATTAAAGCTCACAGGGTCAGGACAAGAGCAAACCAATGTGGGGAGCACAGAGCCCAGTGGAAGGCCCAGGTCCTGGAAAGACCTGGAGGGACTCCTATCCAGATGGGTGTGTAACCAGGCTGGAGACACGCTCCTGCGAAGGAAAGGGAGAGAGCAATGGGCCACGGACAGCCCATGAGAACCCTGTGCTTGAGGGAGAAGGAACAGAGCTAGGAGTAGGAGGGGGCGAGTCCTGGGCACTGGCCTGGCCCTGCTCACATCCAAAGGCCCAATCTGCAACAGTTTCTGGCTGCTGCACACACCCTGGCAGGGCAATGCACTCTGTGCACACAGGTGCTGGCTGGCCCAGGCTACCGGCCAGGCCCTCCCAGCAGGCTGACACTCCCTCTCCCTACTCGCCGGCTGAGCTATGCTTGCCATGGCGATCAGCCCTGACAAGGCTTTGACCAGCCCAGGGGATAATGCTCAGAGCTGGGCTCAAGTGACAGAGCAGGCGACAGGGGTTGGGAAATGAGGTGATGAGGGCCATGGAAACACTTAGACAAGCAGACGGACAGAGAGAACCTGGGACAAGGGGTGAGGGGGAAGCTGCCTCTTCCCATTTTGTCTCCTTGGGGCTTCCGGAGCCGAGCAGGGAACCACCCGGCACTAGGTCCTGTTACCTGCCCGGCTGCTTGTGGGGGATGGGGAGATGGCAGGAAGTGACAGAGAAACGAGCTCATTAACCCCTCTGCTAATGTCTGTTCACACTTTAAATGCTGGGGGTTAATTACTATTGACTTTGCTTATCTCACCAGTAACCACAATGCAGGAGCTGCTCACAACCCTGCCATCTGCTACCCCCCCATCCCCCACAGCAATTCTTCCCAGCTGAGGGGAGCCACAGGCCTGGGAGCCAGCCAATGAGATCCTCACTCCACCAGCAGCCACAGGCTCCCTTTCCACTTCTCCATGCAAGCACAGGGCTAGTTTAGGAGGCCAACACCTCTGCTAGTCCAGTCCTTGCACCTCTTCCCATGTCCCTCAGTCCTGACCAAGAGCACCCCTGTCTACTGCAGTCCTAGTATCCCCACACAGCTCTGCAAGGCCCCTCACTCCTGACCTGCAGCACCTCGACTCTTCCAGACCTGGCCCAGCCCACCACAGCTCTGCCAGTGTTCCCCAGTCCCGGTCACACTCCTGCAGTACGAGCTGTTCCTCATGCTCCTGGGGGCTGGCACTGGGGTACAGATTCAGTACTGGGGTACAGATTTCAGCCCAGCAGCCTCTACACCCTTATTAGAATCTCCTTCCCTGATGGACAGCACAACTCAACCTCTCCATTCCTTCCCAAGCAGCAGGGGTGCTGGCAGTTCTGGAGTGATGCTCGGTCTCCACATTTCCCCCTGTGGAATATGCCATGCACCAGCCAGCCTTACTTCCCCTCCTAAGAATGACTCCCTCCCTGCCCTCCCACCTGCTGGGGGAAGGGACCCAAATGCACTGAGTGGCTCTGCCAGATGCTGATAAACTGACTGGCTGGGGGGATGCGCCGGAAGCTGAGCGATAGATCTGGGCATCTCTGCCAGCAGCACTGTGTGACCGTCACAGGCTGGAGCCCCCATCACAAGTGTCCCGACTGCTGCCTCAGTGCACCCTGCAGCAATGGCTCAGAGGAGCAGGCTCCTTAGCAGTTTGATTTCCCCAAGTGAAATGAAACTTTCTGACTTGTCAGGGACAAGAGGCTGCTGAGGATGGAAAGCTCCAGCCACTGCAGAGCTGAGGGTGGATTCCATGTGTGGGAGGCACCTGAGTGTCATGTCTGCCAGCCTGGAACATCTGTGGCATTGCAGCCATGAGCAACTGGGAGGATGAGCAGAAACAGCTGCCTCTTTCCTCCCCCTCCCATGGACATTCCTCAGCCCCTGGGAAAGCGATTGAGAGAAGAGGAGAGAGTCCCCTCTCCGTGAGGTAACCCTGAAATCCCCACTTCCTGACATACCAGGCTAGGACAAGGCATTTTGCTTTAGTCAAAGGGTTTCAGCCTTGTTACAAACAGCTCCATAGAGCTGGGAGCTCCCTTGGCATTGATTCCCTTGTCAGGGCTGGTGCCAGGCATAGGGCCACAGCATTTTGTACCTAGTGCCTCCCGTCCTGGTTAAACCAGCAAAACACAAGCCAGGGGACATTTACAGACTCAAAGCAGCAGAATCCACTAAGTCTGCAGCACTAGCAGCTGATTCCTCAGGAGCGAGGGGGATGGGAAGGACCCAGGAGACTGCTTTACGGAGCAAAGAACCAGGATTACTGCTGCTGGAAAGGTATGTGGCAAAGACTGGTCAGAAAGCAGGACTCTTTATCCTGGGATAGCAGAGACCCTCTTCCCCACTGATGGCCAGGCCTGGCAGAGCCCTGCCCACAACACAGCGTGCCCCTCCCCCTCAGCAGGGATCAAGCACTTACCTGTGAAGTGCTGGTGGCAGATGCAGGTGTAGCCACCCTCCCTGCGGGTGCAGATGCCCCCGTTATGGCAGGGGTTGGAGTAGCACAGGTTGATCTCGGTTTCACAGTAGTCCCCAGTGAAGCCCTGGGGGCAGCGGCAGCGCAAGCCTGTGATGGGGTGGATGGGCCGGAAGAGGGTGGATGGGGAGGCGATGAAGGGGGCCGAGCTGTCGAACTTGAGCACGGAGATGCACTTCATGTAGTTCTGGCATGGCTCCCGCAGGCAGACGTTGTCATCGAAGGGCAGCACCTCCAGCATGGAGACGGAGGTCAGAGTCATGCGCTTCATGTACAACTGCTCCTGAAGCTCCTCCGAGCTGAAGAAGTGGCCACCCCGGGGAGCCAGCGCTGAGAAGCTGACGTTCAGCACCGAGCCACCCACATCCGTGTCGTTCTGGATGTTGAAGATGAAGACATCCTCCTTGGGTGTGGCCAACACAGTGGCCACGCCCTCCAGGAAGCTGGTGAGCAGCGGCGAGAGGAAGCGTTCCTGCCACATGTTCTCCAGCCGCACTGTGATGCTGTTGGCCAGCATGTCCTCTGTGATGATGATGACACGCAGGACGCACTGGGCTGTCACGCTGTGGATCCCATCTGCAGAAGAGATGAGGGAAACATTAGAGCACGGCAGCAGTTTGACTGGGACATGAGGGCATGAGTGGGATAGAGCTCCAAGTAGGGCCCTACCAAATTCACAGTCATGAAAAATACGTCATGGACTGTGAAATCTGGTCTCCCCCATGAAATCTGGTCTTTTGTGTGCTTTTACCCTATACTATACAGATTTCATAGGGGGAGACCAGCGTTTCTCAAACTGGGGGTCCTGACCTAAAGGGAGTCGCAGGGGGATCACAAAGTTATTTTAGGGGGGTTGCAGTTTTGCTACCCTTACTTCTGCACTGCCCTCAGAGCTGGGCAGCCAGAGGGTGGCAACTGTTGGCCGGGTGCACAGCTCTGAAGGCAGCAGCGCAGAAGTAAGGGTGGCAATACCATACCACAAAAGCGGCAAAGAGTCCCGTGGCACCTTATAGACTAACAGACGTATTGGTGCATGAGCTTTCATGAGTGAATGCCCACTTCATCGGATGACATGCATCCGACAAAGTGGGCATTCACCCATAAAAGCTTATGCTCCAATACATCTGTTAGTCTATAAGGTGCCACAGGACTCTTTGCCGCTTTTACAGATCCAGACTAACACCGCTACCCCTCTGACACTTAATACCATACCATGTCACCCTTACTTCTGCACTGCTGCTGCTGGTGGCTCTGTCTTCAGAGCTGGGCTCCGGGCCAGCAGCTGACGTTCTCCAGCTGCCCAGCTCTCAAGGCAGAGCCGCCAGCAGCAGCAGCGCAGAAGTAAGGATAGTAGGACTGCAACCCCCCTCCCACCCCCAACTCCTTTTTGGGTCAGGACCCCTACAATTATAACACCGTGAAATTTCAGATTTAAATAGCTGAAATCATGAAATTTGTGATTTTTAAAATCCTATGACCGTGACATTGACCGAAATGGACCAAGAATTTGGTAGGGCCCTATCCACGAGTACCCAGGGCTCCACAGATCCCACTCCAAGCTTGGCCTAAACCCCGTGGCCAGGCCTAATTTCTGTGGCTACTCCAGCACACAGAGAGAAGTCTCTGCAACAACTTTTGATACATTGAATAGTGGAGGGTGTCACTGTGTTCAGTGTGAACAACCCACTTAGCACAGCCCTTCCCACACTGGTATTTAACTGGATATTGATTATCCTGTTTGTTACACTACCTCTGCATGTACAATTCCCAGTGTGCCACCGACCGGTGTACTAACAACACACCACAACCACCACAGAAGCTGTCAGAGGGAAGCTGAGTCTCTGGCAGTTGAGTAGGGCAGCGTGGGTTGCGGCCTCAGGATGTTACTTTTGAAATGATTGACAGTAAAATAGTCAGCAATGGTGCCATTTAAACTGTCATCATTAAGTTTGAGAATTAATTCTCCACTGAGAGTCAGAGGGCACTTCCACTACAGAGTTATTGTTTCAGGCACTCTGCAGACTCAGGCAGACATTCCTGCACTGATTACGTTCAGGTCACATTTGGAAGGCTTCCCTTGCTACCATGAGGGCTAGATTTTTTTCTTTTTTAAATGATAGCTGAGATTCTGGAGCATGATTCTGTGCCACCACTTAATACATGGAATCAAAGAATACATGAGGCCCATATATATATGTCACGGAGTCCCTGGGCGATGCTGTGGAACTGCTCCCCATGAAGCCAGTCAGGACTCTGGGGCAGTCTCCTTTCTGTGAGCAGCCTGTCTTCAGGACACAAAGCTCACACAGCTTCCACCTTCCTGGGTCTGACCTCGGAGCATTCAGCATCCTCTGCCCCTCCGTGTGCTTCCCACAGTAAGTGCACCCAGGCGGGCTCCTGGGGAAGCCAGAGGGTCCTGCACCCCAACTTCGCAGTCAGACATGACTCTCAGCCAGCCAGTAAAACAGAGGTTTATTAGACGACAGGAACATGGTCTAAAACAGAGCTTGCAGGTGCAGAGAACAGGACCCCTCAGCTGGGTCCATTTTGGGGGGCAGTGAGCCAGACAACCACATCTGCACTTCACTCCATGTCCCAGCCAGCCCCAAACGGAAAACTCCCTCCAGCCCCTTCTCCCCTGGGCTTTGTTCCTTTCCCGGGCCAGGAGGTCACCTGATTCCTTTGTTCTCCAACCCTTTAGCTCTCACCTTGCAGGGGGGAAGGGCCCAGGCCATCAGTTGCCAGGAAACAGGGTGTCGGCCATTCTCTGTGTCCAGACCCCTGCACACACCTGCCCTCTAGGGCTCTGCAGTGATCATACACCCTTACCCCACCACCTAGATACTTAAGAACTGCCTGGGGGAAACTGAGGCACCCCCACACTATTCAGAGGAAACATTAAGAACAGTCCCGCTTCGTCACAATATAAACAAAGTATGCACCAGAGGCAACCTGAACGCATGCCTGCTGTGCTCAGCACACACTGGACCTGGGCAGAGTCTGCCACTAAGCTTCTGTTTGATTTGGATGTTTGCACACTTGGGAGCAAATTGGGTGATCAGAAAAGTGAGCAAGCAATAGTGCTGGCTAGCCATGGGCACAGCTGGGGGAGGGTCTGAGGAGTAAGCAAGCACTGGGGTGGCAGGAGCTAAGAGCAGATAACAGGGTTTCAATGTGTTTTGGCTACTAGTATTCTGACAATTAATTCTGTCTGCTTTTCCCTCTCCCCTTCCCTCCCCATCCCCTTCCTCTCTTCTGGGTCTCAAAGGCTCTATGCCTGTCTCACTGCTTCCTTCCTCCTCCTCCTCATCTGCTCCCCATCCCACTCTGCTCTTCCTTCCTTCCCCAACTTGAATTGTTTTATTCTCTTTTATCTTTATCTTTCTTGCAAACAAACTCCAGCCCCTGGGATCCTGTTCCATGCACAGTTCTGTGCACATCCATGGAGCATGCTGAGCTGGCTGCCCCTTCCCCCTGGGGTCCAGGCTACTAGCAGCTAACACTCAGCATCCGCATGACTTCAGATTCAGAGCCATCAGCTCACCAAATGCTCAGGGGCAAGCCTGCCTCCTCTGGAATGACAGTAGAGAGGGACCCTTCCTCTAAGCCACAGATCTCAGTGAGCTACGTGCAATCAAGGCAATGGGCTGCGTGGGACTCCCTTCAAAGGCCAGCAGGGATGGTGTGGAGTCTCCCTGGCAGTGAGAGACTGTCCCCCTCCACCCCCCAGGGCCTGCCTGCATGGCAATGCAGACAGGAGAACATAAGTCCACAAGGCAGGCTCTTACTGTTACTACTCCATTGTTATTAACTGGTTTCTACAGGGCATTTCAAAGCTTCAACTATTTCACAGAATTCAATTCATGTGGGGATCACTTTTCACACACTGTACATTCTGAGCTGGCTGCCTCTTCCCCCTAGTGCCCAAGCTGCTCCTGGCAGCCGACACAGAGCTTCCCTCGACTTTAGACTCGGCATCACTCCACTTTCCCTACCACTAAAACACACCTAGCTTTGGGTGGAATGCAGCAGCACTTCCCAGCAACACGACACAAGAGTTTAGCATAGGAAGGGCTTAGAACTTAGGTACTATGGTGATGAGTGGGAAGGTAGGTAGATAGGGCCAAGTTAGGGTTTAGCCATAGAATGAAAGAATATAATTACCCAGTTGGGGTTTTGTCAGGACAATGAGACTAACACCCTGAATCTTGCAAAAATGCCATGGGTTCTTTATTCATCAGGAGCGCCCTGGGCTATAGTTTTCCATCCTGCTAACTACCCTACCCTGTATTAAGCCTGCTGGTCCCTAGTATGGCTGTTTTTAACCTTCCCTGATCTAACTAAGGAAAAGTAGGTGTCTGTTATGTCTACACTAGCACTTTTGTCAGTACAATTGCTATTGCTCAGGGGTGTGAAAAAACACCCCTCTGAGTGACATAAGTGCCACCAACAGAAATGCTCTCCCCTCCGACATAGCTACCGCCGCTCATTGGGGGTGGTTTAATGATGTCGATTAGTGGCTTTGTCAAGAAATATTCCAATGCCCCATTTGATCACAAGTCCAGCCCACTCACACCCAACGAGGGGCCCATCTCTTTCCTCTTTCAAATTTTTTCCTGGAAGATGCTTCTTCCCACAACCCCTGCTCCCTTCAGGCCCCGCTCATTAGTGACGTCAGCTGAGTTACACTGTGGATGAATCTGACCCTTCTTCTCTTCATGAGTAACCCCCACATCTTCCTGCCCCTTGTGCATTTTTCTCTTCTTGAGCCAGGAAGCTCTTCAGGGCAGGGCATGTGCTCTGCTGATGCTCAGCGAGGCAGTGGGGAAATTTACAATGCTATAGGAATGTTTTATAATAATCATAGGAAAACTTGCAATTCACCATCAAATGGAACAATCCGTCTTCAGACTTACTAGACAACGGCCCTGGTGCCATTTGGCATTTACGCTACACACGTACAAGGTGCTATTCCTCACTTACCTCCTCCCTGGCCGGCTGTGGTTTGACCTTCTCCTCTGGGCAGCGACAAGCTGCATGCGGGTATCAGATTCAGCACCATATGCAACACAGATTCTGGGAAACTCCGGATTTAAAAACAAACCTTCTTCAGCAACAAGACTGGCCCAGGTGAGCCAATATTCACACCAGCGTCAGTGTTTAGAACGGCTGCAGCAACTCATGCCAAAGCAGCACCTTGCTGGACCAGGGGAGGTGACTTGCACCTGAAACCAATCTCAGCCACCCTGCCTCCAACCCCAATATCCCTTAAAAGTGCTAACACAGGAAGAGGGCTGGGAAATGGATGGAGCTGGTCCTCTGTAGCCACACAAAAGGCCTGAAGGCTTCAGAACCAGTGTCCTTCCCTCTGATCTCCTCCCTTTCCGCTTCCTGAGCCAGTGTGATCATCTCTGCAAAGCACCACTTGAAAGAGCCTTGATCGGTTTCCTGAAAGGGGCATTACTCTTCCCCTGTCTGCTGCAGAAAGATTGGGCCTGGCGCCTGACAGGAAAATGGATCCCCCAGGAATGGCCTCGCACATTCCCTTTCACAGGAACACAGGGCATCTTTAATCCACACTATTGTTAACATTTTTGTGCCAAGTTCAAGGAATATCTTGAGGCTCGGGACTCAGCACACACAAGGGAGGAGAGCTCTGATTTATGACATAGCTTAGGGTTCAAAGGGAACATTTATCTCAGCAGGAAAAGCGAAGACATGCGAGTGGATTTATGGGGCTGTGCCACTGTGACTAGGACAACTTACATGGTCTGGGAGGGAACCCCACCTTCTGCAACTGCTTCCCCTCCTCCCACTCACCCTGCTGTGGACCACCAGGGAACTCCTGCAGCACTGGGGAGCCCCACGTACTGTCAGTCCCTTTTCTTAACCTTCCTTCCACGCCCTGGAGAGCCCCTACAGCAACTGGGGGGGGCACGTTCTGATAGTGCCTTTGGACCCTTCAGAGGAGCTAAATCAGCAATGGGCACCTGCAGGCCAATATCCTAAACTCGAGAAGCTGCAGGTCCCTCAGGACACTCCTCTGAAGGTCCCTCTTCCAAGAGTTACCATTTGCGGAGGGTGTTAGTATATTGGTGCCTAGCAAATGCTAGAGCCCGATAGAGGGGGACACAGAACCATCCCAGAACTGATGCAAACGGACTCAGGGCTCTGGGAGGGCTCTGGGTGGTCTTGCTGGAATGCCCCCCCTCCCCCCCCAAGCAATGACATCCTTATCAATCCCCCAGCTGTGCTAAGAAGACATAGACTATGCATCAGTGACTCTCCTTGGAGGTTTCAGTGTTGCTGGCACGATGATCTGCCTG
Organism: Eretmochelys imbricata; assembly: GCF_965152235.1. NCBI lineage: Eukaryota > Metazoa > Chordata > Testudines > Cheloniidae > Eretmochelys > Eretmochelys imbricata. Next base: position 24,264,390 of record NC_135578.1, read on the forward strand.
AGCTCACACAAACAGCAGCCTCCTAGACCTGCCCATCAACCCAATTCTGCCAGGCCTCACGGCCCTGTCTTCTACAATGCACTGATGCATTCAAGCTGAACTCACAGCAGCCTGTTCCCCAGACTGGTGCAGCCACCCACCCTGCTTTTTCCCGGATACTCCCGATTCCCAGGGGATGCTGCTGTTTGCAGCATCATTAGATTGTGCCCCAAAAGGATTGTGGCCCAGCCCAACAACCTCAGCTCCCCTCACCACACACAATCACACAGCTGAGATGCAGGGACTTTCTCCTGCACAGCCAACCTGCTAGAGACACAGGACTCAGTTTCTCTGCACACAGCTTCCTGCTGTGTCACTACCCCTAGAGCTGTGGCAGGGCCTGGAGGAGAGGGGAGCTCTACCTTTTCCCTGAGGGCTCCTTCCTAGCCTTTCCCTCTTCTGTATCCCATGCACAATAGTAGGGCCTGTGATAGCAGCAGTCCCAGGACAAAGTGATTGTGATGGAATGGTTCTCTCCAGCAAAAGAGCTTCCGGAGAATAAGAAGCCAAGTCATTACACTCTGGCCCATACATCTCCGCCCTCTTTGTGCTTTAATTTATACACCTTTCATATTTTTTCCTGCAGCTGAAAACTGAAAGATGAGTTCGCAGCTACTCTGCCTATCTATAACCCATGCTGCCTGCTCCTCTCGGCTATAACAAAGCACCTCTGGATCCTCAGCCAGTGTAACTGCTCCATTTGCAGGACACCACACCAAAGGCGAGATGCGGCCCGCATGCAACAGTCAGAATGGCTTCTACCATTTCCAAGGGGGGAGCTGCCTTAATTACTAGTGTAAGTGCACAGAGCTTTTTAACTCACATTAATAATCTCTTTTCCACCCTCCAAACGCTCCTGCTCAGCGAAGCATCATTGTGTTCTCAGTGGAAGGTTTGGGGGGGACCCAAAAGGCCTTCTGGTCTCCCCCACATTGTTCATGTCATGGCCTTGTGAAAGGGAGAGCCAGGGTCACGGGCAGTTCTTGGTGCAGACAGAGCCATTGTATCCTAGGGACAGCGCAGCAGGAAGATATTGTCAGCACCTTGCTCTGTGTCTGTGCTGCCAGGCCTGGCGAATGGGAGATAATTGCATTTGCTATCTCCTGCAGCACTGACATAACCTGGGCTTCCATGCATTACATACAACCAATGGGCATTGTTGCTGGGATGCGCAAGAGGGCTGACACGCCACTAGACAGCTGCAGTCAGATCTCACAAGTGAAATGAGTTTGGGGGACTCAGGCCAATCCCTGTTAAAGGCTCCAAATCACGGAGCCCAGCACAATCTGTCACAAATGGCCACATCGGAGGTTGAGGTTGTAGGTTTGTCGGCAGCACTGGGAGCTGCAAACCCTCCTGAGCTCTAACTGGAAGCTCGGTCTCAGGAGATGAAGGGCCAACGTATCTAAGTACCAAGCTCCCCATTTCACTGCAACACTTCTCCAGCCCCCACCAGGCCCACTCTGCCTCTGAGCTGCCTGTGCAACTTGGCTGTATTGTTTCGCTCTCTCCAGGGCTGCTGCGTCAAGACGCCAGCTCTTTAATTTCCTCAGCCCCGTTTGAAGTTCAGCGCTTGGGAGGATTTAAAGATTGAAATTTCTCCCTTTTCTCTCGCTCTCAAAGGTGACTGCTTTTCTGCAACCCTGAAAATTCTGGTGGAAGCCTCCCCCACAGACGTCAGCACTGGAGCTCCGGAGATAAGATTCAAACAGGGCTGAGAAAGAGAGGGGGTAATGGGATGGTGGGGGGAGAAGCACCATAGCAATCACCTAGGAGCTAATCTCCTGGTGCATGGCTTGGGGGCTTGCTTTTCATTTCAAATCCAACTCGTTACATTTCATGTGGAATTGAGGCAGAAAATCTCCCCTGAGTTCTCCTTTTGAAGCCCCCACTGCTGACTCCATCTGACGCAGGGGATGTGGCGGTGGGGATAATGGAGGGAACCATCGCCACCTGCCCAGTATGAATAGAGGTTAACACAGGCTGGCGTAGGCCAGAATACAACTCGGGCTCCAACCACTACCAATAGGATGCTTTTTACCTGCTTAGGTCTCAGGGAGAGAGGCAACGTGATCTAACCAAGAGCCCCTCCATTTGGGTGTCCTGAATGTGTGCTCTCCTCCTGCTTGTTGGGTGGACTTGGAATCCCAGACAAGAATGCGGTGACAAGAAGTTGTCAGAATTGGATGGCTGTTTGGTGGCCCCTGGGTGAAATGGATTTGGGGACTGGTGGACAGGTTTCTGAGTCACAAAGGCCACATCTGTCAGAGAAATCAAAGACTGGCTAGGCCTTGGAGCATAAACTCTGCTTTGATCGTTACAGGGCGTCTCTCTGTTGGCAGAAGGTGGTGGGTGGGAAGCCTCCCCCACCGCTGTTTTGCTCTGTAGGAGAGAGGCCTTCAGTCCACAGGACCATCAGTCTAGCTTGGAAATCTAGACCTCAGAAGTTAGAGGAATGGTCAAGGGCTGTGAAACACCCAAATGCCAGCTCTTCCTCTCCTTTGGGGTAAACTGAGCACCACCCACTCTACAGTGAGTGAGTCTTTTCATACCAGACCCTAAAAGCTGAGCTCCCGTTCGTCCTGTACGGACAAGACAGATCCCTGGGAACTTTCAGAAGAACTGAAATTTGCCCCATTCCTCTTCCCTGCAGGTGCTGGATGTTGACTGCTTCCTCCCCACCCCAAAGGTGGTGGTCGTGCCATTTCAGGGGTACTTAGGGTAGTGAGGTGGTGAGGCACTCTAGCAGGCTGCCTTCTCTGCCCTTTGGACCACCACAAACAGGCTGCATGCTTTTGAGTTTATAGACCCCAGTGCTTTTCATTAGGTCCCCTCCACCAGTAGAACCCTGTGCAACAACATACAATTAGAAGTACATGTCCTCTCAGTCCACCCTGGGGAGAGGGAGGGCAAGATCATACCCTGCTGCATTCCCTTACCCATCCTTCCTGTGCTTTAACTGTTCCCAGCTGACAGGCTGATTGCTCTCATTAGCTCATCAGCCTGCTGCCTAATTAAGTCATTGAGCACCCAGCCTCCCCAATTAAATCCATTCCCTGAGGGAAGTAGCTAGTACGTTGGCTTAGGGGACATCTATGCTGGAAAAAAACACCGTGCAGCCGTGAGTCTCAGAACCCAGGGCAACTAACTCAGGCTCCTAGGGCTCATGGTCTAGCAGGGTAGGCATTCATGCTCATGCTGGAGCCTTGGCTCTGGAACCTGGCGAGGGTCTCAGAGTCTGGGTTCCAGCCTGAGTGGGAATGTCTACACTGCTGCTTTTAGCCCTGTAGCACAAGCCCAAGTCAGTTGACCTGGACTCCAAGACTTGCTGCCACAGGGTTATTTTGCAGTGTAGCCATACCCTGGGTTCTAGGCTCCTAGCACTCTGTCACAGGCACGTGGGGATGCATGGTGCCAGGCAGAGAGGAAATGTTAAATGGGATTTTTTACAAGCCCTAGATATGAAGGTCTCCAAATAAACAGCAGCCCTTTGGCCCTTTCTGCTCAGCTTCGTCAATCAGCTTTTCAGGGAGGTTGTTGCTCTAGCACTGATTTTGAAATCCCCTGTAGTACCCTTGTCAGAATCAGGAGGGGCTGGGGTCCCAGCATGGCAGCCTCTTTGTCCATGTGAGAGGGAGGTTGTTAGGACCTTGCATTGCAGCCCACTGTCTGGAGGAAGGGAGGGGATTTGAGACTGTGCACTGCAGGCCCCTTGCCTCCTCTTTCCTTGTCCATTTTCTTTTCCAGTAATTGCAAATACAATGTGTGTGTTTGGTTGGTTCCATCCCAGTTGGCTCCCACCCATAGACAGAGGAGCACCCTTCACTATGCGCACATGGTGTTCAGTGCCAATCAATAGGCAGGGGGCGTGTACCTGATTTATGGCTGTTAGAGCTTAGCTGACGTGGGTCTGAGTTCTGGGTCAGACAAGAGAATGACTGGCAGCAGAACCTCTGAGCAGTGAGAAGGTGACATGCTGGACTGGAGGCAGGGGGCTGGGTGTCTTGGCTTTGGCCTCGTCTGCCCTGAGGCTGGGAAGCACAATTAGCACCTGTCTAGAGAAGCCTTTGGATGAAGGAAACAAGCTCTCCATCCCCATTCAGATGCTGCTGGCTAGACTTGGGATATGCCCCTCATCCCCACTGCCCTGTATTTGAGCCCTGAACTGCTGCCTTCAGGCTATGGTGAGTAGGAGGCAGAGAGACATGGGAAGGGAGAGGCAACAAAAGTCACTGTAGCTGCATCAGCACTCCCAGGCAGAAAGAGCCTAAGGAGGGAGAAACAAGGGGCTTCTGCCCACCCCCCCAAGTATGCTGCTTGGGCCCCCTTCCATCACTCTACACCTGATGCCCACAGATCTCTGCACCCCCCTCAAGCCTTCACTGCCTCTTAAATAATGCTCATGTGCTCAGGGAGCAGTGAGCTCTCTCCCAGTGGCTCTCCCAGTGGCTGATGTGTGCCTGGGGAGAAAGGGATGATGCGTCTATCCAGCATTAGACAGCAGGACTGTCAACACCTCAGATTGATCGACCCAGTGGGTCCCAGAAGCTGTGATGAAACAGGGAATTCCCCACGTGGTGCAGCGGCTGCCCAGCAGCTGCTCCTATGTTTCTGCTTAGCATATCTGACCCGGTGTGAAGTGCCCTGCATGTGTCCCGTGCTACAGAAATGATAACTGAGCTAGTGGGGCAGACAGCGTTGGACTCATCTCAGGACTTCCCTCGTCTCTGGAGACCTGGGAGATGAAAAAGCAGCCCTGATGTCTTCTGAGGGGAACTCAGACTCAATGAAAGGGGATCCCAGTAATGTGACAGTTTGGACTGTGTAGAATCAGCCCTTCTCACCCAAGTGCTGGGATGGTCATTCCGAGGGGCACTTCCCCACAAATGGAATGTGCCTGAGACCAGATTTCTGGAGGATCCCCTATTTCCCCCTGTCCTCACAGAATGGCCTTGTGCCATATTAGTGCAGCAGACCAGGGATGACACTGAGACTGGCAAACTCATTTCACGTCTGACAACAAGTGATACCAGAATCCAGACCATAGATGGTGCTTCTGAAGCACAAAGCTGTGATAGAGACTCCACCAGGCCTTGACAATGCATTCTCGGCTTGCACCAGCCTGAAGATCTGTTCATTGTAACATACCACCCAGCCCCTGCTTTACACAAGGGGGGCGGGGGGGCTAGTCCAAGTGACCCCATGTGGGCTGTTCAGTATTCACTGTCTGCACGACACAATGCATCCCACTTGACAGTGCTGTCTGTAATGGAGCTCAGGCCTTTCCCTGGCCTCCCTGTCCCTGCCACATTAAGGGGACGCAGATGGCTCAGGGAATGACCCTCCAAAAAAACAAAGAAACCCCAAAGCTGACTGGAGGCACTAACACCCCTGGGAACCATTTAATCACAGACTCCTCAGCCATTCTGATTAACTCCGGCCCTGGGGAATGGATGGAGAGCCAGATATTGGTGACTATTCTTGTCCTACAAAGAGGTGTGTCCTGGAAACTTGCCCACAGGGAAGGTAGGGAGGAGAGGCAGGAAAGAGAGATTCCAGCCTCAGGGCACACCCAGGTTCAGCAGCAGGGAGGAGGGATTGCTACTTTTGCATTGAATTGAGGTTTACAATAACCACGTACAAAGCTGGAGAGGTATAGAGCTGTAGAGACTGAGGGAGCAGAGCAAAGTGCTCCACCCCCTCAGGATAAACCCAACTATCCTGAGAGAACAGGGGCCCTGGATAGGCCTGCATGCCTGAATGTCCCAGGTGTTTGCAGTTTTGTTGTAGATGGGTTGGTCCCAGGATATTAGAGAGACGAAGCGGGGTGAGGTAATATTTTTCATTGGACCAACTTCTGTCGGTGAAAGAGACAAGCTTTCCAAGAGGAGCTCCGTGTAGCTTGAACACTTGTCTCTCTCACCAACAGAAGTTGGTCCAATAAAAGATACTACCTCACCCATCTTGTCTCTCTCACTTACCCAAGGGAGAGCCAGCTATACAGCTGGAAAGCTGCTCAGCCACCCACTCTACCCACCTATTCCCAGAGGAGATACCCATCTATATGGCCTGAGAGGAAACAGCTGTCAGCTCCTCACTTCCCATTCTTCTTCCAAGCTGCACCACTTCCTATCCCTGTCCCACACCTACACCGCTCTTTCTCCTTTCAGACAGGTTGAGATGATTAGATCTCATTTGAGGGGGGTCAGGGAGGGTTCTTCTCCATTCATTTACCAGCCTGGCCTTGTTTCAGTCCATGAAGTACTCAGTGCTGCATTATGATGGACCATCCCAGGCTAACTTTGCAAGTGAAGAGAGGCTGTGAGGTCTCAGAGGCTGCTCTTGAGTTAATGGCCTGAGAACGGAAGATAAAATTGCAGTCACATTCTGTAAAACACCCTCTGAAGAGGAGAGGGAAGAAAGGAGTAGAGCAGCATGGCCAGACTTGCTAAAGCAGCCTAGCATCTTTATCTCCTCTTCAGTCACACTGGGGCCTCTTCTTTTCTCAAAGCCTTGGGGCTCCCTCGGTTTCTCCCCCCCAACATATACACACTTTGCTGTGTCATTCAGCACCCTGGAGCAGAGAGTATTAGTGTGTGAGAGCTGTGCAGAGGCTTTGTGTCCCACTCTGCCAGAGAACACCTCCATAACAGTAGGTTTGGGTCCATCCATGGTGGAAGCTGTAGGCACTATACTGTTAAAGATACTGGGTAAGTGAAAGCCAACGGACCTAGCAGAAAGTCAACCACCAATCACATTCAAACCTCTCACCCCAGAGTGAACATCACTAGATGCTACATTATGACACAATTACATCTGCTCATGACAAATGCTGCCTGACGAAGCAGCCATCAGAGACTAGTGCTGCACACTTGGAGCCCAGCTCCAAAGTACAGGGAACAAGTTCAATTCAGGATATCCCAGTTTATGGTTAATACTCAAGCCTGAATGTCTCAGTAGTCCCTTTCCCCCAATGATAGCTTAATGTCTCTTTTTCTGGTGTCCAATGCCACGCCAAGCAGAAACAGCGAGGGATGCAGAATATACAATCTTACTGTTGTTTTTCCTAACACTTCAATCACCAGGCCCCATAAACCAAAGATACAGAAGAATCAATGCCTCATAGAAAACATTTTATTCAGAAACAATTCTCCCTGAACACCAGCTTTTCTGTATGTCCTCTGGGACCTTTGTCTTTTAGGAGCTCAGCAGCCTCTGATGTTTCTTTCCCCATCTCATGTCATAATCCTGTTTGTAGCCTCACAATCAGTTGCCTAAGAGATGATGATGCCATCACAAATAAAGATTCACAACATTCACATTTGGGAATAAGGAGCAAGAGAGATGCCTGTGTTGGAAAGATCTTGGTGTTTTTTATGAAAATGTCTTTAGGAGTAAGGCATGAAAGGAAAGAGAAACTAAGAGAGAATTGTTTCTGAGGTAAATGTTCCTCTCTGTTTTCCAGGAGGCATCAGCAGCTCTTTCAAGTTCATGATATATATAATTTGGGGGAATTGTGAGATCTTGTGAATCTGGTCAAATTTAACTTGCAGAGTGTATTATCACTAAATTAATTACAGGGCCTCTTGCCTTGGCAGCTTTAAATATGGAGATTAAAACATAACATCCAAGGACACCGCCAAACTGTTACTTAACACCTAACCTAAATAAGTGTGTGTTGCGCCATGCCCTAAAGGTTACTAATAATGGACCTGCAAGGGGAGCAAGTTCCAAAAGCAGGGCCTCTCCAGAGAAAAACTTGGCAACAAACAATGGAGGACAAATTCAGCCCTATGGTAATTTCATTGACTTCAATAGAGGGATTTGACTCAGTGTTTAAACTAAGGACCTGACAACAAATGCACCCCATTTGATCTTAAATGCCATGGTGAAGTATAAGGTAAGAGGCACCTTAGATAACTGGTTCCCAGACCTTTCCGAGCTTTAAAGAGCATCACCACCACCTTGAATGGCACCGAGAAGCAAACAGGAGTCTAATTCAGAGATGTGAATGAACAATGTTATGTACTCACTGTGAGCCACCCAGGCCCTGCATACTGAACCAGCCGGCATTTCAGGGTGGACTTCAGAGGTAGCCCTAAATAGAGCATATTACAATTGTGCAGTCTGGAGTAACAGAGGCACGGATGACAGATGCAAGTTCTCGGGCTCCTGGCCACTTGGTAAAGACTAGTCACCAGAGCTGTCTGGGAGGGGCAACAACTGCTACAGTCGGACTCCAAAGTGCAACCCATTTTGGTTTGAGTTGGGCATGCACTCTCACCACCTGCCAGGATGTGGAAGGTTTTGTGCATTGATACCCACTGTGAAAGATTTCAAGCACTGATGAGACAAAGTTTCATGCAAAATGCTAGCTGCCATGAACTAGTTAGCTATTGTGCATGGTGGGTTTGATCTTGTCACTTCTGAGGAAAAGGCTCACGCAGTGATGCCTGCCATAGGACTTGCCATACCAGGTCAGACCAATGGCTCATCTAATCCAGTATCCTGGCTCAACAGTGGCAGATGCTTAAAATGAAGATGCAATAACCCCAAAGTGGGTTTTATGCACAGAGGACACTAATGATAATTGGCTCCATTGGGAGCTGCATCCAGCCTTCTTTGGACAGAGTGTAGGTCTGACACTGGTTCTTTCAGAGGCATTATAGGGGGATCCATCCAATCACCCTCAGGAAACTCCTGTACGTTTCCCTTTGAGACCTGCCACTTCAACTCAAACACTTTATGCCTCTGAGCCAAAGTCTATTGTTTTTGCTGCCTATCAGTGGTTTTGTTATTTCAGTCCCTGTGGAATAATATTGTTTTAGTACTATCACAGTCTTCCCTTCCTCCTCACACCATATTAACCCTACCAATGACACGATCCTAGTAGATAACAAATACAGCTGGCAGCCAAACAGAGATGGAGACTGAACAGGCACTTGGTATATTCTGTTTCATATATTCATATATTCAGTGTAGTGGTAATCTATTCTTTAGTGTAGTGCTACATTCGAGCCTTCCTTCCAGTCTGTAGCCCTCTAGCATTTTACGAAAGAGACCAAAAACCCACGCAGAGCAATGAAAGCTTCTCTCACACTGGGAACGTTCTTGGTCTGTTATATGATAATAGCTCTGGGTATCTTACCAATGTGCTTTTATTGCTGTGGATCTTCAGAAATGAATGCACTTGGGTTACAGAAGGAAGTTCATTTTGGTACAGCAGCTTTAAGACTGCACTGTATAGAAATTAACAGTGTAATCAAATTTTAATTTAAGTTCATTTTAATCTGCAAAATGCCCCTAGCCCTTTCTTTAGATGTCACTATAATTTTGTGTTGATTCTGACTGTGAGCTTTGGGCCTTCCATCACTATATGTTTATAAAGTGCATGGATGGTGCTCAGTAAATAACAGAATAATAAAAAATGCCAGGAAGGTGATATTCTTACAAGCAGGATCCAAACCTAAACACCCCTAGTGCCCACTGAAACCAACAAAAGGCACATTTTCCATTCTGCTCCCCTCCTGCAAGACTGGGCTTTCTTTCTTATCCTTCTTGCCACTGTGAGCTTAGCTTTTTCTAGCCTCACTTCCACTGGAAAATAATTACATGGTAATTTCAAGAGCCTTGTTGTTCTAAGGTAGTTTAGTGCAAGGCCTTGAAATGTGATTTCCCCCTGCCTTTGTGCAGGGTTAAGTGTGTTAGGAGGCAGAGCCTGCATAAACATACTCTGGCAGAAGCAAGAAAGGTCAGCATGGCTCCCCCCATCTCTAGTAATCAGTCTGTGCATGTGTGTGTCTGAATATGATATTACCCTGCCCTGCAGTTACAATTAACCCCTAAAGAACCTCAATCTAGTGAGGCGCTGGAGCTGAGTACGCTGGCCTGGACTGAACATATCACCATTTAAAGCCCATACTCCATCTTTTGAAAGGAACAAGGGCCTTATTTTCCAAGCTCACTCACTAAATGAGCTGGTAGGGTGAGGGAAGGAGGAGGAAGGGTTAGATGGAAGGTGAGGATCTGTGGAAAGTCATGAATAATGTAAGCCTCCCTAGACACAGCTACATAACTTAGCCTGTGTCACTGATACCCTCCAAATGGACACCTCCCCCACCTCCTTCTACAAGTCACACGTAGGTTATTTGGTATTTCAAGAAACAGCCTCTACAAGGCAGGAAGGATGGTCTTGTGGTAAAGGCAAAGGACTGGGACTCACAAGATCTACATTCAAATTTGGTTCTGCCATCAGTTTCCTGTGTGACCTCGGGCAAGTCACTTAATCCATCTGTGCCTCTGATCCACATCTGTAAAGTGGGGATAACAGTAACTCACTATGTCACAGGGGAAGTGAGTATGGATACATACATTAATATAGGGGATACACATCACACAAGGGCCTACACTGACAATTTAGGGGATACATTGTAAACCTCTCTTCTAAAACTGTGCCTGCGATCTTTTACACCCAATTTCTGTGCAAGCAGTAACTTGGACTCCAAAAAATGAATTCAAAATTGTAGAAGCTGCTTTTGAAATGTAGCCCTAAGTATTTGTAGTATTAATATTCCCAAACCAGAATTTTGAAACATGAACTATTTTTGGAAGGGTGGGGAGAACAAAAAGGGAGTTGAAGACAAAAAGGGGAATGGTAACAGCAAACATTTGAAAAAGATTTTTTAAGGGGCTGAGTTTGAGACCCAAGCTTGGTCCCTCACTCCCTGAATCAGCAAAGGCTGAGAGCACAGTGGCAAGAGCATGCTCAGGCCCTGAAGGATGGGAATGGCTCACTCTCTGACTTAGGAGGGGCTCAAAGCAAAACAGAGATGGCACATTCAGCCCCTGGGTCAGCAGCCTCTAGGAACCAGCAGGAGCAGTCTGTTCAGCCACCAGGAAAAGCAGTGTGCTTCCCAAGCCAGCATCCTATGCAGTGTATCAAAAATACCAGCATTTACTAGAGAGAGCACCTCATGCTTAAAGCTATAACGAACTGATCTTCGAGCTAAATAGCAACACTTTGCTGTTATACAGCATTGTCATCCTAACATTTCAAACGCTTTTCAAGATGCTCCAGTAGTATGGATACTATCATACCCACATTTATTTTATTTTATTTTTTCAGATTTTAAGTAAAATAATGGCCCAAATGCTGAAAACTCAGCACCACAAGATACATGTTGGAGTCTCCAGCCTGGAACCACCTGAACATCTCTAGGAAATGTTTACATTATCACAGTCATCCAAAGAGTTTAAATATCTTACCTGTGACCGTCACCAGCATGGAGGCCACCAGGGGACGATTGTTGTCCAGCTTACGGCTCAGCCTCAGCTCACCACTTGACTGATTTACAATCAACAAGTGCAGCTCATTGCCCCGTTCAAAAGTGTAGAAGAGCCTGTCGGACACATCTGGGTCATAAGCCGGGATCTTCCCTATGACCCCCGAAGGGAAGGTGTTGGACCTGTTGGAAATGTAGTTGTTGAAGAGGATCTGGAAGTTCCTGAGGACAGGGCTATTGTCATTCTGGTCAATGAGTTTGATGTGGACTGTGGCTCTGCTGACCAGGGGGGCAGACGTTGCCTGGACCACAATTACATATTCGGGCTTTGTCTCATAATCCAGGTCAATCAAGGCAGTGAGCTCCCCAGAAAATATGTCCATTTGGAAGATCTCAGGGATGTTGCCTTCCACAATCTGATACATGATCTGGGCATTAGGTCCCTCATCTGGGTCAATGGCTGTGATCTGGGCCACCACAGAGCCCACAATGCTGTTCTCCTTCACCAAAACCTCAAACTCTTCAGCTGGGAAAACAGGGGCATTGTCATTCACATCTTGAACAGTGACTTGAATGTTGACTGGGGTTCTTTGCGCGGGGACCCCCCTGTCCACAGCATAGGCAGTCAGCTCATAGACTGGGATACTCTCTCGGTCCAGCCTGCGGACAGTACGGATAATCCCAGAGGTGGGCTCTATGGTAAAATCCCCATCCCCATCCTCCCCATTCTGGAAGGTGTATTGTACCCGCCCATTGGTGTGGGCATCGCGGTCGGTGGCAGAGATCTGGAGCACGCTGGTGAATGGAGGGGCATCCTCCGATATAATGCCTTGATAGTGAGCACTGACAAACTGAGGGGCGTTGTCATTTACATCATTCACCATGATTTCTACATAGGTGGTGTCCGCTTTCTGAGGGATCCCATTATCTTTGGCAGTGATGGCCAAGGTGTAGGTGACCTGGTCTTCATAGTCCAGCTCCGCCTGCAATGTGATGGCACCAGAGTCCGCATCAATACGAAACTGAGGAATATTGTCCTCTAGGTAATAAGTGATCCTGGCATTTTCCCCCACATCATCATCGGTGGCACTGATGACCACCACAGTGCTGCCCACAGGACGGTCCTCATTGACACTCACTGAATAGTGGGCACTCTGGAACACAGGCCGATGGGTGTTGGCATCAGTGATGTTGATATGAATGTGACAGTTGTCATGCAGTGTCCGGTCAGAAGCAGTCACTGTTAGCACATAACGCCTCTCTTGCTTGTAGTCCAAGGGTAGAGAGAGAGTGATCAGCCCCACTCCTCCCTGAGTACTGATAGAAAAGCGGTTCCGGGTGTTCCCCCCAGTTATCTGGTAGCTTATGGCACTGTTCACATCCCTGTCGATTGCCGTGACACTGAGAACACTGGTCCCCACAGCAGCATCCTCATTTAGCCGGATGAAATACTCCTTTTGGGTGAATTCAGGTCGATTGTCATTCACATCCATGACAGTGATGGTGACACTAGCGGAGGCAGATAAGGATGGAGAGCCATGGTCCCGAGCCTCTACCCCAAAGAAATAGTGCTCCACTGACTCACGGTCCAAGGGGCCACTCACTGTGATCCACCCAGTGGCGCTGTTCACCACAAAAGGGGTGTCAGCTGAGACCCCAGTTAGTTTATATTCCAGACGAGAGTTCTCCCCGTAATCTGCATCCACTGCCTGGATGTGGATCACTGAATGGCCAAGGGGGGCATTTTCCAGGACAGAGATTTGAAAGGGGGTGCTGACAAAGATTGGGGCATGATCGTTAATGTCCACTACTTGGATGCTGGCCATGCCAGTGTTGTTAGACAAAGGAGGGCGCCCTGCATCCTGAGCACGTATCCTCAGGGCATATTCACGTTCAACTTCAAAATCCAAAGGTACCACCACCCGTATCTCCCCAGTCACACTGTCAATAGAGAACTGGCCTCTGCTGTTCCCACTGATGATGTTATAATGGACTAACGCATTATTGTCTTTGTCCACGTCAGTGGCAGTAACGCGCAAGATTTCTGTATGGGGTCTTATATCCTCTCTCACCTGGACGATGTAGCGTTTTTCACTGAACTGAGGGGAATTGTCATTCTCATCCAGAACTGTGATATAGACTTTAACTGTGGCAGATCTGGGCCCAGGCTCCTTACCCTGGTCGTTTGCCTCCACCACCAAAGAATATTTCTCCATTTTCTCTCTGTCCACTTGCCCGCTGGTGGTGATCAGACCTGACCTGGGATCTATCTCAAAGACAGAGTGGGCTGCTTGCTCATTCACAAATCGATACCTGATGTTTGCATTGTGTGGGGAGTCCACATCCGTGGCCCTCAGCTGTAAGATAGGGTAGCCTTCTTCTACATTTTCCCTAATAGTCTCTCTGTACTCACTCTGCTCAAAAACAGGATCATGATCATTTCGGTCAGCAACAGTTACAGCAATCATGGTGGTAGCAGAAAGACGGGGGACGCCATGATCCACAGCAGTGACCCGGAAATAGTGCAGGTCCATAGTCTCTCTATCCAAAGCTTTGGTGGTGGTGATGAGACCATTCTTGGGGTCAATGCTAAACAGCTCCATGGACCTGCTGTTCATCAGGGCATCCATGGAGTAGACTAGCTTCCCAGCCTCCCCTGAATCGGGGTCTTGTGCTGCCATAGTTATCACAGGAGTCCCTGGAGGCTGGTTTTCAGCCACCTGAACCTGGTAATTATACTGAGGGAAGTGGGGGTGGCGGTTGGCTGCCCTGCTAGTCCTTAATAACGGTAGGAATGCACTCTCTCGCCTCCTCCTTTGCTTGACAGGCGGATAATGTGTTAGATCAAGCTGCATAGTTGGACTAGGCTTTACTGGCAGGTGACCAAAGAGCTCCAGGGCTGACGGGCTCCCAAAGTCCACCGCAAAGCAAAGAGTTTGTAAACAGCCTTTGGTGGAATCAAACAGGTGAAAAAACAGACAGGGATCCTGCTTTCTGTGCGGCGTGGGCGGAGCGCGGACTGGATCGAGTCCTCGGGTCGCTCTGGGAGCTGTCCCGGGTGCAGGTGGTGCTGAAACGGCCTCTTCCAACTCACCGGCCTGCGCCTGCCCTTCCGTATCCTTCTCCAACCGCACACTATGGTCCGGGCTGGCTCCCCAGCGCTCGCCTGCGCGCCGGCCGGGCGGCTGTCTCCCTGCACACCGCTGAAGACAGGTCACTAGGGTCAGCCACTCACTGAGGTGCGAGCGGCTGCGGCGGCAAGGTGGCGGCCTCAGCTGCATCTTTGCAAACCAGGAGCGGCTCTCCGAGGCCGGCGGGTACCTCTCCGGGTGCCGGAGCCTCGCCCCCGGGGCCAGGGACTCCCAGATTTCCAGCTGCCAGGGATCCCTGCAGTTGTACGCGCCGGGACTGGGCTGGTGCCTTGCCACTTGCATTACACACAGCCGCTCGCCGTGCAGGGAGTGCCCTGCGCCCGCCGCGCTCAGCCAGCCCCCGGGGGAGCTCGGGGCCCCTGTGGCAGGGCGCAGGGGGCTCTGGCTCGCACAGCCGCAGCAGGCTCTGTCCCTCTGGCCGCCCGCACTGTCCAGGGAGCCAGCCCCATTGTCCCGGCCCCGCTGCTGTCCGCTCGCCTCCTCCCCGGGGCTCCGGGCCCCGCTGCAGTCGGTCCCGAGGGAGACGAAGGTGCCTGGGCTCTCCGGACCCGCCCCGCTCCCTGGCTGCTCGGCCGGCTCCCTGCCTTGGTGCCACGGCGGCTCGGTGCAGCCTTTCCCGCTAGTCCTGCGGCCGTGGCTCGGCGCTGCTGCCCAGCCGCCGGGGCTCTGGGTGCGGGGCTGCCCAGCGCCCTCCCGGGCCAGGCCCGGCGGCTCCGGGGCCAGCGCCGGGGCGTTTATAATCCACAAGCAGGGGGAGCCGCCGGTCCGCTCCCCCTGGGCAGCTGCCGGGAGCGGAGTCCTCTTCGTGCCCCACAGCGGGGGCCCCGAGCCAGCTCGGGGGCCCCCCCTGCCCCGCCGCGGCTTCCCGGGCAGGGCTCCCCTCCGACCCCCCGCCCGCGGGAGGGGGCAGCCGCAGCGACACCCCCTGCCCACGGCCGAGCCCCCGGCGGCCGAGCCGGCTCCGTGCATCCCACCCAGGAGGACTAAGCCCCGCCAGCGGCCCCCCGCGCACGCCAGCCCCCTGCTCGGCCCCTCCTGCTCCCGGCTCTCCCCGGGTCCCCGCTCCCCGCGCCGGGCGCAGCCCCCGGGGCCCTCGGCTCCCCGCTCCCCCCGGCCGAGGGGGAACAAAGGGAGAAGGAGAAGCAGCAGCAGTAGCCGCCCCCGGCGGCTCGGTCCCAGCAGCGGCGACAGCGGCTCAGCCATGTCCCCCCCGGCCCCCTCCCCGCCCCCGGGCGCCCGGCCCTAGCGCTCCCTCGGCTCCGCTCCGCCTCTGGCTCTGCCCCCCGCCGCCCCGCCACCATCTACAGGCGGCGGCTGGCTCCTGCGCGGGCCGGGCTGCTCCGCGGCGGCGGCATCGCCTCCTCCCGCAGCCCCAACATGGCTCCCGGCTGCCCCGATGGTCCGCTCCGCCCTCCCGCTCCCCTCCCGCCGCCCCGCAGTGGTAGCGCCCGCCCGGCGCAGGCGGCAGCCGCCGCCATCTTCACTGTGGGCTGGCGGGGGGGGAGGGGAGGGGGCGGGAGAGATGCGGGCGGAGCTGGCCAGGGTGCTGCATGGCGCGTTTCAGTGGGGAGGGGGCTGCGCGCAGCTGGCAGAGCGGGAGGGGGGAAGGGGAGGGCTGTGGGGAACGGGGGGGGGGTGTTGTGGGTGTGGGGGAAGGGCTGTGGGGAATGGGTCGGGGTGCCAGGGGGGAGGGGCTGTGGGGAAGGGGTCGTGGTGCCGGGGGGGGAAGGGCTGTGGGGAAGGGGTCGGGGTGCTGGTGGGTGCGGGGGAAGGGCTGTGAGGAACGGGGGAGTGTTGTAGGTGTGGGGGGAAGGGCTGTGGGGAAGGGGTCGGGGTGCCGGGGGGAAGGGCTGTGGGGAAGGGGTTGGGATGCCGGTGGGTGCGGGGGAAGGGCTGTGAGGAACGGGGGAGTGTTGTAGGTTCGGGGGGAAGGGCTGTGGGGAAGGGGTCGGGGTGCCGGGGGGAAGGGCTGTGGGGAAGGGGTTGGGATGCCGGTGGGTGCGGGGGAAGGGCTGTGAGGAACGGAGGAGTGTTGTAGGTGTGGGGGGAAGGGCTGTGGGGAAGGGGTCGGGGTGCCAGGGGGGAAGGGCTGTGGGGAAGGGGTTGGGATGCCGGTGGGGGAGGGGGAAGGGCTGTGAGGAACGGGGGAGTGTTGTAGGTGTGGGGGGAAGGGCTGTGGGGAAGGGGTCGGGGTGCCAGGGGGGAAGGGCTGTGGGGAAGGGGTCGGGGTGCCGGGGGGGAAGGGCTGTGGGGAAGGGGTTGGGATGCCGGTGGGGGAGGGGGAAAGGCTGTGAGGAACGGGGGAGTGTTGTAAGTGTGGGGGGAAGGGATAGGGGGAAGAGGTCGGGGTGCCGGTGGGAGGAAGGGCTGTGGGGAAGAGGTCGGGGTGCCAGGGGGGGAAGGGATAGGGGGAAGGGGTCGTGGTGCGGGGGGGGAAGGGCTGTGGGGAAGGGGTTGGGATGCCGGTGGGGGAAGGGGAAGGGCTGTGAGGAACGGAGGAGT
The DNA here is from genome assembly GCF_965152235.1 of Eretmochelys imbricata. Classification (NCBI taxonomy): domain Eukaryota; kingdom Metazoa; phylum Chordata; order Testudines; family Cheloniidae; genus Eretmochelys; species Eretmochelys imbricata. The sequence goes on from NC_135578.1 coordinate 24,281,365, forward strand.
GTTGTAGGTGTGGGGGGAAGGGCTGTGGGGAAGGGGTCGGGGTGCCAGGGGGGAAGGGCTGTGGGGAAGGGGTTGGGATGCCGGTGGGGGAGGGGGAAGGGCTGTGAGGAACGGGGGAGTGTTGTAGGTGTGGGGGGAAGGGCTGTGGGGAAGGGGTCGGGGTGCCGGGGGGGAAGGGCTGTGGGGAAGGGGTTGGGATGCCGGTGGGGGAGGGGGAAAGGCTGTGAGGAACGGGGGAGTGTTGTAAGTGTAGGGGGAAGGGATAGGGGGAAGAGGTCGGGGTGCCGGTGGGGGGAAGGGCTATGGGGAAGGGGTCGGAGTGCCGGGGGGGAAGGGATAGGCGGAAGGGGTCGTGGTGCCGGGGGGGAAGGGCTGTGGGGAGTGGGTCGGGGTGGTGGTGGGTGTGGGGGAAGGGCTGTGAGGAACGGGGGAGTGTTGTAAGTGTGGGGGGAAGGGCTGTGGGGAAGGGGTCGGGGTGCTGGGGGGGAAGGGCTGTGGGGAAGGGGCTGGGGTGTCGGTAGGTGAGGGGAGCTGATATGGGAGGCAGGGGCTGGAAGGAGCTGGTCAGAGGAGTGGGGGGCGTATTTGGGTGCTGGGAGCAGGGCAGGGTGCTATGGCTGTGGTAGGGGAATGGTGCATGAATGACAATAAGGGGTTAAGCCCCCGGCCCGTTTCTGCTTCTTGCCTACTCTCCCTTTGTCTCACCTGTGTCTCCCTTCTCTCCCCCTTGCTCTCTTCCCTGCCTCTCCAGCAGTAGCTGATATAAGACAAGGGCCAAGTAGTCCACAGCGTGCTGCCTCCCCTCCCACAACAGACCAGAGCAGGTAGGATGGCCAGGCGACTGGACATACTAATCCACGTCAAGCCTCTGCCTCTGCTCCTACGCAGCATAGCACATCTTCCCCAACTTGCACGTTTCATATATCAGACAAATTAACTCCGACTCCAGCATCTCCCTTTTTGAACTAAAATGCACAAGCAGGAAATAGCTGTTGCAGGACATATTCACACCATCTCGCAGTTGCATTTCTCATCACCCCTTATTTTCTCCTTGCTTCGTGCCTGCTCTGTCCAGCTCTTTTGCCCCTTCCCCGGAAGCAGCAGCAGAGGTACGCTGGCCATAGTGTGTACTTCACAGAGCATTGATACTGCCATAAAATTTGCTCGGTGAATTCCACAGCCAGGGGGTAGATGGAAATGAGAAGAGGTGGTGTACACAAGCTCTGACCTGCATCTTTGCCTTTTTTTATTAAATTTAGCATTCTAAATCCTGGAGAACACATGAGAAAATTGATAACTGGAACGCTGCTTCTTTGGCCCTTGGGAGAGGAACTGGATGATGTAACAGGGCTGACCAGTTCTGGCTTTTATGAGTCTGAGATTCGGACCGGACAGTACACAGAAGATGTGTGATCAGAGAGCGCATCTCTACAGGCAAGTTGCATTCAGTGCTGGTGCTAATAAACTAGTTTTTAAATCTGGATTCAATTCGATACTCTCAGTTAACAAACATGGTTCCTCCCATGCCCATATGGTTGTCCTGAAATTCTTCCTTCCTTTGATCATTAGATGGCAATGTGCTTCCTGCGAGAATGAGAGGAAAACCAGAAACTAGGGGACATGTGGCTGAGAGAAGAGGGACCAAGAACATTGGGAAGAAAGCAAATGACCAGAATTCCATTTAAATTAATGGATGATGCAGGTCAGGCTAGCATTACGTTATCTTTCACCCACTTCCTCACCCCTGCCCATGAGTCACTCTCAGTTAATCACCAGATCCAATAACGCTTTTATGAGAAGGCTAATTTATGTATTACAGCAAGCTCTGGGATCAGTTTCACCAGATACTTCCTGAAAACAGCCTGTCAGACAAATTACAGAGCACAGCCTTCTTTCACTTTCAATTCTAATATAGAATTTCATTGCTCTTTTGTAGCGTGTTCTTTTTGCTAACATTATATTTATAGTTGTACCACACAAGAAACATTAAGAACAAATTGTATAAAAGGAGGTTGTCCCTCATGTCAAGCCCCCACCCTAGCTCTGTGCCCATGTAAATAGAGGAATCACCTTGGAAATTAGACATCAGAAGTTACATGGAGAGAAAGTTAGATTAGACCTCCTTTGGGCCATTTCCCTCAGTTTTCTCTCACACCCTTCCTGTGATTTCAGAGCTCCTAGAAATATTGATTGCCACGCCATATGAGATATCTGGCTCTAACAATAGCCAATCGAAGATTCTTCACTGTAAGGTGCAAGAAGCCTCACAATGGACAATTTTGTAAATTTCCCCTGTGGGCACCTGCTTATTTCCAATCCCAAGCAGTTAGTGGATGGTTTATGCTTTGAAGCATGAGGGTCTCTAACTCTTACATTGTTTAAAAAAAAATTCTAGCAACGGTAACTGGGGATGTTCCTATTATTTATCTAAAGACCCAGTCCTTTTTAGACTCTCACATGTGAATTTAAATTCCAAGCAGAGGACTGAGAGCCAGAAGCTCCGAAGCTCCTATCCAGACAGTGACAGCAATCTCCTCCTTGGAACTGAGTAAGTAACAACTTACTTGCTTAAATTTCCCCAGCTGCAAAATGGGGATAACAGCATTGATTTAACTCGCACACGGGGCAATGTGGGGTATCCTTAGGGTGATCAGAGGTCCCAGTATTAGGGACTTTGTCTTAGATATGCAACTATACCCACTGCCCGCCTCCCCCAAAAAGTGCCTTGATTTTTCACACTTGCTATCTGGTCACCCGAGGCATAATCAGTGAGTATTTGTAAAGAGCTGAGCACTGCTATTACAGAGACTTGTTTTTTAACTCAAACCTCCCTAAGAGTTTTAAAACTTTTCAAATGTTCTCCTCCCCGGCACATCTGTGCCACTGGAGCAGAGGAGATGTCCACTATTATCCTTTTAAAGATCTGACCATGGGCTAGGGCATCCCAAGGGTTAATGCTCCATTGCCAGTTCCAATGGTACAGCCCTGACCACCCCTAGCCCTGGCATGTGGATGGCACAGGCCAATGCTCCACTGGCTAATGGGAGGCTGCTGCAGAGATTTAACAGAAGCTGGGCAAGGAAGAGAATTCAGATCAGAGCCTCATTGTCCCTATTATCACAAAGGAGAGAAACCACCCCCTTCACTCACACCAATGCCTAGGATTGGCCATTGAGTCAGCTGGCTTTTGTTTTGAGGTTCAGATTTGGAGCTTACGCTTCCCCTCTCATTGTGTAGAGTCAGAAAAAGCAGATACTCTAGGGCCTTGCATTTCAAATCAGGCTTCCCCGCTCTCTGTGCCATGGTCACTGCCCACTTGCAAAAGAGGAGGCAGGATTAATGTATAAATATCTGACAGGTTACAAAAATAACTATTGGTTTCAGAGTAACAGCCATGTTAGTCTGTATTCGCAAAAAGAAAAGGAGTACTTGTGCTCAAATAAATTGGTTAGTCTCTAAGGTGCCACAAGTACTCCTTTTCTTTTAACAATAACTATTGATACAAGGCCCAGAGGCCCAGAATATAGAAGAGGATCTAACCAATAATTATTTACTCAAGTTAGATAACATTTAATGGGTTCAGGCCTATTTAATCTAAAGTGTAGCCATAACTCTTTATTTAAGTTTCTGTATTTAAATAAGGGAGTCATTTTGCCTACTTGCAAAATCCAATTATATGACACAGATAGAGATCACCTTGCACAGCCCAGCCAATTACTGCTGTGAAAACTTTAGCATCTGCTTAAACAGAGGAGAAGCAAGGGGCTGGTGCAGCTCACCTCATTTGAAAGGGTACTTCTGCTCTCCCAGCTGAAAAGGAATTTTATGCAGTAGGAATAGTTCTTCTTCAGCATGTGAATGGAATTTGAAATCCCAGTAACATGTACAGAACGTACTTTTTAAAGTAACGTTATTGCTGTCCCCTCATAGTCATTATAACATCAGCAACCAATGAGAATATACATGAGCTGGACTTTACTCACTGGACACCCTCCACAGCAGATTGAATTTTGTTTACTTTCTGCAAGTAAAAGAAATGAACAAGCAGGAGGACAAGAAGAGCTCTGATCTGGCCTTACAAGTTGTTGGAGCTGGTTAAATATAGAGCTTGCACAAGTTTTTCTAGAGTACTATATACATTTTTTTCTGAGATGGGATTTTGAAGATGACTAGCTCCTAATAATATTTAGTATCGGTAAAGCACTGCACAAGCTACATACATACAGCAGTAGCTGCAGGTAGCAGGGTGTTTGATCTCTCTTATTAAAATCCTTAATGTCTCATCATAAACCTAAGGCACCGATAGCACAGTGATGGACAGCAAATACTGGATCAACACATAAGCGAGAGACCAGCTGACAGCACAACAATAGGAAGTGAGTAGGGAACATTTTGGAGAAGGGCCACTGGAGCAAACCAACACAACGGTAGTGAAAAAGGTAATGTGATTGGATGGCAAGAGCAGGGAATGTAGATTCTACTCCAGCCCATTCCACTGACCTGCTGGAGAAATCATTTAGCTACTTTCAGCTTCAGTGTCCCCATCTGTACTATGGAGATGGGCACTTTGTGAGGCACTTTGAAATGCTTTGTGTTATGTTTGTACAATGCCTAGTGCAACAGGGCCTTGATTAGAGCCGCTCAGTGCTACTAAACTCGAAACGCCAGCCAATAATGTCATCCATTATACAGTCTGATGTCATCCAGTCTGTCTCCTCTGGTGGCCAGTTCAGATTGCCCCTTCAGTACACTTGTGAGTGCCACATTCAAGGCCTCCATGACCTATCCCCACCCTACCTATTGTCTCTCATTCATTATTGAAAGGTCAGCTCCTGCCTCCAATCAGCCCATGATGCCAGATGCTTTCGCCGACTCTTTACATTTTCAAACAAGCACCTTTGTTTTCTGCCCTGTTGCCCCTCACACCTGGGAAAAGCTCCCCCTAAACATCTGCAGAACTAACTCATTATCCTCCCTCTAAAACCTCTTTAAGACTTCACTCTGGCATGAAGTCTATAAAAAACATGAAAATCTTTAGGCTGCTGGTGTGCTGAGACCACTGCCTATTATGCTGACCAACATTGACTCGTTTCCCTGTACTCCCCTGTTGACCTGTCTGTATCCATCTATTGTTTGGTGACTCTGTAACAGGGCCAGCTGCCTCCTGAGCACCCCTGCATAGCCAGAGGTCATTCTGAAGTGCTCTGCTACCAATTTCTCCCCTTCTCAGGGCCTCATTTATTGACTCCTTATGTACTGGCCCTCCAGGCCCCAACCCCAGTTCAGTCAGTCTGTCCCTTTAGGTAGAGAGTCCCCAGCCTTTCTCCCCAGGACTAGATCCCAATACAAAGTCTCTCAGGCTTTACCTGGCTGGAGTTCAGCCTTCTTCACCCCTCTGGCTTTCAGGCTCCCAAGCACCTCTCTCAGTCAGGGTCTGTAGTGGGAGCTGGATCCTGTACTCCCGGGTTTTACCTGGCTGGAGCTCAGCCTCTCTCAGCTCCCTGGTTCTGGCTTCCAGTCCAAAACCCTTCTCTAAGTCAGGGTCCCTAGCAGGCGCCTCCTACTCACTCCTGTCACAGCTCTCTTAGTCAGAGTCTTCCCTGCCGAAGCCTTTCACAGTCTGTCTACCATTCCCTGAACTCCCCCATTCCTCTTCATTGCAGCCTCCTGCTGCTCTTTGCAGGGCAGTCACCCTGATCTTTTCCAGATGTGACTCATTCTGTGAGCAGGGTTGGCTAACCACAGCCCTTTGGTGGGTGAGCCACCCGGTTACAGTCTCTGTAAGCTCTTTGGGGGCAGAGGCAGTCCTTTTGCTGTGTTTATATAGTGCCTAGCACAATGGGGTCCTGGCCCATGACTGGGGCTCCTAGGCACTATGATAAATATGATTCAAATAAGAAATAATCATTTGTCCATTTCCAGGGTTGAGCGTTCCAAGCCTTCTCAGGACTAGGTGTGCTAGAGTTCTTGACTTATCAATTCCAATGCCCACCTCCCTGTTCTCTGACATTATCCAAAGAAAAAGTTGGAAGATGAACGTACCCAATCCAGTCAGCGTCCTTGCTCACAAAGAACGGCATGCAGCAGCGAGTTCTTTGTGCACTTCCAAATGAGCTACGTGGACCAGCTAGGGGAAGGGGAGAAATCTCACTGTATGGGTGACTTGGCTGGTTTGAAGCAATAACAATAAAATCCTCCACATTCATCAGGCCCAAGAGTTTAATTTTTAAAGTACCAAAGTGCCCACTGGGAAACGGCCCAGGCATCTAGTGAAAGCACGGACTGTGCCATGCAGAAAGCAGGCTTCAGATCTGTCTTTAACCCAGCTGGCAAAGAAGGGGAGTGATGCAGAAATGGAGGCGGGGAGGCTCATGTAATAGGGGAGGGAAGCCCTCCTGCTAGCCCAGCAGTGCTGTGATGAGAGCTGCACTCAGAAGGGGGAAATGGGGAATATCTTGCAAGACAACTCTGACCTGAACAGTTCAGGAGGCTTCACAAACAGTGGCGTAATGCTGAAGCCGCAGGCTCTCTCTAATAATACTTTGTGAATGTTCAAAGCCCTTTACAAACAGTAACCAAGTGATTGGTAGCTGAAATGCAGGCAGAGGTGGCGGGGAAAACGCGTTAGTGCCGAGTCACTGTTGCCTCGCTCCAGGGCTTCCTTCTGGTGCTATTTAAAGAGCTTCCAGCCAATATGGCACACACACAAAATGGTAGGCGCAAGTGAACCTGTTGGGAACGGTCTCTTCTGCTGGCTTCTGTGCCTGCCCCTAGCTGTGTGACACGGCTGTTTTTCGGGGCAGGCTAAGGGTCTCCCTCTGAAGTGTTAGCAGCCAGGATGTGCAAGCTAGAGGGATTGAAGCGCCATTCTTGTAATTAGTGCTGTTCTACTCTGGGGAGCCATTTGGGTCTTAGAAAAACAAAGCAATACTAGAAAGACCCACTCACTCAGTGCCATCTGCAACAGTAGGCAGGAATGGATGGTCTGGCAGGCTGCTAGTGGTTAGAGCCCTATCACAGCAGCAGTATTCCACATTGCTATAGGGCTTAGGAAGGCCATTAGGAGTCACGTAAAAACATTACACCAGTAACAAATCATTGTGCCAAAAGACGCATCTGCTTCAGAATTTCATGGCTTCCAGAATGTCTGTGATCTAATCTGGATCTTAGTGGCAAGGCATCGCCAGTGACTTTGAATGTAGATTTTTCAGCAGAGCCGATTTTATCATTCACAAAGAATGGGCTTTTGTTTCTCAGGCAGACAGCTTCCCTTTTTTCTATGCAAAAAGGAGTTGAGCAGAGGCGGATATTAGCTGGGCAGAGATTCTCCAGGACCCTGCTAATAGGATGCCAGGTTATCTGGAATATAACAACAGCTGCAGCCATTTGGCTTCTTCTCTGTGAACAAGTCTGCATGTGCGTATAGCACTGATTTAGCTAATCTGCTCTTGCTCCCTGAAAGGACAATCTAACCTTTCACATTTGAGAAGAACAAGACTAGAGGGAAAGTTGCATTGCCAATTGAGAAAAAGAAGTCCCAACTTTTACGTTTGGGGCTGCTCTCTTGTCAGTTTTGGTTTATTACTTTGTCAGTCTCATGACTTGGTTGTTAGTTTTATCTCACTCAACTAATATCGCAGCCTAATCCACCAAAGCCTGTAATAGGCTTAGGAATAACAGGGGTTTACATCCTCATTAGCGTTCAGCACGAGATGTCAGAAGAAAGTAACATCAGCAGAGTGCCTCCTAAGAAAGCAGAATGCAAAGAGAGCTGGCTAGGTAGTGGGGGAGGGGGGATGTTGGGGAATGGAAAAAAATCTAAAATTCACCTTGAAGAGTGGAAAGGGGGGACAAACACGGGTGAGGGGTAACTAAAAGGGAGCAGGGATGAGCAGGAGAAGTACAAGGAAGGGGAAAGTTATGAAGAGCCTGAGCCTGCGAACAGGTACTATGAACTTAGTCCCACTGAAGTCAATAGTAGCAAGTCTTTGCTCGGTGACTTTAACGCAGGGACTGCCTCCACCTCTATGCCGTTTACAGCACGGAGCTCACTGACAGCACTCCACGAATGTTTACACTATGCAGTATGTTGATGTCCTTATAATGCACATACAGTGAAGCTAGAATTGCACATTGGTGTTGTGAGTACAGTATTCAGGCTCTGTGCATGGAGCCTGCTTGCTGGCGATTCAGCCACCTTACACAGAGTGTGACAAATTCACACGCCTGAGCTCCGTAGCTATGCTGATCGAACCCCCAGTGTAGACACAGCTAGATGGATGGAAGCATTCTTCCATAGCTTGAAGAAGTGGAGTTTCTACAGGGACGGAAGAACCCCTTGTCGCTGTAGGAAGCATCTACTTCTATGGCGGTACAATGGTATAGTTATGGTGCTGTAACTGTGCCACTGTAGGGCGCATTGTGTAAACACGGCCTTAGGGACCTGATTTTCAGAAATGATGAGGACCCAGCACTTCCCATTGAAAGTGGGAGCTAGTGGGTCCTCAACACTTCTGAAGATTACACCACTTATTTAGGAGCTTATCTGTTAGCGCCCACTTCTCAATACCTTAGCCAAGACTCCTGCATTCTTTCCGAGCTATGCCAGTGCCACATTCTAATTAAGGAGAAGAAGTGCTTTAACCTCCCCATATTGTAGCTTGTCTCTGTGTTTGATAGATCATGGATTCAATCATAGATTCTTGAGGTCAGAAGGTATCACTATGATCATCTAGGTTATGTCTACACTAGCGACTGTACAGTGGCACAGCTGTACCGCTGTAAGATCGCTTGTGTAGCCACTCTTGCCGATGGGAGAGAACTCTCCCATCGACATAATTAAACCACCCCCAATAAGCGGTGGTAGCAATGTTGGCAGGAGAAGCTCTTCCACCAACATAGTGCTGTGCACACTACCATTTATGCTGGCAAAAGTTGTGTCACTCGGGTGTGTTTTTTCACATCTCTGAGCGACATATTTTGCCAATGTAAGTGGCAGTGTAGACATGGCCCTCGTCTGACCACTGTGCCAGATTATTTTGGGGTCTTGTGCACTATGGAAATTGGGAGTCCCCCACCTTAACTCAATTTTGCCTGGTTGCTCCCCTCATGTCAGAGGTCCGGCCAGGTCAAATGTGAGCAGCACTGTAGCCCTGTGTGCCAGGTCACAACGCTACTCATTCAGATTTGTCTAGCTGCTCCTTCGGCACGAAGAGGGACACTCAGGCCAAACCAGAGTGACATTGAGCCAGGTTGCAATGCCACCCACCCAGATCTGGTGCTTGGGGGGGTCCTCCTGATCTGGGGGCCCAACAGAAGTGCACTGAATGCACACTGGGTAATTTGGGCTATCAGAAATCTTCTCATAGAGCTATTCAAACTGTGATCAAGATACCTCGCAACTTTCTCTTTGATAAATTAAATAGATCAAGCCTTTTCAGTCTCTCACTCTGCAAAGCTGGTTTTCTAAATTTTGAGTCGAATAGCTGGCGGACCTGTCCCTCTTATTTTTACTGAGAGTAGAGCTAAAATATTTATATCATTTTATCAACAAAAACAAAACAAAACAAAACATGTATTGGAATTAAAAAGTACAAAGAAGAGCAACAAAAAAAGATTAGGGGTTTGGAACTGCTTCCATATAAGGAGAGATTATAAAGTCTGGGATTGTTTAGGTTGGAAAAGAGACAACTGAGAGGTTTATAAAATCATGAATGGTATGGAGAAAGTGACTAAGGAAATATTATTTACCCCTTCACATAACATGAAGCAGGGGTCACCCCATGAAATTGATAGGCAGTTGGTTTAAAACAAACAGAAGGAAGTATTTCTTCACACAACACACAGACAATCTCTGGATCTCGTTGCCAGGGGATTTTGTGAAGGCCAAAAGTATAAGTTCAAAGAAGAATTAGGTAAATTCATGGAGGATAAGTCCATTAATGGCTATTAGTCAAGATGGTCAGGGATGCAACCCCATTACAGGGGAGTCCCTAAGCCTCTGACTGCTAGCTTCTGGGTCTGGAGGACAGGGGATGCATCACTAAATAAATTGCCCTCTTCTGTTCACTCCCTCTGAAGAATCTGGCACTGGCCCCTGTTGGAATACAAGATACTGGACAAAATGGATCATTGGTCTGACCCATTATGGCCATTCTTATGTCTTAGGTTAGATCTGTTCTTGCTTGTGGGGCATTTTATTGTATTTTGGATGACACCCTTAGAAGCCCAAATATACTTGCAATGCATTTGGCAAACACCAATTCACAACCACCCCATTTCCACCTTTGTCCAACCAGCCATGGCCCCAGATTCCTTACTTCTTTGTACTCATACCAAGGATGGCTGCAGAAATATGCATGGCTGCATTGATGCATTATATTCGTTCTGGTGGGAGGATGTGGACTGGGGAGCTGAAGATCACACCACTGCAGTTTAGGCTAGAGCTGATGAAGCATCTGTGTTTCATTTTACTGTAGTACTGTACTTCATTTAATATCTTGAGACCAAAGCTGTAAATTCCAGACCATTTAAAAACCAGGAGCCAGTCCCTTCCCTACTCAGAAACATCGAACAGTAGGTCCCTTATGCATTCTCACAAGTTTCCTCTGGCCTGTGCAATGTGCCCCTGACTAACTTACCAAGCTACTACTCTCCTCATTCACGTCTCTGCCCCAGACTCCTTTGGTGCTGCCCACTGAGTATTTTTAAGTGTTTTAATGTATTTTATTTTCATATTTTAAACCCCTGATTTACACAGAATAACCACATGCTCTTTTGTCTCTTCCCCTCATCCCTCCCCCAAGGTTATCACCCTCAGTTCACTGTATTTTGTGTACACCGCACATGTAAACATCTTATGTCCTCTGAGAAGGGCCTCGCTTGCCATCTTGGGTGCTATAAAAATAAATCACCAAGAGCCTTTATTGCTTTTGATTTGGGAGATTTTTCATTTCTGAAATGCAAATGTGGAACAACAGGCACAGAGCTGATGCCACCATGGGGAGAGGATGTTACGGGGCCATGGACTTTTCCAGATAACATCCTAGTTCACACATATAGAATCATTTTACCTGCATTCACTAAGAGACTTTAATAGGGCATTTCAGACAACACATTTATTTGTAGAAGGGTTCAGTTTCTGCTTTTCAGCAAAACAATATACATGCATAGCTCTGTCTGGTCACGAACACCGACACCCCACGGCAATAGAGGGAGTGGGAAACAAGGGGGAAATTTCAGCTTCCTTCACCAGCAACTAAAATCTAAGCAAGAACACTCACAGCACAGGGTAACTCCTAGGGATTAAAGATGGGCTGGGAAAAGGAGATGGCCCATGGAACCCCAGGGGTGATTAAGCCCAAGAAGAGAGTGTTGTCACTGCTGAAATAAGGTGCAAATAAAACTAATAAGGCCTGTTTTTTTTTTATGGTAAAAAATGGCTGTTTCAAGTGGTCTTGCTAGCAAAGCTACAAGTGGCACAACTGGCACTGCAGGTTCTTGAATGCTCTCCCCGTTCTAGCCTCTTTACAGTCCCTAACACGGCCACTCTCTCAGCTAGCTATTCCTAAACTTGGGCCTGTGGAACTGACGGAAACAGGCCTTTCTTAGCACAGTTTTGCCTCTTTTGTAAACCGTATTCTCCTTATGGTTATTCCACCCCAAGGCCTTTGACTCTCCCTCTCAGCAAGGCCCAGATCACAACATGCAGTTTGTACAGGCACAAAGCCATCTTCTGTATTAGGAGAACGAAAACAACCTTTAAGGAGAGAGGGCAGCTTGCCCTGGGGAAGGAAAGTGACCTCCCTTATGGCAATACAAAAAGCAGGGAACCTGCACAGAGTTGTCAAGCTTTGCTTTAGCCTAAGATCACATTTAACCCCTGTCCATCCAGAAGCCCCCAGCATGTTTAAATACGCGTTGGTCTCATCTTGCTCTCCTTAATTGGACAGCAGGCTGCTGGTATCACATTACAGAGTGCCTTGTGGGACAGCAGGGATTAGGCAGATGCGCAGCCAAGACAGACACACACGAGTCAAAACTGACAGCTCACTGGGAACTGCTTAAACACACACAGTATTTCATTTTCTGTGCAGAGGTCAGTCTGTGCAGCTGCAGTCTGGCGTTATTAGATGCTGGGATTGAGCAAGGCAATTAGTGAGCATGCATATTACAAGGCAGGGATAGTCTCCCAGGGCAAAGGCACCAAAGGGGTCATAGAGCGCTTCATACCGTCTCTCAGGGGCACGCGGGAGTAGCTTGCTGCCAGGAGAGGGAACGGGGGGTTGGGGGGGAGCACTGAAGCAAATGATCTCACTTTGGAGAGCTCAGCAAGAGAAGAAATAACATTCTAGGGAAACAGCTGGACACGGGAAAGGATAATGCGCCCTGGAACTGGGCAGCTCACTTCACCCCAGAAGACTGGTCACATTTATACCCTGCTAATCTGGGATGGGTTAGCTCACTTGTGCCAGAGCCATCGCAAGAACGTAATGAGTGTTAGGAAAGAGGAACAGAACCACTCACAGAAGCTGCCTCTGCTAGTTTTGGCGTCTTTTTGTTGTTGGTCACATGGCACCAGAAAGAACTTCTCTCCCTTTTGTTTTAATAGCAGGTGAGAAGCATGTTCCCCTCCAGTATATTACAATGAGCTTCGCAGTGGTTACTAGGGAGCCATTTTGAAGATGCTTCCTGTGAGCAAGTGGTTTCCCCACCCTTCTCCAAACACCATCTCCTCAAGCTCGAGTAAGTCAGAGCTTACCCACTTCCTGGGGTGGGGCTTTAGTCACAAAAGGAACTCAAAACAAAGTAAAGTCCAACTCAGGCCTTCTCAGCCCCCACCCAAAGTCTTCTCTATTTAGAGAGCCACTCCCATCTCCCTTCTGTCTAGCTAGGGTAGCTGCAGGCCATTGGACTGGAGATGAGGGAGGTGTATATTGAACCCATGTCTTCACTGTGTTGTGTTAACGGCTCCTGGCTGAGCTCTGTGTCGACTTTTCACAGTAGCACTTGCCCTGTGTTCATGCAAGCCTTTTAGCATGTGAAAGTAGAAGGCTTGAAGCTTTTGTCTTACTTTCTGAGTTAAGATTATAGATTTTTTTTTTAAAGGAGTAAAATGCAAATGGTTGCCAGAGATATGTCATGTCATATTCCCTCTGGGTTTGTTCCAACCCCATAGACTCAGACTTTACAGCCAGAAGGGAACATCGGGATCATCTAGTCCGACCTCCTGCACATTGCAGGCTACAGAACCTACCCACCCACTCCTGTAATAGACCCGTAACCTCTAGATGAGTTACTGAAGTCCTCAAATAATGATTTAAAAACTGCAAGTTACAGAGACTCCACCATTTACCCTAGTTCAAGACAGCAAGTGATCTATGCCCCATGCTGCAGAAGGCAGAGAAACACCTCTCTCCCCCCAAAGCCCCTGGGTCTCTGCCCATCTGACCTGGGGGAAAATTCCTTTGCAACCCAAAATATGGTGATCAGATAGACCCTGAGTATGTGGCCAAAACTCACCAACCAGACACCTGGGAAAGAATTCTCTGGAGTAACTCAGACTCCTCCCCATCTAGTGTCCCATCTCTGGCTGCTGGGGATATTTGCTACTAGCAGTTGCAGATCGACTGCATGTGATTGTAGACAGTTTCATCAGACCATCCCCTCCATAAACTTATCAAGCTCAGTCTTGAAACCAGTTAGGTTTTTCCTCCCCCTGCTCCCCATGGAAGGCTGTTCCAGTAGCAGTGCAGGGACTGAAATGGGTTTCCCTGCTGTGACTCACCCATGCTACTCAGGGGTGCTGTGACACCAACAGTAAGTAGAGAAGAGAGTCTTCAGGCTCTCAGTGCTCCAGCTGCTGATCCCAAGCCAGGGTGGAGGTCAGAGGCCTGGCTGGGAGCCCCACTCTCCTCTGCTCTCTCTGTTTCCTTGAGGGAGATGGGAACTCACTGGGCATTTTCAGGTTAGGTCCAGTCACTCTTTCCATAACTGGACAAGCTCTATGCACAGAAACAAGCTCCTCCCTCTCATGAAGACACATCAAAGGAAAGCTACAATAGCTTTATGTACACCCCTATTTTATTAGAACCTAAGTATTGTCTCCAGCACATGGCCAAGTTTCCCTTAACTGGAGTATTTGACTTTGCAGCCTGAGTAATGTTCTTTTAACAAGAAATGTCATTGTCAAAAGAGCCTACGGGATTCCGGCATCCACATTCCATTGAAATTCAATGGGAGTTGGGTACTTAACTCTTAGGCTCCTTGGACAATGACAACTGTAGTTTTTTGTAAGTAATATTAGCCATGGGGGTTGGGGGGAGCTACGTTGCCATATAGCTTTTTTAAAAAATGTCTTAAACCAGGGAATCCAAAGGTTACTAATTATGAAAACACAAACACTGGAAGACTTATCTTAATGTTGTCTTTGTATCCTCAGCAGCCCGTGTGCTCTCCATGCAAGGCAGACATAAATCTTTCCCCCGTATCACAGACAGATTAAAAGTTAAATCCTCAGTAGCTTGCCTGCTCAGTCAAGGACTCACATGTGGTAGAAACTGGGAGAGACTTCAGGAGTTCCTAGCTCCTAGCCCTGTACTGATTTCTTCTCAAGTGGCACCTTCATCCCTTCCTCCTTTGGGGAGCATAGGAAATTCTCTATGGGCTGGATACAAGTCTCTCAAACTTACAGAAGTACCATGCACGCCTTAGGAGTTGTGTATGGCTCTTCTTTTCCCATCTGATGGGCGTGGATTTCCAAGCTCCTAAAGAAGCTGAGATGTGAATTTATAAGCCCTGTAGAGTGCCCAAATATAAACAATCTGCTTTTAATAACTCCATAATCACCCCTGAAACTTCCCCAACCTTCCCAAAGGCACCAGTCCTCACCAGGATCACATTAAAACAGACTGTGGAATATCTGGACCTAGCATTTTGGAGTTGTGATGAGCCATAAAATATTCAGAAAGTTTTCCCTGCAGTTGAACTACTTCATTTTTTGAACCCTCCTCTTTACAGTGTCCCGCCCAAATAATCTCAAACGTTGCATAAAACCCCTATGCTGGCCTGTGAAATTCTAGGTCAATGGTTTTTTTATTTTTTGGTGGTGTCAAACTTACCAGGTATGACTACAATGCACACTAAGCCCATGTTTCATTTGGGGTGCTCTTAGCATGGCAGGTCATATGTGGAGAGGTTCTCACTGATGGCTTTGTGAGAATCAGAGGGCCTGCCCCATAAATCCGAACAGTGGAAGACTCCCTGCTTAGTCTATAGGCAAACCCATCATTTTGATTAAAAGATGGAGCACAGCTCAAGCCAGCATTTAAGCAAGTTCCACAGTATTATCTACAGCTATTGTGCAGAGCACCATTTACAATTCTGTCCCCAGAGATCGGACGAAATCACTAACAGTGATGATGCTGGTCCATCAACGCAACAGCCATGCTGGAGTCTAAGAACACCCAGGGAAATGGAGGATACCAGAGCGTCACAATGGAAACAAAACATCTGTGAAGAAGGTTCACTTTGAAGTGTCTAACAAGGCAAGGAACCAAGAGAATGTAAACCTTTCAAGATGGCTTAAAGGGGGGCTCAGAGCTCCCTCAGCATCCTGCTGGTCACCAAAAGCCCATTTTGAATGAGGAAGGAGATAATTGATGCAAGCACATGGAAAGATACAGAACTCCTCTCTCAATGGCTTCTTTGGTTACAGACATCACTATAAGGCTGCATCTGATGGACAATAGCTAATGTACTATAGTCTAACTCCATTCCAGTGTCTCTGGTTAACTACATCACAACATACAGGAGACTCTACAGAACTGTGCTTACTGAAATACAAGCAAGGCTATACAAAAGCTGTCCACCTTTTTCATACAGTACCCTGGAAACCACTTATCAAACCCCGCTCTGTACAATTAGTTGTTTCTCTACAGACACTGCTGTATTTCACTATTAGGAGGAGCAGAGTGACACAGATTAGCAGACAAGCAGCTTTGATGAAGTGTATAAGGGCAGATTATCAACAGCCAGCACCAGAAGCTGCTTTGTTGAAATTTAAGTCCCAGGTTTCAGGCTGGTGTTTGACCCTGGCCTGGCAAACAAATAAATGGTTTTCCTAACCAGTCACTAATAAGTTAAACCCCACTTCATAATCCCCCCCAAATAGACTACAGTCATGGGGCTCATCTCCCCCAAAAGTGTCACGCACGTCCTGGCAGCCACTGCTCCAGTGTCTGCCACACAGGTGGACAGGGTAAAAAAATAAAGTAACAATCCTGACTGAGAAAGGAGGGGAGAGAAACTGGAGCTACACAAGTCATAAATGGATGGACATGCTTGAGAAATCTCCAGAGGTCTTACTAAAGGAGGGGGAAGTGTAAATGTAAGTACATAACAGACACATACCCAACTAATGAGAGCCTCAGCCATCAAACTGATTGCACATCACATCACCTTAAACACAGGATTTGTGTCAAGAAATCCAATTGGAGGAGAAGTGATGCTTTAAAAAAAGTTGAGGGTTTCCAAGTTTATTTGTTCTAATTACCCAGCTCATGTCACTTGGGGGGGGGGGGGGCAGACTTGGAATTCGTCAGGGCAGTGGCATGGCACAACTGTTGTAATTGAATCATTCCAGACAGCAAGACAAACGCAAAGGGTCATAGACCAGATAGCTTCCCCTATGCTAGCCCCCAATGCCATTCACCGGTGAGACACAATGAAAACACAGGTTTCAGAGTAACAGCCGTGTTAGTCTGTATTCGCAAAAAGAAAAGGAGGACTTGTGGCACCTTAGAGACTAACCAATTTATTTGAGCATAAGCTTTCGTGAGCTACAGCTCACTTCATCGGATGCATCCGATGAAGTGAGCTGTAGCTCACGAAAGCTCATGCTCAAATAAATTGGTTAGTCTCTAAGGTGCCACAAGTACTCCTTTTCTTTTTAATGAAAACACACTAATCTGTAGAGATACTGGTCTAATAATGGCCCATTAAAATATAATGAAAACTCAAGTGTGTTATCTGTGCCTGTCGCCTGCATTCAGCCTTGGCACGCCTAAACAGGCTCCAGAATAATGAGTTTACAGAGGAAAAGCTAGTTTGATTCTCTCTGATTTGCAAAGACCTTTCCTCTCACTGCAGTTACACGGATTACCTGACAGGATTCCCATTCACACAGAAACTCACTAGCTTAGGGAAACCGCACAGCCACTCACCCTCCTGGCTGAGGGCAGAGAGCCTCTCACTATGGCATCAGAGCTGAAGTGAACTCCCCCCCGGAATATGTTCTGCTCCTTCACTTCAGTGATCTCCTGTTGTATAGAAGGGTCAGACTTTCCCATCCCATCACTGTTCCCTTCCATTTCCTCCCATGTGTGCAAGTGGATCCTGTTTCATGATGTTTATTATCAGCTGGTCATATTGCCCAATCCCTCCCCATCTGCCATCCCACCCGCTCCACCCCGCCCGGCGAGATCCAGGGAATGCCCAACAGAAAAGTTTTGGGCATCAAAAGAATCCTTCAGCTCACATCAATCCAAACAGCAGCCTCCATCACCCTGATCCTCAGGCTGCCCCCAAGCAGGTGGCTGGAGTTCCCTCCGCAACGTGGGGACCTGGTGCACTCTAATGCTCCAGGAAGCACCAGCGCTGTCTTGGCTGGAGTCCTTGGCACAAGGGGGGGGCGGTGTTGAGAAGAGCTTCCTGCACCAGAAGCATCAACTCTCTGTGCAGGAGCGTCTGCCTCAGCTCAAGTGCTCCAGCTGGGCAGAGGTCAACAGCTCCTAACTCAGGGTGAGAGGAGAGCCTTGAAGCCAGTACTGTGGGTGTCACAGCAGCCTGGCAGGGGACCAGGAGCCAACAGGTGAAGTGGCAACGCAATGTACTAATACCCAGAGACAAGTGCATTGGGAAACCGACACTTGAGGGAACCCTCTATTGTGCTGGCAACAGCGCAGGGTATTTCACTGGTGACACTGCCCCACTGGGCTGAGCAGAGTCTGTTCCAATGTGGGCAACATTAGCACCAAGTCCGGCACTCAGCCAGCTTGGCTGACTCAGGCTGTAGCTTTGAGGGTTTACCTGTCAGAGCACCCCAGGCTAGCCTTGAGGCAGACTGACAGTGGTCTCTCTGGGGTTCCTCAAGAATGGCTTGAGGGTAACTGCTCAC
Organism: Eretmochelys imbricata; assembly: GCF_965152235.1. Classification (NCBI taxonomy): domain Eukaryota; kingdom Metazoa; phylum Chordata; order Testudines; family Cheloniidae; genus Eretmochelys; species Eretmochelys imbricata. The sequence goes on from NC_135578.1 coordinate 24,299,540, forward strand.
ATTTGATCAGTGCTGAGGGAGGCACCTGCAGATTTGTCCAACATCCCCCCCCCCACAACCCCAGTGGATCTCTGGCTTCAGTTTGGTGGCTCCAGCCCCGTGAGAGTTCAAACAGTGAAGAGAGGGAGCATTTTCCTGTGACTTTGTTTTATTTCCTTCATTCAGCTTCCAAGTCCACAGGACGAGCTTCCTTGCATGTAGCATTTCCAAGGTGCAATAGGGCCATTAATCAATCTTTTATATTGCCATGTTCCTTGATGGCCCATCTAACTTTGATAGCTTCTGGATGGGCAAGGGGACTATTCCCATGCCTCGGTTCACAAGTTCAGAGCAAACATTCTCAGTTATAAGGCAAAACTTATGTATTTTCTTTAGTGGGAATCCCAACATTACAAGTAAGATTAATGCATGCAGCACTTCACAAGCATTTCATAGAGTCTAAACACCAAAGACATTCTAAGACTAATACCTATTTTGATCAAAACAAACATACAGGTGAGCTGGTCTGGTCTCCAGCTAGGAGTTTGTCCGTTCTTAGCTAATGCCTGCAGCCTGGGCACGAGCTGGCATCTGGCCTCCCAGCATCCCGGAGACTTGCAGGCACCAGCGGCCAGAACGCTGGCTCCGCTCCAGGGACTGCACCTGTCCTATTGCAGCATTGCCTCCTCGCTCCTCACAGCTCCATATTTTCTTCCCCTCTTGCTAACTTTCTCCAGACACAGGAGCCACTGCCCACCTCCTGTGGAGCAGGGACCCGATCTAGCAGCCACCGCTGCCTCCAGCTGTGGAGGGGGAGCGGGTCTCTTCCTGACTCGCTCTGATGCCCAGACCTGCCAGCCCAAGCACGTGGAATGAATCACAGGAGGGCAACTGTCCCCCTACTGACATAGCTCCCCTGGAGGGTACCATTCAAGAAGGGGGGCTTGCAGGTGAGCCCCAGGCTCTGGTAAGTTTTGCCCCAACTCAGAGGGGCTGAAACTGAAAGGAATTACCATGATGCAAGCCTAGAACAGCCTTCAGGAGCCCAATGTTCAGAGTACCAGCCAAACGAGTCCTACCTCCAAGGCAACTGTGGAAGGTTTCACCATAGCAGAATCAGACAGTATTCTAACGAGCACCTCATAATGAGGCTAGAGCAACCCCTCCTCACCACCTCATTCTTACCTACCCCATGGGAAGGGTTGAGGGTTTGGTAACAGGTATACAGCTAGCTTCAACAGCAGAAACTTGATTCCTTAGTGCTTAATAAAGACAGTTCAAAATCCTGTGACGCATGATGCCAGGTGAAACGGAAGCTCTGCTGGAAGAAGACTGAAGTTGTGTGTGTTGTAGGATGTGAATTGCAACTCTAAGCAAATCCTTAATCTATCGGAGAGATATTTTGCAGGCTATTGATTGCAATGTGGCTTGCACCAAAGGTGACAGAGCCAGGATGGCTTGTTGCTGCTCTCCATTCCATGGCTTTACCTGGTCCAGGCTGGGCAGAGTCCTTTCATTGGAACCTCCTCCCCAACACTGTCCCTCAGATGTTTACTCCTTCTGACTCCCATCAGAAACTCCCAGAGGCCAGAACAGTTAGCTCTCCGCATTTCTGCCTATCGTTTCATTGAGATGGGGTAGGGGAGTTGGGTTTATGTATTTCCCTGCCTGAGACTCTGGTGTCTGAAAATCAACTCTTGAATTACAGTAACTCCCATTTAAAAAGATTAGCAACCGTATACTTTGCACTAACATTTAGTTAACACAAAACCAAGGACGGGGTTCACACCATTTTGCACTGGCCTTTCCTCAGTCCCCACAATAAGGATATAACACAGTCTCAGACAGTAACCAAATGCAGTAGGCAATAGAAGTGTTCTCAGGAGCCCAGCGTTTAAGATGTTTTTATTCCGTTGTGTGTTACATTTACGTTATTTATTACCAAAATACAGCTCCCTTTTGACATTCAGACATTTTGATAGGGAAAATAGATTTATTTCTAACAGGGCTGTTCGTTAGCCTTGAATGCTCCAACGCTGATTTCATGATCCACTCATCCTCTTTAGGCTGCAGGGCCTTCCTGGGCTTCACGCTCACATCGCACTTAGGGCCCAAGCCCTCACCACACAGACTTCAAGTTTCGCTCATTCATCTGCTAATAACCAGTTGCCAAAGTATTCCCAGTTTCATTTCTAATGGCTTCTACACAAAACACTGCAAAGCTCCAGCAAAGGAGAGCAATCACTTATGCAGTGCTTGTGCATAGCAACAGATATTACAGACCCATGTTAGCTTGTGACCACATCCGTAAGATATAAATAAGAAACAGATTAATCCATTGTTAGAGACCTAGAGAAAATATAGCGGGTTCTCCACACCTGTGAATATTCACAAGCAGAACTACTGGACATCAGGCTCAAGCAACCTTCAGGCCACTGGCACACGGAGAGGAGGTACAGCTAGGCAGAACCAATCGCTACTAAGCTCAAGGCAAGAAATCCGCAGGTTTTAAGAACAGAGCACCCCATGCTCCTAGCTACAAATACACACCTCTGTGTGGCGCACCAGAGGCTGGGAAGACACTAGGAGACAAGCTGCAGGTTTCAGTTAGCATGACACACCTTAGCACTGTGTCTAGGCCAGAGGCCTCTGAAAAGAATAACGTTGCCTGGACAACTGTTACTGTTCTGCCGGCACAGTGTGAGAGAATCTCTGATTTAATCATCACTATGTAAAGAAGACTGGAAAAAGCAGCTGCTTGACTCGGCCGTTAGGACCCCAGTTGGTGGGTTGTAACCCAGAGAGCAAGCCAGGGGTCACAAGGAAGCAAAAGGCTCACCAGACACAGTAGTGGAGATGCAGTTAGCTATCCCCTTTTGCCAGGACTGCAGCATATTTGCACTAGGAGCAGAAAACAAAACAGATGTTACGAAAGCTTCTTCCAAACACTGGCCTACTCCACTTGGTAACTGCAGGGAGAGATGTGTACAGGGACAAAGGACACTCTATGGCAAAGGCTTTTTAATTCGGGACCGCAGACCCCGGAACAGCTAAATATCCAAAGCTATCCAGCATCCAGGTTGGTAAGTCCCTCACAAGCTCTGTGTCCCCTCCCATTAACAATACCCACACAGCTGACGAATGCCTTCCTGTCCCAGTCAGAGCATGACCCTTGTGCAAATTGCCCTCTTCCATTCAAGGTAACAACTCTCATAAAGGGCCAGACCTCAGGAGTGCCCTGAAAATGCATTCTGCTGGGGTGTTCTATTGCTGACACTTCTACAGGGCCTGTCTGAACCCTAGGCCTCACCCGGAGGAATAATAAGTATAAGCAGCACTGGAAGGGGATGTGGAGAAGTGTCAACATGAGATATTTTTGTTCCAAGTGGCTCTCTCAGTCCAATCCGATGGTCTGGAATTAGCTGGTTCCTGGAGACATTTCTGGGAACTCCTTATACATTTCCCAGATGATCATTTTGTCCATCTGGCACTGCTGCCCCTCTTCTTCCTCAGCCAAAATGCGCTGCAAGGTACCTTGCAGGTCAGAAAGACGATGCTGATGCTGCAGGTAGGATGTGGAACGCATGATCGCATGCATTAGAGACAGATACTCCATCCTCAGCTGCAGTGGGGGGAGACAGAGCACAATGCAGTATTTAAATGAGAAACAAGTGTTCCAGATTCCAAAAAGCATTAACACTGGAACAGCTGCTGCTGTGTTACCATCAGGAGTGAGATTCCATCGTAAGCACCGGCTTTTGTGTGGAACTCATTAATATCTATGGAATCTTGATGCTCTTCCCAGAGCAACTTACAACAGTTACATCAACAGACCCCATTCATCTACTTTTAGTGAGGGGGATAAAGCAAGGAACTCCTTTTCCCTTGGAAGTCCCCAGAGGGAAGGGACAGCAGCCAGTAACCCAGGCTGGGGAGTGAACCCACCAACTGAAACTTCGAGAAACGTTTCTCATAGGTAAGCTCTTCCTACATCTTTCTGTGAGTGGATGGAGGATGGATGGGGCAAATTTTCATGCCTTTCCCTATTCACAGCTGATCCTGGCACCCTGATCACTGTAGTGGTCCCAAGGGCTGGAACACCTGATCTGACAGCAATGTGGGGGCTCTGTGAGGTACAGAGAATTGGCAACAACTCCCTAAAAGGAGCCTTCAGTCAAGTACCTGGACTGTGTCATTCCTCCAGCTGCTACAAGGGCAGACTGGGCTTGCCTCACTCTCTGGTCCTGTGGCTGAGGAGTGCAAGCTGGCCTATAGTTGCTGAGTTAACAATGGGCCATGGGACTCCAAGAAGTCCCTATGTGTTGCTTGGTCTAAGGCCAGCTCTGCGAAGCAGGCTGAGGACAGGAAAGAAAAGGGATCCAGAAATCACTGATTACTCTATTCCAGAGCACCCATTACTCACCTGGGCCATTTTGCTTCACTGCTAGAACCTGCCTCCTCCCCTCCCCACCATGGCTTGGGTAGCAAGAAGCCTTCTCTTCCATTGCCCTGGAAAGCTTCCTTCCTCCCCAGGTCCCAGCCCTAGTCCCTCTGGCTCAGCACCTTGTCTCCAGGGGAGAGATCTGCAATCTGCCGCACCGTTATGTCGATCATCACCATCATGTCCGTGTGGTAGAAGATGTTTGCGGTATCTTTGCTGGCAAAGACGTCCTGAAGGAACTTCAGCACCGAATGTGGAGGCTGAGGCTGGTGTTTGAAGATACAAACCGGATCATCTGGGGGCCAAGCCGGGGAAGGGATGAAGGCAGGTTGTCATAGAAAAAAGGTCTGTGTTAAAATCTACAGTCAACATTTGTTCAAGTTCTGTATCCACCTTCTTTGGGGTGAATCTCTGCACCAGGACTTGAGCTCCACGTGCCTTACTGAGGATGTTTCCCCTGACCTAAGACAGCTACTCCAAAGCACTAGTTCAGACACTACGCCATGCCTGGTAGCTGTGAATACTGGGAGAGCACTGGTGAGCACAGTGCCTAACTCAGGGCAGCATAATTGGGATGACAGCTCTGCAGGGCACTGAGCTGAGACCAAACTCATATTAGTTTAAGTATTAATCATTATTTGTGTTTCACTAACACATCACAGGGAAAGCTCATTACTTCAGCACCACCCAGTGCTCCTCAGAACTTGCTGGCCTCCCTGAGCAGCTACACTCATTTTCTTCTCCCTGGTATATTATTTTGGTGCAAAACCCCCTCAACAGCCCGCAGTCCAGCCGAGCTTGTATCTGAAATGAGCTTCACCATGGAGACCAGCCTAATAACCTACGTGGAAGCAAGAAAATAATAAACGCCTCCAGGTGTAAATAGGCCAACAGCATCTCCGCTCTCTTCAGAACGAAATATTCATACACATCCCAGAGAGGCTTCTGAAGTGCACTGGCTCCTCTCCTCTGCCTTAGGGGAAGGGGAAGGAGGAAGCTGAAGTCTCCCCCAAAAGATTATTGCTACCAAAGGGTCTCAACTCCTGCTGTTTTTCTGCAGCCACTCAGGGTGAGGTGGTAGCATTAGGTAATCAGGCAGTGAAAGAGTTAAGTAAAGGCTTTGGAAGGAAGTCAGGTGGACAGCATGGAGGCTATATGCAAGTCTGACTGATGTTGTCCGAAGACCATGATTTACAACCCTGAAAAGAACCGAAGCCAGAGAAAAGAACCAAGTATCACAGACACAGGAGAGGTTATTTAACAGCACGTCAACAAAACAAAGCGAAGGCAGCAGGGCCCCAGTGCTCCAGAAGGTATTAAAAAGTACAATGCAGTGGCAGATAAACAGGTAGAAATACTTGACATTGTGCTGACTGGGAGCTGAGCTTTATGGGATTTCAATGATCTGCTTTACAAATACAGTGGATTTAACGCTATACTGGATCTGGCAAATCAGGTGGGTGATTTGAAAAGGGAAAGTGTACCTGTAAGCAATGTCCTTTGAGAACAGTATTCCCTCTAGACCCACCATCTGGGGCACCTACTCCCCAGCATGGGCCATCAGAGAAGTGATTCAGAGCTCGACAGACGAGAAAGGCAGGCAGACCTTGGCATGTGGGGTACAGAATACCATTTCAGGAGGGCCAAGACGACAAGGGAAAAACTGGATTCCATTCTCAGGAGGAGAGAACGCTGCTGTGCCACAAGTAGGCTCAGCAGAGTTCAATTGTTAGTTTTCTCTAATCGTGAAGAATTTTTATTGATTCTTATTTAAGATTTTTTTCCTTTTTTAAACTATATTTATTTCCATGGAAGTTGGGGGTAGGGCTGGGGTTAGGGCAGTGTTGACAGCTGGGCTGCAGGGGGCTCCCTGTGTGGCTGGGAGGCTCAAGACACCGGGGTACAAGGTGCAGGGGAGGCTGTGGTCATCCTGGCTCAGCAGAGGGCTCCCTGCATGGCCACTGGGCTGGTGACACCCAATCCCCGCAGGCACAAGGTGTGGGGAAGGCTGGGGTTCTGGACCAGTGGAGCAGGGACTCCCAGCCAGGACTGCAAGGAGAAGGATGAGCCCTTGGCTCCTGGGGAGGCAATCCCACTGCTGAATGGCTCCTGCCGGCAGATGGTCCTGCAGTTCTGGCTGGTGAGTGAGTGGGGATGGGCACACCTGATCTCTGCAGCATGCCCACATGTAAGCAATTGATTCTTTTAGTCAATTTCAGCATTGGCTGAAATGGACTTTTACCTACAGTTCTCAATTAAAACCGAATCCTGCCAAGCCTAGCCTAGCCATTCCCACAAAAGGCTGCACTAATCTCAGCTCATGGGGACTGGCTTGCAAGAGAACATCAGTCTACCTGCCGTTATTAGTTACTTAGCAGATGTCATCAGCAGGGCTTTATTTCAGACAGTTTTTTCCTCAGGAATGCAGCCCTGTCCACCTCACAGTGTATGAGCGCAGCAAATCTTAGTGAAGCCATGAGCTCATCTGCCAGCCACCCCCTCTAACTCTCTGACCTCTCAATGATATCAGCCTCAGCTTTCTAGCTCTGTGCTGCCATTAACCTTTCCCACCTGCTGGGAATGTAATAAAGTTGCAGAAACACTCACCTCCCCTGTTCAGTAGCAACAGCACCTTCTCTGTGAAGGTCTTGACATTGGAGTGCTTGCTCACTGTAGTCATGATCACGTTGTGTTCTGGCACTAAGAGATGAAACAGGCTCACTTGCAATGACAGATCTCTTTGCAACACATTTCAGGTTGGATTAAGTGAGCAGCAAAAGAAGAGAAACAAAATGCTAAGCCTGTCTTCACACCACTGATGTGGGAATCTTTGGGGTGTCACAACCATTGCTGTGCTCAGAATGAGAATGTCAGAGGGTTGGACAGAAAATCGCCTCCAAATTTAATACATAAACACTGGAATTTACACTTTCTATTTCCCCCTGGTGAGCTGGCTTGCTGCTGGCTCCCATCCAGGGGATCAGAGCAGCCTTTGGAATACTCTGCAAGGCTTTACACTCAAACATTACCTCCATTCTGTTTTAGATCCAACACTTGAAGCCAGAGGCGCCACCCACCCCACTACAGGATCTCCTTCACTTTGTCAGGTCAGCAATACGTTGGTGGGCTGTCACCTTTTCAGACCTCAAAAGTAAATAAGGACTGGGCATGTACTTGTATAACACCACCCAACAGAAAACCCAGGTGCTGATGAAGTGCACTGCACTATATGACCCCAAAGCCTAAGCATGGTGCAAAAGGGGTTCTGTGAGGCAGAAAGTGTTATCTTTTGTATGACATGACAAACCGATTAGAGGAAGATCTAAATTTTTGCAAGAATAGATGGGTTAATCCTAGCATCCTAGCCAAATTCTTACTTGAGTTATATTGCCTCCCTAAGGTTTTGTTCGAATACAGATTTATTCATCTCTTCCTGCTCTGAACTGTTGGGTGGAACATTGCCAAAGCGTTTCTGTGGTGGGGATAGGAATCCCAGTCTATACTGTTTAGTTTGTAAAGTACTTCAGGATCCTTGAGGTTGAAAGGAGTTAATCTATTAAGAGATCCTAAGAAAGCTTTAACTACCTCTGCACTAGTGAAGTGCTAATATTCTGACAGACTCTGAAGGCTTGGGAATAAAAATTCAACCTACTAATAAGAAGCCTGAACATCATTTAGCAAGTTCTCAGAATACGAGAACACGTCGCTCTGCTCTCAGCTTCTCGCTGCACTCCAGGTGGGGAATAATCCCCCAGAAATGCACTGCCCATCAAGTGTTATTGCATAATTACAGAAGCCAGCAAATGCACCGGGTAACAGTAAGAAAGGATAATGAATGAAAGCAACTGAGACAGCATACTTAATCAATCTCTGTGCGATAAACTCCTATGAAATTAGAAACAAAACCACTAGTACCTGAATGTTAACGAAACGGAACACAAAACAACGGGTAAGCTATTGGACATGTCCTTGCTGCTTTAGCCTTCCCTCTCCATGAAGCCAAGGATAAAGGCATTGAACAGAACAGCAGCAAGGAAACAAGACGACAATTACAACATAGCAACAGGAGATCTTGCATATTCAAGATTAACAAGCAGAATCCAAGACTAGGCCCTAATATTACACTTCCATCTTCTAATGCTTACGGACTCCAAACTCTTGCAAACAGCAGCAGCTGGGAGAGGTTAAGCTTCTTTCCACAAGACTAGATCTTTTGCCTATTAGTAAGGAGCTCACCATGGTAGGCATGATGAGGGATCAAGAAATCCAGGAGAAAGTGATGCCTAGCAGAATATGTTTATGAGACTGACCCTAATGTATCTACGTTTAATGGGATTCAGGAGGCACAGCCAGGGATAAGTAGCAACTCTGCCAATCACCTGAAGAAGAGAGAAGATTAGTAGTTGTGCAATTATACTGATACGTGCCCATTACAGTAGTTAGATGTTCCTGTGAAGTTAACCCACACAAGTGCACAGCACCATATAAAACCCCACCAAAATAACTAACTGAAAGAGTGGAGGGAATCATGTGGGCCCAGATGGCTTGGCCTGCCCCAAGGGGTTAATTGGTTTTGACAAGCTTTCACTCACTTAAAATGGTATTTTCACTTGGAATCCCAGGTGGGGTTGTATTCGCCAACTCAGTCCTGGCCAGAGAATGGAGGATTCAGGGACTGTGTTCACTCACTCACTCTCACACACACACCTGGAGACATTTTCCTTAGTGGGCAATTAAAATCACCCCCTGCCCCCAAAGGCATTCTCTCTCTAGGTCCTTGCTCAGTGCCTACAATGGAAGGCTTGGAGAATTAGAAGAGGGAATAAATAAGAGAAGGGAGCTTGGCAAGTTAGCACAGTGCAGCCTGGAAGTCAAGAAACCCCTCCCGTAGACCACCAGAATCCTGTGAAAGTGAGGAAAAGTAGTGTCACTGACCTGGAATGTGGAGATTAAAGGCCAGAAGGACATTAACAAACAGGTCAGGCAGTTGCTCTGTGGTATCTGAGGGCAGCCCATCTTCAATCACATCCAACAGGAACTGGACAAACTGTGAATTGAGGTGCTCTGTACATGAGGAGAAAAGGGCTTTCAGTATCCGGTGCTGATCAAACACACTACCCTCCCTGATGCAAGACACTGCCTGCTTCTTTTACACTTACGAGCATAAATCAGCTGCAATTTCAGCCACCCAGGAGGTAATGCCCTGGTCACTGGATGGCCAGCTGTGGGGTCTTTGTGGTAGGAGATGTGAATGGCTCCAAAAAAGAACTCTACACATTTCACAGCAGTGCTGGGAGCAGGGCACCCGATGAGCAGTTTTGCCGAGTAAATGCATTCCCAAATTTCTACTCTAGCTACTGTCACAGCAGCAAACCAACCAAGGAACATAAGCATTATGGGCAAGAAGAGATTTATATTCTTGCCCAGTAGTTTAGTCTATTTAACATTAATGCAAATCATTAGTAGTAACTCATTTTAACCTAGCTATTAGGAAAGTGCTGCAGCCCATGCAAACAAGGCCACCTGCAGGAAATAACCACCGGGTTATACTAGGAGAGGAATACATCTTTCTGAAAGCTTGGAGAGATTCATTCTGTGCTCCCCATTTCACTGGCTTCAGAGATTGTGCATCTTTATCATGGAGTCTAGTGAACTGGCTAAGGAGACTCCTACACAAACCTCTCCAACAGCAGCTACGTCTCTCAGGGATGTGGAGAATCCCTCTCTTTACTATAGCGTATGTCCACACTGAAGCGCTGCCGCAGCTGTACCACTGTAGTGTTTCAAGGGCAGACAAGCCCTTAGGCTTCTTGGCAATGTTGGGCCAATGACTCTCCTATGTTGTGCTGGTGCAAAATTGGGAGAGGGAATAGAGGTGGCGTAGGAGGCTTCTTTCCCTCTCCTCCCATGCATGCGGCAGGGAGAATCCCCCTCTAGCACTCTGGAGCGGTCTTGGCCACCAGGAACCGCCCCCCGCAAGATGTCTAGGTAGACGCTTTCCCTCTCTGCAATGCATTCAGTTCTTACCATAGTGGTGATATGGCAGCGGCTCTCCCATAGAGAATATCATAGCCAGAACCAGTGCAGAGTAGCACATCTTTTGATGGTCTGCAAGATAAAACCATAGATCCAGCCATTAATACTCTCAAGTGTCTGCTCCCTGGTTTGAGGTGATAAGGGATTTAATACATATAGGAAGGTAGGCAACTACGCACTCCCTTTTTAAGGGGAATCTCAGCTGTGATGCCTAGAAAAGACATCCAGCCAATTAATGATGGCAAAGCAGAGGAGCATTTCAGGACAGCTGGCGTGCTGCAATACAAAAACACACGTATCTAACTTTATATGTATTTGACTGTATCCCTCTCTACACTGTTCACATCATTTGTAATATTCCAGTGTACACTCTTTGGGACCAGGACCATGTTTTCCTATGTGTTTGAGAGCACCCAGCACAACAAGCCTTGATCCTCACGGGGGCCTGTGAGCACTATAATGATAAAGACATTAACAGCACAGTGAGGTAGCACGGGATAGACTCAGGAAATCTAGATTTAGTTCCCAGTTCAGTTGCCATATTTAATTTCCCAACATGCATTTTTAAAAAAATAAATAAAATAAAAGCAAGCAGCATTTGAGAGGATTTTTGGTTCCCTGCAGCTCTGCCAATGCACCTCAAACCTGATTTACATCACCCCCTATTAGTCTAATCCTGTACTTTTACTCACAAGCACACGCCTAGCTCTGCCAAGGCACCTCTCTTCTGACATATACTGTGCCTGCTAGTCTAATCTTGGACTTCTTGTGAATGTGAGGTCCAGTACCAATCACGTGTTAACCACTAACACAGATGGCATCTCGACATCTGAACCTGCAAGAAAGAGCAGTTACAGACAAAAAGTTCATGAAAGGTGGTAAGAGTTAAAAAGAGGAAACCCATTTTCATCTATGACCCAAGGCAGGGTTTGAATTCACATCTGTAGAGAAGACAGGCCACTACCGTAACTCATGTCAGACTCTAGTCCCTCTCATGTATTTTACACAGAATTTGGAAAATACAGTGTGAGAGACATATAGGGGGGAGCGGGGGGGGGGGGAGACGCGGCAGGGGAGTCTGATGGGCTGAAGTTTCCTTTGATACATATTATTTCTATAGAAACTGCATAATTTATCCAGCTTTGGAGGCTACACTCCTGAACTACACCAACACATCAGCTAAGTGCTCCAGTGGAAAGGGAAGAGGCAAAAGAAGTACGGTGGGAATGAACATGGCAGACATGTTTTCAATCAATTTGGGGATCATAATGAATGTTCTTGGTTTTTCCGTCTTTCTTAAGAGGCTCCTAATAAACATGACAGGTGAATAATTAAAATCTCCCTGTGCCGTCCCTGGACACCTCCAACAATTTATATAATAACTGGAACCAGAAAAGCACCCATCCTTCTAGTCATCTTTAAATAGTTCAATTGTTAATATGTCATAGCTAGGTTTCTTTGCTACTGTGTCTGCATTCTTCCATTTTTAATGGATCAGCTCTGGCTAAGTTGTTTAACGTCACCTGAGACTCCGGCACACAATGCTCAAGACTCCAGGTGTGCATTCTGCTGGCTCTCCAGGATACACTTGTCTCATGCATCAATCTGTCCCACAACCTGCTAGTCTAGCACAATTTGCACTGGCAGTAGCTATACATGAATGCTCCACAGAATCACAACCACGGTCTTGCCTGAATCTTAATTAGCTGGTGTGTTTCAGTAGGGGTTTATAGTAGAACCACACAACAGTGCATATGTCACAATGCAATACAGTATATAGCCCCTCAATTCCATCTGGAAGATTTCAGGAAGTGGAGCATTAATGTTTGTGCAGTGCTTTGGAAGTGCAGAGTGCTAGATAAAGGCTAAATATTATGTTCAGTTACAGCTATCTGATAGGTTTTATTTATATCAGTTGAATAAGTGGCCCAATCCTGTCATATTTTGTTTTGTTTTTTTAAGTTGAACAGAAAGGTACTTTTTACACCTTGAAAATATAGATTTGATAAAAGTTTTTCCATCCAACATATATTTCCATAATGCCATTTACCACAAGAGGCACTCTGTCCCTAATTAATTTCCAAAGCACCTCACCTGATTCCCCCATCCTGCCAGATCTAAACATACCATCTGCGAAGGGTCTTGTGCCATACAGAGTTTGTTCTTGCATGTACAGACTATAATGCTATCACTGGGGTATCTTACTGCCACTGGAATTGACTGAAACCTGGTGATCATTATTGAGTGCAGTAGCTGTATCAGAGAAGAAGGTGCCAAAGAACCTTATACAGTCTAATGCTCCTGAAAAGCAGTCTATACTAATGGTCTTTTACACACAGACTAAGGGAATCCAGTTGAAGCGTGGGGTCAAAATAAACCAAACACCATCGCACACAAGCTGCTTGTCCAGAACTTTTCAGATTGTAAACTCCTTGGGCAGAGAGACTGTGTCTAGGTCAATGATGCTTAACCAAAAATATTACAGCATTATTAAGTTTAAGAGATTACCTGATAGAGGTCAACAGATTGAATGGCTGAGAAGGTAAACTGGGCATTCCTAGTTCGACTCATAATACAAAAATGAGGGACACTCAATGACATTTTGAAAAACACAATTCAGAATGAATCTGTGAAACTGTCTGCTACAAGGTATAACTGAGGCCACAGCTTAGTTTAATTTTAAAAAAAGGACTGGACATTTGTATGGATAATGGGAACGTGCAATTAGAGGCGATGCATAGGGAGAATATGGGGTCGTGGGGGGTCAAGTGACTCCCCAGACTGACCAGCGGGGAGTGGAGAGGGAGAAGTTCTCTGTCCTCTCCCCGTGCCTCTCCCCCTGCACGTTCGGCTGCTCTCCCTGTCCCTAGCAGCTGGGTGTGGAGTAGGACAGAGCTGCTTCTGCCTGAAAGAGCCTGGCTGGGAAGCTCGCTCGCACACCCACACACCTCCCAGCCAGGCTCTTTCAGGCAGAAGCAGCTCCATCCCACTCCCCGCCCACCTGCCAGGGACAGCAGCTGAACGTGCGGGGGGGAAGAAAAGGGAAGGGAAGGGGAGATACAGGGAGAGAAGGATAGAGATTCTCCCCCCCCCCCAGGGGAACGTAGGACAGGGAGAGCGCTGCGGCCCTGGGCTGGGCACAGGGCAGGAGGGATCACTGTGCAGGGGAGACGTGGGGTGGTCACGTGTCCTTCCCTTTAGCTGGTACCCACCCAGTATGGGAAGGCACCAGTCGCCTATCTTCACTACCTGGAGTTGGGAAGAAATTTCCTGTCATAACTGTCCAGGTGTAATGGTCTTACATCCGCCTCTGCAGTATTTGGTGGGGCCCACTGTCAGAGGCAGTATGCTGGACTCTTCCTATGTTCCTACTAAGGCTCTGGTTTGTGCTTGAGCTTTAAAGGCAATGCTAGAACATGAATAAACGCTGACTTGAGAGCAGTGTAATCACTCAATACGGATACAAGTACATGGTTTATTATCAGTATGTTGTACGACAGGCTGATGTTTTGGGGCATTCCAACCCTGCCTAGTCCCCTTCAAGATACTGGACACTCACTGTACCCTCTACAATGCCAGCCATGTGTCGAAGAACTGAGGCAATAATCAATCATGACTATTTTTTTAGGATTGTACCAATGGCCAGATGGGAAAAAAATAGCATTAATACAAATTCTTTTGAAAGAATACAAGGCTGTAATTCAGCTGAGGGGCTCTATTGACATCAGACAGCACGCACACAGCTCAAGTGGTTACAAGGGGCAGTAAGGCATGCTAGTGAATTCCTGCCACAGATTTCTCAAACTCGCTGTGGGATTTTGAAAGAGTCCTTTGCTGAAACATTTTGAAGCTTGAAGGTCTTCATAAACCCTACTCTACCCCACCTCAAAATGCAGCAATGGAAAAGTTGGGCAGGGTAGGTGAGGATCAGTGCTTACTTCATAATGAAAGAGGTGCCACGGCTCAAGCAATTTTTTTAAACTTTCATAACTGACACAGAAGTGCCAGGGCTATGAGCTGCTAGAGGTGCCAGGGCTCAGCCCTGGCACAAGTTAAGCAGCGGTGAGGATTGTCTCCAACGCTCAAGTGAAAAGATTTGACAGTAGAGTTGTATGTATATTGAACTGCAACAAGGGATGGTCATGATTACAGAGGAGATTATCCATCTGTTTTCCTTAGAATTGTTCTGGTTAATTCTGCCTCAATGTGTCTTATTATAAGCCCTTCTAACAACATGTTGATAGATCTGCAAGCCAGCGGCATCACAGGAAAATGACTGTCCGGGAGCAATAAAACCAAAGCATCTGTCAGAAGACCTGGACAGCAGCCAACGTGCTTGCATCAACCCCAAGGTAAAGTGCTTCCTCATCAAAGGCATCCTGGATCCATGCAGAGGGCTTGAGCCTCAAGTGTTCCTCTGTAACTAGTCATGCAGGATCCTGTGGAACTCCTGCAGCCGGCGTTACAGTCCCCAGTTGCTTGAGGGTTGGCATGGATTGCTCTGGCCCCTATCATCCACAAAAGGGATTAGATACTCTGCAATATATCAGACAATGGAGGAGCTGCTATTCTCAAATTCCTAGAGCCAAAATAAGCTTAAGTCACTTCACGATTCAAAGTCATTTCATTCAAGGTACTGTTTGCAGTTAGTTCTCTGTGACAGGAACTTTAGTGTTTAGCTCCAAAATGGTATGTGGATATTTGTAAAGCCCTCCAAATCTATCTTTGGAGGACAGGGAACAAAACACCCTGCAGGTCTGCCGGGGCAAGAATACAGGCCCATATTATCACTTCTCACCACTCACTTTCTCTGTGGCTGGAGTCCTCCTGCTTTACAATGAGCTGCTGTTTAACTGAACTTCCCGTTGAAGTGAATGCATCATCAGCACACGCAGGGGTTTCTGGCAGCACAGGCAACAGACACGTGATGAGGTACACCTGGCATGCATAACACACAGCAACAAAGGATCCAGACACAACTCTGTACAGCTGCCCCAGCTAAAAGCAGCCTCTGCTTCCTGCCATGTAAGCCAGGGCGGGTGCAGCAAGAAAATCTCCTTTAGGCAGAATGGGAGCTTTTCCAGATGTGTTTCTCTGATGCCTACATACTACAGTGCTGCATGGATCAAAAGACTTATACTGGTAGAATGCAGCTGCAGTTTAAAGACATCAGGTGAAGGTTAGGGAGGGAGGGGATACAGAGAATGAGTCTCAGAGTCCAGGTCTACTGACTCAGGCTTGCAGAGCTCACACTATGCCACTAAAAATAGCAGTGTAGGCATTGGGGTTTGAGTTGCAGCTCTGAAGCCCACCCCTGCTCCCTGGACTTCAGAGCATGAGCTCCAGCTTGAGCCACAACATCTACACTGTACTGATGTTTTTAGCACGAGCCCGAGTCTGCAGACCCCGACTCTGAGACTCAGTGATACAGGGTTTTAAAACACAGCGTAGCCATATCCTGGGAAGCTGCAGTGCAGAAGTCCAACAGGAGAAAATGAAAATGTTTCAGTCCCTGCTCCACCTGTCTCCACCACTGTGTTGCTTTGTAGTTGCCCAATAGTGAAGACAGATTATGCTGTAGGGAAGCCAGATTCCACCAGAAGAGCTATAGGACGACCCCATTCTACAAAGAAAGCTGAATACTTGTCAAACAGGATTATGATGCTCCACTCACATGGAGCTCAGCAAGGATATGCACAAGTCAGCTGCTGTCGGAGCTGGACACTTCCATTCTAAGTGAACCAGATTGAATTTCTAGGTTAGCAGCACTGAGAGCCACAAAGCCCCTGGGAACAGTGACCCCTCTGGCCAGTTAATGAGCAATGCCAAGGGGCTCCAAAGGAAGGGATGGCCAGTCTACCTTAACTGCACAGATGGAGGGCGGGGAGAGGCTGAATGCTGCAGCCTGTTTGAGCATGCTGCACCACTGCCCTAGTACTGAATATAGCACAAAAACATCCGCCTGGAGACAAACTTTATGAATTAGTGATGGATGCAAGAGAAAGTTTATTTTTAGATGGCAGCAAACCAGGAGTAACCTTGAACTGGAGGCGAGCATCCTGCTATAGCAAACAATCAGAGCTCCAGCTCCAAGAATTTCCAGTTCAGGCAGAAAGAAATGCAATGTGTCATACTCATTGTTAAGGCTATGTTTTAGTCACGGGTATTTCTAGTAAAAGTCACGGACAGTAAACAAAAATTCACAGGCCTGTGACCTGTCCGTGACTTTTACTAAAAATACATACCGTGACTAAAACTTGGGTGAGGGGGGAGCGCTTGGAGGGGGGGGCAATCTGGCAGCAGTCCGGGTACTGGGGGAGGGGGATCAAGGTGACCCAGGACCCCTTCTGGTGCTGGAGGAGAGGGGGGCTATGCCATGGTGCGCGGCCCGGGACCCCTGCTGATATAGGGGCCAGGCTGTGGCACGGACCCCCACTGGTACTGAGGGAGGGAGGGCCAGCCCAGGACCCCCGCTGGTACTGGGGACGGAGTTGGCATGGCTCCCTACCCGGCTCCATGTCCCTGCAGCTCCTGGGCCAGCACCAGCTGCTGCAGAAGTCACGGAAAGTCAAGGATGGAATCTGTGATTTCCGTGAGAGACTCTCAGCCTTACTCATTGTGTATGACTGATAAGCCAATGTAATTTAAAGAGAAAGTTTATATTGTTTAAGCATAATGAACTGAGTCCTTGCTGTATTAATCCAATATGTATTGTGCTGCTCCAAGCTTAAAGCATTTTTCAATACTCCCCTTTTGAAATGCATAACGTCAGAGTCTAAGCACAGAGGAGGGCAGAGGGCACCGCATTAGGCTCAACCCTCATTCCCCAAGGCCAGAAGGAAACATTGTGATTATCTTAGTCTGACCTCCGCTATAACACAGGCCAGAGAACTTCGCCAAAATAATTCCTAGACCAGATCTTTTAGAAAAACACCCAGTCTGAATTTGTCTAGCTTCAACTTCCTGCCACTGGACCATTTGGCCACCAAATTCGCGACATCTGTTCTTTCCATTACACAGACTGCTTGGCTGGTATGGGCAGCCTGTGAGTTAGAGACACAGTAAATTCCATGACCGCATCTCTCGGAGGCAGCTTGTGTGGAATTTACTTAGCTCCAGGGAAATGGATGTGATGGTCTTTGTTCCAAACTGAAGGATAACAGCCCTATTAGTCCCTTTGGAAATCTTGGTCCTAACTCAGAACATAACAGGTGATGCTTCTGCAGGTTTCATAATCAGCCGGAACTTGTCCAAGAATTTAAATTTTGCCCAAACATCTCCTTGAAAGATAGACTCCAAACCAGGGTACCTGTGTAACAAGGGGAGACTGACTCCTCATTCACTGAGTAGAAAACTACCAGGTTATCACTGCATATTAACACCACAGGAGCCTGGATGGGGCACAGGTTGGGCTCAAGGTATTAACAATGAGAGAGACTTTCACTTAAATTACTGATTCTAATCTAGCCCAAGTGGTCAATGACTAAAAGCTACCACCACATGATGGACTGTTCAGTGGGCCCCCATTTAAAGTGAGGCAATGGGTTCTCAATCCAGTTTCTAACGGGCAAAGTATCAACATTAAAAAACAAAAACACACCACTGCAATTGACAGCTGACCATCTGACTGTTTCAGTAGAGAGACTAGGAATGAACTGACAACAGAGACTGCCTTCCCTTCTTATGCCAGAGGTGGTTCCTCCAGGGCAAGATTTAGGCATATTAGCAGTGAAGTGTGGAAGAAGCCTACACTGCTGTTGCTTGCATCATACCTGTAAGCATAGGGCACCAGTCTCCAAGTTTGAGAGTCAAACACTTTTTACAAGCAGTAGTTCCACTATAACCCACTCTCCAATGCCTGCTACCAGTCTTTGTGATGAGGGACTGTATAGTGTGTTTGACAGAAAACGGAATGACGAAGAGCAGCAGGAATATGCAAATTAACCCGCAACATCAGCTCTGTTATGATGAAGAGACCACAAGAAAATGTCAAGAGGACCTACTTTGGAATAGATGGGGGAGCAGGAAAGGCTCCAGGACTCTGAATCAACAGCTTTGGAGTGCTAGGAAATGGTTAATTTTAGATCATTTGGATTTGGCAGCAGCAGCAAGAACAAGCATTTTATAAACAGCTTCCAAATAAAAAAAGCATTTTAGGTATGAGAAGAGAGGGGTGGAAAGGGATATGTTTAATGCACTCCAGTCACATGGCTTTACATCTCAAGCTGCTCTAAAGGCACAGGCCTCCAATCTTCCACACAAACATCCCAGCTACTAAACTAATTTTACATTTTAAATGTCAGGCCCTTAATTTCCTGAATGGGAGCAGCTCAAACCCAGTGGAACAAGCTAGTTGTAAATACACAGTCGCCATCTCAGAGAAAGCCCCAAATTTAAGGGGATGAACTGAACAAGTTTTGATAACAAGCAGCCCCCTGCCAAGGATCCATAGGGCACGCTATGTCTCTGACCATTCCACAGTTTCTCATCAGTGCACTCCTCTTAGGCTTAGTCTACTCTTAAGAATTAGACTCACCAAGCTATGTTGCACAGGGCTGTGTAAAATGTCCTGTCCTGTGTGATGTATCTAGATTGACATCACTCATGGTGTAGATGTAGCTAGGCTGATGGAAGAAACTAACACCTCTTTGAGAGGTGCATTATATACATTGATGCAAACACTCTGTGTCAATGCAGGAAGCATCTACACTTGAGTGGCACAGATGCCGAGACTGCAGTGTAAACATACTCCAAGATAGGCTCTGGGCCTCCATTTTGCTCAAGGGGAGCCCTGTGGCCCTTCTACTCTGAGACTGGATCCCCGGCTTCAGGATGCTTTTCTCTCAATGACTCCTTAGCTCGGTGCTCAGAGAAATGGATTAAAATAAGAGTCCATACACAGGAATCTTACCTGTCTCGCTTTCCCTTGCTTAGGTAGGTAGGCCTCACTTATTATTGGATTGGGAGACTGCCTGCATGCTGGCAGCTTTGCTTCTGTCAGACAGCATCTTCCTTACTGCCTGCCCCACAGTGGAGCTCAGGAGACCCAGATTAGAGAAGGCTCCCGCACTGTGAAGGGCACATTACTAACAGAAGCCCCTTAACAACTGTGTCTTTGCCTCAAGTCCCAGTCACCTGGCCTGTTTTCATGGGTATTGCTCCTTCTCCAAGCTTAGGCAGGGGAGGGACTATGGTCAGATAAGTCATCTCCCAGCCACATCCCAAAAAGTTAGTGGTTTGGTTGAGACAAGGTGAGCGAGGACCAACTCCTATGGTCTGGTTGTCAGGCTCCATTGTATCTTCACGGCAGCTCCATTCACTTGCTGACAGTTCCTGGTAGCCCAATTACCAATCCCAAACATGGCTACATGACACACACGCTAACCCTCTGACTGCCTATTCCCTGCTTCCAGAGAATCTCTCTAGACAGACTTTAACCCTTTGAGACCAGGTAACAAGCAGCACAAGATTAAACTGAGTCACAAAAAATAACATTTCCTAAGAATAATGCATAAGCCTTCCATGTTCTCCACACCCTTCACTGAAGACAGGCTGATCTAATAGTGGTCTCAGAAAAGAAAAGGAAGATCAGAGATAGCTTTCTGGCTTGCTAAGGTGAAGTATAGTGGAATAGCAACCTGAGACCTGACTGCTGGAAAGCATAAAAGGCTGTTTACAATTAAGGTACTGACCGGCATTGCTACTGCTTCTCATTACAAAATGTCACAGCTTTTCAGAGTTAATTGCTCTTCCTCCTTAGTCCCAGAGAATCCGGAGATAGCAGAATTACCGAAGTCTACAGTAAGAAAATTAACCACTTCACTGATATGCCAGGTGCTGGTAACTGGCTCTCTGGTCTCCTACTCCTGTCATTAGTGTTGAAGCTCTGTGGTTGGCCTCAGGCAACTACCCTTTACATCTCAACTACCCTTTACATTCCCACTCATTTGTGTGCACCCTAGCCTACGCTGAAATTCCATAAGGTCTGGCAAGAGTGGCCTTACATCCAAGGGACGGGAAGTAGTAGTATGGCTGAGATCTTAACCTGGGTGTACTACCATTTCTATAGTGTCCATCAGCAGAGTATCCCGCTGCTGATCAGGTCAATTAGATCTGCTTAAACGGGCAGTTGCTTGACGAGTCTGGGGACCACATGGATGGAACTTTTAAAAACATTTTAAAGTAAACCAATCATCAAGCCCCCACTGCCCTCAGAACCCCGGTTAAACGAGAAGAGAAAAAAGTGAAGGAAAAATGGCGTAACAGTAAAGGCCACACAACCTATTACAGATAGGACCTGTTCAGTACAGACTATTCTGTTTAAGCAGTATTAGCAGCTGGTTAAGTGCTGAGTTGCCCTTAATTCATTATTTAAATCCTATGGAGGGAGAGGTTTGAAAATCTGTCATTTGGGTCAGACCAGAGTCTATTTTTGACCTGTATTTATTACAACCTCTTAACGCTCCCTCTTGCATTAGAGAAACCTAGCTAAATGGAGCTTTTCCACCGAAACCAACAGGAAGAGACAGGGCAGGTTTCTGAAGGGAATATGTACATCAAATAGGAAGGAGTCAGGAGAGAATCAGCCTGACAGCTGGAAAGGCAGAATCCTTGGCAGCGGCGTAGTTCTAGTGCACGTAGAGTGAGACTATGTTGTGTAGTGCCTTCAGGAGTGACGGTGAGAAATAAGTCACCCTTCTGTCCTTGGTTTTAACTGCACACCATGCCCTAGTTCAGCTGTCAGCCCACCGCTCCACACCACAGAGCTAGACAAGTCTAAGCTAGACAGACAGACTTTGGAAGCTGCCTGATCCTCTTCCTTTCAGGGCTCCTTTTCATTTCCATAAGGATAAGGACTGACATTCCCGTTATTCCCTCCCAGCTCAGTAGGGTTTTTAGAGTTACATCTGATACAAAGGAGGACAGAGTCCATTGCTCCATTTCCACACAGCTTTAATTAATGCTTTCCTTCTCTGGGTTGCATCTGACAGTTCACAAAGGGGAGAGGCAGGCAGACTGTGACAGTGTCCTCACGTCCTGCACTGAGGCAAAAGAGAGCCACGCTCAGCTTGGGAAAGTGAACAAGCTCTCAGGGGAGTTTCCAGCTGTAAGGTTTATTCTTTGGTTTTTTTAAGAGGCAGCAGCAGCCTAGAGGGGCTTGTTAAACAGTTTTATTTGTGTTTCACATAGAAGCACCACCCATTCCCTTAATTAAGCTGTACATATTGACACATTAGCTTCACCTCTCCCACCCCCTCTCGCCCTGCCAGCCCCTGGTAAGGAGGGGTTGTTTTCAGCTGTCTAGTTTCAGGTAGTAGATGAGAAAGTCAGCAGAATAAACCAGCTTTAATAGATTAGGAGCGCACCTCGAAGAATATTGAATCCAGTGCATTTGAAACAACCTATAGTGAGAGCCCTACACACCAGAGCCAGCCCATTCCTGTCATTGCAGGATGCTTTCATTTGCAACCAGTTCTCAGCTATGCTCAGGCTATACGAGGAATCCGAATCCAGCTGACTTCAGAGGGAGGGAGAGTATGTGTGTTCCCAGGGCAATGGTGCTGATGACCCCAGTGAAGCAGGTTTTCTGTTAATCTTAATGAAGTGTCAGCTTCTGTATCGGTCCTTTACCCGGGAGCCAGGCACACAGCATGCATCCAGAATGTGCTCTGTATGGCACTCACTCATACACCACCTCCTGCACGCATTCCTCTGAGGGACAGGTTCAAGGTTTCCACATCCCCATTCCTATTTTCACCAGTGCATCTGAAAGGGGGAGACCACCACCTTCAATTCCAGATTGGCAGGTAAGAGCGTTGCTATTATCCCCTTAGCAGCAGGCCCAGACCACTCACTGGGGAGGGAAATCTCATCTTAAAAGGCCAAGAAAGTTGAAGAAATCCTCACAGTTGCAGGCCTACAAAAAAAAAGAGGGCATCTGCACTGCACAGCTATCAGGCACTTTTCTCTTAAGAACGCAAAAGAGAGCAACTGCAGAAGAATGGTTTACAATAGTGCACGCGCTTACACACACACAGTGATGGGATAAACTAAAGAAAGGAAGAGTTACACTTAGTAAAGTGAACTGTCACACTGATGAGATGTGTCGGAAGGGGTAGACGCTCCACTGCTTGCTCTGAAAACTTGACTGGACAAGTGGCCAGGAGGTATAGTGTCAGGAACAATCCTGCCTTGACACCTAGCGTTGGTGGAATGGTTGATGGGATTTATCCCATCTTTAGCTTCTCGGAATCTCACGTGTTTAAACCCCTGGCAGAGTAACTCCTGACCCTAATGAAGGACTAACAGAAGGAGAGAAGACCAGTGAAAGGATCTACGTCTACACACTCTGCACTAACCGGAAGCCTCAATATCACCATCCATTAGTCATTGGTGACACTAAATGAGCAACAAGACTAATCGCAAGGAGGGTTATTCCATTTTAACCAGTAACATCTCTCCAGTCATCAGCAACGGATGTACACTTAGCAATGGGGTGAAAAGGGTGGTGTACAGAGACAAAGCCTGCATGAAAGAGGCCAGATTTCTTCCTCAAGGATCTGTATGCATCCTCCATTAACAGCACGAAACAAACAAAGCTGAAAGACTCTTAAAGCAACACTTGACAGAAATAAATAATAAGCTGAAATGGTATTAATTTATGCCACTTCCTGCGTAACTGTACATTCAACAGCAAGAATGTGGGGTGCTATAATATAGAAGGTATTTATTATTTATTTAGCCCTAAATCAAAGGATTAAAACCAAAGCTAGTTTTTATAAGGTTTCATCAATTTGATACTTATTTTAAAATATGTGTATGTCTCCCTTAGAATGCTTAGGGCACATTGAACTAGAAGCTCAGGATGGGCTAGAACTCCAAAATTTAAAATTCCCCAACAGCATGTAACCTTTCTAATGGAAACCCATGCCCCTAGGGAGTCACATCTAGGAGCAGTCCATAACCACGGCTCACCTTGTGTATGAGTCTGCATGTCACGAGCCAGCTCCATTGGAAGGACAGAGTTAACGAGAGTGGAGATAATAGCAGCATCCAAGTTGCACATTGCTCCAAAGCACTTCAGCAACAGCAGCCGCAATGGCACTCGGTGTTCCTAGAAAGACAGGAATCCTTCCAATAAGGCAAAACCACAATTGAGTACTCAGTTCAAGATTGAAGCCAAGCAGGAAGCTTGCAAGTCCACACGTGCTGTGACCAATGCAGGTGAGTGAGCAGAAGCGCTAGGCAGCCCAAAGTTTCAACCCAGTATCAGATATGGTACAGATCTTTCCAGTGTACAAGTTGATCTTGCCCCAATACCAGCTTTTAAAAACTGTACAGATTTTTTTAAAAACTCATCTTTGTGATGGGATCAGCTTCTAATTACTGTACTACTGATGCTAACAAAGGGTACAGGGCAGCAATAGCTCACATCTGAAATACTGTGCATCTCATCCGCAGTTTGACTGTTGTGACAAGACAAATGGAGAGCCTAGGGTGTAAGATCCTATTTTGGCCCCACCAAAACCAGGCCTGATTCACTCTGAATGCCTGTGCTTCTTACAGGGATGCAGAGCTTTCATGACCCCGGGGGCAGATACAGTGCTCCTAGGAAACCTATAGCTTGCAACACCCCTGTTTACTTAGGGAGTAATCATAGTGAAGTGCCTAGTGCAGAACTGAAAAGGAGTTTCAGCTCCTCAAGATCTATCAGGACCTATTAAAATCTAAACAATTTTTCAGCATCTCTGATAATTAATGAAAAGGATCTTGAAGGGCTGCTATAAATTGTCAGGTTTCACGCCGAGAGAATGGATTTTTAATCAGAAGGCTTTGAGTGCACAAAGCAGAAATTGCACCGTCAAGACTCTTTTCAAGGCAGTGGTTCTGCTTGATCCTGAAGCCCACCCTCAACCTGAGAGGAGCCCTGAGGCTAAGCATCACCTGATATCACTCCAAATACCAGCCAACAAACTGGTCAGAGAGATCAAAAGAAACCTAAAAGAACGGAGAGAGGAATCCTGGCACCAAGTGTCATAGGTACTAAAGTCCAATGAGTAACTGTTCCGCTCTCCATATAGTCATTCATCCTGTGAAATCACGTTCACAGAGCATACCATGGAGAGCAACAATGCACTGGGAAAGCCAGCAGACTCCTGTACTCCTGACTGGGCTTCCCAGTTCTCTCAAATATGTTGTGGCCTCTTCCATAGCCAAGCTCTGGGTTTATACAGAGCAATGTTTTATTAAAAGCGGATTGCACGGTTTGCTGTGCTGTGGCTGGGGACTAAGGAAGAATCTCCTATCCATGCCTAAGTGCTACCGCAGTGAGCCTTAGAAAGGGAATGGGGTAGAGAAATATTTCTATAGGCACAGAAGGCAAACTCCACACTTCTTCCTCTGAACATCAATTTCCTTCCTCAGTCCCAGGGCTCTTCCTCACAACCCACTTTCCTAATCAGAGCTGTTTACTAATGTAGAGCCATGCATCAATTAAGAGAGGAGAAACCACAGCCTGTCAGCTTTCCCAAGGCATTCTTGGAAATCCTTCCTCTAGACTATAGTAGGGCTGCTGCTTCTGTGGAGCTAAAAAGAAAGCTGCAATCTTTACCGTTCCGACTGCTTACAGGTACAGTACTAAATACTGCTCCTGAAACTAGACCCAAGTCCTACCTCCTCATTGTCCAAATAAGCTCTGCACAACCCACAAGTATAATGCACAGTTACCTAAGTGTGCAAGAAGGATTTTCTGAAACTCAGTCTAGTTCAGACAGTAAAAACTGTCCAAACAGGGAAAAGTTTTACATACATTCATGCTTGTTAACCCTTCTCCTTTGGGTTTACAGGGAAACCTTCAATAGAAGATAGGAAGAATCCAACACCTCTTACCATCTGATAATATGCCACAAGGGACAGGACTGATTCAAACTCATTCTTTTTGCACATTTTCTTGCAAACATCAGGATCTGCATCTGTCTGGAAACACAATCGAACAAGTGAGATTGTTGGCATATTGGAGAAGCCAAAGGGTCTCTATCAGGAACACAGAGGCCCCAAGTCAGGCTGGCCATTCAGCAGGATAAAGAACTGTTCCCATCTCACCAGTTCCTCCAACCCCAGGACTTCAGTCCCCACAGCCCAACCACCCTACAAAGAAATTAGGAGGGAAGCACTAAGACAGTGCAAGGGGAAACAGCTACCCTAGAGATTCCATATCAAAGTGAACTCCTGGAACTGCCTCAGTGCCAAGCAGAGTCTCTCCCTCCGTGACTTACATGCTGAAAGCATCTGAAAAAGGTGATCCATGAAGGGTTTTGAAAATACTGTTTGTGCTGCAGTTGCACCCAGAAGCCCCAGTCAGGGCTGGGCTTGTCATGTTGAGTGCTGTACATGTACACATGCACACGATGCCTGCTATAATCTATAACCATTTTGGTTATGCCTGTATTGTCTGCCTCAAACTTGGCAGATCTCACCCTGCAGAATTAGTGGGGGGAGGGACGAAACATGGAGGAAGCTGGATTAAACCCATCTGATGAGCTGTATGTTTTAGGGCTGGTCTTCACTTAAAAATTAGTTCAACCTAGCTACGTCACTCAGGGCTATGAAAATCTTCATGCCTTAAGTGCTGACGTAGCCCCTATTGTGGATGCAGCTAGGTGGACAGAAAAATTATTCTGTCAACCTAGCTACTGTCTCTTGGAGAGATGGACTGAGGACATCAACAGAAAACCCGCTCCTGTTGACATGGCAAGCATCTACACTAAAGCACAGCTGTAGCTCCATAGATGTGCTGCTTTATCGTCCGCAGTATAGACGTGTCCTTGGAGAAGCAGGTGAAACTCATGCGCTTCAGAATGAATTAAGAGTTAGGACCTTCTACGTTGGCCTTCACACCGTGCTTGCTGGAAGCCATGTTTTCAAACAGCCCCAACAACACTTTTCATGCAGTTTAAAGGCCAGCATGGGCAGGGCAAGGCAGTGTTAGCACGTTGGTAGGGCTTAGGATAGAACACTGACATTGTTTGGCCTGTGCATGCTGGCCAGCCAAATCATGAAACAAGTTTCCAATGGAACAGTGTTCAACTGAGCTTGCAGTGCATCTGGAGAGGAGGTTTTTGGTGGCTATTTATTTATTTACTTTTTAAAGATGGGTGAATAAAGAACTTAGCACTGTAAAACATGGGTGGATGATAATTTTGCAAGTTGGATTTAAACATGGTTCCTAAGCATGACAGACCCCAGGCAGACAAAGCCTTATTCAGAATCTTGCAACTTAAGTCCCAGGCTGCATTACAGTAGATATACATACATATGGTAGGGCTTGTTTAACACACGTTATTAATAAATGGAAACATAATCCCTTGAACATCTGTCCGAAGATTTCACTAAGGGCTTGTCTACAGGGTGAGTTAGAGCGGCACAACCCAGGGTATGACTCTACAATGCCCCAGCTTGCTCCACTGTAACTCACTGTGTGGACACTGCTATAGAGCAGCAAAAGTCCCACAGTGTGCCTTAGCGTACTATGCTTTCAAGTCATACTCCAGGACCCTTATTGCACTGTAGCAGTGACCAAACAGCGACTTACTTTGTGGCAAGCTGGTGCACTGTTGAATCGCGCCTGGCTTGCCAAACACTAACGCTCCACACAGATAAGCCCTAAGGAAAGAACATTGAGAGAGGAAATCTACAAGGGGATCTCAGCTTCACTAAACCTACTTAAGAAAGCAACCCACCAGAATACGGAGCAGCTCTTCCAAATAGCAGCAGATGACATTTTCATCCTCATAGAGTGCCCAGCTGCGCTGCTGGGCATCTTCTTTGTGCCTGGCCAGATCTGCAAAGATCACCTCAAGCCGCTGCTCATCATGGCAGATCTGCCCCGAAGGCAGCCCAGAACTCAGATTCTGCAAGACGACAAAAGAAATACCAGTAATAGGGTTCCTGATACACAGCAGTTTTTTGGAGAGTAACTGTTTCCACAGGTATCCTTTGCCTCAGTCCTGACAGGTTACTTCATTCAAACAACAACTGGCAACAGGTGGACAGCGAGTTTAACACCCCCACGCCCACCCGCTGCTTCAGCTTCCAAACACTGTTTTCTGGTTCTCTCCCCCTTCCATTCTTGCAAAGATAATGCAATTACTGAATCAGTGAAAGCAGGCTCCAGGAATGGTGCAGAGTCAGAACTCATCTTTACATCTCCAAAACCTTGACCACAATGCTGGGGAGGCAGTATTGCTTTCAGAGGGTATGAAAATCATGCTTAGTTCTCCTTAGAGGCTCCATTGCAGAAATGTAAGGCTGGACACCAGAGCAGCTGGTTGTCTCAGTTGGATCAATGAGAAGCCTAACATCTGATCAGCTCCAGAAAACATTCTTACAGCCATGGAAATTTATACCTGGGGGTTGCACAGATCAGATAATTATAGCTTAGTACATAAAAATCCTTCCCTCTCTGTTAACAGGAAATGGGAATGCCACGTGTCTGCAAAAGAGCACCTTTTGTCAGTGCTTTGGAAAGACACTGCTGAGTGGAGAGGTTTATGCATTTTCCATCAGAGGAAAAATAATCTACAAACTAGCTTCTACTTGTTTTGACCACCACAATGTCAATTTCAAAATATTTACGGGGAAAAAACCAACAAGCCACCACACTGGTGGTACCACCTAAAGTGTCAGCTTACTTTCCATTTTCACTTTCCTAACATATAGCAGAGTAAGAATACTACTTTCCTTCCCATCTGAGCAGCTCAACACATTTTACAAATATTAGTTTAACTTCACACCACCCACTTGGTTGTATTATTCTCAGTGTACAAATCCAATGCCATAAGAATAAGATCACCTTCCTCCTAGATGCAGGTACTAAGCACATGAGATGTCTAAGCACATGGGTGGGCACCCTCTGAACTGAACAGGATAAATGCAGACTGCCAGGCCAAGAGCAGTAAGAGAAACTGCTCTGGCACTGGACGCATACCATACGACAACCTGGATTACTGGAGCCAGGTCAATCAGCAGTGTGCATAGTTCTACAAGTCACAGTTTTGTCCCACAAAATTGAAAGTTCAACCAGCAGTTTTTTGGATGTGATCCCACCAATACAGTCGTCATTTTTCCTGGACTCTGAACTGGCAGATTTTAATTTCACCTGCCAGTTTTGTCAATCATTAACAGATGAGTTCATATGAGTACAGCACTTTGAAGATGCTAAAGCTCAGTAAGTGTTAAGTATTAGGATTGCTGCCTTCTGGATTAACCTGTGCAGGAATCAATTCCTCTCAATTTGCTTAGGCTCTGCTTTTCTTTAAATAGCCAAGTGAGATGACAGTGCACCACAGCTTTATGAGTTTGTATGTAGTCATAAAGATCAGTAAATCTTACTTTCAGAGCAGATCTCTCTCTTAGATCACTACTATTAACGTGTCTGTAGCATTTCCCATGTGCAAAATGCTGCACGCACACACAAAACCCACAAGAAGGCTGAAACCTTGCCCTGAAGAGCTTACATGCTTGAGACAAAACAGAGAGATGGAAGGTAGGGGACAGATTAACAACTAAAGAGAAAGGTGGCCAGGTGACAGCCAGCCACATCCTAATAGAATTTTATATACCACTTTTTTTCTGTAAATGAAAGTTTACCCTACATCTTGGCTATAAGCTAACTAGTTTGCTGCGGCTATCATGGTAGAGGAGTGCCGTAGAGAGGGGTCTGAATGAGGAGAGGGTATTGTCTTTGACGATTAATTCAGGGAGAAGATTCTATGATAAAGGGGGAGCACTGAAGGTATTGAGATGTCCGAGAAGAAGTGGAGAATGGGTCAGGTTGGAAGGGTACAACACCAGAAGAGGTAAGAATAGACTATCAGAAGGGGAAAAATTATTCAGGGCCTTGAAGGCAAGAACAAGAAGCTTGAACTTGATGAAATGGAGGGAGGAAGCCAGAAGAGGTTCAAAGATGGAAGTGACCTGGTCAGATTGATGGGCCACATTGATGAGAGAAAGGAACAAAAGGGAGTGGTTTACGAGGGAGCAACAAATATTGCCCTTCTCTGTGCAATGAGAAAAGAGATCCCCCCCCACCATGTCGTCACTATTTAAATTTGGGAACAATTTATTTTTCATTACACATATGATACAATGCGCACCGGGCCACTGACTCAAGAGAGACAGGTGAGGCGAAGAACTGAATCTAGTCATAACTTCGTTTTTGCCACTTATGCAGCACCTCAGACAGTAAAACCTTTGAGAAGTAACTCTCATTAGAAACCACAGCAGCACAAATTCATATTAGAGAAGAGAGCAGAAATCTTTTTAAAATAAAGCACAAATGCAGCCCCGTTCATCTCAAAGCATGCACTGGTAGCTGCCATAAACACTTCAAAGCGTCAAAGAACGAGCTATTGCCAATGCAGCTGAAACCCAACAACCCTGAACTGAAAACTTAAGTGCAATGTTTAAGCTGTTTTAGAGAGACACTTGTTCATAATTTGCTTAGTGGAATTTGAGGTGTGAACTAATTAGGACTTTTTTTTACTACATAATTGAAGCACTGAATCAACATGTTCTTGTCGCTGTTAATTACACAATCTTTGTCAGGCTGAGATAATGAAGGAGGGAACGTGTTGGTTTAACTTTATCACAATCCACCGCATGCTCTTGAGAAAGGCATCTTGGGACACTGTGGAGGGAGGAGTGGCCAGCTAGATTACCAGCAGGCTGGTGTGAGACAGAGGGTGACTGTCAGAAACACAAAGCACAATCTGATTACAGCAACCATGCTAAACAGTGATTTAAATCACAGAATCAGAAGGTAGATGGAAGATACCTACTTGGTCACATCCTTCCCTTTGCAGGTTGGTTTCTTTCAGCACAAGCTCAGATGCTTTGGCTAGCCCATTTTCAAGTGTCCCAAGTGATGGAACTTCATTGGGAGACTACTCTACATCCAAGGGCCAGCCCCTGTGAGGGGGTTAACTGTGGCCAGTATCTTAGTAGGTGTCCAGAAATATGCAGGTCTGCTCTTACTAGAGTTCACAGTCAGGATGCCATTTTAAATCGTCTGCTTGTTTTGATGATTAACTGAGGCTCTTCTTGGGCTCTCAACACTCAAATCTATGCCTTTACAATCCCCCCTCCACAGGCTTTCCAATTCCAGTGAACATAAATTTGCTAATGGACATGAATAAGATCAATCTCCTAACAAAGTGCTCCAATCTGACTAATAGAACCATACAGTGTGCTGTCTTAATGGAATCTCAGCACCAGTCTCATCTCCCCCAGCCCCAGCAATGAGGTCTGGTCTCTGCTTATTAAGCAGCTTGGCAACTATTACAGCCCTGCAGACACTCCATGAGGTCATTTCCAGGAATCAGACTGTTACTTGGGAAGGCAGCGGACACCTTCAGTGAGTGGATGTAACTGTTTTCATAATGAAATTTACTTTTCATTTGTTTGTTGTTTTTAACAAAACAGCTGGTCCCCTCCAAATAGAAGGAGAACCATACACCACTGCAGGGCTTTCATTTCTGCTAAACAGAACAGGATTATTTTCAGAAACTTGTCTCTTGCCACCTCACTCCCACTGCTAACAAACAGATTGTCGATTCTGGTCTGCAAAGCTGTTCTTCCTGCTTCTTCCTCCTGTTTTTGTTCCTTTTCGACTTCCCCCTTCTCCCCAAGCCACCAGTTCTGGAAAATCACTGGTGCTTTGAGTACAAAAATCTTCCCAGAGACTCCCCTCCAGATCAGCATACAGCAGCTCTTCAGGAGACACACAAAAGGGACTCTCCTGTATTTCACTCTTTGCTATTATAACAAAGGCTGCCCTCCAGCCTTCATTTACAAGAGAGGGGTAAACCCCCTCAATAAGTAGCAGCTAATGCAGAGAAGAGCTAGTCTCCTCAACAGCTCTCCCCAGGAGACTCTAGTCCAGATTAACAGAGACACTTAATTTAATTTATTGAGCCAAACTCTCCAGGGTAACCTCTCTGAAAAAAACGCTTTCATTTAGGAGCGAGTTTTTCTCCCTGGCTGGGCATGTAATAATTAAAGAAATCTTCACTGGAAATATAATCCTGTTAGAGAGCAAGATTGTACTGCAGAGAGGCAGAGTCTGGTGCGTACAGATGTGCAAGTGTGTCACAGGGAGAGAAGAGAGGAGTTACTTGGCTTTCGACCACCACATTAGCTGCGCTTCAGTAACATCTTCCAGACTTCGCCTTTCAGGTGTTCCAGCCATCTATAGGCCAATAAACATTCACTCCACAGATTTATTCAGCAGCAGATTTCTCTGGCTGATGGCAACCCTTGATCAAGAACGGCAAATGAGAAGATGGTGTTCTTAAGGGGTCTGGCAATGACTTCTCCAAACCGGGCTACTTCTGTAGCAATTTATGAGCAAAAGGCCTCCTAAGCCCTAACAACTTTCAAAAAATATTCATGCCCTCTCTTAGTGAGATATTGCAAAAACCTTATTTGGCCTGTGCCAAGAACAAAGCTGCTGTACAAGTGCCTCTCAAGTGTTCACACTCCTGAGCTCCCCATGCTCCCGAACAAGCAAGGGGAACTAGCCTCCCTTACAAGTCTGCAAAAAGCTAAGGGCATGGCTATGCTTGCAAACTTAGAGTGCTTTGAGTTAAACCAGCCTTTGTAGAGTGCAGTAGGGAAAGCGCTGCAGTCTGTCCACACTGACAGCTGCAAGCACACTGGTGTGTCCACATTTGCAGCACTTGCAGCGGCATTGGGAGCAGTGCATTGTGGGCAGCTATCCCACAGAGAACCTCTTCCCATTCTGGCACTGTGGCTTGTGGGAAGGGGATGGGGGGGCATTCTGGGTTCTGTCCCAACGCCCCGTGATGCATCAGTTCACATCCCAGAAATCCCTCTGCTTCTGTCCACAATTGGTGCCATCTTTCAACTTTTTTGTACTGCACGCTCT
The DNA here is from genome assembly GCF_965152235.1 of Eretmochelys imbricata. Classification (NCBI taxonomy): domain Eukaryota; kingdom Metazoa; phylum Chordata; order Testudines; family Cheloniidae; genus Eretmochelys; species Eretmochelys imbricata. Next base: position 24,331,942 of record NC_135578.1, read on the forward strand.
ATCTTCCCTTTCGGTCTGCGGGAATGGAGCCCGAACTGCTGAGGAATATGCTGATGAGTCTCGCCAGCATATCACGTTTGGCAGTCAAGTTACTCCTTAAGATCCAAAGTGACAGTGAGGACTCGGACGATAATATCGACTCGAATAACGCATACGATACAAGACTGCTTGTGACATTCATGGACATGCTCACCACCGTGGAATGCTGCTTTCGGGCTCGGGAAACAAGCACTGAGTGGTGGGATCACATCGTTATGCAAGTCTGGGATGACGAGCAGTGGCTGCAGAACTTTCAGATGAGAAAAGCCACTTTCATGGGACTGTGTGAGGAGCTCACCCCCACCCTGAAGCGCAAAGACACAAGATTGAGAGCTGCCCTCATGGTGGAGAAGCAGGTGGGTATTGCAATCTGGAAACTGGCAACTCCAGACAGCTACTGATCAGTCGCTAGCCAGTTTGGAGTGGGGAAGTCGACCGTTGGAATCATGTTGATGCAAGTTTGCAGGGCCATTAATCACATCCTGCTCAGCAGAACCGTGACTCTGGGTAACATGCACGACATTGTGGCTGGCTTTGCACAAATGGGTTTCCCTAACTGTGGAGGGGCAACAGATGGGATGCATATTCCAATTTTGGCACCAGCCCACCTAGCCTCCAAGTACGTTAATCAGAAGGACTATTTCTCTATGGTTCTCCAGGCGCTTGTGGATCACTGTGTGTGTTTCATTGACATTAACGCAGGCTGGCCTGGAAAGGTGCATGACGCATGTATCTTTCGGAACACTGGCCTGTTCAGGAAGCTGCAATCTGGGACTTTTTTCCCAGACCAGAAGATAACTGTAGGGGAAGTTGAAATGTCCATTGTGATCCTTGGAGACCCCGCTTACCCTTTAATGCTGTGGCTCATGAAACCCTACATAGGGAGCCTTAACAGCAGCAAGGAGCGGTTCAACAACAGGCTGAGCCAGTGCAGAATGGCTGTGGAGTGTGCTTTTGGCCATTTAAAGGGCCGCTGGCGTTCTCCGTATGGGAAGCTGGACCTGGCCGATAACAGCATCCCCGCGGTTATATCCGCCTTCTATACCTTCCATAACATTTGTGAAGGGAATGAAAGATTCACTCAGACATGGAACTCAGACGTTCAACACCTGAAGGCTGAATCTGAACAGACAGAGAGCAGGGCTATTAGAGGGGCCCAGCGTGGGGCTGCAAGGATTAGGGATGCCTTGAGGGAGCAATTTGAGGCTGAAAGCCACCAGTAATGTCTGGTGCCCTGCACGGGAGTAAAGTCCAGCAGTTCCAATGTTAGTAGGAATCGGTGTTTGCTACGTATGATACACTGACTTGCAGTGCCTGTTGCTTTCCTGGGCTAAGGTATCTTTTACGTTATGCAATAATAAAGAATGTTTTCAAAGCAAAAAAAATCCATTTAATGAAAAGAAAATGCATTTATTGAAAACAACTGCTTGGGAAACACAAAGGGCAAGAGGGTGGGGTGGGGAACGGTACAATCACAGGTTTGTGTATGTCCTGTTATCATACTCAGCCTTCCTGTTTGGAGTGCTGTGCAGTGAGTGCTGCACTTCAGGATGGCTATACTGCATGGTGATGGGGGTTGAGTGCAGTGGGTAAGGGTCGTAGTTTGCAGGGCTGGGTGATGAAGCTACAGGTCTTGGAGGCAGCTGGCGGCGATAAAAACCCAGGATGTTGGGGAAAGTGGGTTGGAGGTGACATGAGGGCACAAGAGTTTTGGGACAAGGGCTGCAGTAGTGCTCCGCCTGCATGGCTACGAGCACCTGGATTGAGTCCACTTGGCACTCCATGATGCTTATCAGCCGCTCTGTGTTTTGATGCCGGCAATCCGCATTTTGCTGGTGGACCCTCCTTTCACTCTCCTGCTACTCCTGCACTTTTTGATTTTCATTAAGGAAGTGCTGCATGATTTCATGCAGCATGTCCTCTTTGCTTCTACGTGGCCTCTTCCTGATTCTTTGCAGCCTCTCAGTTGGTGATAACACGGACGGCTGAGATCTGAAGGTTGCAACTGTAAAGGCAAAATGCAACACTTAACAGAGGCAGCATTGTTCACAACAGATAGAGCAATGATTCCTGTGTACTTAAGGAGGGCAAGCACAGTCTACACAATAGCATAATTTGCCAGTCCTAAAGCAAGCACACAACCCCCAGGAGCCCCAAAATGGTGAGTAAGCACAGGGTCAAGGGGGACTGATTCTTTCATGGCTGTTCTGTCCTCTGGGTTTCTGTGCCTTGGGGAGAGCCAACAACTGCAAGGGACCCCTATACTCACTGTCCCCACATTTTCCACAGGACTTCGTCCTGGAATATCTCTCGCTGCTGAGGGTGACCTAGGAAACAAGGGAGGGTCTTCTACTACAATGTGGCTTCCGCCCTGGCCCATATGCAGTTTGCCTGTGTGCAGCAATGGTCCGCCCCGGCCCCTCATGGAACAGACATGTTAGCCTGACTGGGACAAGGACCACAGTGGCTCTCCCATGAAACCTGCGCAAGCGCATTGCCCAAGTTCTGGATGAGACCTTTGAAGAGATCACTGAGGCAGATTACTGCCATGTGAGAGGGCACATCAATGCCCTATTCCTCATCTAGGCATGCATACAGCCCTAACCCTCCTCGCCACAAGAGCCCGCACCGAATAACTTCCTTCCCACAATAAAAGCCACTTACCGGAAGCCTCCTCTGGTGTTTGTCCTTCCGCAAGCACCGACCACCGCGACTGGCTGGGGTGTCTTCCTCCTCCTCAGCACCCTCACTCCCGCTTTCCTCCTCCTGCCTTGTTGGACTGTGCTCTGAAGTGTCCATGGTGGTACTCGGAGTGGAGGTGGGGTCGCCGCCAAGTATCGCGTCCAGCTTTTTGTAAAAACGGCAGGTCACAGGGGCAGCACCAGAGTGGCTGTTTGCCTCACGGGCTTTGTGGTAGGCATTCCGCAGCTCCTTCACTTTAACCCTGCACTGCAGTGCGTCCCAGTCATGGCCCCTTTCAATCATGCCCCTTGATATCTGCCAGAAGGTATTGTAATTCCTATGGCTGAAGCGCAGCTGGGACTGGACAGCTTCCTCCCCCCAAACACTGATGAGGTCCAGCACCTCGCCATTGTATCATACTGGGGATCGCCTGGCACATGGAGACATGGTCACCTGGAAAGATTCGCTGAGAGCACTGCACACCTGGCTGAACAAACGGGAAGGGGATTTTCAAAATTCCCAGAGAATTTAAAGGGCGGGTATGACGGTTGGTCACCTGAGTGCAGGGCAGTAGAGTTCAAAGTGATGACCAGAGTGGATAGAGCAGGCATTGTGGGACACTTCTGGAGGCCGATCAGAGGGCACTAACAGACCAGGGTGTCCACACTGGCGCCACAGCACTCCAGTAGGGGTGCATCAAACTTTATTCCACTCACCGAGGTGGAGTACCAGGAGCACTCTAGCCGCGGAGTCAGAGGGCTCTACGTGCCTCGCTAGTGTGGATGTGTTGAGAGTTAGAGCGCATTAGACTGCTTTAATGCTCTCTAACTCACAAGCGTAACCATGCCCTAAATGTGTACAGAGTGGAAAAAATTTTTCAACAAGACAGAAATGTCATTTGTTTTAAGCAATATGGAATTACAGAAGGAAACTGCGTTCAGTGCAAAGGGCAGATTGCTTCCAGAAGCAGCAGTACTGGGCAGAGGTGGAGCAACAGTTTGACAGTGTCAGCAATGAGATTTGCCACAGCTAGTTACAGAATGAAAGGTAGCAAAGTTCACATACATGCACTAAATGCATCATAATCCAGTGCCTGCAAGAATCCATCGGATGTTAATGGATTTACACACTGGTCCTTGTGACCCAGGGACCTCTTGGTGCCAACTGGCAGGGTGCACAGTGTTACAGGGATCCCCTCATTCTGGTCTCTAAATAAGTTGGTCAATGGGTGACATGCGAGGTCTGCACTGAAAGCCTGTTTCACACTGTTCATCATAATCATTGCTAGAGGTATGTGTGGATAATATGTAAGAAGTTATGCATACACCCTGATAATTATGCTCTTAAGGTATGCCAGCTGGGGCTGGCCACCAGAAGGTGATAGGTTTCTTTAAGGCAGGAGATGCTTACCTAGCTACATGTAAACTACGTACTATATACTTTACAATAGATGCCTGTTTACAGACAGAGCAAAATGCTAATCAAGAGATTGCAAAGTCTTCAGGAGAGATGCTCTGAAGGACATAAATAAGCAGCATAGGATACCCAATTTTACGAGTGAAGACAATGGAGGTTAGAACTACAGTAAAATCTGCCAGGAGCGACCTCTAATGGGAGTTAGAAAAGTGATTGCTTGTAACAGAGGTGGTCTCTCTGCGAAGGTTTGCACACCACAGCATAGTGATGTTCTGTGGCCTCTGCAAGTAGTCACTTGTGACAAGTGGTCTCTCTTCAGAGGTGATCTCTAAGACAGGTTTTACTGTATATCTGGGGGTGCAGAAGTATACACAGGTATCCTTCACCTAGAGACAAGCAGCCTATTGGCTTGTCTTATGAACTGCGCATCACAGCCAGTCTTGCTGTTTAATGCTGGGAGAGAAACTTTGGTGAGCTGACTTATGAGACAGGCAAATGAATATCTTGTTAGTTAACACTTTAGCTGGAGCCTAAACTTATGTACCCATTTGTTTCCAATTTCCATTAATTCTACTTGCTTCTTCTCAAATCTCTATTTATACTTCTTTTCACTATAAACAAATTTTAAGTGCTGTAAGCTGAACTGAGAGGTGATCCTGAAGTGCAACTGGTAAACTGAGGTGTTCCATTCATTTAGGAACAGCAGATTGGTGAATTCTGAGAGTGTCCAGTGGAACAAGTTCTGACACTCCAGGGGGTTGCTTGGAGCATGCCTGTTGCTGACGTGTGCAGGCTGTGTCCAAACAGGGTTCTAATGTAGTCTGGCCTTCCAGAAAGCATAGGGTCAAACCAAAATATCAGCTAGCTGTAAGCATGACTGGTCTAACATGGCTTGTGCCAATCCATGCTGGCCATCCCACTTAGGTTAGAACTCCTTTGACCAAAGTAGAGCTTACAGTACAGTCAACAGATTTAAAGCTTGATTTTAATGGAAGTGCAGATTGATTCCGACTCCCATGTCGTAAGTGGAACATTGTGACACTGCAATTTTACAGGAGGCATAGATTAAACTTCTTCCAGAAGAAAAATGTAATGCACATTAGAAGGAAAAAATTAAACTACTCCTACATCTTATAGGGTTTTAAGGTGACTAATCCCACAGACAGAGCATCACTGCAGACAGCTCAGTGAAGACTGTTCAAAAAAGCAAACAAGATACTAGGATGGGTGAGGAATGGCATGGAGAAAAATATTATAATGCCATTATGTAATTTAATGATGCAGGCTCAACTGGAATACTGCGTGCAGTACTGGTCACGCCATCTAAAAAAGATGTTGCAGAATTAGAGGTGGCTCAGAGAAGGGCAACGAGAATGATTAGGGACTTGGAAAAACTCTCACAGGAAGAGATAGAAGATCGCAATTGTTTGCCTGAGAAAGGAGATGAATAATAGAGGACATGATAAAAGTATATAAAATAATGAATTGTCAAGAGACGGTACATCAGGAGCTTCTGTTCTTGTAGTGACAGGGAGAATAAGTAGATATTAAATGAAATTAAAAAGATGTCAAATTCAAAACTGATAAAAGGAAACATTTTTTCACACAATGTGTAGGCAGACTGTGTAACTAGCTGTCACGTAACATGATAAATCACAGAAATGTAGGGCTGTAAGGGACCTCTGAGGAGTTATCAAGTTCAACCCTCTGTGCTGAGGCAGGATCAAGTAACCTTGACCATCCCTGACAGATGTCTGTCCAACCTGTTCTTAAAACACCTCCAATGCTAGGGATTACACAATTTCCCTCAGAAGCCTATTCCAGTGCTTAACTACCCTTAGAGTTAGAAAGTTTTTCCTAATATCTAGCCTAAACCTCCCTTGCTGCAGATAAGCAGTCCTACCTTCAGTGGACATGGAAAACAATTGATCACAGTCCTCTTTATAACAGCCCTTAATGTATTTGAAGACTATTTAGTACCCCGCTTCCCAGTCTTCTTTGTTCAAGACTAAACATACCCAGTTTTAAAAAAATTTCTTAACAGGTCAGGTTTTTGAAATCTTATTTTTGTTGTACTCCTCTGGACTCTCTCCAATTTATCCATATCTTTCCTAAAATGTGGTGCTGAGAACTGGACACAGTACTCCAGCTGAGGCCTCACCAGTGCTGAATGGAGCAGGCTAACAACCTCTTGTGTGTTTCACATGATACTCCTGTTAATACATCCCAAAATGTCATTAGCTTTTTTTTTTGCAACTTGCACCACACTGTTAGCTCACATTCAATTTGTGATCCATTATAACCCCCAGATACTTTTTAGCAGTACTACCACCTAGCCAGTTATGCCCCTTTTTGTATTTGTGCATTTGATTTTTCCTTGCTAAGTGCAGTACTTTGCATTTGGTCTTTATCAAATTTCATCATGTTGATTTCAGACCCATTTTTCAATTTGTCAAGGTCGTTTTGAATTCCAATCCTGTCCTCCCCAAGTGCCTGAACATCTCCCAGAATGGTGTAATCTACAAATTTTATAAGCATATTCTCTACTCCATTATCCAAGTCATTAATTAAAATATTGCATAATATTCAGACCCAGGACTAGCCCCTGCAGTAGTCCACTAGACACACACTCCCACTTTGACAATGAACTACTGATAGCTACTCTGAGTATAGAGTTGCAACCAGTTACGCACCCACCTTATAGTAATTTCATCTAGACCACATTTCCCTGGTTTGCTTATGAGAATGTCATGTGGGACTGTGTCAAAAGCCATACTAAAAGGTCAAGAACTTTGCCAGATTTAAAAAGGGACTAGTGGACATTTATATGGATAACAAGAATAACCAGAACTGTTCTAGTTAGTGCTAACACAACCTTTGGAAGGGTATTAAACCTCAGGGTTTAAGCCAATTCTGACTACTGGAGACCAGGATAAGCCCTAACATGGGGAGCAGATTATCCCCCTCTACCCACTGGGATTCTCACACCTTCCTCTCAGGTATCTGGTTCTGGCTACCATCAGACACAGGACACTGGACGAGATGGACTTCTGGTCTGATAAAGTGTGGCAATTCCTATGCTTCTGAAGACTTCATGCAGAAAACAAAGAGTTAGGTTTTTACCCCTATTAGATGTTATCTTGTTCACCCCCACAATCCACCCACTAAATGCAGAATTGTCCTTACAAAGCATTTGAGGGCTTTGTCTAGTCTATTTTTAGATTATTCAAGCAGTGCAGCACCTGAACTGGAGTTACACCATTTAAAATATATGGAATAGACAATTTTTCTTGTCTGATATTCAGCTCAATAAATTCTCAGACCAACTCCTCCAATTCCTGAGACATTTGTGTTCCTATGCATGCCAATTCCAATATATCTTTCCAATAGACATTGCAGCAAATACTTTTGTAAAAGCAAGATTTTTCATTTTCCTTCATTCTCATCACCTATTAACTGTATAATTCATTAATAAAGGAGGCAGGGACAAGAGGAGAGTGACCATAGCCTAGACAACGTCAATGATTGCTTGGAGAAGCCACTTTGGGAAACCTGACTCACAGCAGCAAATCTCCCTAAGGAAAACATTCTGTCTTGACGTCATTTTATAATGGGAGGGCCTCTAGATATCCTGAGCACACAGTGGTTGGTTAGTTCTGCTTCCCCTTTTTAAGGGTTTGATGGGGAACTATGGCTCATTAGCAATCTGAGCTCACACTTTTAGAAGTTATTCCCATTACGAAGTGAGCATCAGACACCCACAAGACTAACTTAGGGGAAATGAAATGTCAGAGGCACAAGAGGTCATTTCCTCCTCCTAGATCAGTGCATTGCACCGGGTTCTACAGAAGAGGAGCACTATAAATGAATGGAAAATACCACAAGCAATTCAATCTTCAGAAGAGCATGCTGGGAATAAGCTGGAGGTAACAGTCTAAAATTGATTTAGTAAACCAGTGATTTGACTTCAAATTAAAACTAGAAGAATAGAAGAAAGGGCACAACTAATTAAAGAATGTAATACAAAGCTTGAAATGAGCATAAGATTTACTATGGAGTATACTGATGCTTTAATCAATGATGTCTCACTTCACTTAAAAAAAATACAGAATACCCCCATGGATAAGTGTTTGTACTGTATGAAATGAAAGGAGAGGATCCAAAGAGTGTTATGAAGTGTTTTTAAAAATATGCCCTTGACTTAAAGCTGAAAACAGCCACAACTCTGTACATTGTGTCAGTTTGTAAATAAAATCCCCTTGGGAACATGGAATGATTTGGTATGATCAAGGACATAAGCATATAATGATAATTATTTTTGGACTCATCCACATGCAAAAGTTGTATTGTTTTAACTATATTGGTATAATGCAAGCAGTACAACCCCCCCACCCCAGTGTGGCTGGGGTTATACCAGTACAAAGTTGCCAGTCCTACACGGTAACGTGAATAAGCTCTACCAATATAAGGGGCCTCTGTACCAGTATAATTACGTCACACTAGGAGATGTACTGGCATAACTATTTTGGTTAAACATCCTCCTCCTAACCAAAATAGTTATACTAGTACAAAAACCGTGTGTGTAGACCAGGCCTTGGTGTCTACCCTCAGACAAATACTGCTGAAGATGTACTGATAGACTACATTTCTCTGGACAGGGGCAGTCTCTTTTGTTCCTTGTACAGTCCAAGTACAAAATGCAAATACATTGCCCCCTCCCCCCCCAGTGAATTACAAAACGTAATCCCATGTTTCTCTGATATGGCGACAGCTATAAGACAGAAGAGGGATCCTACTTTCAGGAACTTGGTACACAGTTTTCACTCTCACAACTCACAAAGTTGGAGATTCTTTGCAGAAATTGGAAAAAATAAATCTGTTTTCTCAGAGCATGATAAAGCTCAAGCTATTTTTAGAGGGCTGTTCAGGGTCCGAGGGAAAGGAAACTGAGCAAGAATTCACACAGTTTGGGCCAAATCCAGAACATCTGCATGATACATCAGTTACAAATTATTTCTGAATCTAGATCAGACAGTAAGTATATTATTACTGAGTTTGAAAGCAATTACCTGATTGGTTATGGCCACAAAAATGTGAGCTGTTATGATTACTTACGGGTGATCTTTTCAATGCAGATAATTAACTGGATTATTATTTGATCTAAATTTTGAATACCAGGAGTTTTGCAAATCTGAACATCTCTGAACAATTCACTGTAATTTTGCCATCAACACTGGAACTCTGATCTTAGATGTTTATAGGGAATGTACTCCTTGCATTTAACAAGTGGGAGCTGAAACTTCTTATCCCTCCATTCAAAGGTAATGGCTGCCTAGACATTTGTCTGTTTCAATGACTACTGCAAGATGCAGTCTTCTTTTATTTTTGTCTGTGCATGTATGTAATCGAGTGAGGTGGTGAAGGCTTGGTATTAGTTTATTAGGCATGAGTTCACGATGGTGGTATTACTCAAGGAGGCTTGGGAACGATTCCCTAAATGGGTCAAAAAGAGGGCTGAAGAATGTATTGTGGAACAGCCCAGTATAGAGAGCAATAGAGAAACTTTGTCTTGGGGAAACTATTTGAACCTTTATGGTCCTGATGGGAAGACCAACCAAAGAGTCTAAAAGGTGCAAAGTAAGTTTAGTGTATTCTGTGGTCAAAAAAAGGTGCTTAATTGTTACATCCACTTATGTTGCGTAACTATGCACACACTTACCCCTACACAGTAATTCTAACACGGTTGGAGAAAAATGAGTTTATGCACAGAAATTCTTTATAAACATCTGTTCATTACTCATGGTTCTATTTTCCTCCATTTACAGATGTTGCATTAATATTTGTTCCACTACTTGCAGAAAATAACTGCCACTTTTTAAAAAGGATCTGTACCACAATAACTTCTTCTCCAGTCCTGTGCTACCTCCATGTTTTGAAAAATTCTCAGAGAACCAACTGTTAATGGCTCAAGTTCTTTGGCTAATTCTCTTATGATATTGGGATGCACAGTACCCAGGTCATATGACTAATATATTTACTTCTTCACCCCATTGCTAAGTTATCCCCCAGCTGCTACCCAGAACTAACGCACCAACTCCTGTATCTCCCCTACATAGGTACAGTATAGCAATGTTAATATTCCACTTATGCCCACCAAATCAGTCTCCATTATTTAGTACAAATCCCATCCCATTTTGCTTATTTTTCATTATTTCTCTAATATTTCTCAGTTATTCACCACCTGCTTAATGTTCACCAGTCGAGCTAAGCAAAAGTTTTGCCTCTGCCCTTTCCTATCTAGGTTTAACACACCTGCTAACCAGCCCCACAAATTCTGATCTTAGGGTACCCTCTCTGCTTTAGTTGAGCCAGTCTAATCCCAAAGTCAGACCTCATCAGAAAAAGCCTCAGTGCATCTCAAGCCTTCCTGAATCTCACACATTCGTTTCTAACGCATTTCCTTCAGTTTTTCACTCATATTGGGCACCATAAAACTCTTGGATCTTTTCAGTTGACCAAACCGATTTTCAGTTCTCTTCCTGGATACTGAAAGTCATTCTTGCGCCTATCAGGTCCCAACTCCCTCATGTTTTAGGCTTCTACATAAAGAATTTGGGCATTTCTACGTAAGTAGATCCACCACCCGGGAGGCAACATGCTCTCCAGTGGCCTGTGTCTGGTCACACAGGGCCCAAACATTGAATGACTAATCAGCAATGCTTGTTGAACCTTCCGTGTTGGCAGTTCCCTTTGCTTGCTTTGTCCTCACTAGTCGGGATACTTGTCCTCAGACTTGCCTCAATCTTATCCTCCCATTCACGGTTGGAAGAATGCTGAATTCAGCACTTCTGCTGAAAGTTTCCATGCATTTGAAAGATCCAGCAAAAGCCTGCAGACTTTAGGAAGAAGTGATCCAGTGGTGGGCAATGGGAAGGCTAATACAACACACTGGCAGCCACTAGTTCTCTCTCCTTCTTCCCTGTGGCAGTCACAGTGTGGGAATAAACTCCACGGAGAAATGCTCCAACACCACCTCCTTCTCCTCTAGGATAGTAGCCAGCTATACTTTTCAGAGTAACAGCCGTGTTAGTCTGTATTCGCAAAAAGAAAAGGAGTACTTGTGGCACCTTAGAGGCTAAACAATTTATTTGAGCATAAGCTTTCGTGAGCTACAGCTCACTTCATTGGAGGCATACCGTGGAAAGTGTAGAAGATCTTTTTATATACACACAAAGCATGAAAAAATACCTCCTCCCACCCCACTCTCCTGTTGGTAATAGCTTATCTAAAGTGATCACTCTCCTTACAATGTGTATGATAATCAAGGTGGGCCATTTCCAGCACAAATCCAGGTTTTCTCAACCACCCCCCCCCCCGCCACCACAAACCCACTCTCCTGCTGGTAATAGCTTATCTAAAGAACACAATGCGGAACACAACGCCATCCACAGCCTCAGAAACAACTCTGACATCATAATCAAAAAGGCTGACAAAGGAGGTGCTGTTGTCATCATGAATAGGTTGGAATATGAACAAGAGGCTGCTCGGCAGCTCTCCAACACCACTTTCTACAAGTCATTACCCTCTTATCCCACTGAGGGTTACCAAAAGAAACTACAGCATTTGCTCAAGAAACTCCCTGAAAAAGCACAAGATCAAATCCGCACAGACATACCCCTGGAACCCCGACCTGGGATATTCTATCTACTAACCAAGATCCATAAACCTGGAAATCCTGGGCGCCCCATCATCTCAGGCATTGGCACCCTGACAGCAGGCTGGTCTGCCTATGTAGACTCCCTCCTCAGGCCCTACGCTACCAGCACTCCCAGCTACCTTCGAGACACCACTGACTTCCTGAGGAAACTACAATCCATCGGTGATCTTCCTGATAACACCATCCTGGCCACTATGGATGTAGAAGCCCTCTACACCAACATTCCACACAAAGACGGACTACAAGCCGTCAAGAACACTATCCCCGATAATGTCACGGCTAACCTGGTGGCTGAACTTTGTGACTTTGTCCTTACCCATAACTATTTTACATTTGGGGACAATGTATATCTTCAGATCAGCGGCACTGTTATGGGTACCCGCATGGCCCCACAGTATGCCAACATTTTTAAGGCTGACTTAGAACAACGCTTCCTCAGCTCTCATCCCCTAACGCCCCTACTCTACTTGCGCTATATTGATGACATCTTCATCATCTGGACCCATGGAAAAGAAGCCCTTGAGGAATTCCACCATGATTTCAACAATTTCCATCCCACCATCAACCTCAGCCTGGTCCAGTCCACACAAGAGATCCACTTCCTGGACACTACAGTGCTAATAAACGATGGTCACATAACCACCACCCTATACCGGAAACCTACTGATCGCTATTCCTACCTACATGCCTCCAGCTTTCACCCTGACCACACCACACGATCCATCGTCTACAGCCAAGCTCTGCGATACAACCGCATTTGCTCCAACCCCTCAGACAGAGACAAACACCTACAAGATCTCTATCAAGCATTCTTACAACTACAATACCCACCTGCGGAAGTGAAGAAACAGATTGATAGAGCCAGAAGAGTTCCCAGAAGTCACCTACTACAGGACAGGCCTAACAAAGAAAATAACAGAACGCCACTAGCCGTCACCTTCAGCCCCCAACTAAAACCCCTCCAACGCATTATTAAGGATCTACAACCTATCCTGAAGGATGATCCAACACTCTCACAAATCTTGGGAGACAGGCCAGTCCTTGCCTACAGACAGTCCCCCAACCTGAAGCAAATACTCACCAGCAACCACATACCACACAACAGAACCACTAACCCAGGAACCTATCCTTGCAACAAAGCCTGTTGCCAACTGTGCCCACATATCTATTCAGGGGACACCATCACAGGGCCTAATAACATCAGCCACACTATCAGAGGCTCATTCACCTGCACATCCACCAATGTGATATATGCCATCATGTGCCAGCAATGCCCCTCTGCCATGTACGTTGGTCAAACTGGACAGCCTCTACGTAAAAGAATAAATGGACACAAATCAGATGTCAAGAATTATAACATTCATAAACCACTCGGAGAACACTTCAATCTCTCTGGTCACGCGATTACTGACATGAAAGTTGCTATATTACAACAAAAAAACTTCAAATCCAGACTCCAGCGAGAAACTGTTGAATTGGAATTCATTTGCAAATTGGATACAATTAACTTAGGCTTGAATAGAGACTGGGAGTGGCTAAGTCATTATGCAAGGTAACCTATTTCCCCCTGTTTTCCTAACCCGCCCCCTCCCCCCACCCTTCCTCAGACGTTCTTGTTAAACCCTGGATTTGTGCTGGAAATGGCCCACCTGGATTATCATACACATTGTAAGGAGAGTGGTCACTTTAGATAAGCTATTACCAGCAGGAGAGTGGGGTGGGAGGAGGTATTTTTTCATGCTTTGTGTGTATATAAAAAGATCTTCTACACTTTCCACAGTATGCATCCGATGAAGTGAGCTGTAGCTCACGAAAGCTTATGCTCAAATAAATTGGTTAGTCTCTAAGGTGCCACAAGTACTCCTCTTCTTTCAGCTATACTTTGTCCATATATAGCCATCCCCGACTTCATAAAGAAACGGGACCAAAGTATAATCCCCCAGAGTGCATTGGATCCTGCTGTATTTGTGCCCATTGAAGTCTTACTACTAGCATTACCCTCTGGATCTAGAAATTCTACTATCCCCCACAGCTCCTACCAACTAACCTGTTCGCTGTTAGTTTTACAGGACCCAAGCTGTTAATCCTGGCTCTCCCCCACCCCCTCATATGTAGTCTCCTGTAATGCCCAGCTCCCCTCCAGTCCACACACAGTGCTTCTACAACCCAAGCTGATCACCAAACAGCTCGACACCAGCTTCTTCTTTTCATTCACTTATTCCCGCAAAGAGTCAGTTCTTAATTTCATAGCCCATCTGGAATAATACCCTGCACAATGTACCAGACTGCCATTTCTCTGCTTGTTGCTAGCTAAGCCTACTTGGATTTTTTTCCCCCCCTAACTCACTCATTCCTCTATGATAGCCCATCACCTACGCTCTCTCACTCATCTTATTTTAATTTGGACTCTTCTTTCCTCACTTGGGTTGGCCTCTGAGCTCCAGGAGCAAAATGCAGATTACTACTTCAATCACATTTTAATATTTTTGCCCAGTCCCTGTATGGTGCCCTCTTGCCAGAGCTTAGCATTTCCTTTACCTTATTTTCCACCAATGAGATGAGGATCTGCTCCATGACGTTACTGGTTGCTGGGATGGAGCTCTGAATGTGGCCAATCACTACACCGATAGCAACCCGTGACAGCTCATAGCTGAGGTGGGTGTTCCTGCGCACCAGCTCGATCAGTTCCGCACCTATTGTCTCTGGCACAGACACTGCCTGGCTGCTGGATTCTGGCGCCAACTCCTCCAAAGCAACTGCCTTCTTATCATCAAGGCAAAGAGAGTTGAAGGCTTCTAAGCCCCCGGATGGAGCTAGAGCAGTCTTCTTGACTTGCAGATTCTTCTCCCCATCCATAGGGAGAGACCTCTGACCTGCTGTTTCAACAGGAGGTCCTGGGGCAGCCCTCTTGGGCTGTGGAGATTTGGTTGCACCACGCTTTGTTGAAGACCCATGCTTCAGGTGGGCTGAAGGACTAATATCCAAGCTGCGTGATATTGTGGTGTGGGCACTCCTGCTGGGGACAGGGGGAGGAGTGTTGGTGGGGCTGGAAGTGGCTGTTGGGAGACCTGTTTCAGATGCAGTGGAACCAGTGTACAAGGTATCCAGGGAAGTTGTGCTTATAGAGGAGGTACTGGAAACCGACCCAGAGGTGATTTCAACAGCATCTGAAAAGGAACAATTAAAAGGCCTTAGCAACAGCATCAAAGAAAAAGGGAAAAACAAATTGCTGCAGCAGAGTCTATTAAGAAGCTCATTGTGCATGCCACCAAAGCTCCTCTTCCTGGCTCGCTTATCTCAAAGCAAAATTGTATTAGGTCTCTCTTGAACACTCCAGTAAAATAAACTCTTAAGGAAGGGGAAGAAAGCTGTTCTGTGGAGATTCTCTTCAAAAGGCTCACTGTTTTACAGGAAAAACATAACTAGGAGAGAGGAGTCTCCCCCCCCCCCCCGCCCGGTTTAGACAATAACTTTTTTCCCCCAAACATACTGCATGTAGCCAGTACTTTGATTGACGTACTGAAAATTTCAAGGTACATAAGATTACTCATTGCAGCAAGCTTCTCCCTTCTTCTGTAAAGATCCTTCCCTGCAGCACTAACTGTATGCTCTGTTTGGCGTCAACAGCAAGAAAAAAAGCATTTGGCTGACAGGCTTGTGTAGTCCACTTTCTGCACTCTAGGTAATCTGATTATAAACCCATTAGCACATACCGCCCTTTCCCAGCCAATACAGGAGTACTTGCTAGAGTATATTTCTGAGTGTTTTGTCCTGTCTAGTTTCGGCTAACTCTAGCAATGGTACTTACACCACTTCTCTAGGGAAACTAGTCCACAATCTAATCAACCTTACTGCTAGGATGTTTTTCCTAACATCTAGCCTAAATTTTTCATTACTCAATTACTCATATACTTTGCCCCATAACTTGTAAAAATGGGGCTGGGGAAACTTTTACCCCACACCCAACCTCTCACAGCTTGGCCAGGAAGATAGTTACTTGGGCAAAAAGTGGCCTCAATCAGCTACTTTTTGTGAATCCCAAATGAAGATATTTGAGATCTGTAGGAGAGTAAAAGTACTGCTTTAGGAACAACTTGATTCCCAAGGTGAATTTATTCTGATTTTGCATGCTACATGAATGTTCACCCAGCCATTCACTGCTCCTTATTGACTCCAGCTTATCCATAGAAAATAATAATCTCCTTAGGCAACAATACCTTAGGCAACAGAGCGTCTCTTGGGCCAAAGGGCCAGTCACCTCTGGAAGAGCCTTTTGTTTTTTCTGCTGGACCCGGGTGATCTTTTGGTAATCTCACAATCTTACCCCCAAGTCAAAAGCCAGAACACTAGCTGCATATCCGTGGCTAAGAAGCCTGTCAATTGGCCTTCCACCCCTACGAATAAGGGAATAGTGGGATTGTCTACTTCAACTGTTCAGGCCAACGACATGTGAGGCTGAATAAGAGCACACATCTCCCATGGAGATCTCTACCATTCTTCATCTTCCTCCTGAAGATGATCATCCACATACTTCCAGTAGATTCAATGGAATAGATAATGGATTCAAGAAAATCATTCCCAAGGGTAGAAATTCTCACTACTGTAGTGTGGAATGGCTCAGTACCATGAAGCAGGTTGCTGCCTGTTCCAAATTTCAATGAACTGCCCAGAATGTGACAGATCTGTCCTGCACCCTGCAAGCTCATTTTACCCAATATTAACAAATCCTGGACTGAGTTTGGGGAGAACTAACATCATGACAATGTAACTGTATGAGCACAATGTAGCGCTGGGGCAATACACAACCACCACAACATGAATTGTATCACAACAAAATAACGTTCACTCCCCTCTCCTCTACCCCACAGGTCTAACTCCTAAAGGTCGCAAATTAATTTTTTTGCTTAGTGCTGGTCCAGTAGCACTCCAGTGATCAATACTGCAAGTTCTCACTCCCACCACAGCTACTGTACTTGCACTGCATGCACCTCTGATCTTCTCCTGGGTTAGGGGGTGAAGACACCATACTCCCGTCTTTTGCACAGGCAAGCCACCAACTATGCAAAAGTCTGACTGGTGTGGCCATTATATGAACAAAGAGTTAGATGGAGAGCTAGCAAAAAGCTTTTCCTTAACAGAGCAGTCATTGCATTAATAGTGAGTGCCCTCTGGTGATCTAATGGCATTATCACATCCAGATGGGGAAAAAAAAAAAAAATTCTCATGCTGCCTCGTTGAAAGATCCCTATGATACTCCTGAGAGAATAACTTATACAAGGACCCCAAAACACTGGTTATATCCTTATCACAACCAAGCAGAATATTCTAACGCTTCTTCTGCAAATGTTGTCTTCCCCCAAAATCCATCAGTTTAGGAAGTCCAGAAAACACCACGCCCAGCATCCAATGCGCCGAGTTGGTGGGAGAAGAAGCCACAGGTGCCAATCAGCCACAAATCATGCTTGAGGACCGAGGAAGGACATAGGGAAACAGTAGTCCCCAACACTGGAGTTTTAGGATTAAAATTGTGATGGAAATTTCAGCCCAACATCACCTGAGCAGAAATCCAAGAGATGCTTTTCTGAGCCAGAATTGCTGCTACCATTACACATCTTCCTATATTTTAGTTCAGTGTTGTCTGCCTCTTGCCCAACATGTGTATAAAAACCCCAAAAGCTTTTCCTTACTTCTATTGGGTGCTTCCATCTGCGCATTCTTGCGTTTCTCTGGTGGTGGGGGTGTTACAGGAGCAGCACGTCGGGGCTGTGGCGGGATCTAAAAGGGAACATTTTAGAGCAATCAAAGGAGGCTGACAATCAAGATACACTCCCTATTATAAACCTTTGTGTGTATGTGTGCACGCACGCGTGTGTGTGTTAATTTGTCCTTACATCTCTCTCATCATTCCATAAAGATATTAATAGGCGACTTCCTGCAAGAACAAAGAAGAAACTCCAAAACCTTGCTTTATTTCCTCTCCTTGACAGGAAAAGCAGCCCTTGTTTAATTGCTATGTTCAGCAGCACACAATATGTGTGTCAGAGACATGTCAAGCATTTACTCTTTTCTTATTCCAGATGCAATCCCACATGTTTACCATGACTTTACAGTGATCTCAACAGCCCCACAGAGGCAGCAAACAGTGTGCATATCTAAACACACTTTTGGAGAGATCCATTACATCAGCCACAAATATCCTTGCAGAAAGACAAAGCCAAGGACTGGAACTACGTAAATTCCTTCCTAATTCATACTTCCGTAGCAAATCTTATACAGAGAGTGAGAAACTAGGGCTAAAGTAGCTGTGTGTTGCCATAAACCCTGTGGTGTTCCCTGCTGTGAGAAGCTTCAACTAGAGAGCTTCACAAAACGCCCTACAGCTAGTACTTCCCACATAATTCTCTCTTCCTGGCAATGGTTGTGGGTGGAACAACAGTGAGTTCCCCAAGACTCCTGAGTTATCACCTTTTCTTATGGATACAGGAACCTCACCACGATTAATCATCTTTATTGCTTAGCGTTTGTATGACTGCAGTTTGCTCTACGTAGGACTATGATCCCAGACCACTGGGAAACTGCAGCCAGCATTGAAAATAGCAGCCAACTTAAGTGGCGTTTCCCTCCAGGAAGGGCATTGCAGCAGAACCCATTGAACTGCACAGGCTGATATCCATGTGGAAGCTAAAGGTGTGGTTCTGGACCTACAAAGATATATTGTTTGGGTCCTGACTGCCTGAAAGATGCCTCTATCCTCATGTGATATTGCAATGGCTGCACTCAGGAGGTGCTCACATTGGGACTTCTCGGATCAGATGGGAGGGACTAGTGCCAGTGGTCTCAATGAGGTGCACTAGACTCCAGCTTGGTCCCACAGAGCCCTGATGTGACAACACTGAGGCCATGCTACATTTCTTCCAGGCTTCCTCTTTAATGGTATTTGGGAGGGGAGGAGTTTATATTGATGGGCTGGGAAGAAGGTGGTCTTTTTTGACATACAGAAATTCAGTATCTTTTATAATGCCTGTAAACAGGCAAACAGGGTGGCCAAGAGTTCAAAATCACGAACCAGGCTCTCCAAAATAAGGAGATTTTAAGAGATAAGTTTTGGTTTCTTTTTTCTTAGCTTGTTTATGAGCCAACTGAGGACACATATTCAAGTTTTTCTCTGTAACCAGGAGGGCCAGAAACGTTTGTTCTAAATGAAACCTGAGATGCTCCCATAACAAGACTCCAGTAGATAGAGCTTTATGAAAATGTCGCAAGACTTGCAATGTAATTGTGAAAGTTGGCAACAAGAAAGTTGGCAATAAGAGCCCCAAATAGTATACAAAGCTCTAATGGGACTACAGTGGCAAAGGGCTAACCACAACTGGCCCCACCATGCTCCATCTGAATTGCAGCACTAGGAGCACATCCCCAGCAATATTAGCAGCTTCAAGAACACAAAGATAGACTTTCCAAGAAGAGCAATCTCCGAAGCCTAATAGTGACACCATTCTTAAAGAGACTGCTTCCCCCAGACAGATCACTGCAATGCACTCCACATAGGCTGCTCTACTTGGAAGTCCCAGCTGCCTGCTCAGTGATGTTTCATTTCACCTGTGCTCTGCAATCTGTGCTGGCTTCTTTTTTCTTTCTGGGTTCAATTAAGGTGTCAGCCTTACCCACTGAACAGTAAACTAATTAGGTTCTGGTTACTTCAGACACAACCTCTCTCCTCATACAACACAGTGAAAGTGGAGATCAAATGGAAGCACTCAAGCTTCTGCTTAAGTGAAAAGGGGGTTTTGATTTGGAAGCAGATTCTTCTCAGTGAAAGATTCTTGATTGTGGAATCTGCTTCCCCCCCCTTCAGTTCAGGGCCCTGATTTATTAAGATCCAGACCATGCTCCTGCAGGTTGAAGGCTTGTTTCTCAAGGCAGAACTGGCCAGAATCCAGCACCACACCTACTTGCCTTTAAGAAATTATTAGTCTTTGGCCCTAAGAGACTGCACAGCTGTGAGAGGCACAATTAGAACAGAGGAGGCCCCTGTAAAATGCTGGCAGAAGCCCCTCCCAGGCTCTTGTAAGTGCAGCTGGGCTAAAGTCAGCCCCATCTTTACAGCCATGAAGCCGCTTAGCTTAGCGCAATCACACATACATAAAAGTGGCAGGTTTTAGCAGCCTGCTTTAGTTAGTTTAGAAGATCAGCATGCCACTATTTGGGGGCAGCCAGGGAAAGGGCTCATTCTAGGACACTTCACTGGCTCCACTACCCTACCAAATTTGTCAAATATTTGACCTCTATTCTTATAGAGTTGTGTTTGTACAGCAGTCAAAGTGTCATAGAACATAATCTATACATGGAGCTCTGGAAATCCTTCCTGCCAAGAGGAGGCAAGATAAAAAACTTATTTCTGCAGAATCTAATCTTCATTTTAAGGATATCTTTAAAAATAAGCCTTGAGTCCTCACAGTTGTGAAGGGAATATGAGCAAGGCAGGGCCATCTTCCTGAACGCGCACAGAGAACACCCCGCACCTCTGCTGTTTGGCAAAGTTGTGAGCAGCAGCAGCGGTGCTGCGTGTTCTCTCTGCACACTGAGGAAGATGACCTGGCTGTGACGGATTCCTCCACCTTGATCACATTTGAAAGGCTTCCCTTCACAACTGTGAGTACTGGTAAATGGGCAGCAGAGTTTCCCGAATACCCCTTTAATTCTGAATAACTCAGTGAAACTGACCAAAATGCAATGCAGTGAAGGTGTCTATAATCCGGTGGATTCATATTGTCAATGGGTGGCAAAGCTGTGAACAGCAGCACAGGCAGGAGTCCAAATGAGAGGAGTCTGGAAGAGGGATAGAACAACAGATACTTCCCTTCTCACTCCCGTGCCCACTGGGCACCAAGAAGCTGAGTGGGTTAGGGCAGGCAGACCCACATCAACAGTCAAGATGACAGCCCCTTCCCTTCCAGCAGCCACTGAGAAGAGGCTGAGCTAGAGGCTTCAAATTGATCTGACACCTGCTATATGGAGACTTATACAAAAAAAATGCCTCTAGGCAGGGCCCAGGCAGACCCCTGTAAGAATCTCAGCTGGCTCCCTCTTCCCAGCAGCTGGGGGTGGTGGCTGGACTTCTCTGCAAGGGCAAGGGACTCCCAAAACCATTCATTCCTCACCCTTTCTGTGTCCATCACTTCCTTCCTTCCAGACACATGCAGGATTTTGCTCTGGCCAACGAAGGCAGGTGTGCTGCAAGAACTAATCAATGCTTCTTCAAGCACCACCTGGAGAAGGGAAGGGGGCACTGAATGGTGATACTCCTATCCCACAAGGGTGGGCAGTAAGAGATCAAGATTGGTCCCCAAACTCCAAAGCTCAAAGTTGTGCGGTCTCATTATTTTTAAACAAGTATAATATACTCCTTGAGAAAAAAACTTTGCTGGGATGGACACTACTGTATATAGCAAAGCCCTGAAGAGCAGGAGCACAATTAGTTTATGCTCTTCAGAGCTTTGGAAAGTAGCTTGCTGAGCATAAACAAACAGTGAGTTTTATAGCTTTTCCAGTTTCTAAGGCTTCAAGACTTCCCTATTGTGTCAGGTAGTCAAAATTAAATGGCAAAAAAACTTCATGAAAGGAGAGTTAAGGTTGCTTGGTGGTAGCTCGTGCCCTTCTAGAATGTTGAATTCAGCCACACTCAGACTTCTGAAAGACAGGAAATACAGAGTTAAAATAAACACCTATATAATCTTAATGCTGCCCCCTGGAGCTAGCAACAGCCACTGGGAATTGTCTGAACTGCAGCTGCCTCGACTGTGTTGGGTGTTGCTGTATTGAATGGCGGAGGAATAGGCTGAAGTAGATTGGAAGAGCAGTGACTGCGATATGAGAAGATCTGGGTCTAAGTCCCTCCTATGTGTGTTATCAAGAGAAGTGCATGTGTACCCTGAGGTTCCTGTCTGCATTATTTCAATACAGAATTGTGTAGGCTGTTGGTAGCAGGACACTGGGGCCTTCTTGCCATGGGTACTGGCAGTAGTGAGGTGGGATATGAGAGCAGACTGTGGAGTTAATGCTGGTTAGGTTCAGGTGGTACCCTGTGCGCAAGTGTGAAAGGATTATAAAAGGGTAGGAAGTGGTTCTTAAATGTTAAAAGTGTAGTATTCTGTCCAGAGAGTAGACTCAGTGTTTGAGGGTAGGGAGAGTGCAGGCAGCACCTGTCCACTACAGTGAAAAGGCAGTGGGAGTGTACGTGTGAGGGTGTATCAGGGCATAACTCAAAGAGGGCAGAATTCAAGGTATGTGGGCAATTACCTTAACTCTGTATTTCCTAGTTTTCAGAAGTTTGAGTTTTGCTCAACTTGACGTTCTGAAAGGGCACAAGCTATTGCCAGGCAAACTTAACGCCATGTTAAAAGTGTTTTGCCATTTAATTGCTTAATTTTTTAAATAGAAAGAGAATCATTTGTTGTTAGTAGTTAATGGTCATTTAGACAGTTGTAGTTCTCAACTATGTTCGGAGCTGATATGTTACTGGGGATAGGTAATAATTGAATGATCTAGCTTTTCATCATCAGATCTCAAAGAACTTTACATCATTATCCATATTTTACAGCTGGGAAACTGAGGCACAGAGCAGTGAAGTGACTTCCTCAGGATCACCCAGCAGGCCAGTGGAAGAGCTAGGAAGAGTCCAGTCCAGTGGTCTTCCTACTAGGCCACACAACTGCTGTGTGATTCTTCAGTGCTCCTCCCATCTCTTGCACATTTTGTTACAGTGGGCTGGGGATAACTGCCGTGCTCGGAAACGTTTGCAATGTGTAGTTACCAACAGGGCCAGTGAGAGAGATCCATCCTGGCTTTTGTCCCAAAACCTTGCCAAGTTTATTACTTTATGGTTACAGTAACTTTAAGCAAGTGGGGGGGGGGAGGAGAGAAAAAAAAGACTGGAGTGTGTGTGTCTCATTCCCTGCCCCATCAATCCCCGCAACATGTAGTCCCAGCCCACTTTTCAGCTCCCCTGACCTCTCCTAGCCCATAAAGCCATTAGCTGGAACCAAAGAAGCCACTGACATGTAAGAAGTTGCTCCTTGCAGTTTCCTGTCTTACCCTACTGCTGCTTACACACATTGCAGGCAGCAGCTTACTGGAGGGTCACACACTATCTTGACTATGTAGCCCAAAACCGCACAATGAGCTGGGTCCCTTGCTCCCACTGCCAGCTGGGATTCTTGCCCCCACTTCAGCCAGGCTTCCCCAGCCCTGCCCGAGGTGCACCCAGTCTGCCTCTCCTCCAAATCATGTCCCTACTGCACACTGAACAGCCTCCCCACCCCACACAGGGGTGGTGTGTAGTTTATTTATTTTCTGAGTTTCAGCTGTGTAAATCTGTGTTACCTTCATTACCCCCCCACCCCAGATCTCAGATCACATGGAGGGTTAGGAAAAGGAGCTCAAACACCCCCAAAGAGGAGCATGATCCTCATATCCCAGAACACACAGTGGGCAGAGGGAGGGGACTCCCCCACATCACAGCATTCACAGGAAAAGGGAGAATTCAGGGTTGGCAGCCCCTTGCTACTAAACCCCCAACTTCCTGTTACCCCTCTCATCTTCTCACCCACACCACCAATGTCTACCCCCTATTTAATCCCTCCCCAATCCCTTTTCCCTCTCCTACTATCCATTCCTATTTATCCCCCCATAATATCTGGATCACTCGCTGCAGACCCAAAACCCTCTCCCTCATTACCATACCACACTATCTTGCTCCCTGAATCACCCCTTCCCGTCCCGTAAGGTCACACACAGTCTTTTCTTTTCAAAAATAGTTTCATTGTCTTCTGAATATTCTGTTGTACTCAGATTACACTTCTCAAAAAATTTGCTAGAGGCAGATTTTTACCAAATGTTTACAGTTCATTCTCAGACTTCTAACCAGGGTTGATTTCAAAGTTGCTAGACCCTGTGAATTTAATGAAATGCTGTTTTTTCCTTGGGGCTGTATCTCGGGAACCCCTTGCTCAAATGACCCAACATTTGGATTACAAACTCCACCCTACACTCCCATGAGACAACAAATTTCAAGACAATCCATGTAAGCACACCGATTCTAGAGCACTAAGAAGAGTCATCCTTTTAACAGGAAGGGCTTCCCAACCTTATCTAGAGCAGAGCTGGTGTTCAATTTTATAATACTGTATAAAACTGAAGGGAGAATGAAGGGGAGGGCCTCTACATATCTATGAGCAGCACAGCAGGCTCAGAGAGGTGGTAAGTGGCCTGTTCATCTTAGTGAAATGTTCTCAGCTGAAACAATACCTGATGGAGATGAATATAGCCTGAAACAATACCTCTGAGATGTCTGAACTGATGTGATCATTCACATCAGTGGGAGGTGCTGGCACTTAAAATAGGTCAAAGAACGAACCCAAGGCTTGCTTGGCAGCAAGAGTCCCATGATGCTCTGCAGCTAAGTTAACTTTCAGGAGTGGAATTTTACTAAGGGCTCGTCTACACTGGCACTTTACAGCACTACAACTTTCTTGCTCAGGGGTGTGAAAACGCACCCCTGAACACAGCAAGTTTCGGTGCTGTAAAGCGCCAGTGTAGACAGTGCGCCGGAGCTGGTAGCTATGCCCCTTGTGGTGGTGGGTTTTTTTCGCGAGCTGGGAGAGCTCTCTCCCAGTGCTCTGCCACAACCACACAAGCCACGCTAAAGCGCTGCCATGGCAGCCCTTTAACATTGCCAGTGTAGGCTAGCCCTAAGCAATAACCTTTAGAAATTGTCGCAAGAGATATTTTAGGAATATTAACCACAAAACGTGCACAAGAGATAACAACATTATCCCAAAACAGAAATAAGCAATGACTAACCATAAGGTACTGAGGCAATTGTAAAGTTATAAGGGAACAGAAATCTTAGAAAATGACCTAAGATAAGAAGTAGGCACCAAAAAGGAGGAAATAGACAAGGATTGGAATGATAAACACAAAAGGGTAATACAGGTATAACTGCCCTGAGAAATCAAGAGGAAGTAGAGACCATCTGCTGTCTGGACTGACAGCAAGTACAAACGGGGAAGGGCTTCCACAGCTGTTGGTACCTCATGCCTCTCTGAGTATGTGCTGTCTTCATTAACTGTTAAACCAACAACTACAGACAAAGCTGATTTATCTGAGGTTTGTTATTAATAAACTAACCTGGACTCAAGAGAACCCCTCTCACTAATCACAGTTACAATTTTTACAAGTATTAGTTATCAACTGGTTATTCATTATCGATTAATTATTAATCGGTCATTAACAGTGTTCCCTCCCGCCCAGAGAGTTTATGATATGTGTCAAACACGAATGTTCTCAGCTCCTCACTCTAGTCTCAGAAGTATATTCTTGGTGCATATCAGTTTGAGCTCCCCATCCAAAGGGGAAGGACTTCCCCAGATCCTGACTCACATGGGGAGCGGGGGTAGGGAGAGGGGCTCAGACACCCCTAGAAAGACAAGCTGCCTCAAACCTGACTCAGGATGGGGGCAGGGTTGGATGGTCACATCCCCATAGATGGGCAGAGGTCTCTCACATTCTGGCACATACACACAAGTGCAAGGCTCACACATTACTGGGGGTCAGGGACCCCCAGATTCCAGCTCACATGGGGGATAGGGAGATGAGGGGAGGGTATAACCTAAGGTATGTGAGCCATGTTCTGGAGGAGGCTTGCCTAAGTGAGGAGTCACATCCCTGAGGATGGACCAGGGGCCCCCAGATCATGATACACACATGGGAAGGGAATGTGGGGCGGACAGATGCCTCTGGCCCTATTCTTCCCCACTCCCCCATCACGGACAGCCACGTCCCCTTTCCCAATGTTCCATGCCTCTCCTCGCACTCTCCTTAGTCCGCAACCCCTCTTCTCTATTCCCATCTAGGTCTTCCACCCCCTAATTACTCTCCCTGCAGTGAGCATTTGCTTGAGTAAATTTTCCCCCACAAAAAGCGGTTTCAGCACCTTCTGACTATGCTGCTGTCCTCAGATTACATTTCTGGTTTGATCTCTGTTGGTCTGCAAAAAATGTGTCAACTTTAAGAAAAGTTGTCTTTTCCCCCCATGAGCTGTATCTGACAAACCCCTTGGTTAAATGGCCCCAAATTTAGATCTCTGACAGTACCCTATGTCTCCACGAGGTGTATCAAATTTCAACAAAATTTGATTAATAATATCGATTTCAGAGCACTTAAAACAAACAGAAAGCTGGCCTTAACCTTAACTCTAGCAGAGATGTTGTTCTGCTATAATGCTCTAGATTTTTTTTCCTCCATAGGAACTGGTCCTCACATAACTACCTTAGGCTGCTGAATTGAAGCGTCCAGCTACACTCTCCGTTCAGTTCAGCCTTCGAGAAGCAAGGAGGCAGCATCACTGTTGAACCACTGTAAACTGTAAACCACCCACCAAAATCTTGCCAAAAGTTACAGTATGTGCAAAAATAGGACTTGACTAGAAACCCGTAGCAGTTAAAAGGTGTCTCTTTGTAAGCCTCTGTTCCTCTCAAACACCACAGGAAACGGTTTAAAATGCATTTTTTTCCCCAAAGCAGCTTTACAAGCAGAAAGGAAGAAATTACCTTACAGATAAGGTAGTGTGGCTTTTGCTTTTTTGCATAAGGTGGGGGAGGGATATTTCTGCTCCAATTTGTATTTTCATAGCATATCAGAAATATCCCCATCCAGGGGTTATAATCTAATTAGTTCTTTCAACATGGGCAAGCACATTCTAATGAGAACACACCCAAAGTTGTCAGTCTCTCATCCATCACAGATGGGAACGGTGCCCTCTCGTTAAGTCAAAGAATTTATGTTCTTTGGACCTTCCCTGCAGCCAGGTGAGTGCAGATTTACAAAAGAAGCTGGGAATTACTTGGAGGTTTGTCAAGCCATTTGGCTAGCCTAAAAAAGCATAGCTAGTTTTCTCCTTTATCAGAGGGCTTTAGAATTGGGTTGGTTTGGTTGCCTACAGGGGCAGAGTACTGGGATAGAAAAATAGAGGATTTGTTAGGAAGCCTGTACACCAGCCCCTTTTTATCATCTCCACAGACTTAGGTTTCCTGATTAAGTCAGTAACTAGCCCCTCCTATCAGCAGTGATGGGGTAATGGTGGCACTATAAACACTCATCTTGGACAGATGCAGCAACCCTACACCAACATGTGCCATCTGTCTGAGGGGAACTTGCATCTCTTTGCTATCTCCCACCATGTAATGAGTTACAGAATCTATCCCAAACAATTGCTGCTAAGTCTGTCCTGGCCAGTCTCTTTGAAAACTTGTTGACAGTTCACAGTAATTTTGTTCCATTTAGGTAGAATTCTGCTTTTAAGTCACATTTCCTGTGTTTTCCTCCTCTAATTTGTTACTACTAGGGATGTTCACAAGAAAACAGGATGTTCACAACCTGAGCAGAGGAATAAGCAAACATACAGATGAATTCCTAAGGAACAAAGATCCTGTTTTTGTGCAGATTTAACAAGGAGAAAATTAAAGCACAGAAAAAATATGACCTCAGCAGAACCGTCTCTAAAAACAATGTATTTCAAAGTATTCTCTGAGGACTCGGCAGCTCTTTAAAAAGGTGTCAAGAAAGAGACAGTAGCACAAACTAGAAAAGATCTTGCACGTTTACATAGTCTTGTATCCTCAGTGATCTCAAAGTGCTTTATAAATGTAAAGAATACACAGGGATCATACCAGCCACGCCTGGGATGGGACACAGTAGCTGTATAGTAGCAAACAATGAAGCTACACTATAGTTCAAGGCAACAAGTGCAACTGAAACTGCACAGGGAATATTATGTATGATACAAGAGGGAGGGAACCTTTAAGTAAGAATCTAGAAGAGGCCAAGATGCCGTTACCTGGTAAAGGCCTTCATCATCCTCTTGGATCTCCGTGTTTGGCAGGCTGTGGTGTCGCTCATAACCTGTCCGGCACATGCCATTGGGCTGTCGTGCTAAATCCAAATGGTGATCACTGGAGGATGGGGTCATAATCATTCCCTGACTGGTTGGTGAGTGACCTTTGCGTGACACAGTCTCCTTCCGATGATGGATCAGTTTCCTGGCAAATGGAACGGGAACAGGGGCATTAGGGACATGGGTGAAGCGCTGAAGTCAGTACCCAATGCCAAGAAGCTTAAGTCTGAAACTGGACTGTGGCTACAATAGACGTCTCCATAGTGAGGATCTTTACTGAAGATAGAAAAAGTCCAACTCCATGGAACTACTGAGGAAGCACCTCTCAGAGAGGAAGGAAAAGTCTTTGTAAAAAGCACATTATTTGTGAATCAGGGTTCACAGGTGACATATCTCCACTTCATGGTATGGAGGCCTAGTTGTTATGCCACGAGCTTTAGACTTGCCTGCACCTTAGCTCTATGGCTCCCTTACAATGTCCATGATTGTTTGATTTGAGGTGAAGCAGAGATGCCTCAATCCATAACTCAAGGTATCAAAAGTCTCATAGCAAACAATTGTTAATGGTGTATTACAAAGACACCATGCTCTGACATCCCTGTCTCAAACACTAAGTTTGCTAATCCCAATAGATTTACATTTTTAAGCAATGAAGGAAAGAAACAAATACACCAAATCGTCAACATGCCCCTCCCAGCGAAACTCAACTTCAGCAAGCTCTGGACACCAATTCAGCCTCTCTCCACCTTTAAATGACACTTTCTTTGTCCCCCAGGAGTGGGCTATTAAAGGATCACCCTGCAATTGCTGCCCGCTGAAGGTAACATATCTATTCTTCGTATTCTATACAGGTTGTTATACTGTCCTCAGTACTGTAGGGTCTCAGAGCCTTATGGAAGTGCATTAAGCAATGTGGCTGACCTTTGTCATGTGTGGATCTATTCTCCCTCAGACCCTCTCCCATGGAGAGGAGCGTGTGTACAATGCAGTGATCTGTCTGGACTTTTTTTTGAGGGATGCAGGGGGTTGAGGTCCATTGTTCGCAGTGGAGGAAGTTTCTAGAGATGCCCTTCTCCAAGCCAACCACCACAAATTGTGCATTTGTGGGTGGGTGGGTGAACATACACATACAAAAATCATCAGTGCCTATGGAATCAATCCCGTTTCATCTGGAGCATTAAGCACAACTCAGACCACCAATGAGGGGAGGCGCAAGCCATGCATGATGCAGTGACCACCACTGTTCAGATGGGTTTTTATTTCAGGGCAGGGGAATTATATGTGATTCTACTAGCTGCACAGTTTCCTTTACATGATGCATTTGGTAAATTCAGCCTTGAAACCACTTTGTAGCAATGTCAAGATGCTGAAGTATCACTTCTCTGAGCTATCTTCTAAAAAGTGCCTAGGTGTTTCAGTACCACTGGCTGGACAGCAGCTGCAGAAGGGACAATTACTGTGCTATCATCAGGGAAGGTAGAGTCCTCACCCTGGAGGAGCAAGGGCCAACAGACAGAGAGAAACAAGGAGTCTCTAGACCTTAACACTGCATCACTGACTTTAGGGGAGAGATGTCCTCTTGTTCATGTTTTAACCACGAGCAGATTTAAAGATAAGGGTCTAGAGGCCAAGTGACCTAACAGCCTGGGGGCAGGGAGAAAGGAACCAGTGGGGCAGCTGCATCTGAGAGGGCAAACTGGAATGGCCAAAGAAGATGCAAAATCTCTCCCCCAAACCCGGATTGCAATTGAACCAGAGTATTCTCCTCCTCCCCCCATCTCCCTCACACTTGTAGAGAGAACTGCCAAGCAAGCCTTTAGCCGATGTGACACTCCAAGCCACCTGCAGTGGGTTAGATTAGCAGACAGGTGCCCAGTGAGTTGGAGAAGCTGCTTTGCTTAGAGGAAAATGGAATTGTGGACAGAGATTGAGAGGAGACGCTGCAGTGGTGACTGAAGACTCATCTGTCCATCACCTGGCTCTCACATCAGTGAGTTGGAGGGCTCCCCAAGTACTTCAGTCCCTTGTTTACTTAACAGCAGTGGTGTTCCAATTACCAACTGCCAACCCGGCCATCCCTTATTAACCACACCCAGGACTGGAACAGTGAACAACCTCCTACCGTGGCTGTACCACTACGTTCACTCTTTCCCTGCCTCTTTGGGACTCGACAGCTCAAGCTCTTTTCCCATCTGTCCCAGCTATTGGCTGTACTTACTGGAGAACATCCCTCTGCTCCAAGTTGTATTTGCCTCCATTCTTCATAGCTGCATTGTGGATAGCCTCAATAGCTCGGTCAATGGACTGCAAAACCACATCTTGTTCCAGCACCTAAGGAACACAACATGCTACACGTTACCAGGTCTTCATTTTCAGATTCCTTTCCATTGTACTTCACAGTAAGTGAAGCTGACAGCATAAGAAATCCCCAGGAGCAGGCAGTGCAGAGAACTCAGATGACTAATGGAAATAAGAGAAAGGCTTTATTTGTCCAGAACCACAGCATGTGATAACCAGTGTCAACTGTCCTGGTCTGTTCCCTACCTCTTTGAAGAATCAACTTTTTAAAATTTTTTTTTTTTTTAAAATGTGCAGGTGTACACAAAATGCACTGTCCATTCAAGATTTATTGTTACAGATGAAAAACACACCACAGCTCCATGCACTTGCCTTTTGGGCCCTGAATTCCTACAATTCGTTACATGAACATCAATTGCAAAGAGCATGGAACAGCTCTTCAAATCAATTTCACATTCAGATTGCCACAGAAAGCTTTTGAGTTTCCACTGCAACACAATTTATTCCATGCTTATTCCCTTCTGCTATACTTTTCCACCTCTGGAGTAACATGCACACCAAGTATCTGGAGAACTTCTCATGCCAGTTCAAACAGTACCGTTTGCTCTTTTATTCACATTTTTCTTGCTAGTTTTCTAGTTGCTGCTGAAATGGCTTTTCCAGATTCCCACTCAAGTCATCATTGTATCATTTGCTCTTCTAGTTACACGCCTGCCAGCCAGTTTATCACTTTTTTTGTTGAAAGTACCAGCTTTTCAAGAAGAAAAACAACAGAAAACATCTAATTCATCAGTCAGACCATGTTCAAAAGCCTTGGAACAGGTTTAACTTTGTCATTCTCAAAACCAATACTGCACCTCACCGGCAGGATTTAAAACCGAAGTAGTTTCCCCAACCGCGTTGAATTACAGTTCATTCTTCCTTTAACATGACTTGGGACCTTCTATTCCCCAGTGCTTTTGCACCATGGCTTTGTCTGTTTAGACTTCAAATCCTAGATCCATTTCTCCCAACCCACTTAGCGGAGATGGAGGCAGACACTATGCTACAAAAACCAGACTAGGTGCATATCCACAAAAGGCAGGTTGGACCAGAGCCAAATGGCTTGCACTACAAGGAATGACTGGAATGAAAGGACAAGAAAGATTCAAGTTGGCCTCTACGCTTGAAATATTCCTAAACTGTTTTGTATATTAAGACTTTACACATATTCAGCACTTCCACCTGAAGTTCTTTAAGTGCTTTACAATCATTACGCAAGGCTCACTTTTAGGCACAGGGCAACTGAAGTCCAGGGTAGACTGTGCATTGGTGAGTCATTTGTGCAAGGTCACAAGTCAATAGTAGAACCCTGAATATAGATAGCCCAGGAGTATTAATTCCCAACTGAGTGTGCTGACCATTAAATAACCCTGCCTCTGTTCTTAGCTCAGTGCATGTGGGTTTTTTGGTTTTAATCAGGCATTCACTCCATCTGTCTGAATGCTGAAGATCTCCTTCATTTTTCCTTGCTTTACCCCCTGCCCACATCACAGCAACCATTTATCTGGCCAAAGAGCATTTGGAAGCTCATCAAGGATGCACCTTAATTGGCCATGGGGGGTTGCTACAGAGCAGCACAAGGCAATCCCTCTCCACAGCAGGTGAATGCGCTGCCTCCACAGCACTGGTGTGCGTGCTCCGATAACACACTGTGTATTATTTATGCATTGATTAATTACTAAGCCAAATGTGTATTTACAGCAACCTGCAGACAACACTGAAAAATGCCAGAAAAGGCAGGGAATGAAAGTGCCTCTCTGAAACACTTTATTTTTTTCAAAGGGACCATTTTTAGTTTTCTTGTAAAACAAGTGATAAGGAGAAAACAGCAGGGGAATTGGTTTTATAGGAGACAAATCCAAAGTACGTTAAAATAAAAATATCTGCTCATTAAACACCACAGATGTGGGCTAAGCTACCTCAAACAGCCCAGCATGCACCCTGGGAGAAAGCCCCCCCAACCGTTCCCCCTCCTAGGCAGGCTTTTCCACCTCTAATGAAAGATCTAATTTAAAAGCCAAAGCAGAGCTTACTTGAATATATTTAGAGCAGTGTTTGGGAAGGAAGGAAGGAAAGGCAAAGCATTTCAGAGACGGCATTTCACGTTCTGAAAAGATAGGAGAAACCTTAGGTGAGCTGTGTTTCCCCTCTGGGGCTGGGAAAGTACAACAGTAACGAAACCTTCAGTGCCCTCCTCAGGGTAGGGAGGGCTACTTCTCTGAAAGCTGCCAACATCTCCTCTTATAAAAATGTTTTAGTCCCTCCACCTGCAAAGCCCCTGCACTGCTTCCAAATGTCCTGGCTGAAAAGTGTGATGCAGCACTTGCCACAGCCCCTCAATACCACCACTGAACTGGTCAAAGGGCTCGTATCAAATGATGCACTCAACTCCCTGTATAGCCATTCGCTGCGTCAAACTGCACAATTAAAACAATTCTCAGGGTTTACACAAAGTGTGCACCACTGCCAAATCTTGCCACTGCATGGTTTTATGGTGATTCATCTCACCCTCCACAAGGCCCAGTGCTTTTAGTTAATCACTGCTCAGTTACATCTTCACTTAGACTGGAAGCTCTTCAGGGCAAGGACTACACCTTTGGTCATTTGAGCACCATGCTTGCAGTGCTGTATAACTATGTTGCATACCTTGTGCTGATTGGTTGCTTGCTGCAGCCTCTCCTTCCCCCTACATTCCTGTGCCCTACCATCCAGCTAATCCCCATGGAAAGCAATGAAACAACAAAATCAAGGTACAGAAGTAACATGAAATTTGCAATCCACCACACTGTTAACTCTATTTATGTGTTATATATCCCATTCTCTTACCTAGGGTTGCCAACTTTCTAATCGCACAAAACTGAACACCCCTGTCTCACCACTTCCCCGAGGCCCCACCCCTGCTCGCTCCATCCCCCCTCCGTCTGTCACTCGCTCTCCCCCACCCTCACTTGCTTTTACCGGGCTAGGGTGTGGGAGGTGGGTGAGGGCTCTGACTGGGGGTACAGGCTCTGGGGTGACGAGCGGCTTCGAGTGCGGGGGGTATGGACTCTGGGATGGGGGTGCAGGCTCCAGGTGGGGCCAGAACTGAGGGGTTCAGGGTGTGGGAGGGCTCCGGGCTGGGGGTTCGAGTGTGGGGTGTGAGGGCTCCAGCTGGGGGTGCAGGCTCTGGGGTGGGGCCAGGGATGAGGGGTTTGGGGTGCAGGAGGGGGCTCTGGGCTGCGGGGCAGGGTATGTGTGAAGGCTCCGGCTGGGGGTGCGGGCTCTGGGGTGGGGCTGGGGATGAGGGGTTTGCGGTGCAGGAGGGGGCTCCGGGCTGGGGCCGAGGGGTGCAGGAGGGGGAGTGCGGGCTGCCACGTCCCAGTGGCCCCTAGGTGCATGGGCGGCCAGGGAGGTTCCATGTGCTGCCCTCACACCTGCAGGCGCTGCCCCCACAGCTCTCACTGGTCACGGTTCTCAGGCAATGGGAGCTGTGGAGCTGGCGACAGCATGCAGAACCTCCCTGGCTGCCCATGCACCTAGGGGCTGCGGGGACCTGGCAGCCACTTCCGGGAGCCTCACGGAGCCAGGGCAGGCAGCCTGCCTTAGCCCTGGGCCCCCGCTACACCACCAACTGGACTTTTAATAGTGGAGCTGCCAGGGTCCCTTTTTGACCAGGTGTTCCGGTTGAAAACCAGACACCTGGCAACCCTACTCTTACCCTTAGGGTGACTTGGCTGTTTAGACTGCAATATCTGCAGGGCAGGGGACTTTGTCTTACTCAATGTTTGTACAGTGCCTAGCACAATGGAGTCCCATCCTCAGTTGGCCCCAAGGCACTACCATAATAATGATGCGACTAGCCAGGAATGGCAAGCATAAGTCACCCCTACATTTCTTAATCAATCAAAACGGCATTGGCAAGGCTCCACTAGGAGAAGAGAGAAAAATTCTGTGCAGTCGGAAAGGACCATGGATTCTGTAAAGGCAAAATTCATAGTTAGGATTGCAAATGTCTTAGCTACGAATTCTTTCCCCCCTGTAACTTAACCAGCAGCCATCTCAGAAACTCAGAACAATATTTGCACTTAAAGGTCTATTCTACTTCCATTTTCTCTCTCCTTTTTCCACTGTACTTTAAAAAGAGCATTACTTAGCATAGTATCTGTGGTTCTTGGAGATGACTGCCTGCATGCAGGTGATTTATGGGGCTTGGGAGCATGAGGGCAGAATTTCTGAGCAGTAGTATCAGCTGGGGTTTATGCATACTCTGCTAATGCACATGTAACCCACATTAGCATAGCATGGCTCTGTAACACTCTGCTGGCTGGACTATACAGAGGTTTACGAATCTGCTACAGACTTTGCTCTAGCAGCTCTCAGTTCAGGCAGTAGAAACTCATGCATTTAGAACCAGAGCTGTGAAGTCTGACCTCCATTGCTGACATCTCTCTCAGAGGCATTCCATTATACAATCATTCCCTCCATCCTGTGGATAATAAGGCGTAGTCCCAGCCATCACTTATCATATGCCTACACTTAAACCACTGCAGCTGCACCACTGCAACACTTCAGTATAGACACTTACTACAGCGAGAGGATGGTTCTCCCCTCCCTGTAGTAAATCCACCCCCCTGAGAGGAGGTAGCTAGGTCGATGGAAGAATTTTTGTACCAAACTAGCGCTGGCTACATGGGGACTTAGGCTGACTTAACTATATTGCTCAGGGGTGCGGATTTTTCACACCCCCGAGCAACGTCAATCTAACTGTCTAGCGTAGACCAGCCTTTATCTTCGATCAAGCATCTACAGTAAGACTGAAGTAGTGGGAAGTAAGGCAGGTAGCGTGTATCCCTGGATGGATGTATTGCAGGAGGGCACAGTGTGATGCCCATGCATTTGACTTAGACCAAATCAGCAGGCCCACAACAGCATGGATCCTGGATCATGGAGCCCTAAATATAACTAAATGGTCACTGGAACTATAAAATTCTTGTTCGCTATTGACTGTACAGGCTATGAAAACAACTGTGTAGACAAGGAAAGGTAAACTTTCCTGAAAGGGAACGAGGGCTGACAGGGAGTAAATGGACACACTGACTATGGTGACCAGAAGAAAGTGAGTGGGTGGTTGAAGCTGCAATCTTATATATCCCCAGGTGGGGAAGTGAATGCACAAGGATGCAGCAAGGCATATTCACATGTCTATTCAGATGTTCCTTGCTTTTCTAACCACCTACACGGA
Organism: Eretmochelys imbricata; assembly: GCF_965152235.1. Classification (NCBI taxonomy): domain Eukaryota; kingdom Metazoa; phylum Chordata; order Testudines; family Cheloniidae; genus Eretmochelys; species Eretmochelys imbricata. Next base: position 24,367,309 of record NC_135578.1, read on the forward strand.
AATGATGTTGTTCTGCGTTGTACAATGCAGTGGTGGACCATGACTGGGCCTTCGAGCCACAACTATAAACAATAGTGCAGGCAGTGTTCTAAGAAGAATCAATAGGATACTCTTAGCTAACATGGATGGAGTCAGCCTGATATTTTAGAGATGTATTTGTGATGAACTGGGAAAATATTTTGATTAATACTGTGTGTCGCTCAGTTTCCCCGTTCCATTTTGTCCTGCTGCCTGCTCAACACATACAGCTAAACCAAAGGGGGCTGTAGAGGTGCCAAGCAAGGAATGTAAAACAATGACACAGAGAAGTCAGCTTCAATTGCACAGTTGTAAAGGAGTTAAGATAGCAATTGATGGCTCCATCCAGGCTAGAATGGGGTACCTTCCCCAAGGCTGAGATCAAAGGAGGCAAAAAATTTAAGAGACCATAGAAAAGGGAGAGGGGATTTTGGGTCAGAAAGGAAAAGCTGACAGCTGGGAAGACTCACAGAGATAGGGAGAGACATATGATGTGAGCAGGCTGCTAAACCCAGCTAGAGACAGAGTTAACTGGGATATGAGGGACTTATGAAGGTGTAACTAATATCAGTGTAGGCCTTTTACTGTTACCCTTAGAGCAAAGTGTATGTCTACACTGCTATTAGACACCTATAGCCGACTTGGGCTTGCAGGGCTCTTTAATTGCAGTGTAGACTTCTGGGCTCAGGCAGTTCAAACTCTGGCATCCTATCACCAAGCCTAGAAGTCTACATTGCAATTAAAGAGACCCACGAGCCCGAGTCAGCGGACGTGGGCCAGCTGCAGATTTTTAACTGCATTATAGACATACCCTAAATACTTTGTATCTTTTGAAGAAGCTATTTCTATATCACTGCAAACATACAGTGTCACAGACACCCAGAGAAAAAGAGCTTTGGGTGCCAAACCCAGTTGGACCTGCTGAAGTAGTCACAGCTGGTGCCCAAGGGCTGTAATCCAGGTCCCAGTCAGAGCAGGTGAACTGCAGAATTCCATCCAAGGAGTTAGGGTACATCTACACTGCAGTTAAAAACCCACAGCTGGCCCATGCCAGCTGACTCAGGCTTCCAGGGCAAGGCTGTTTAATTACAGTGTAGACTTTCAGGCTTGGACTGGAGCCCGGGCTCTAGGACCATGAGAAGTGGGAGAGTCCCAGAGCTTGGACTGCAGCTAGAGCCAGATCATCTACACCACAAATAAACACCCTGCAGACAGAGGCCCATGAGCCTGAGGCAGCTGGTATGGGCCAGCCATGGGTGTCTAACTGCAATGTAGACATACCTTTAAAGGCTTGAGACCTGACACTAGGTGGTGATGCACCTGATAAGATCCATAGATGCGACAGTGGTGCAGCTAGCCTGGTAACCATGACAGTAGTGACTGAGATTTTATCTGAAAAAGCATTTATACTGATTGTCATTCCAGAAGAAGGTTGCACTAGAAGAGAGATTAATTGCAAGTTTCTTGTTAAATCAATTAAAAGAAATTTCATCAGAGAGACTGTGCACTACAACTGGCCTGGCACCTAGGCTGGACACCAAAGGCAAGCCAGAGGGAAGAGCAGTTAACTTCGACAGTCACTGCCCCCACTAGTAATAAGAGGTTGAACTAGTTATACCTCAGTCTATAGCCTATAAAATGGGGCTCCTCAAAACACAAGAATCTCCTCTTATGCATGTGAAATTCATTTAACAAACAGGTTACATTTAAATCATGCACTTTAACAGTATATAAGAATGGAGGTTTCCTTCTTTACAGCGTAGCAGATGGAATTATAGAACCTTCAATAAATCAGTATTTCTCTCTCTCTACTAATAGCATGAGCAAACAGGAAGCATGTCGCTAGAGCTGGTCTGCAGGCTTCCTCTTCCACCCAGTAGCATGGATAGCAAACATTATGATGGGGGAAGGAGAGGCAAATACAGATCTACACTTTGTACCACCATGCACAGCCGATCACTAACACATTTCAATCTGTGACTGGAGCAGCGCACCCTTCCCAGATCCCAAAGGGACAGGGATGGACATCAGTATGCATTTCTCATATCCGACATCCTCATTCTGCTGAGGGCACTTTTGTCTTAAGGAAATATTTAAACCCCCTTGAAATCTGATTTTTTTTCCCCACTACTGAAAAATAAAATCCAGAAGGTCAGTATCCTTGCTATCCCTCTCCCAGTACTGGGAAGAGAAATTTAAGTCGATTCAGGGTTTTAGCATTTCTCAGAAAACCCCAGTGCGTGTACTGTCTACAATGGTACTATAACCTTTCCCCTCAACAGTCCTCCCTCCTTACTTCCCCAATACCACCAAAATAACTTTCCTCCTTCCTCATTTTGCATTCATCTGCAAGTGTCATTCTGCAAAATGCCTGGGGTCTTTAAATGCAATCAGAGCGAAGAACTTGTTCCGCAGTCCAGAATAACCATACCTTTCAGACAAGCATTCCTCTAGACAAATAGACTCTTATGGGCTGACAGTGAACATGGACTACAGCCATGCTCTGTGCACACGCATGTGTGTAAGATTTACATATTTACTGCACTGGCCCATTACAGATATGACAGGCCCTGCAAACTCTCCCTTCTAAAACAAGCTTTTCCTTGCCTTTGGGAAGGTTAGACACAAGGTAACAATATTCCATCTCTTCCAGTCTCTCCCAGTTCTTCATGATCATGGGGACATCTGATCATGTGCTTTAGCAAAGTCAGTTCGCACATTTCAGTGCAGCTACTTCAGTGCTACCAATGCTGGAAGAGATAGCGTAGAATCATAGAACTGGAAGGAACCTCGAGAGGTTATCTAGTCCAGTCCCCTGCACTCATGGCAGGATTAAATATCATCTAGACCATCCCTGCAGGTGTTTGTGGAATCTCCATAGTTTAAGAGCAGGTTAGACAATCTCCCTAGGCAAGGACAGGGGTTCAGATGATTTTACCATCAGGTCATTGCTCAGGGTCTCTTGACAGTAGTATGAACACCAAGCCCTTCATTAGCAGCTTAGTTCTGATGCAGTAGCACTGTTGAAATCAGAATATTTATTTTTCCAGTGCAGATGCACCCAAGGACTGAAACAAAAATCTAATTCTTTGTTACCCAAAGATTAGAGATGGACATTACCTAGGAAAGATAACAGCTTGAGAAAGTCTTATTCTTTAAGATTTGTGCTAACAAAGCAGCAACAAACTCATGCAATAACCCAGCAGGATAATGACTATGTCAGATCCAGTATTTATAACTTATTACAGATCAGACCTGCACCCTTTACACTAATCTTATATTTCATTGAAGATTATGTGAGTTTAAAGAAATGACTGAAGCACTTCACCCTGAATATGCTCTTCAAAACCGATTTAAATTCACATATCCACTACTAGATGGCAGAAGTGAAACAAGAGAACAAATTAAAGAACAAAAAGAATCCACATCGACACAAGAACAAAATGGTAAGTCAATCTTGAGAAGTGACCTGTGATGGTTACAAACACCTACGCAGGGAAAAACAGGCACCTTCTTTCAGCTATTGTTTCTACAGCTGAAAAGGAAACTGGAGACCACTGTGTTTGCCGAAGATGCCATTCAAGAATGAAGAGAAAAGTATGAGATGGTCTTTAATGAAGCTATGAAAAAGGACAGAATTCCTCAAGGACAATTATTCTAAACTTCTGACATATGGGTGTTCGGCATTCTATTTAAACTTCACTGAAAAAAACCCAACAGTAGTAGTAGTTACAGAAATCCAAAAACTCTTCCACCACCACCATTAGCCTCCAATTTAATGGCTGAAAAAGGAGGATTGATGCCCAGCTCCTCAGTGATATTTGGGCTCTATCTGCATCCAGTTACCACAAGTATGTTGAAATGTCTACAAATCACAAGGAAACTTTGGTCAAAACATAGTTGTCATACAAAGTGTGTGCTAATTTACAAAAGCAGTTGAAGGTGGTTTTAGAGGTACTTGCCATATTACAGCTGATGTAGTCTCAGTTGAAATCTGTCTTGAATTGATTAGGAAAGAACTGGATCTACACAAGGAGAAAACTAAAAGACTATTCACAGAAGCTATGGAACCTTTCCATTACTTGGCAAACATGACTCATCCTAAAGACAGAGGTCATAGGATGGAGTCCACAAGAGGAATCAACAGCTGAAACATGGCTGATGGAACCTAAAGCGGAGTTCCTTTCTTCTCTTCTATCATTTAAGACCCATATTTCTACCCAAATCTACGTTTAGGAAGGAGGCTGCAGCAAAATGGTGGAAAATGGAAGGTAAAATCATGGTAGACAGAACAGCTGAGTTTAGAATGCTGTCATTTTTCAAAAGAACTCTTCTGCATACCCAGCTCAGCAGCTATCGACTGTGTTTGCAGCACAGTAGGATTGGTATGGTCGAATCTTTGTAGCAAGCTAGGGCTGGAAAAAAAAAAAACAACAAATGGTAAAATTATATCAGTATCTAAGGTCAGGCACAAAAAACTGGGGCAGATACAAAGCTTTATTGGGCTTTATTGTATACTTACAGAATTTCAAGCTTTTCATTTTAGACAATTTTATGTTTGAAGGATACGTTTACAAGATCAATCACATGCTGTGGATTATACTTTATTTAATATAATTTTGCATAGAGATTTTTTTTATTTGTGTCCCTTCCCCCACCAGTCATTTCTCTTCCCCCCGGGGTGGGGGTGAGGGATTAAAAAAAAAATCACAACCTTGTGCTGCTGTCAATGCTCATATTGCCGATAATCACTGGCACAGATATTAGCAGCAAGTTCTATAGCTTGGTTCAACCATTTCAAGAGAGGGTCTGACTTGACAGGAGAGAGAAGGGAGAAAAATAAAACTGACCTCACTCCCCTGAGCCATTGCTTGCTGCTAGATTGATAGCAACCATCAGCAAGCAGTTATTATAGGGAAGCTGCCAGCAGTCTCACAGCACCTCTATCACCTGCAGGGCTGGCCAGGTGCAGAAAAAGAAAAGCTAGGGATTTGAGAGACAGGAATCAATGAGGGTGGCAGATAAGCTGTGGATTTAGACCAGACAAAACCTAAGTCTGCCACATGGAGCACAAATGTAGATTTCATGTATATGCTCCATAAACACAACCATATGTACTTTATTAAAGCCACCAATGAGGAAAAGGCACTTCTTACCGTCAAGGGGCAGATGGAGCGGAAAGTCATCAGTTAATTTTTTTTGGACAGATGTGAGAATTGCACAAAAAGAACAGTAAACTAGACAGAAAATCCCAAGGACCTTTTTAGCAGCTGTTGTCACAGAACCCTAGGGCCTGAGAGAAGACTCTGCTCCTTTCTACCCAGCTTTCATTATCAGCACAAACTTTAAAAAGGCCATAAGAAGTTCCTTAAACAAGGATTATTCTGGATTTGAGGATCAAAGACACCCTGCCAGCTAAAGGACCAGTTAACGGTCAGGCTGGAAAAGGAGCCTCCAGTGGACTGGACACAGATTATATTCATCATGCAATCTGAGGGTAAATCTGCACTACAAGTGTTACAGTGGCACTGCTGCAGCTATGCCGCTGTAGTGTAAACACTTACTATGGCATCGAAAGGGTTTTTCCCCTCCCCACTGCTGTAGTAAATCCACTCCCTCAAGAGGCAGTAGCTAGGTTGATGGAAGAATTCTGCTGTTGACGTAGCTTCATTTACAGTGGGGGTTAGGCCGACGTACCTACATTGCACAGGGGTTGAAATTTGTCACAGCCCTGAGTGACAGCTAGATTGACCTACGATTTAGGTGTACACCAGGCCCGAGAGTTTACCTACAAAGAGGTCTAATTACGACCCTCCCACCAGTAATTTGCAGGATTCTTTCCACCGAGTCAGAGAGGCCCTCATCTTGATGGGGAGATGGTCACTACAGTGTTCATATTGTGTTTGCTCTGTATATATACTGTTCAAAGCCAAACCAGCAGGCAGCAGAGACATCTGGCAAACAGCATTATGTAAGTACATGACACCATCTGATCCAGGAGAGTAAGGCAAATCTGAACCAACGTACAAAGGTTGTGCATAAATGGATCTATAAATCTGCCCATAGCAGATGCGAAGAAATGGTGCAGCGACAAGCTTCATGCTATGAATTTTTGGACGTGTCCTGCCTTAAGATGCCAGTTGTCCACATATGGGAAGATGATAGCGTGATGGGGTTCGGTCACTGAGATCCCCTTGGGACTGTCTCCTGATGTGCTGAAATTACCTCTGAGCCCATTTTCCCTGCCAGCTTGGGACTCCAGCACCTTGCCTTGTTGAGCCAGACATTCTAGCCTGCTGCAACACAGACCCAGGGTCTGGACCATGCCCCCAAAGCTGCAGACTAACTAAAAACAGCTCAGCAGGTTACCTGTCTCCAGCACCCAGCTCCCAATGGGATCCAAACCCCAAAGAAATCCATTTTACTCTGTGTAAAGCTTATACAGAGTAAATTCGTAAATTGTTCACCCTCTATATCATTGATAGAGAGATATGCACAGCTGTTTGCTCCGCTGGGTATTAATTACTTACTCTGGGTTTATTAATAAACAAAAGATTTTATTATGTATAAAAAGTAGGATTTAAGTGGTTTCAAATAATGACAGAACAAAAGTCAGTCACCAAACAAAATAAAGCAAAAACACGCAAGTCTAAGCCTCATACATTAAGAAATTGATTACACGTAATCTCTCACCCTCAGAGATGTTCCAGTAAGCTTCTTTCACAGACTAGACTCCTTCCTAGCCTGGGCTCAGTCCTTTCCCCGATAGCCCTTGTTAGTTTCATCAGACATCTCAGGTGGTAAGCAGGGGTTTTCTCATGACTGTCCACTTCTTTTGTCCTGCTCCATCCCCTTTCATAGCTTTGGCATAATGCGAGAATCTTGTCTGTGCTTGTCCCCACCCCCACCTCATCAATGGAAAAGTACAAGGATTAAGATGGATTCCAGTATCATGTCACAAAGATCCCTTGTCTCCATTCTTCCTGGGTTAGCCCACAAAGTATACAGGAAGGTTTGAAGGTAAATAAAACATTTACAACCAATTGTCCTAGTCAATGGGAGCCATCAAGATTTTAAACCACCATTACTAGCCCACATTTCGTTTAATTAAAAGAGGACCTCAGAATTATACTTCATATCTCTAGCTTCAGATACAAAAATGATACATGCATGCAAATAGGAGGAATATATTCAGTAGTTTATAAACTTTGTTACCTTACAAGAGGTCTTTTGCATAAAGCATATTCCAGTTATATCATATCCACACTCCTAAGCATATTTCCATAAAACATTATGGAGTGCAATGTCACAGATGAATAGTGCTGCTACTACAGGAAACAGCTGCAAACTAAAGTATCTTTTGGTTGGAGGGGAATATTTTTTCCACTGGTATGCCCCGACTCTCCCAATGATGAGAATGTCAGGTCCAGTTCCATCAGCAGTGCTACCAGTTCCGATGGCAGGAAGCTGTAGCTAGCAGATGGAATGGGAAATGGGCTCCTCCTCTGGAGTGGTTTAGGATACTGAAGCTTTAGGAGGCTGCGTCTCATCGCTCTGCACCACTGCTGTCCATGTACAGGGATTCTTAATAACTGGTGGTTTCTGCTGGGGCTATTACAGTACTGCCTCTGACCAAGCAATCATCATCAGTACAAATGGTTCACAGTCCTTAGCTCCCAACACTGTCTTAGTCAGTATTGTGTTCGGTATTGACGATGTGGAGAGTGGTACTGAAGGGGCCTTGCTTCTATGTGCCTTCTGATCATGACCACAAGGTTTAGGACAGGGGTCTCAAACACACGGTTCGCGGGTTATTTCCTGCGGCCTGCCAAGCCCTCTGTGTCCTCCCAGAGTTATTTCCTGCATGCTGCCAAGCTCCCCTCCCACCCTGCTGTTTACCAGCGCTTAGGCTCTCCAGGAGGGAGGGGGGAGGAGGTGGAGAAGAGGCGGGGCCGGGGCAGGGATTTGGGGAAGGGGTTGAAATAGGGGCAGGGAGGGGGCAGAGTTGGGGTGGGGACTTTGGGAAAAAGGGTGGAGTGGGGGCAGGGCAGCAGGGTGTCATTGATGCAGCCCTCAGGTCAATGTACTAGTCCTCATGTGGCCCTCATGGTGATTCGAGTTTGAGATCCCTGGTTTAAGAGGACTTAAGTCCCTGTGTCCTGGGCATGAGGACTCACCTGACTTGGACAGGGTTGAGGAGGGATACCTTCCCTTAGTAGGTCTAGAGGGGGATCTGTTTTTAAGCTTATGAGAGTGCTTGTGTCTTACTGTTATGAAAAGGCCCAGACGAAAGGTCCTTTGCTCCAGTTATTTCTGCTCCTGAGTCAGACACTGAACTAGGAGGTGAACTCTGATGTCTCAGACCAATGTACAGAGGGGTCTCCTCTGGATTTGGCCGGGGCCTGATGGCATGTTCCAAAGGTGTTTCCAGAGCTGGAGTTCTATTGCCTGCCGCATCTGGCTCGGAAAAGAGTGGCAGGTACCGTACGGAGTGGAGATATGAACTTCGAGGAAAGAGAGGCAGTGCTAGTGGTCACTGCTGACTAAAAAATAATTGGAGGCAGGAAACACAATTCTTAAAGCCCAGAACACTGTACATACTCTAAATCCTGCATCAGGAGAGCGGAGAATTCTCCTGGGGCAGAGATTTTAATTATCTAAACTGATAAAAGCTACTAACAATAGCAACTAACTGTACAAGAACTTTGAAATATTTAAAAAAAAATTGTCAAAGAGTTTCAGTTCTGGAAATTCCGACTCAGGCCATGTGGCAGTAAGGAGGAACTTGAGAGGTTTCTGCACTGCCCCCTAGGCCCTCAGCATGGAGCACAAGGAGAGCAAGGGATTAGGCAAAGACCCATGGATACTAGTTGCTAAAATTCTCCGGTCTCAGGTGCATGGAGTACACAGAGGGACCAGCACTCAAAGAACAACTATTTGACAATGGGCTCTTCAATCTAGCAGAGAAAGGTGTAACATGACCCAACGGCTGGAACTTGAAGCTAGACAAATTCAGAATGGAAATCAGGAGTAAATTTTTAACAGTGAGGGTATATAACCATTGGAACAATTTACCAAGGTCAAGGTGGATTCTCAACTACTAGCAATTTTTAAATCAAAATTGGATATTTTTCTAAAAGATCTGCTCTAAAATAATTTGGGGGAGCTCTCTGGCCTGTGTTTTACAGAAGATCAGACTAGAAGACCACAATGGTCCCTTCTGGCCTTAGCATCTAGGAATCTATGAGTCAGTTATGAGCTCTAGGATTCCAGCCAATTAATGATAACGTTGTGGGGAAGGGGGTCTGGTAGGTAGTTGCTGCACATTAAACGTTTCTGTCAATTGGAGTCTCATTAATCAACAGTGAGACCCTCTGAAACAAGAGCACAACCTGGGCTGACTGTTGTCCTTACTTTTAGGACCAGGATAATATCACTGCACAAGTCAATAAACCCTTAACAAGCACATGTGTGCCCAAGTGCAGGAGCAAGTTTTCAGAGTAAAGATTAAAAAGGTGGCAGCGCATCTGGGGTTAAAATCTGACAGATGCCACTAAAAAAGAAAAGTTCATCTTTAGGCCTGGCGTGCCACTGTTTCAATTCCCTGCCATGCATTCTTCGGAAAGCCACTACACCGGAGTTAGGCAAACAGCAATCCCCAGTCTTGGAAAGAAGTGAAACGTCTGAGCCAGAGCTTCAGAATTTAGACAGCAAGATCAAAATGTGGTCCACTCATACAGTAGTCCCTGAAGCCAGCCTAAGTCACTCTGGGGAGCTCTTACAAGAAAAGCTTAACCACAAACAAGTTTAGACTTCCCAAATCTCACAGCTGGAAGCGATTTCCTTCCATCCCCCCACCTACTGGAGCACACAAGATCATCCTTTGGAATAACAGCCACACAATTACTTCTAATGCTGCTTTTATCTCATGCCATCAAGATAATGGAAGAAATAAGCCTGAAATCAATTCCAACAATTAATGTAAAGGGCTGTAGGGTTGGGGGGTTTTGTTAGTCAATAAAGATGATGCTAGGGCAGACACAAACTTCATTATTTAAAACTGAAAAGCTTCAAGGAACTCTGCTTTCTTCTGGCCACCTGGAAAAGAGCTCTCAGCTCCAATACCTTTGATTCTGAAAAGCTCAGGAAAGTCTGACTCTGAAAATATTTCAGGAACATATTTCCAGCGCACAAACAACTCTGTACACACCATCCGTACATGAATCACGCAATATTATTGACTGGTGTGTCACGAGCTTTCGTTTGACACTTTTTACAGATAAATACTATGACAGTAATGTGTTAGGTATAGTAAGTGTGTCAGGCCTGATAGGAGCTCACAGAACACTGGTCTCTCAGCCAGTTGGTACTGAGGGGCTCTTAGGGTCACAATTCGGTATTTTGTTCTTTCACAAGAAAAAGCAAGCTACCCAGTTAGATTAACCATACATGGCAGGAAGTGAATACAAACTTAAAATGGAGCAAACCCTCATCATTACTGCAAGTTAATAAGCCTTGGGTCCAGGGCAACTATCTTTCTTTTAGTGGTAATGGATCTTTTCTCAGAATACTGTTCCAGACCACGATGGGGAGGAGAGAGTGTGGGGGGGGGGGGGGGAGGAAGGGGGGGGAATACAGAGAAACAGATGCAGTAGCTGATGAATCATGTTTCCAGTCTCATTTCCATTCCTCCCACATGAAAAGTCTCACACATTTTGTATCAAAGGTTTTGCTGTGTGAAATAAATCAGAGGGAATTTGGTTTGGCTGGTCTCTTCCATAAAAGTCAAAGTTCTTATTTATTCAAGAGCCACCAACAGCAGAAGTGAAGTTGTGCTACTCTGGAATGTAATGCTCTTGCAGTTATTATGCGATTGGACACAATCAGGATACGGGGTGGTCAAAGTCAAAACGGTCCAAAGATTGAGCTCTAGAATAAAGAGTTGAGAAAAAGTTGCATTCATCTTCAAAAATCTCTGAGGAACCCAGTCTCACCAGATCTAAACTGGGACTGTCACTTAAAAAAACCATAGTTTCTTAAAACACATCTGGCATTTCAGAGCACCCCCTCTCCTGACCTTGCTGAAAAGAAACATGGTTTTGATTCCTCCCAAGGGGCTAGTTTCATATAAGAAGTCGTTTCCATCCAGTGAGATGGTGGGTTTGACAACTAGTCAAACAGTTCTGTACTGAAAAACTGCAGGTTTGACGACTTTCTACCGCAGGAACAATGGTCTGTTGCACCAGTTGCTCAGGCTGGCAATCCACTAGCACACCAATTAAGCAACAGGATGTAGGACTACGACTTGCTTCACATCCCCACAGACTTCCTTACATTCCTCAAGAAGCCTTATGGGAGCCAAAACATGACAGGATCCAGTCTCCTCACTGGATTTTAGCATTTTAATAATGGAAACATTGTGAGCAGACCACATTTCATGTTATTTTGACCCATACAGGTCTCTGAGACAAATAGAGGTCTAAAAGTAAATTTCAAGACATTCAGGTTTATATGAGTTCCTGCAAAGTCCTATTCATCAAGACCCCACTGGCTGGGCTTTGTGGTCTCATGAAGCCTTTTCCCCACAGCTACTCCACTGGAGACCACAAGGGTAGGTAAGGAAGCTGTTCACACCCATATTTGGAAATCCTTGGCCAATCTATACAGAGAAGGGGGCACTTCATTTCAGAAGAGTCCAGGCAAGCCTCAAGACAGATGCAAGACATTTCACAACCTTGATCTAGGATTCTCACTTCCTCTCAGTAATGGAGATTATGTAGGCTGCAGATTTAGAAGGTCAGGTATTCCTACGTCATCCCATTTACGGAGCAACAAAGACGTAGAAAGCCCTGCTCCCAGCCAAAAGAAAGATGCAGCAACTGGACAGATGAATTCATCCTCAGTCCTATATGGGAAGAGAATAGCTAGAAAAGGGGACTGAGCACTTATACCAAGTTTCTATAACACACAGCCTGTGTGGGCTAAAGATGAACACAGGGCTGGGAGTCAGGAACCCAAGTTCTAATCTCTGCTCCAACACTAACTCTCTGGGTGGTCTTTGGCAAATCACCTACATGTCACCTGCCTCAGTTTCCCCATCCGTAAAATGAAAATAAAATTTACCAAACCTTATAGGTGTAGTTGTGAGGCTTAACATATTAGTGTTTGTAAAATGGTTTGGGGTCCTTCAGATATACAAGGGCAAAGATATGCAAACTATTACAATTAAGTAATTCAAAGTGAAACTCGACAACACCTTGGCAAAGGGTTCAAATGGAGATTTCTGTATTGACTGTCAAGTTTAGGGGAGGGAGTGGGAAACATGCTGAGCCCATCTCTCTATTGTAGCACTGCTGCTCCTTGAACCCCATTAATACACGCACTTGGGGAGGGTGCATTTAGTTTCAGAATTCTTCCTACCTTGCCTGATGGCATAACTGTAATCTTTGTCCACTTGCCAAGACTTGAGAATGGCTACTCCTTCCCCTTCAGAAGTTAATTCTCATTGACTCCTGAAGGGGATGACAAAGTAATCCATGTGCACACATTTAACGAATAACCACAAGTCCAACATGCAGCGAGAAGAATTACAGTCTGTCACCCACCCTTGTCAGATCAGTTTCCTTCCTCCATGCAGTGCAGCATATTTACTGCATTTGTTCAAAGAGGAGTCATTGTATGCAGAGACCACAGCAAAACATTTAACACACTGTCAGAGAGAAGGCTGCTCTTCTCCCAGCAATTAAATAAACTCGACTGGAAAGGTAGCTCATGCTCAAATAAATTGGTTAGTCTCTAAAGTGCCACAAGTACTCCTTTTCTTTTTTCGACTGGAAAGGGCATTCCTACCCCATCTGAATCAACAAGGCACTTTGCAACAAACACTACTATAAATAACAGATCAGATGAAAAACAATGAAATCCACTGATCTGGGGTAGATCTATTATAGCTTGAGTACCAGTTGATCACCAAGCTGGCAGTGGACACACTTGGCTCTTGCAACAGTAAGAATTCTGTATTCAAAATGCATCTTGTAGTGAAATAAAGTACAAAACTGGAATTCCTACTGCCAAGAAAAAAGGTTTCAGATTAAGCCCCCTGCCCTGTCCTTTGGAACAACTATAGATCACATGCATTTAATTTAAAATCTTTGCACATATAGCTCCACTAGAACCTATGACTCATAAAATTTGGGTTATGACGTTGGCTATATAGGATCTTGTCTCTGACGTCCAATTTTCTTGAAGACTCACAGTGCTATGGTTCTGTATTAAAGTTATTTGTATTTCTTTTTCTAATAATACCCCTTGTGGAATTGATTCTTTTACTAGTACCCAGACCCACAGCTTAGTTACTGAATAGATAATCTTGGCTTGGAATGACATGAAGTTTAAATCCTTCACTGGGGAACAAGCCAAGATGTTATTAAAAATTCTGTTTATTTTTATTTACATCTAAACTGTACAGGGAGGAGAAGAGAAAGGCAAGGCTGTTCCTTGGAACAGAAGCAGAGCTCTAGTAACAACGATGTTAACAGACAGATTCATCTGTTTTCCAAATTTCACTGTCAGACAAAGAGCTTAGTTTATGTTCTGGGATTTGATTTTTCCCATGGCCACATAAATATGCCTGGATCATGCAAGGAATGTCCTCAGATTAGCAAGGGACTAGGATATGGTATTTGGGACTGGAGCCTTGGTTATCTTATGTTTTATGAGTCAGTTGCAAACAGAATTTTAAGAAGTGTGGCATCTTCCTCCCTTCCCAATAAAGTCCCTTGTAACTGTAAGCTGTTGCACCACCACCTTACTCCAGAGGCCCCTGTGGAGACCCACTGACAGCCCCACATAACCACCTCTGACTCAGACTAAGCATAATCCCAATATTTACATGACATGAATGATTAAAGGATGGGTAAACATGTCTTATAGTAAAAGGCTCAAGAAACTATCAATTTATCTTACAAAGAAGGTTAAGGAGTGACTTGATCACAGATTGTAAGTACCCACAAGGAGAAGAAAATTTTGATACTGGAGTTTTTAGTCTAGCAGACAAAGGTATATCAAGACCCAAAGACTGGAAGTTGAAATTAGACAAGTTCTGACTAGAAAAAAAAAAGGTGTAAATTTTTAGCAGTGAGGGTGATTAACTATTGGAACAATTTATCTAGTATTATGTGGATTCTCCAAGTCATTAATGAGAATACTGAACACTACCAGATCCAGGGCTGACCCCTGTGGTACCCCACTAAATACGCCTTTCCACTTTGACAGCAAACCATTGATTACTATGCTTTGAGTATGGTCTTTCAACCAGTTGTACATACATCTCATAGTAATTTCATTTAGACCACATTTCCCTAGTTTGCTTACAAGAATGTCATGTGAGACTGTCTAAAACCTTACTAAAAATCAAGATCTATCATGTCTACTCTTCCCCCCCAAAACAAACAAACAAACAAACTAGGCCAGTAATCCTGTCAATAAAGGAAATTAAGTTGGTTTGACATGATTTGCTCTTGACAAATCCATGCTGCCTATTCCTTATAACCCTATTATCCTCAACATTGTTTAATAAATTGTTCCAGTATCTTTTCAGGTACTGAAGACAGGTTGGGTAGTCTATAATCCCCTGAGTCCTCATTGACCCCTTTTTAAAGGCAGGTACTATGTTTGCCCTTCTCCAGTCCTCTGGGACCTCACCCATCTTCCATGAGCTCTGAAAGAGATTTGCCAATGGTTCCCAGACTGTTTTAGCTAGTTCCTTAAGTAGCCTACGATTAATTTTGTCAGGCCTTGCCAACTTGAATACCTCTAACGCATCTAAATATTCTTTAACCTGTTCCTTCCCCCTTATTAATATTAGTAGTGTTGAGTATTTGGTCACCATTAACCTTTTTAGTGAAGACTAAAGCAGAACAGCCATTAAACGCCTCAGCCTTCTTCATCAGTTATTAGCTCTTTCCCCGCTAAGTAGAAGGAAAGCGTAGGTATTCATTTTCTCTTGCTCCTAATGTAATTAAGAAACTTCTTCTTGACTTGCATGTCCTTTGCTAGGTGTAACCAAGATACAGAAAAATTGAGAGACCTGCACAGTCATGCACCAAGTCTGTGAAGACAAGCCTAACTCCAAGTCCTGTACCTTAACCACAAGAGCATGCTTGCTCACAAACACCACGTGCAATGTAACCTCAGACCAGAAGTAAAGACCTTGCCTGCAAATAGGTAATGTTCAAAACAAGGACATCTGTGTTTGCTCCCCACCACGGACAGCCCATTCCAGGGACACATCACCTAGTAAGAGCAACGTACAGATGTTGTGTCTGAAACAGCAACTCTTCCCTTGTAATTAAGCAATGGTCTATCATTTGTTCAGATATAAACAGTAGGAAAGATTCTTTAATACTGCATGCATTTTGTAACTTTAATTGATCTCTTGATTAAACAGATCTGAAATCTCAATATCGCAGATCAAGAAGTAGTAATACAAACTTAGCAGCAGAAACGGAAAAACCAAAAACAATGAATGGACAATTAGATGAGAACTAGTTATAAATGGCTCAAGGCTGAGGCTAGGCATTATTGGGGATGTGCTCCAAAACCAATACTAAAACTCTGACTGCTGCAAGACACTGAATGTGATGGGGAGGCAGCAAAATTGACTGAGTCACTCCAGAGACACTTTCCATCGTCAATATCAACCAATTTACTAAAGTGCTTCCTGAAGCCCTTGAGGAGGACAGCACACACCAAACCTTCATTTTGTATCTTCCCTTCATACTCCTTTCTCTTCCCTTACCATTAACAGCCTCAAACACAATAACCAAACCCATGCTATTTAGGATGAAGTTGTGCTCTCAAGATGCATGCTTATACCATTAATTGATTTCAAGTAAATGGAAGTGCCGTGTCCACCTGAAAGCTGCATTTGACCCTTTAACGCAGTGGTTCCCAACCAGGGGTACACATACCCATAGAAGTATGCAGGAGTCTTCCAGGGGGTACATCAGCTCATCTAGGTATTTGCCTAGTTTTACAACAGGCTACATATAAAGCACTAGCGAAGTCAGTACAAACTAAAATTTCTTACAGAGAATGACTGCTCTATATACACTATACGCTGAAATGTAAGTACAATATTTATATTCCAATAGATTTCATAATTATATGATATAATGAAAAAGTAATAGTGTGCTGTGACACTTTTGTATTTTTAAGTCTCATTTTGTAAGCAAGTAGTTTTTAAGTGAGACAAAACTTGGGGGTACACAAGACAAATCAGACTCCTGAAAGGGGTACAGTAGTATGGAAAGGTTGAGAGCCACTGGTTTAAATGTAAAATCTCCACTTTTGGGAAATCACTTTGAGACTACTGATGGTCCCTCCTGCCACCCATTTATGACCACTGTACACATTTATTAAGCATGTTCAGGAATGCCTCCTATTAAGGAGTAACGGGTATGTCCTCTGGGCCACCAACATAGCTCTCACACAGCAATCCAGGGCATGGAGACAAGTTTTACTGGATTCAAAAAAGCCTAATTATTTTTAATCAATATGCCACAGGTGATGAGAGCCTATCTTAGCAGTCAAACAAAAAAAGGCTAAAGATCACTAGTGTATTTCTACTTTAATCATTCAAAACATTCTAGAATTTCAGGTTAAAACATGAAGTCTTTAGCTACCGTAATCAGAAAGAGCCATAATTCCCTTGACTGAGTAATTTAGTTTCAAATAAAATTTCATCTCAAGGCATTAGCGGGCCCTGACATATCATCTCAGCTATTCTGACTGCCTGAAGAAAAAGGCTCTTTTATTTCAGTTTCTTGAGAGTGCTTAGAAGTGCAGGCTCAGCTGTAAATCACTACCCGCTGCTTAGTCTCTAAAATAAAACTTTATTCTTAGCCTAAGTGCTTATTTGGGACTATGTGAATGCCCTGATTAGGCTCTCTCGCCTGTTAAAAGCTCTGTCACAACAGAAGCAGACAGAAAAAGATATCAAGTTCCACAGAAATTTAAGAGATTTACATAATTACAGATTGCACCTGTATATACATTTATCTGCCCTGTTCAAGAACAAGTTCTGCTTCTTACAAGGTAACACTATTTCTACAGGATGAAGCCCTGTACTCACTGAAGTCAATGTCAAAATTCACATAGACTTAAAGAGGACCAGAATTTCATCTATTAGCTATTGTGGAGAGCCTTTATTAGGCAGATCTTACCCACGAATGCTTCTACTCCCATGACCCCAGGAAAAGACCAGTACTTGCTCCCTCATAAAGAGTTAAAACCTAATAGAGCTGTTCCTTAATTGTGCAACACTGCACTTTACGATATATGCAACTTTGAGTTTGTATTGCTGTCACTCTTGTCTTTCTCCTCCATCTCAATTATCTTGCCACCTGACATGACTTCACTATTTAGATCAGTGGTTTTCAACCTGTGGTCCGCACACTGTGTGAAGGGCCCGCAAGAGGTGACTATGAAAATAAAGTTTCAGATCCCAGAAAAGGCATTCCATTTTTCTGATCAATCAAAAGTATGTGAATACCCCACCCAATGTCAAAACCCAGAAGTGTTGTCATTACCTTAGAAGCCCACGGTTTAGCACCCTTTCTCATGCTGCATCAAATGCCGTGCCGAGCACGTGCAACATTTATCGTTGAATTCTGTTCAGTCAGTTTTCAGTCTAAGATTTCTATGGTAGTGGTTCATGGACCACAGATTGAATTTGCATAGGGGTCCGGACCTCCATTTGAAAATTTTTAGGGATTTGAACATCAAAAAGAGGCTGAAAACAACTGATTGAGATAAGAAGTTCTTTGGGACAGGACCTGCCTTATTTTGCATTGTTACCTCACCCAGTACAATAGGGTTCCAATCCTGCAATACAAATTAATAAAAAGCAATGACGAGTTTCAAGGAATTACCTCAAGTTCACACCCTAAAGCAACCTGGGTAAAATAATTAACACTGTTACTCCTATGCATATGTCATGGAGTCCCTGGGTGATGCTCTGGAACTGCTCCCCATGAAGCCAGTCAGGACTCTGGGGCAGTCGCCTTTCTGTGAGCAGCCTGTCTTCAGGACACACAGCTCACACAGCTTCCACCTTCCTGGGTCTGACCTCGGAGCATTCAGCATCCTCTGCCCCTCCGTGCGCTTCCCACAGCGAGTCCGCTCAGGCGGGGCTCCTGGGGAAGCCAGAGGGTCCTGCACCCCAACTTCGCAGTCAGACGTGACTCTCAGCCAGCCAGTAAAACAGAAGGTTTATTAGACGACAGGAACATGGTCTAAAACAGAGCTTGCAGGTGCAGAGAACGGGACCCCTCAGCTGGGTCCATTTTGGGGGGCAGTGAGCCAGACAACCACATCTGCACTTCACTCCATGTCCCAGCCAGCCCCAAACTGAAACTCCCTCCAGCCACTCCTCCTCTGGGCTTTGTCACCTGATTCCTTTGTTCTCCAACTCTTTAGCTCTCACCTTGCAGGGGGGAAGGGCCCAGGCCATCAGTTGCCAGGAAACAGGGTGTCGGCCATTCTCTGTGTCCAGACTCCTGCACACACCTGCCCTCTAGGGCTCTGCAATGATCATACACCCTTACCCCACCACCTAGACACCCAAGAACTGCCCAGGGGAAACCAAGGCACCCCCACACCACTCGGAGGAAACATCAAGAACAGTCCCACTTCGTCACAGCATATAAATAGCCAGTCCTTTTCTGAGTATCACTAAAATACTGGCTCAACACTCTGCTCCAAGAGTGAATTTCACAGATTGCTTACACACAGACTGCATGAAGTAGAATTTTAATTTAATCATGTGCCTGTTTATTCTGGTATAAAGGGACAGGGTAAATAGCAGCCCGAGACACACATTTTAGCTCTCTTGGCTGTATCACCTTTCCAAATTAGGCAGTCCATACTTTTTCACTCCCTCACAAACGGAAACATTGTTCCACCCCGTATCCTACTTTTGTTGTCCTTCTCTAGATCGTCTATATTTCCTGCTTTTCAGAGAAGGGGAGACCCAAACCAAATGCAGTATCCAAGTTAGGGAGGGCTCAAATGATTTTGACAATGCTAGTGTAATATTTTCCATGCTATTTTTTATTCCCTTAATATAGCTGAGCAGCAGCTTATTTGTTACAGGACATCTCCCACTTTAGACAGAAATGTCTCCACATCAACCTGCCACTTATCCTTGATAAATTCCAATGCAGCAACAGGAGACCAGAGTTTTATAAGACTGACATTATCTCCTCATTATACATAATGCAGTATTATCATCAGTTATTTTTAATAGTGGATTAGGGACTGGGACAGTGTAGAGACTGAGCCACAGAGGCAAGGCTAAATTGTAGTTTAAGCACCCGGCTGAAGATCAGAAAAAGGAAGCCATTTCTAAGCAAGCAGCTCTGGGAGTAGAGAGAAGCTTCTCAATTCTTAGCCCTGAGTAAAAGGCTTCATAAATGATGCGAAAGCCAAGCTGGGCCTCAGAAGCTCTGATAAAGGTAGAGATCTAAGTGAGGCATAGCAGCTGCAAACAGGAAGTGCTGCTCCAAGCTTGACTTGTCTTCTCTAATAATTACCGTAACAGAAAGTTAAACTAGTGAAGTAAAGTGACTTTTTCCTTCTCACAGGAGGAAGCCATGCAACAGTGGAACCTTCTCTCACTGCCAGGAACTTGTGTCCTGTGCAGGGGGAAGGTCAATTATTCCCAATGTAGCCATAACATCACAACGGTAATTTTCCCCAATCAGAGTCAACTCCTTTTTACAAGGAAAAACGAAGTCCCAGAGCAACAAAAAGGCATATCCTTAAGTTGAAGAGAGCATGAAAGAAAGACATCTCTCTGGCCAAGAGGGCCTCCAAAAGCCAAAGGAAAAACTAAGTCTACCCTTGCGCTGTTGGTGTTTTATATCCATTTAGGCCTGTCAATTTCATTTATTACCACCTCTATTACTGAAGTGCCTAGGAGCCCAAAATATGGACAAGGACCCCATTGGGCTAAGCACTATACAAAAACAGAACAAGACAGTCCCTGCCCCAAACAGTGTGCATCAGTATAAAACTAGAGGGTTGTACACTTGGTTGCTTCAGTAGGCTGCACACGCTAAGAGCTCCTTGCATTCCTCCCCACTACCCCACCGTGGGTCACCCTCCCACCCCCTTCTATTTCCTGGGTTCCCTGAAACACCTCCCAACTCCTCCTTCATGCCAGGAGCTCTGTGCTCCCCCCTCCAAACTCTTTTCCACCATGTTGGGAAGATGTTTATGGGGAGGCGCCTCCCACGCATGAGGGGAAGCATGGGAGATGCTTGTTTGAAAACGTAACAAGAGGCAAGTGGAGGCTGGCATCCTAGGCCGATCAGCAGCAGGAATCAACATCTCACTAGCGACAGAGATGACAAGTAGGGTGGGGAATAGGCCATGAAGAGCCTTGAAAATGCAGACAAGTAGCTTAAGTTGGATGCAATTGAAAAGGGGGGAGCCAATGGAGGGATGCTGTCATAAATATACCTGGAATATTCCATCTAAAAAAATCACAGAAATTATAAGTAAGGCAAGGAAGGCATTAGGTTATCTTTTGTTTTAGCTTGTGACTTTTCCTAAGCTACAAAGGTAGTTTTATTCCTGTTTTTGTAACTAAAGCTGAACCAGAGGGGAATCTTCTGTGTTTTAAAACTTTTTATTTACCCTGTAAAGTTACCTTCCATCCTGATTTTGCAGGTGTAATTTTTACTCTCTTTATAAATAAAGTTCTTCTTTTAAGAATCTGATTGATTTTCAGTGTCCTGAAGACAAAGGGTCTGGTCTGTGCTCACATTGCTAACCAGTTTGTTTGTATATTATTAGAATCATAGAATATCAGGGTTGGAAGGGACCTCAGGAAGTCATCTAGTCCAACCCCCTGCTCAAAGCAGGACCAATCCCCAATTAAATCATCCCAGCCAGGGCTTTGTCAAGCCTGACTTTAAAAACTTCTAAGGAAGGAGATTCTACCACCTCCCTAGGTAACGCATTCCAGTGTTTCACCACCCTCCTAGTGAAAAAGTTTTTCCTAATATCCAAACTAAACCTCCCCCAATGCAACTTGAGACCATTACTCCTTGTCCTGTCCTCATCTACCACTGAGAATAGTCTAGAACCATCCTCTCTGGAACCACCTCTCAGGTAGCTGAAAGCAGCCATCAAATCCCCCCTCATTCTTCTCTTCTGCAGACTAAACAATCCCAGTTCCCTCAGCCTCTCCTCATAAATCATGGGCTTCAGCACCTTAATCAATTTTGTTGCCCTCCTCTGGACTCTTTCCAATTTTTCCACATCCTTCTTGTAGTGTGGGGCCCAAAACTGGACACAGTACTCCAGATGAGGCCTCACCAATGTCAAATAGAGGGGGACGATCACGTCCCTCGATCTGCTCGCTATGCCCCTACTTATACCATTGGCCTTCTTGGCAACAAGGGCACACTGCTGACTCATATCCAGCTTCTCGTCCACTGTCACCCCTAGGTCCTTTTCCGCAGAACTGCTGCCTAGCCATTCGGTCCCTAGTCTGTAGCTGTGCATTGGGTTCTTCCGTCCTAAGTGCAGGACCCCTTTATTGTCAAGCTTCTCCAAGAAAGGGGTGAAGGGGCTTGGGGGGATAGGGATTCCAAGTGTCCCTTCCCTGAAATTTTATGTAAATCACTAGGTGGTGGTGGCGGCAATACCGTCCAAGGACAAGGAAAGGAATTTGTGCCTTGGGGAAGTTTTTAACCTAAGCTGGTAGAACATAAGCTATGGGGGTCTTTCATGCGGGTCCCCACATCTGTATCCCAGAATTCAGAGTGTGTGTGTGGGGGGGGAACCCTGACAGATGCAAAGAGAGGGGTGACATGCTCAAAGTGACTGACTAGGAAAATGATCTTTGCAGCAGCATTCTGAATGGGTATAAGCTGGGCCTGTCTGTATTTATCAAGGTTAGATACATGGATGTTGCAGTAATCAAGACACAAAATGACAACAGCCTGGATGAGAGTTTTAGCTGCGTGCATGAACAGGAAAAGCCAAATCTTAGAGATATTATGCAGAAAAAAATGGCAATATTTAGACATAGCTTGGACGTGAAAACCTAGAGAGGTCCAGATGACGCACAAGTTATGGGCCTGTCTGACAGGCAGGATGGTGGTGTTATCCACAGTGATTGAGAACGGAGAAAGAGAAAGTGGCTTGGGAGAAGATTAAGAGTTGAATTTTAGCCTTTGAGCTTCAACCGGTAGCTACTCATCCACAAGGAGATGTCAGAAAGATTTTAATTTGGACAGCAGGAGATAGGTCTGGTGTACAGAGGTAGACAATAGAGCAGGGGTGGGCAAACTATGGCCCGCAGGCTGGATCCGGCCCCTCAGGGCGCTGATCTGGCCCGCAGGATTGCTCCCCGTGGTGCCGCAGGCCCCGTGCCACTCTCAGAAGCGACTAGCACCACGGCCCTGGGGCTCCAGGGGGGGAGGGGCAGAGGGCTCCATGCATTGCCCTTGCTTCCAGGCACCACTCCCCGCAGCTCCCATTGGCCAGGAATGGGGAACCGTGGCCAATGGGGAGCTTCGGGGGAGGTACCTGGAGGCGTGGCAAGGGCAGCACGCAGAGCCCTTTGGGCCCCCCCCGGGGCCACGCAGGGTCATGGTGCCAGCCGCTTCCTAGAGTGGCACCATGTGGGGCCAGGGCAGGCATACAGGGAGCCTGGCCTGGCCTGGCCTCGTGCACGCCGCTGCCACCCCAGAGCCACTTTAGGTAAGCAGCGCTGGGCCAGAGCCCAAACTCCTCCTGCACCCCACCCCCCAACTCCCTGCCCTGAGCCCCCTACCGCACCCCCATACACCCCAACCCCCTGCCCTCAGCCCCTGCCACATCCCAACCCCCTACCCTGAGCCCCCTGCTGCACCCTGCACCCCTCCTGCACTTCTGCCCTGAGCGCCCTGCTGCACCCCGCACCCCTCCTGCACTTCTGCCCTGAGCCCCGCCGCACCCCTCTTGCGCCCAACTCCCTGCCCTGAGCCCCCTTCTGCACCCCAACCCCTTGCCCTGAGCCCCCTCATACAGCCCGCACCTCTCCTCTGCCCCAATCCCTTGCCCTGAGCCCTTTCCTGCACTCCGCACCCCCTCCCACATCCCGCACCCCCACCCCCACCCCGGCCCTGCATACAATTTCCTCACCCAGACGTGGCTCTCGGCCCAAAAAGTTTGCCCACCCCGTCCTAGAGTAAGCAGCATGGAGATTGCAGTTGAATTTGTGTTTGCAGAGGAGATTAGCCAGAACTGGAGGGAGAAGGGGACCAAAGGCAGATCCCTATGGAACTCCCATGAGGAGACTCCTCCACTGAAGGATCAATTAAAGAGACAACAGAACCAGGAGAAGACAGTTACAGAATGCCAGCACGAAGAGCAGGTCATCTGTGTCAAAGACAGTTAACAGGTCAGGAAGGATGAGGATGGGGTAGTGACTCTGAGAGCCAGCTCTGAAAAAGAAAAGAAGTACTTGTGGCACCTTAG
The DNA here is from genome assembly GCF_965152235.1 of Eretmochelys imbricata. Lineage (NCBI taxonomy): Eukaryota > Metazoa > Chordata > Testudines > Cheloniidae > Eretmochelys > Eretmochelys imbricata. The sequence continues at coordinate 24,390,865 of NC_135578.1, forward strand.
AGACTAACCAATTTATTTGAGCATGAGCTCTGAAAAAGTCATTAGAGACTTTGGTAAGAGCAGTTTCAGTGGTGTGCCAAAGGCAGAAGCCATACTGGAGAGAGTTCAGGATAGAATTTGGGGGAGACAGACTCCACAGAGCAATCATAAACATTGTGTGCACCAAGCTTTGAGATGAAAGAGAGAAGGGAGATGGGGTAGTATCTGGAGAGGCAAATGGGGACAGGTTGGTTTTTTAAGATGGGAAAGACTAATGCTTGTTTGTACTGAGGGGAAAGAACCAGAGGAGAGTGAGAGGTCAAGGCAAAGAGTAAGGGAGGTGATGATAGTGGGTGTGAAGGTGATCAAGAGATCGAATGGGATCACTGGGGCAACAGCAAGGTTACAGAATATGAGAAACTTCTGCATCTGTCACAGGGGAGAAAGAGGCAACAGTTGTAGGAGAGGAAAGGAAGGCAAACCAAGAGACTTATAAAACTGACAAAACAGTATGTCTTAAAAAAACCATCAGAGATCCTATGTGGAGAGAGAACTGGAGTCAAGAGGACAAGAAGGTTTGAGAAAGTAGGTCAAAGGTGGCAGTTGTGAGCATGAGATTCAATTAAGCTGAAAAGTAAAGCTACTTAGCAAGAAAGGTGGCATAACTGAAGCTGCAGAAAACTAATTTGTAAGGGAGGAAGTCAATCTGGTGATCACTTCTGGCAGAAATTGTCTCAGCAGCCCGAAAGCAGGAGTGGCAGAAGTGGATGCTGGGGATGACCAGGGCTGGAGGTTGGCAGGACAAACCTTGTAATGAGGTAGAGGAACAACAGAGTCAAGGATGGTGGCAAGTAAAGCATGGAGAGAATCAACAACCATATCAACGGAAGCAAGGAAGAGACGGCAGGAAAGAGAGGGATGAAAGCATATGAGAAGTCATCAGTGCTGACGGAATGGAAGTCACAGAGAGGGCATGCGGGAGATGCTGATGGGCGATGCTGAAAGAGACCAGGAGCGAGCTGGACAGGGGGAATAGGGTAGCAGAGAGATAGAAAAAGCAGTGCTTAGCAAAGATCAGAGCCATCCCTAGCAATTCTGAGGCCCTACACAGCCCCCCTCCCCCTCCGGGGGGGGCCCCCCAAGACCTCTGTGGGGGGGGGGGGGAGAAGCAGGAGGGTGGCCCCAGGCCTCCACAGGGGAGGGAGTGGGTCTGGCTTGGGGAGTAAGGGGGAACCTCCCCAGCACTCACCTGCAGCGCGGCTGAGGCCAGGTTGCTGCACTTCCCGCCCCCAGTGAGCGCAGCCCAAGCCCTGCTGCAGAACTCAGGGGGGCGAGGAAGGGGCAGAGGCCCTGGGGAAGAGCTGGACCAGCAGGGGCTGGAGCAGCATGCAGCTGCGCAGGGCACCAAGAAATCTGGTACCCCAAATTTCCTCGTACCCTACGCAGCTGCGTACTTTGCGTATGGGTAAAGATGGCCCTGGCAAAGACCAATCAAGTGAGTGGCCGTTCTGGTGAGTGGGACAGTTGATCTAGGGAAGCAGGTTGAATGAAGAGGTGAGGATGTGGAAATGTGAAGCTAGGGCGTTGGATGGGTCAGCAACAGGGAAATTAAAATCCCCAAGGATGTACGTGGGAGATTGTGAGGAGAGGAAGAGTGAGAGCCAGGAATTGAAATCAGAGAGGAAGGTCATGGGGAGGAATTGGGCAAACAGGGGATGACAGTGACATGGAGGGGGAGAGGAGAGACAAAGTCAGGTGCAGTGCTGTTCCTGCTCTCTCTCATTAGAAGGGGGAAGAGAGAGGGAGAGGAGAAACCTAACATCCCCACCACGGTCTGACACAAGGGAGGGAGCATTAGAGGAAGAGAGGCCTCTGTAAGAGAGGACAGCTGAAGAAGCACTGTCAGACAAAGATCTAGATATCAGAGCCAGGAACTAGAGGTAGCGAGATACGAATCAGTCACAGATGGCTATGGTTTCAAGAGAGGGAGTGAGCATTCCAGAAAGAGTAAGGGAGAAGGATTGGCATGAGGTCAGGAACAGCAACATAAGAGGGGTGGGGCTGGGTGTGGAAGGTACAGAAGAGGAGATGGAGAAAGGGCCAGGTTGGGGCATGTGACGATGTGACGCAGCAGGGGGGGGGAGTGTTGACCTGGGAATGTGTCCTGGGGATTGGAGACCTGAGAGCCTGTAACCTGAGCCAGGAGGGGAAGGGGGAGGTAACACCTCTGCCCAGGAATGTGAAGACAGGCTGCAGAAGGGATCCTGCTGGTGGGGTTTAGTTTCAGTTTGGGGCTGGGTGGAGGAACACAGGAAACCCCATGGCTGGGGTCTAAGCTCCCTGCTCCCCCAGAAGGACTTGACTGAGGGGTCCTGGGTGTACCCACAAGCTCTGTTTTGGACTGTGTTCCTGTTGTCCAATAAACCTTCTGTTTTACTGGCTGGCTGAGAGTCTCAGTGAATCCCAGGAAGAGGGGTGCAGGGCCTGGACTCCCCCACACTCCGTGACAGGGAAAATGTCACCAATGGTGAGGAGGAGGAAGGTGTGATGTGGGATAAGGATTCGTGTTGGTGGGAGGAGAGAGGGAGATTGGGATGGGGACAGAAAGAGGAGCTGGTTGAACTTGTTAGAACTGTAAAGGGGAGAGGGCAACAAGGAAGGGGAAATGGAGCCATTGGGGGGAAATAGGGAAGATGGGGAAGAACAAAAGTTGTGATGGGGCATGGTGAGAGCAATGCACGAGTGGCAGATGGGTAAGATTACATTAGAAAAGCAGAGTGTGAAAGTTCTCATTCCATGCCTTCCACTAAAGCGATCACTGCAAATCTGCAGCAACAAATCTAATATTTCAAAGGCATTGGGAGGAGGGAGAGCTCAGTGGTTTGAGCACCGGCCTGCTAAACCCAGGGTTGTGAGTTCAATCCTTGAGGGGGCCATTTAGGGATCTGGGGCAAAAATTGAGGATTGGTCCGGCTTTGAGTAGGGGGTTGGACTGGATGACCTCCTGAGGTCCCTTCCAACCCTGATATTCTACGATTCATGAGATAACTCCTCCTTGGACAGGATTTGCCACTCCAGGTGAGACTAGAGGTCAATCAAATCCCAGTGTCTTGACACTAGCAGGGCCCAATACCAGATGCCTCTAGAGCAGTGTTTCTCAACCTTTTTGATACCAGGGACCGGTTTGCTGCCTTCCTAAACTATGTCACAGAGATCTCAGGGACTGGTGCCAGTCCATGGACCGGTCAATGAGAAACACTGCTCTAGAAAAAAGTAGTAGCCCCTCCCTGTAACAGGCTTGTCATTTCAGAGTCATACACTTAGCCAGCAACATCCTAGGAGAACCCTGTGATAGACTGACTGCCACAATACATCAGTCCAGGGCTCAGGGATTGCAACACTTGCCTCCTTAACCAAGAGTCACTAGTAGTTCATATCTTACTGGAATTTTCTGTTCTTCACAGCTTAAAAATACCTTCACGGTAACCTTAAGAGGAAGGATAGAAATTATTCAGTTTCAGAGACAACAGGACAAAAAGGAATGACCAGAAACTAAAGGGGAAAGAGTTCAGGTGACATATTAGGGAAACATTTTTAGAGTCAGTAGTTGGGTAGTGGAGGCGCCCTGATTGCAGTGATATTAGAAGAGATTAGATAAAATGCTTTGCAGTCTACACGAATACAGCACTGTTGACATGAAGCCAACTCTGGGGTGGCAGGCAGCAATCAACTAGCACACAGCAACAAGCACAATAGTGGAATATGGGAGGGAAAGTGTTAGTTAAGAACATAAGGGCAAACCCTAACTCTTATGAAAATCAGCAGGAAATCATTAAAGTTGACACAAAGCAGACAGAATCCTACTTTTTAAAGTCTCCTCTTTAAGTCTCCCCCATATTCTGTAAGCTGCATGGAACCCATATTTTCCTGTGCTAGGAAGGATAAAGGGCTGAGGTGACCCTGCCAGAAAGCTAGGTGTTGGAAACCTGAGGCTTGGATCTCTGGCCACTAGGGCTAGGTAACTATTCTCTACTTTATTCTCCAAGAAAGGAGAAGTTAGCCTTGCAAACTGCAGTGGGTCAGATTCCATGTACCAAGTGGCCTTTTCTGGCCTTGCAGTCTAGATGCTGCTAGTGTCGACTCCATCGTCCTCTCTGCTGGAGAGTAAGCAGTCTTCTAGTGCTGTGGTGGTTCAATCCAAACCTTCACAGGCTGGAAGCTGGAACTTGGAACAGTTCCAGATTCCCATTAAGTAATTACACATCTCACCATTATGATGATAACATATGGGCTCTTTAACCCAGTGAAAGGACCCCTGTTATTCATTACACTTAGCCTTCTCCCCTATTCAGCAGCCACTCTCTTCCCTGATACAGAGAATAAAACCTCTGCTCCAAAGGAAGCTTTTTAAATTGAATTTTTTACTACTTCATATAAGACTTCAAAAGTCTGATCTTCTGTAAAGAATGACTGTCTCCGACTGAAAAGCCAGCTCCAATTTAATCTCCATATTCTTCTGCTGCTCAGAAACCACTTAAGTGTCACCCATACAGTTTGTGACGAAAACTAAACCTCCTGCTAACTGGCTCCTTCCCATTTAATCAGAAGATACGAAGCTTTTGTGTTGATGATTTCAGTAAGAGAGCATCTGCCTGGCATTAGCTATTAGCAGCATTTGTCTCTGCTATGTCAATAACTCAAGGCAATTATCTTATGTGCCGTTACTGGACGGCTCAGTGTCAAGTACAGATTCTCACTTGTTTTATCAGCAGCACCTGTTAGCAATGTTAGCAAGCAAAACTGTAACAAACTACAAAGCTATTTCAGAGTGTGCCAGCACCATTGTGAAATCTCTATTTGCAATTTAGAGCTCAGCCGAGGCTTCACATATAAGGTCTAAATTCAAGCAAGCAACCACTTCTGCTTCAAATTCTGTGCTTGTTCTTACGCAAAAGTAGGAGCGGACCCATTATCTTTCCCTCAGGCCTGATCTACACCTAAAAATTTATATAGGAAAAGCTATGTAGATTAGGGGAATGCTTTTTTTTTTAAAAAACAAAAACAAAACAAAACAAAACACGGAATAGCTATGCCAGTATAAACCCTAGCATAGAGGCAGTTTATATGGGCAAAAACGTGCCTTTGTCAGTATAGCTTATGTCTCTTGGAGAACTGGTGTAAACTGTGCCAACAGAAACACGTTTATGCCAGTATAAGCTACCTCTATGCTAGAATGGTTTGCCACTATAGCTCTATATACATAGGTACGCCAGTAAAACTTTTCAAGTGTAGAAAAGACCTTGTTTATTTTTTGGGAACCTATCACTAGTATTTACGCCCCGAACGATTGAAATACTCTTTACCAATCCATAATATAGCCAACATAGAACTACAACAGTGAAAAACTTATAGAAATATCAACAGCAATTAAATGTTTTTTAACCAATCTGCCATTAACTGCAGTCGGTTGTAACCCTCAAATCACACCAGGCACCATGCATTCTTCCCTTCGCTTAGCCCACAACCTATTTTCTGAAGGCATCAGATGTCTCTAAAAAGAAGTTTGCTACTACATTTGAGTCTCCCTATTTCATGGCAATACCGTTTAAATTATTGGGATTCAAGTAGAAAATGTCAGCAATTTTGTAAGTAGAGGACACCAACAAACTAGAAACTTCACTTCAGTACTCTCTGGCAGCTTATGAAGAATATGTTAAGAAGAAGAGTTGTTTTTAATATGGACTGCATCTTCTTCCCGAAGAAGTTAAGGTATGAATTTTCCACCTGTGTTATAAATGAGGGAGGAGCCTGAAAATAAGAAATGACTTAAAAAGAAAAGTAATTCTCCTGGTACGGACAGTGCCAAGGAAAACTCACCTGCTCTCCGCAAAGGTTCCCCTTTGACATTATTTTAATTTCCTTGTTGTGAGTAAGATTCTTCTGGGAAGCATTAGCAGTATGAGATGTTTACTTCTTTTGACTGTGATTGTCGTGACATGTACTGCTTACCAACAACCTGACTGCACTATTAGTGAATCTGCTGACTTATGTTTGCAATGGTGACTCCTTCCATTGGCGACATGCTCTCTTTCCCTACTCAGTACACACTGTCACTAATCGTTAGCTTCATTATTCTTGCAGTGATCATGGTGACATTAATTACCTCTCGGCATCTTGTCATTAATTAGCATCAAACTTATTAAATAGAGATGTGGTGTGACTTGTTTGCATTCTTGTCTCAGACAGTCCAGTGAACTGTTTAAAGCCAAGCTTCAGTCAAAGAAAGTTTTTTCCATGTCAGTTCTACTTGGTTTACTGATTAGAGTCAAAATTTGCTTGTGACAGCTCTGAAAAGTTGACCTGAAAGCACTCTGAAATCATGGAAGGAGAGGCAGTCAACACAACTATGCATTGTTGTAACCACAAAGCAGCCATGTGAATTTTATTCTGCCTCATGCATCATCAGTGTGATCACCAGTCAAGGTCTGGCTCCAGAACCTTTATTGACAAATACAGAGGTGGCAGAAAAAGCCCCATGCTATTTCCTGGTAACAGGTTGAAATAGCAGTTAGGAAAGTCGGGTTTGAACTAAAGGAGAACAAATATGAAGTACCAGAAGCCATTTTCATGGCTTGACATAACCTTGCTTTCATATTCATTTTAATATTAAGTTATTATACTATCAATACAACCATTCTGAAGCATCCTTCATGCCTGCAGCCTGAAAATACTTTAGAGTTAAAAGCAAAATAGAAAGGCAGAAAGGACAAAAAGGAGCTACATGAGCAGATGAAGCAAGAGACTGCAGAAAGAAATGGCATAAGAGGTAGGTTGGAGCAGGTCCATAGAGGATTTTTAAATATATATTGTTTTAAGTAGATTTTCTGCTTTGTAACTGCTGTGAAATATCTTAGCACCCAATTCTTACACACAAGTAATCTCATTGAAGTCTGACCATTGTCATGGATAAGGGTTGCAGGATAGGATCCTTATTCAAGGGCAAAGGTCTAATCTTAGTGTGACGCTGGCAGACCGGGTGCCAGCTCTTGCCAAGGCTGTAGGCATCAGCTGAGCACTGACAAATTCATAGCTGGAAACCAGACCAGCTCACCTGTATGTTAGTATAGTTCAAGATAGGTGTTAAACTTATAAGAATGTGTTTAGACTCTATGGAATGCTTGTAAGTTGCTGCATGCATTAATTTCACTCATAATGTCTCTATCCCATGCTATAAGGTGATATGTAAGTTTTGCTTTACAATTGTAAAAATGCTTGCTCTGAACCTGTGGGGAATGGCCTACTGCACATCAAGAAGGACCATCAAAACTAAATGGGCCACTGTGGAACATCAGGATATAAAGACTTGGTTAATGTCCCTCTGAAACCCATGAAGGTGCTACGTGCAGGAGCCCGTCCCATCAGCTTGAATGCTGGAAGAAGGGGATAAAAACAGGGACATAAGAAGATGTTCTCGTTCTCTTTCTCATTTGCTGTTTGACCCTTACAGGGCTGGAGCTATGAAACAGAGGCAGAGAGGTCCTAGGTCAACCTGGGTTAGCCCTAAGACATTGTGTTGACAAGTGACAACAACTCTGTCATCTTTTAAAACCATAGACCGTAACTAATTTGTGTATATAGGTTTTCCTGCTTTAACCAGTAAATAACTAATTTCTTTTCCCTGGTTAATAAATCCTTAGTTTACTATACGATTGGCTACAAGTGTTGTCTTTGGTTTGAGATCTGAGGTACAAACTGACCGAGGGTAAACGACTGATCTCTTGGGACCGGAAACAACCTGAATCTTTTGTGACCTTTGGTGTATGGAAACCATCTATCACTAAGTCCAGCTTGCCTGAGTGGCAAGACAGGCTGGAGTGCCCAATGGGACTGTCTGTGACTCCATGATAAGACAGTTCTAGTGCTTCAGGAGTTCACATCTGTTATTGGAGTGGTGAAATCTAATTAGAGAACGTATCTCCAAGTCACTGAAATTATTTAGAAACAAATTTACTATTTTAATCACAAGACTAGAGATATATACACCAGCATATTAGAATAAATTGGTTTCTATTGACATTCTGGGCTGTATTTTCTCAGGGACACCAAAAATGTACCTGCAACACGTGCGTATTTCTATACAGAAATATTTGGTGTATGCAATTTAGATATATTGTAGGCATCATTTCAAACCCCTGGGATTAGGAAGATAAAACACTTGACCCAAACTATACATAGTATATACTATGTATATACAAGTGTATTGCAAGATCCATGTTTTGCCCAGGAACCCTCCATTAAAACATGCTGTCACACCGTAAAAGAGGGCATACAGTTTTATCTTCTACAACACCAACAAAAATGTATGGGTTATCCTTGCTGTTGCGATTACTGCATGAGCCCTCATTACTCTGACTCCTATTAGGGTTGGAGAAGTCTGTCCTCTCATTTTCTATAATTATGAATGTCACTGACTTGACTATAATTACTGCCACTATCATTACAATTGGTTGTTCTGGCTTCTCTCCCAGCCCCCTCATCAGTGCTGGGACAGGCCTGTTATTAGCCCCTGTATTATTCTCTACGTTAGTGGAATGGGTGTGATTGATGATCTCCTGCTAAACATTCTCATTTATACACAGTAGTAGCTGTGAATAGTCATTCTCAAAACAATTATCTGCATATCTATTCTAACATACAGATTGTGATAACTGCATAATTTAAAAGCAACCCACACTGGTAACTCCAAATGTTATAAGCAGCATACAGCCTACCATCCACTCACTCATAGCTTCTGGAAGTAGACCAAGAATATATCTAGTCTCGCCAGTGTACTACTTCTCCTCCTCCTCATGCTCCCTGATGAGTGCAGGTGATAGGGAACCAGCACGTAACTTCTTCTCCCATACTGATGTCCCCTGACTCCCTTGTCTTCTGACCAGTAACCATTATAGGTAGGGGCCAACACATAACCTGTGTCCTTAGAGTGAAGCCCCATATCTCTTCTCTTTGGTCCTGACCTACAGAAGTTCAGTGCACAGCTCACATCACCAGGTCAGTGCTTCTTGGCCCTTGAGCACCAAAATGTCCAAAGTGTCACCTCTGCAAGACATAAGAAGCCCAACTCTCCAGGGTGGTGGTCCTCATACCTGCTCTTAGCCTCAAGATCCTATATTGATGCAGATAGGAGGAGTCACATCTCCCCTGGGCAGTACAAGCTGATCCAAGAACTTCATGACTATCATTTAACAAATCCTCTCTGGGGGACACGAGGCCCGTGCATGGACTGCCTTGCAGTACAGCACCCCAGGACTTGTAACTTTTGAGGGAAGAGGCTAGCACATAGCCCTTCCCCAGAAGACGTACCCTCTAAAGCCTGCACTCCAGAAGGTCAGATCAGTCAGTCTCTGAAGTACAGTCTCCCTGTTCTTCATGCTAAGCCTTGTCCTACAGAGGTAAGGGCCACGCTTCATCCTCAGATGGAGGACAGCCAGGATAGTGCCCAGCCCTGTACCTCCAACTGCCGGTCTGCAGCCACTGCAGGAGAGGGTCCCCCCCCCACAGCCCGTAGCCCGTGTGCCCCCCCCCCACACACGCAGCCCGTAGCCCGTGTCCCCCCCCCCACAGCCCGTGTCCCCCCACCCCCACAGCCCGTCCACCCCCACAGCGTGTCCGTCCCCCCCAGCCCGTCGCGTCCCTCTCCCCCGGGGAAAGGGCGCACCTGCCCCCGCCACGAGGCACCGAGCCCCATCGCCCCGGGGCCCCGCTCGCCCGCTGCCCTGACCTGCAGCCGCTGCAGGTAGGAGGCCGGCGCGTAGCCCGTCTCCCCGGAGCCGGCGCGGGTCACCAGCCACCAGTGCTGGTTGCTCCGCTCCAGCAGCAGGAAGGTCTCCCCGGCGGCGAGGGGCAGCGAGTTGGGCTCGGCGGAGCGGAAGCTGTACAGGGCCCGGTACATGGCGGCGGGCGGGAGGCCGGCGGCGCAACGCGGCCCCCAGGTGCCGGCTCTCGATGTCAACACACACCCACCCACCAACGCGCTGCGTCATCCATGCCTGTGACGTCACCGCGTAGCCCCGCCTCCTGGTCTGCCCTTCTGTTAGACGTGCGCGCCCCCTGCTGGCCCGGTTTAGCGAGTCTGCTGCTCCCCGCGTGACTCTTCCCTGGGCATCCCTTCCCCCCCCCCCCCCCCCGCATGGGGTATCTCCGCCACCCTGCATGGCTCCTGCCTGGGGCATCCCCTCCCCCCCTGCATGGCTCCTGCCCCCCGCCATGGATCAGCGGCAACCTCCACCCCATGGAGCAGCCCCTCACCCGCCACCCCACGTGGCTCCTGTGCCCCCAAGGGCATCCCCTCACCCCGCCACATAGCTTCTCCACCAGGTCATGCATCCGATGAAGTGGGTATTACCCATGAAAGCTTTTGCTCCAATACGTCTGTTAGTCTATAAGGTGCCACAGGACTCTTTGCTGCTTTTACAGATCCAGACTAACACGGCTTCCCCTCTGATACAGCCAGGTCATTACTGTTTTCTGCCCCCACGCCAGGCATATGCCATTCTTCCCATGCCACATCACTCCCATCTCCTCCCCCAAGTCACATAATACCTCTGCCACCCCATCACCCCCCTCGCAGCATATAAACCCTTTGCTGTGTGGCCACTGGCTACCATTGCCTTTCATCTGAGGATATCCCCACACTGAATCACTCTCACTGATTGCCCCCCTCCCTGCCTCCAGTGTCAAGCCACCATTCCCCTGGTGCCCTCCTCACCCCAGCTCCATGGACCCCAGTCACTACAGGGTGTTGTAGAGCCATGATTCTGGAATGTGGACATGAGTTTTATAAAATAAAAATTGGAATGGATTCCACCTCCTTTATGCTGCTCCGGCAGTGTAAACGGGCCGTGAGAGCCCCTGGGGGAACTACATGGTGCAGGAGTAGCATAGGTCTGACATATGTTGCCCTATGCTCCCCCAGCACCTTGCCACCTTTAGGGTAGGGGCGAAGGTGGGAGGGGTAGGAAGAGTGAGGCCACAGCACTTTGTACTCTGGCTATTTTGGAATGCAGAACACCCCATTGGACGCCCACTAAGTTACTATAAGTTAGATCATCCTCCACGGTTGGGGACAAATATTAGGATGTATACGGCATGAGATAGGGAATAATACAGAAAAAAATACAATACCATTATATAAATCAAAGGTTCACTCTTGTCTGGTATGCCCTGTGCAGTATTGATCACCCCATCTCAAAAATACTACTGCAGAATATTGCAGGTTCAGAGCAAACAAGGAGAGTGATCAAGGAGCTAGAAAAACTCTCACAGGAAGAGAGCTTGAGAAGATTGGGATATTTACCTTAGAAAGGAGATGAAGAAGAGGGGACATGATATAAGTATATACCATTACAGACATAACAGTGATGTTAAAATAACATTAATAAAGTTAATTCAGCCCCCTTGTGCATCTGCATTGCAATACAGTCTTTAATTGCATAATCACGCAGTATTTTCTCCACCAGAACCCTGCCTCATTTAGTGCATAGGCTGGATGCATAGTGCTCACTGAATGAGCAGCTATTCAGTATTTGTCTTTTCCTTGTTCAATTGTGGCCCTAGGCTTTATTTACTGCATGTTATTCAAACGTTGCTCTGAAGACAGATTTATTGGTTTCCTCATGGGTTTTTCTACAGTACTCATCACTATAGCATCTGAGTGCTGCACAAATATTAATTTATTTTCACAACTGCCTTGTCAGATGATTAGGTATTACTATCCCCATTTTACAGATGGGAGCTGAGGCACAGAGAGATTAAGGTCAAAAGTAGAGCTGAGCAGATGGATACAGGATTTTCTGTTCTGTTCAAAAGTCCAAGATTTTGAAAAAAAAATTAATTCCTTAGCAGAACAGGAGAAAAAACATCTCAGAAGTTTTCATAGAATGGCTGTATGGCTGGCAGCCTGCCTGCCACCTTGGAGGGCAGCCCAGGAAGCTGGCCAGGGGGGCGACTGGCCACTCACCTCCCCAAGACGGTGGAGGGTCCCTGGGTTCCACTTTTTTGTGCAATGCACAATTAATTTGTGCAACACACTGCCAAAGATTGTCACTGAAACCAAGAACTTGGCCTAATTCAAAGAGGGGCTGGACATTTATATGGATAGGAAGAATATCCAGTTATTGTAGTTAAAATAAAATAAAATGAAGCAGGGATATAAAACTTCTTGCTTTAACGTTGAAGTCAACCTCTACCCATTACAAGTAGGGAACTGGCCTAGCTGGAATTAGGGTCTGATTCAGTGTGGCAATTACTTTGTTCTGAAATCAGTCTCTCACCCATTCTACCCAGGCAGGGGGCTGCTGTCAGGTACATTTAGGAAGTAATATTGTGTAATATGGCAGGAGTCTTATCATTCAATGACACAAAATCACTTAAAATGAGACAAAGTTCAAAGAACAGTGAGTAGCACACAATGCAAAAAATACAGTGGAAATGAAGCAGTCTTTGGTTTGATGAATACCCAGCAGAGGGCAGTAAAGATTCATGAAACAATCAGGTCTCCGAGTAGCAGCCGCCTGTGTCTGTATCCACAAAAAGAACAGGAGTACTTGTGGCACCTTAGAGACGAACAAATTTATTTGAGCATAAGCTTTTGTGAGCTACAGCTCACTTCATCGGATGCATTCAGTTCATTTTCAGTTTTCTGTACTAGTACTTAGAACACAATGGGCCCGACTATGCCCTGAGATTCATGGAGTTAACCAGATGTGTGCAAGCAGATCAAAGGGTGGAACTGGGCCCACTGCATCAAAGCACATCTGTGCTCCTTGGTTTATTCCCAGTGTTGAGACTCCTATTTAATTTCCCATTTTATATGTTCATCCCAATTCTTTTGCCTGACTCTTATCTTCATCTCCTTTGCATGCTCCCTTGTTTTGAGCCTTCTACAGTGCTGGCCCCTCTAACAAACAGTCTCCCCAACAGATATCTCCTTTCTCCTTCAAATCCTTCCTTAGAAGCCACCTCTTTAAACAGCCCCTTCTCATCATTAATAATCCCAACATACTCCCCCTCCTATCTGCTGCATTGTCGTATTGGTCGCAATGTTGTTGTAGCTGTGTTTGTCCCAGTATATGAGAGAGACAAAGTGGGTGAGGTAATATCTTATATTGGACCATCTTCTCTTGGTGAAAAAGACACCAAAGTTGATCCACTTCACCTGCCCTGTCACTGTCTGTATTGTCTTATTCACACAGTAAGAACTTGGTTTGCACAGCTTCTTACTGGCCTCCATGGGATTTTTGCATGCTCAACATCTTTCGTGGTAGGGAGCATGTAAATTAACTTCTCCATAGGACTAAGGTGATAATCACTGCACGCGCTCTAGAGATGCGCCAGGTCACTACTGAACCATGTAAAGGAGAATTGCTTTTAGCCGCTATCTTTTGAACGACATCAGATAATCAATTAAAGGCTAAGAACCTCATTCAGGCTTTTGCTACCTCTGATACTTTACAGTTTGAGACCCTGGAAATTGCCCCAGTTTGACTAAGTAGATTCCAAATGGATTGAGTGAAATGAATGCCTTGCACTCACCCCTCTGGTGTGAAATCTTCACTTGGTTTCTGAGTGCCTTCTATCGACTTTCTTAAACCAGCTTAAGAGTGTCCACATGAAAGGGCTGCACTGATTTAATTACATCCATTTTAGGGTGATCAGATGTCCCAATTTTATAGGGACAGTCCCAATTTTTGGATCTTTTTCTTATTTAAGCTCCTATTACCCCCCACCCCCGTCCTGATTTTTCACATTTGCTGTCTGGTCACCCCAATCCATTGGGAAACTGATTTAGTGCAAGTTGTCTGTGTAGATCAGCCCTGAGTCAGTACGGCTCATTCAGCTCTCACACAGGGCAAAGACAGAATCGTTTCATGGCAGTCAGAGGACCCCACCCTACGGCACAGACAGCAGGCTCTGGTCCCATTTGTTTTATTGTGACCCTTGAGCCAATTCTCTCTTGGGTATAAATGTGGGTGACCGATGAACCAAAAAGTTCCCCCTCTTGGTGGGTTGTGAAAGGGAAAGTGTGTAAGAAGGCACTCATCTGCCACTTAGCCCTTTATATGATCTCACTAGTATTTAAAAAAAAAACAGCCAAGATTAAAATAGCCGAATGCACAAGGCCAGCCAGCTCCTCAGCTAGGTTTTCCTCAAGAGAGGGGCTGAGCTAATGACAGAATGAAAGCCTGGGGGAAGGCCAGAGGTTAGCTTTGTCTCTTGGGAACATTAGACTCTGTTTAGTGCAGACTTACATATTGCTGTGGAATCTGCTAAGAGCTGGGTTTGGATTATCATTTTAATGTTTTTTACTCCACCAGTGTGTAAAAGAGGCAATGGGAGAGGAAAGGAGGAATCTGGTTGTCAGCTGAAGGCTCCCCTGCATGTAGTGATCCAGTAGGTCAGGCATGGAAGCAGCAAAAATGAAGCAAGTATTTCGTCAAAGCAGCAAAGCCCTTTGAGCACGCAGTTCTTCACTGGATCCCTCCCTGTACCTCTCAGGGTATGTCTACACTTTGAGCTAGGGGTGTGAATCTCACACTAGCTGAGATTGAGCCAGTTAAAGGGTAGCTGTGGCTGCACAGCCGGAGGGAGGGCACATACCCACCAGGGACCCCAGGCACATAGTCAAGGCAGCTAGCCCTTCCTGTTGCTTGTACTGTTGTGGCTACACTCTATTTTAGCATGCTAGCTCGCTGAGAGTTAGCGCCTGTGTCCTTGAGCTACGAATCACACCCCCAGCTCCAAATGTAGACACATCCTCAGAGGGTAGGTCTACCCTGCAGTCAGGGGTGACTGCAGCAAGTGTAGACGCACGCAAGCTAACTTTATTCTGGCTAGATCCAAGCTAGCTCTAGTAACAACAGCAATGAAGCAGCAGCAGCATTGATTGCTCGAGTGTGCATCCAGGGTCCTGGGCAGGCAGGGCTAGCCCATGCAGCGGCCTGTGCTGCCCTACCTTCACTGCTGTTGTTACTTGAGCCAGCTTTGAGCTAGCTAGAATAAAGTTAGCTCGGGTACATCTACGCTTGCTGCAGTAGCCCCTCCTGAGTGCAGGGTAGACATACCCAGATCGCTCGGCCCGCTGCACTGTTCAGAGCCTGCCAAGGGGTCACAGATGAAGCAGAACCAAACTTAACACTTGTACAGTGCAGTGGTTCTCAACGTTTCCATACCACAACCTCACGTTACAAAAGAATAAACCTTTGGGACCCCTGTCCCAGCTAGCCCTCAAGGAAAAGTGGGTGGCCATGACTGCCTGGGCGAGACTCCGTGTGGTAATGCTTTACAACTGCTACCAGTGAACAAGGAATGTCTCCTTGCCCTGCTCTGAGGCTGGGGTGGGGGGGAGCATTGCATCTGTCCTGGCAGTAAGCTTGCAGCCCTCTGGAGAAGGGCAGAGATCTGCTATAACTGCACTCTTTGCTGTTTGTTATTATTGCTCTCTGACTTCTTTCTAAAATGCCACTCCCTCTCATGTGCACTTGCACACACCAAGCCCAGGAGCTTCACAAAGGGCCTGTAGGACACAAATAGGAGTTTCCACGTGGTGAACCCCAACTCTCACCTGACAGCACAACAGCAAGGGGCTTGGATCACAGCTAATTCCCACAGCCCAGGGGCTGTGCGCATGCAAAGGGACAAAAACCTTACCTCACAGAGCTAGCATAACAAACCCAATCCCCCTCAGCACTGGGGCATGGAGAAGGGGGTGACAGCAAGACCAGCAAAACGAGGGCAATTTCCCCCACTGATGGGGGGAGTTCAGTTCCCTTTAAAAAACACAAAGAATGAAATGATAAAGTCTGCACTGGTCTCTGCCCAAACACCCAGCCCTCTTCCGATAAAGCTGGATTTCACCCAGACCCCTGGAGGTTTGCCTGCCTTTCCCCAGCACTGCAGATCAGCCAAGGGTCTGTGTGTAAATGAAGCTCTGTCACTGCCAGCTCTGGTGCCGGAGAGGCCACAGGGCAGCCTGGTGGAAGTGCACCGCAGGTAAAGGGCACAAAGCACTCTATGAGCGGTCATTAGTGACACCTGACAAGACGATTCCCGTAACCGGAATGTTACGCTCACTGATTACAGCCCGTTTAGGAAGGATTGAATGGGTGAAAGAGGTGTGTGTGTGGAAGCACCAGTCCTGATATTAGTTATTGATAATACAGATCCTCAGGATCTTGAATAAATATGGATCCACGTGCTGGCTAACAAAAGCCAAGGTGGGAGTGCTTAGTCTAATGGATAAAGATGAACTGATCACTGGACTGGAAATTGGTGATTGCCTCGGCCTCTTTAATCTAGCGGAGAAAGACACAACAAGAAAGAAAGGCTGGAAGTTAAAGCCAGACAAATTCAGATTAGTAATAAGGCATCATTTTTTATTTCTTTTTTTAAGAGAGGGTGATTAACCACTGGACCAAACTGCTAAGGGAAGGGGTGGGTCCTTCCATCTCAAGACTTCAGATCAAGGCTGGTTGCCTTTCTGGAAGATATACTTTAGTCAAACACAAGTTACTGGGCTGTATGTGGGGGTATCTGGTGAAATCCTAGGGCTGTGATATACAGGAGGTCAGACTAGATGGCCTAGTGGTCCCTTTTGGCCTTAAAGCCTATGACTCTGAGGCAGCAGTGCAGGATCAGAGCAATGCAAGTTCCTGGTGTGTTGGGGAGATGGCCACTGTGCTGCTATTTCCTGTCTTTGAAGATTTAAACCCTGGTTTGGGGGAGGATTTTTGCCGGCTGTAGTAGCAATGAGTGACCTGGGACCTCTGCTGTGTTGGTTGGGCCTGATCCCCACACTGTGTCGCACAAATCCTTCGTGAGCTGCATTGCCCCTTGAGCCTGCTCACCCCTCCCGGGAGCCCGTGCCCCTTCGCCTCAGGGGCGAGAATTCACCCCACTTGGGGAGGGCACCAGAGAGGAAAAGCGGGTTTGTTTGGTATTTAAAGTGTCAGCAGCAACCTCCTCCCACTGCCCACTGAGCTGCACTGACCTGTTGTGCGGAGGAGTTTCCTTTCTCCCAGAGCCCTTTGGCTTCTCCTTTTGCTCTGTCCCTTTCCTGCACCCGCTCCGCACAAGCTCCCTCCCAGGGCTTCCTGCTGCTGACCATTCACTTCCCCGGCAGCCTGCCCCTTCCAGAACCTTCTGGTTCCAACACTGTCCCCTCTCCTTTCCTGCTAAGAGGACATCCTGCCCCCCAGCTCCACACACCCGGCTCAGTGGTGCCACCTGTACGCCTACAATAGGACACAAGCCCCCCCAAGCCAGGCCATCCCCTGGGGTCCCCTGCCCAGACTCCCTTGGCCCTGCAGCTGGCCCACGGCTTTGCTGAAGATGAGCTCGCTGTCAGCGCAGTCTCCATTCTGCACCCAGCAAGCACCTCTGGGGCCAGGTGCAGGCAGCGCCTTCCCTGGAATGTGCCCAGCTGCTGTTTGCACAGAGGATAATAGAGCCTTATTTCCATGAAGTCAGCAGCACAGCATGTGCCACAAAGCAAATGCAGCAAACCCCCACCTCCCACACAGCCTCTGACAGCGCCAGGGCCTCACCCTGTGCTTGGCACAATGTACTGAGCGGGGGTTGAAGGCACAGCGACCTAAGGGGGCCCTGGGTTTCCTTTCTCCTCTTGGTCTAATCAGTGCTGTTTCCTGTGTCTGAGGGCCATCTCTGCAGGTGAGGGTGGCATTTGCATGACCCAGCTTCTGCTGCACACAATTAGCGTCCTGCTGTTTCTTGGATTATCCTAGACAAACCAGCCCAGTCTGTAGTTTACAACACATCCCCCTGGCTTTATTTGGGGCGGGGGGAATTCCTGGACCCCAGGCTGTGGGGCCTGAGCTATCTCCTGATAAAAATCCAAACCAGCTTCCCCCTCCTCCTGCTGCTCAAGGCTCTCCACAACTGCACCGATCATCTCTCCCTTGCTGCCTCCACCCAATGACCAACTGGATCCTTCTTCCACTTGACTCCATGCTTGCCCCTGGAACGCCCGCCTGACCCCAGTGCAACAAACATCTTCCCTCTGCTTTCAAATCCCTCCCTAGCGTTATTGGGCAGGGTTCAGAAGTCCTGTGATTATGGTTCAGTGGTTGCCACTCCATAGTTAAGGTGAGAGCTAGCAAAAATACAAACGTGCGAGCTCTACCTACACTGACATAATCCTGCAGTGCCTCAACAACACAGTTCATGACAGCACACAGATAAACCATTCCACATCGAGTCATAAAAATGTTATTCTACTCCACAACCATGTCCTCTGATAGCACTTAATGGATCCCGGGAATAGATTCCATTTGAAATCTGTGTCACATACTTCATAGACAATAGCTATCACCAACAGCCTATTTCCATAACAGAACCACATCAGGGGACCAAGTTGTGGATGGTGTAAAGCAGTGGGGCAACAGTGTGTGTCTGGGGATGATATGGCAGTGGGGAACTAGATAGAACCCTGACCTCTTCACTTCCAGATTTTCTGACCTTGGGGTATTTTTACAAGGTAGATTTTGGGAAAGAAACTCTAATTTTTGGGGGCCAAAGGGGGTAGCTAACTGGACTTCACTGAAATTCACTTTTAGCCTTTTTAATTAAGTGTCCTGCTTGTGAGTTCATTCTAAGGCTGTTGCCAAGCTGCAGGGACTCCATTGCTTGGCCACTTGGAGTTAGCTGCATCTGAATGGTTGCCTTTTGTGTGTCTTAGACTGGAAGCACTTTGGGGCAGGGGCTGGGCCTTACATTGCATTCCGAATCCTCACCAAGCAAACACATTGCTGGCTCTCAGCAAATAGCAGCAGCCGCCAGGGTCAGAGGGGAGCGCTGAGCAGTCAGACCTGAAACACTACAGTCAAGATGAGGCCTCACTGTCCCCTGGGCTCTCACCCTGCAGGACGAGCTAGGTCTGCAACCCTCGAACAGGAGGAAACTATCAACGGTTCATCGAAGTTCAACCAGGAGCTTGGGGGCGGGCGGTGCTACCCTTCTCCTGCCGGGCAGCAATACACACGCTTGCCCTCATTTTGGTTTGCACACAACAAATCGCATTACGTGGCACTACATCATCATGCTACAATGGCAGGGAAGGTCACACAGGAAGGAGTCTTTCCCAGCAGAAGCAGACGTGGATCCAGTAGGCCCAGCAGTCCACACAGGAGTAATTCCCAGCAATTTCATCCAGAAAGCTCACAGCAGTTTCCAAAGGAGGGGAAACAGCACCATGCCCACGTTACAGATAGGGAAAGTGAGACACAGAAGGAGGAAAGGACTTGCCCACAGTCACACAGCAAGTCAGTGGCAGAGCTGGGACTAGACCTGAGGTCGTCCATCTCCCAGGCTGGGGTACTGTTCACTGGACTGCACTCTAACCCGCATGCAGCCACATGTTTGGCCACCTACCTAGGCAGGTGCCCACCTATGTTTGCTGGAAGACAGTTTCACTGCTAGTTTGTTAGTAACTGTTTCACCTCCCCACAACATCTGGAAGAGGGGCTGCTAGATCCAGGATCTTGAGAAGAAACCTGCAGAAGAAGGTGGGTTTCAATTTGTCCTGGGACTGGATGCAATGGCACTTCTCAGCCTCTGAGCTGTAAGGTAAAGTTGTTCTATCAATGCGCAAGTTCTCATGCTTAGTTCCATGGCAACCGTACCTGTGCTACAAGCCTTTCTGTCTTCAAACAATACAAATAGGTGGGCCGCCTTTCCATGCTCACACACTAGATGATCTGTGCATGCTCTCTGTTTCCAAAGGCATGCATGCCCATAGCCAGCTATCCACGCACTGCCTGCAGATGACCATATAGGTGCTGCATAGATGCAAGTGGCTGGACATATGCAGCCCACTCTGCATAAACTCTTCAGAGGACAACATATGTATATGTGGGCAGCTGCACAGAACTGATGGCTGACACACATGATACATAGATGCATTGGTTTTTTCCAGGGCCAAATCCTTCATGCGTGATCTTTACTTCCCATAATGTAATATGTGGCATTACAGTGCCATGCAGAGGTGTGCATTGTATAGAAACAAACAAGGAATGACTTGGTTTATATGTAGGGCCTTTAAGTGCTATGTGGTTCCAGGCTGGGAGCACTGCTTTGAACTCACTTCCATAGGACCATCATGCTCCTTAGGATGGTCAGTGTTTAACCCCTGCGGATTTAACTGTTAAAATCTCATTCATGCAGCTTCCCCTCCCCAGATCCACTGACGACAAGCACCAAAATGAAAGTCTCCTGCTAGCATCAGGGAAAGGTGCTCACCACACAGGGAGAATAAATCATCTCAACAGCCTCCAGTGGAGGACGTGGGGGTCCACCAGCAGCATAGTGTAAACAAGGCCAGCAGGCTGTCAGGAAGGGGTGAGGGAAAGGGAGCATCTGAGGAGCCCTAATTGAAAACACCACTGAGAGACTGCCCAGCCAGCCTTGCTTCCAATCCTGACTCTCAGTGATAGAGCAAGAAGTAAACAGAAACCTAAGTCAGAGTGCTGGCCGTCTCTGGGTGACTGGCTGGAATTTCTCCTCTTTGAAGAGAGAGGGCTGTTTTGTTTTGTTTCATTTCCTCCTTCTCCTCTTTCAGGAGTTCTCTTGCATAATCTGTTGTGCTCAGAATCTATAGACTCCCAAGCCTTGGGCCCCTCCCTCCAGACTGCAAAGAAGGAACATTCAGCTGCTGTCAACAGCTGGAATTCTTAGAAACGAAGACGACAAAAGGTTGTGTGGGTCCAGGGAGCACAGCAGGGGAAAGGAGCCAATTCTCCAAGAGTGGCGTGTGGGAGAGTGCTGTCAAAGGGATCTTCTATGCAGACTCACACGCTGCACGTCCCAAGACAAACTACCACAGCCTTTTGCCTGGCTTGCCCCAGCTAGTTCTGTTCAGCAAAAACAAGCTCTTTGCCTTCACCCAGCTGCTCTCTGTTGCCGATTACACATTCCATTTGCATCTTGACATTTATTCCTTCCCAAGCCCTGAGGATCCTCTATGTCACCCCCACCAGCATGTTTAAAGTGGAGGTGTAATTACAGAACTGGAGTGACCTATCATGTAGTTTGTTGCTTGAGACTTTGATCACAGAGTTTAAGGAAAGGGAGATATGCCCCATCTATAGAGGTAATGCGGCATGCCATGGGATCAGCTCTCTGCTGGATTTCCTTAGCCTATGTCCAGTGGCTGGCCTGGATTAGGTCTCTCTGCTTTCTGTAGCTATAGGCATAAAACCCCAGAGAGAATCGAATGCCTTTGCCCAGGGGGAGGCAGAAAAGAAGACAGGCGCAGAGCTGGGATTTGCCCCTTTCCTCCTCCAGCTACCCCAACACACTTAACAAAATGCAGAGAAGTGCAGAAAGATGTAGAAGCAAATTCAGAGCAGCTTTCCTGTGCTCCGCTTCCGCCCTCTCACACCGCGGTGATGTCAATGACATCTTGCCAGCACTGAGCCGTGCGGGGCCACGGGCTAGAGAGAAATGAGCCCCTGGAGCTCTGATTCTGTTAGTGATTATACCTTAATAACGACCATCCGCTGCCATTCTCTGGCTCCTTCCGCTGGGGGAGCGCAGGGCACTTTGCAAATGTATCCTCCCAGAAACTGAGGCACCAAGGGGTGTCATTAATTGCCCATCGGCAAGGGGCAAATATGTGGCAGTTTTTGGGACTAGAACCCAGAAGTCCTAACTCCCAGTCCTGTGCTTCCGCTGCAAAGCCATTCATTCTTTGTACGTGTGCCGGGCCCATGAAATAATAAAAGGTGGTTCAACCCAGAGCACTTTTCAAAAGTGAGGGGAGGCTTGTGAACGGGCTGCAGGGCCTTTCATCTCTGTGGCACTGCACCCAGTAAGACCCTGGGTCAAAGGGGGCTGGCTGCCTTAGGGGCCAGGGGAATGGGATACAGAGCCTTCCACTCCAGCCAGGACACTGGTTCTAGTCTAGAGCAGGTCTGGAGTGGCAGGAAGTTATCACCATCTGAATCCGTCTGTGACAGGAATGGGGGCGCTCACTCCAGTCCCAGGGGACATCACAAAAATGGCCCCTGTGTGGCCCCTTGTTGGAGCTCCCTTGGCTGTCGCCCAGGCTGAATCTGTGCAGAGGATAGACAAATGGAGGATTCAGCCCCCAGTGCTGCCAAGCTGGCATCCCACTCACAGCAGAAATGTACTTCTGAGCCCCCATGAGAGCTCCATGCAGCAGGGCGGGTCCAGCTGGCTCCTGGGGCGCTTTACCGAATTGCAGCAGACACCTGAAATCCAAATCCACAGTGCGGGTAGAGAGCTCAAAGATGGCGAGTTACCTAGGAGGGAGTGAAAATAAAACTGAATGGAAATTACACCCTGCGCATCCATGGCTCCAACTGGGTCCTGGCTTCTTCTGCCGCCTCCCAGAGCAACACTGTGTCCTGGGCTGAAGGACCATCACCCCAGTTCACCCTCCCTGGCCACAGGTCCCTCAGGGGGGTGGGGTGGGGGGCTGGCTGCATGGCTTAGCAGGTAGGATGGCTCTGTCAAACGTGGGGCTCCTGGACCAAAATGCGAACAAGCAGACAACAGCTCACAGCCTATTCTGAGGCAGCCATAATGACACACAATGGAGTACCAGGGGTAATTTTAAGGTACCGTGGTCACCACTCACAAGATCTTACCTCCCACATCACAACAGCTTCGCCTCAGGAAAATAAACTATACAGCGGCATGAGGGAGATAATTGGAGGTTGCAGCAGCAGAGCTGTATAAACACTGGGCTGCCGAGATTATATTTTTACCCTTTAAAGTAGATGGATTTTATTTTTAAAATGTCAGAGACTAAAGGAGTTTAAAACAGTTCTGGTGCCTTCTATTCCCCTCCCCACTCAGCCTTTAACTGCTCCCCCGACTGCAACACTCCCTACCATTTCCCCACAACTTCCCCGTGGTACCTTCTGAGCCCACAGCCTCTCCTTCTGCCCCACAGTCCCATCCACTTCCCTTGTGGCCCTTACAGCCAGCCTCTGTCACCCCTGCAGCTGCAGCATCCTATGCAGGCCTCCCATAGCAAGTCACCAGCTCTTTGGCCTACAGCCTCCCTGAACCATCTCCATATCTTCCCTTTCGGGCCTTTGGAGGGTGGCACCACTTCTGAAGTATTCTTCACATTATTGGCCTTGGCTTCAAAGACAGGCTCAATGCTGGGTGTTCTCCCCCTTGCCACAGGCTTTTCCCCAGCCCCCATTCTGTGCCAATCGCCAGCTGGCATACGTATCACACCACGTGCCTTTCAGCTTCTCCAATATTCTCCAGCAATTTTAATTTGGGAGTAAACAACTCTTCAGTCAACATTTCAGCAACAACTGCCTTCCTTGGGATTGAAGCGAGCAAACCTCTGCCCTCCCCCAGGCACCTCTTGTGTTCCATTCACAAAAACAGATGAGATCCATGCTCCTGCCACCTTCTAACTTGTCCATCATCACGTTATATAGCCAAAGTGTGGCAATAATCTAGTAAAATGAGTGATCTAAGCCCCATTCCGAGGGATAACGGGTTCAGTTCTGGGTCCCTCAGTACCAGAAAGAGATGGAGAAGACTAAGAGAATTCAGGGAAGAACAATGCATGCAATGAAGGGCCGGATTTCCCAGGAAAGTTTAAAAGACCTAAATACGCCTAACTTGTCCAAATAATCATAGAATCATAGGACTGGAAGGGACCTCAAGTCCAGTCCCCTGCACTCATGGCAGGACAAGTATTATCTAGACCAGTGGTCCCCAACCTTTCTGTGGGAATAACATATTCCTATTCCCAGAAGATGGTGGCGGGCGCCAGACACCCTGCAGCCGAAATGCCGCCGAGAAGCGGCAAGAAGCACCGCCGCTGAAATGCCACCGAGAAATAGCATCGCTTCTCAGTGGCATTTCGGCGGGTGGTTCTCCGGTGGCTGCGCTCGGTGGTGGCATTTCAGCGGTGCAGTGTTCTGTGGGTGCACACAACTTCCCCGGCGGGCACCACTGCACCCATGGGCACCGCATTGGGGACCCCTGATCTAGACCATTCCAGACAGGTGTTTGTCTAACCTGCTCTTAAACAGCTCCAGTGACAGTGATTCCACAACCTCTCTAGGCAATTTATTTCAGTGCCTAAGCACCCTGACAGGAAGTTTTTCTTAAATGTTCAACCTAAACTGGCCTTGCCGTAATTTAAGCCCATTGCTTCTTGTCCTATCCTCAGAGATTAAAGAGAACAACTTTTCTCCCTCTTCCTTGTAACAACCTTTTATGTACTTGAAAACTGTTACCATGTCCACTCTCAGTCTTCTCTTCTCCAGACTAAACAAACCCAATTTTTTCAATCTTTCCTCATAGGTCATGTTTTCTAGACCTTTAATCATTTTTGTTGCTCTTCTCTGGACTTTCTCCCATTTGTCCACATCTTTCCTGAAATGTGGTGCCCAGAACTGGACACAATATTCTAGTTGAGGCCTAAATCAGCATGGAGTTGAGCAGAAGAATTACTTCCCATGTCTTGCTTACAACACTCCTGCTAATACATCCCAGAATGACATTCACTCTTTTTGCAACAGTGTTACACAGTTGACACATATTTAGCTTTCAATCCACTGTGACCCCCAGATCCCTTCCTGCAGTACTCCTTCCTAAGCAGTCATTTCTCATTTTGTATGCGTGCAGCTGATTATTCCTTCCTAAGTGGAGTACTTTGCATTTGTCCTTATTGAATTTCATCCTATTTACTTCAGACCATTTCTCCAGTTTGTCCAGATCACTTTGAATTTTAATCCTATCCTCCAAAACACTTGCAACCCCTCCCAACTTGGTATTGTCTGCACACTTTATAAGTATACTCTCTTATGCCATTATCTCAATCATTGATGAAGATATTGAACAGAACCAGAACCAATCCCTGAGGGACCCCACTTGATATGCCCTTCCAACTTGACTGTGAACCACTGACAACTACTCTCTGGGAACAGTTTTCCAACCAGTTATGCACCCACCTTATAGAATCTCCATCTAGGTTGCATTTCTATAGTTTGTTTATGAGAAGGTCAGGTGAGACATTATCAAAAGCCTTACTAAAGTCAAGATATACCACATCTACTGCTTCCCCCCATCTGCAAAGCTTGTTACCCTGTCAAAGACAGCTATTAGGTTGGTTTGACATGATTTGTTTTTGACAATTCCATCCTGACTGTTACTCATCACCTTATTATCTTCTAGGTGTCTGCAAATTGATGGCTTATTTATTTATGCCATTATCTTTCCAGGTACTGAAGTTAAGATGTCTGGTCTGTAATTCCCCAGGTTGTCCTTATTCCCCTTTTTATAGATTAGTATTATATTTGCCCTTTTCCGGTCCTCTGGATTCTCTCCCATCTTCCATGACTTTTCAAAGATAATCGCTAATGGATCAGATACTCTCCTTAGTCAGCTCCTTGAGTATTCTAGGATGTATTTCATGAGGTCCTGGTGACTTGAAAACATAATTTTTAACTTGTTCTTTCCCTATTTTAGTCTCTGATCCTACCTCATTTTCACTGGCATTCACTATGTTAAACGTCCAATTGCTACTAACCTTTTTGGTGAAAACAAACAAAAAAGTAATTTAGCACTTCTGCCATTTCCACATTTTCTGTTATTGTTTTCCCCCCTTCATTGAGTAACGGACCTACCCTGTCATTGGTCTTCCTCTTGCTTCTAACATATTTATAGAATGTTTTCTTGTTACTCTTTATGTCTCTAGATAGTTTAATCTAGTTTTGTGTCTTGGACTTTCTAATTTTGTCCCTACATGCTTGTGTTATTTGTTTATATTCATCCTTTGTAATTTGACCTTGTTTCCACTTTTTGTAGGACTCTTTTTTGAGTTTCAGATAATTGAAGATCTCCTGGTTAAGCCACGGTGGTCTCTTGCCATACTTCCCATCTTTCCTACACAGTGGGATAGTTTGCTCTTGTGCCTTTAATGTCTCTTTGAAAAACTTCCAACTCTCTTAACTGGTTTTCCCCTTAGACTTGCTTCCCAAGGGATCTTACCTACCAACTCCCTGAGTTTGCTAAAGTCTGCCTTCTTGAAATCCATTATCTTTATTGCGCTATTTTCCCTCCTACCATTCCATAGAATTATAAACTGTACCATTTCATGATCACTTTCACCCAAGCTGCCTTCCACTTTCAAATTCTCAATCAGCTCTTCCCTATTTATCAAAATCAAATCTAGAACAGCCTCTCCTCTAGTGGGTTTCTCCGCCTTCTGAAATAAAAAATTGTTTCCAATACATTTCAAGAACTTGTTGTATAAGCTGTGCCCTGCTGTGTTATTTTCCCTACAGATGTCTGGGCAGTTGAAGTCCCTCACCACCACCACCACCAAGTCCTGTCCTTTGGATGATTTGGTTAGTTATTTATAAAAGGCCTCATCCACCTCCTCTTCCTGGTTAGGGGGTCTATATTAGACCCCTACCATAATATCACCCTTATTTTTCACTCCTTTTATCCTTACCCAGAGACTTTCAACAAGTCTGTCTCCTATTCCATCTCAACCTCAGTCCAAGTGTATATATTTTTGATATATAAGGTAACATCACCTCCCTTTCCCCCTTGCCTGTTCTTCCTGAGCAAGCTGTACCTTTCTATGCCAATATTCCAGTCATGTGTATTATCCCACCAAATCTCTGTGATTCCAACTATGTCATAGTTGTGTTTATTAACTAGCATTTCTACTTCTTCCTGCTTATTCCCCATACTTCTCACATTAGTATACAGATATCTAAGATACTGATTTGATTTCCCCCCCATGTTCTCTCGTCTCTCCCTTATCCACACCATAACGGCCCATGCTACCCCCATATTCTGACACTTCTTGCAGGTCTCCATGTTTTTGACTTACCTATGGGCTTTGTCTCCTGCCCCCATCGAATCTAGGTTAGCTAGTTTGTATCCAAATATGCTCTTCCCCTTCCTCGATAGGTGGAGCCAATCTCTGCTTCCCAGAACAGCATCCTGTGGTCAAGAAAGCTGAAGCCCTCTTGGCAACACCATCCTCCCAGCCAGGCATTCACTTCCAGGATGCATCTGTCTCTGCCTGGGTCTCTACCCTTGACTGGAAAGATCAAAGAGAACACCACCTGAGCCCCAAGCTCCTTCACCCTTACTCCTAGAACCCTGTAGTCACTTCTGATCTGCTCGGGGTGATACCTCACAGTATCATTAGTGCCCACATGGATGAGGAGCATGGGGTAGTAGTCAGAGAGCCGGATGATCCTCAAAAATCCCTCTGTAATGTCTCAGATATGGGCCCCTGCCAGGTAACATACCTCCTGGGATGCCATGTCAGGGTGACAGATGGACACCTCTGTCACCCTCAGAAGAGAGTCACCAACCAGCATTACCCTACATCTCCTCCTGGGAGTGGTGGCTGCAGACCTCACAGCCTTGAGGATACATGGCTTCTCCTCCTCCACTTTTGGGGGTGATTCCTCATTGCTCATTGCCAGGGCAGCATATTGGTTTTCCATCACCATGCTGAGTGGGTTGGGAGTAGGGGTGGAGCACTGCCTGCTGCCAGAAGTAACCAGCAGCTAATGTCCTCCCTGTGACAGAGACATCTCCTCCTCCCCAGACTGTGAAGGGATAGAACCGTCCACAAACATTGGGAAACACCAAGGAGGGAGAGGACTGGTTGAAGGCAGGACAAATGGGCACAAGTAGAATAACGGGATGAAACTCAGTCAAGGACAATTTAGGATGTCAATATCAGAACCACATCCTAAGAGTGGCTGCAATCATCTCCCACAGAGCATGGTGCTGGGAGCCCCAGTGCTTGGGGCATTTAAAACTAGACTGGAGCAATTCCTGGAGAATAGGATGGAAGAAATAATTCTGGCCCTTGGGTTGGAGGTGGGGTGGGTGGGTGGGTGAGGATGGACTATAGGACCTACCATGATAGACCTTATCTATGTATTCACATCACACACCTCCTATAGAAAACTTGAGGCACCTTTGACACAAGTGGCACAGAGATGCTCCTATGGAAATCATGGAGTGAGAGGAAAGGCTGGGTAGGGGGCTCAGCATTCAACCCCTTCGTTCTGCTGGTGTCCCTTAACTGCAGCAGATAGTGCGTGAGTGCAGCACAACAGACCTGAAGAAGAGCTCCATGGAGCTCGAAAGCTTGTCTCTTTCACCAGCAGAAGTTGGGCCAGTAAAAGATATTCCCTCATCCACCTTGTCTCAGCAAAACAAAGGCATTTACAGTGTCCAAAGGCACCATATGAAGCCAAAAGGGCCTAATGAGCCCCAGATGCTGTTGGAACAAATGACCCAGCCAAGATCCAGTCAATGATTTTTTTTTAGAAAGAGCTACAAGCAGGGACTGAGGTTGGAAGCTTGCCCCCCTTTCCCCCTCCTGGGACAGAGATTTTGGAGCTGGTCTAGACCTGCAGGCAGTACAGAGCATGCCCATGTGAATTAGCAGGCAGGAGAAACTGCGAGATCAGAGTGAAGGAGCCAAATTCTACTCTCATTTTACACCCATGCAATCCTGCTGAAGTCCGTGCACTGGTGTGTCAGAGAACAGAATTACCTAGCATCCAAGTGTAACTACGTGGGAGTATGGGAATTCTCCTCCAGCCAGGCATATGAACAGGACAATTAGTGCTGGTTCTGGAGTATGAGTGACACGAACATCGAGGAGGGGAGAAGATGAAATTAGTCCAAGAGAAAGCTTGTGGCAGAGTTGGGCTGGGAAGCAGGGGGAGTGGGAGAGTGTGGAAGGGAATAAAAGGGTCTGGAAACAGATGGAAGCCAGTGTCTTTGCCCTGGCTGGGGGGCCATAGGGCAGATTATACCATTGTTTTTATGTTTGAAACACATTTTTGGCCTGATCGGCTTGTGAGTTGTGCTGCTGCAAGTGGCTGGACAGGCAGAGACACTGAGATCCCACAATGCAGCCAAGCAAAACAGGCAAGTCAGAGAGCAAATGGGGCCTGTTACACTGCCCTGCACAGTGCCTAGCATGGAGTGGTGCTGGACGTGTATAAGTTAATGCAGCCCCAGGGAGCACAGTGCTGCTTGGCATCATGGTGCCGCTGCTGTGCTAGCCTCCATTCAGCCCCATGCACTGCCAGTTCCTGCTGGGCCAGTCCCCCTCCTCTGTCTGGCTAGGGCTAGGCCATTGCCTTGGGCCCCAGCTGGTGTCCTGTTGAGTTACTCATGGCATGTATTGTTTTCTCCTGATTTACTGATGAGTGGAAACAGGGAAAATGTGCATGCAGCATTATATATGTAAATATACATTTAACATGTATTCATTTAAAATAAAGACTCTAATACCTTTCCTAAACAGCAAGGGGTGGGTGGGTCCAAGCACATATGTAGACAAACGTATTGTTTTCTCCATGCCGATCACCAGCACAAACCAGACACATCTGGATCCTTTTCTTGCTGGTGCTGTGGAGCTTCCTGTTCCTGATTCAGTGACTGGGTTCCCTCCTCCTTTTCTGGGAAAAATCACACACGCAGGGCCCTTGGACCCACGCTGGGGAGCTGTCCCCTTCCCTGCCGTGCTCTGGTGACTCCCTAGGTTAATACTCTCAGCTGCCTAGACTGAAATGCAAAGCGAGCTGTATTGTCCTGACTGCGTCCTGTTTACCCTGGGATGTGCGCACTTCCGCCGGGTCACACCTCCCTCCCTGTCATATATGCCAGGGAGCGAGCACTCAGGGTTTCCTTGAGCTGCTCAGCCAAGGAATGACTCCTGCACAGGTAAAGAGCCCCAGGTCCTGGGGACACCAGGGGGCTATCAACTGTAACACATTAATGCAGGAAATATTTAACACTTAGCACGCACCAGGGCTAGGGCCTGGGCTGAGCCAAGGCAGGGGACCCAAGAGCCAGGCTGCCCTCTCTGCTGCTCAGGACTGCAGTGAGTATGGGCCAGCATGGGACACACTGGGCCACAGCTGGCAGACCCAACATTACCAACCTTGGTTTGTGTCAGTGGAGGGAGGTCTCTCTGTTCCAGGCATTCGAGTCAGGCAGCCCAGGGTCTCATATGATGCACAAGGTTCCTCGTCCAAAATTCTGAAACTGAGCCAACCCCTTGCCCAGCCCATGATAGACAGACCCCAATATTGTGATCCCGGGCCTGGGGTGATCCACCATCACCCTCCCACCTCCTGCAATAGAGCAGCTTTGGTTGGTGGCTGGAGCCCCACAGAAGCTCAAGGAATAAACTGGATCAGTAGACATAACCACTCCTCAGCCTGCATGGACCACGTTTCATGCTGCACAGCCTCCATGGTGCAGGGGAGGTTGCTCTGCAGGAGACTTCCTAATGCTGTCAGTCCTGCATCCCTGCAACCAGTGGTGACTCTAGCTTCCTGCACCCCACTCTGCACAGCAAAGCCTAGGGCTCCTGTAAAGTCTGTGATAAAGGGACAAGACATGCTGCACCATAAAATCGAGTTCAGAGCATCCAGCCCCCCATTTCACATGCGTCATCTGAAAGGTTCCCACAGCCCCTTCCAAACAAGGATTTCAAAACACTTTACAATCATACATCCATCAGTCCTCACAGTTCCCCGCGATGCAGTGTGACAATGCAGGGATGTTCTGTAATACTGTTATCACACCTATGAGTTCCTCAGTTTCCCTCTGTATTTTACATGGCTATCCAGGGGGAGGTGGGGAAGGGTTAAGACTGCTCTTGGGGCAGTGCAGGAGACATGAGGTGTGTGTGTCACCTAGCTGTCTGGGTGGAATGAATGGCTGAAACCGACCCAAATCAACAGAGGACCCAGAGAGACAACAGGGACTGTACAATGCATGCTTAACAGAAGGAAGCTGCAGCAGGCAGGGGATGTGAGGTGACAGTAAGGGGATAAGAGCTGGCTTCTGGGAAGGCTCATCTGCTCTCAGCTGGGTCTAATAAGGAGACAGAGCCTGAAATGAAGTCCATAGCAGCTTGGTCGGCTAATTGCACTGGCTTGGCCAGATAGACTATGTCTTAACCTTTATTTCTCTGTGCTTTATTTTCTCCTCTGCTAAGTTCCAGTTGACTACCAAACCCTACTCTGTTTTGAAAACACTGCCTGGTGCCATTCAAATACTTGCTGAGGCACACGGCTCCCTGAAGAGCGGCCAAGTCTCCACCAGGAGTCTGGCCCAGCTGGACTTGCTGGACAGAGCTCCTGGTGTGAAACGGGAGTGCTAGAGCCCTGGCGCTCAGTCTTGGAGGTGGTGAGGCAGCAGCGCCTACCCTGAAGGAAGAGTGGGACCCTTTGGGGGTTCTGCCACTCTGAAGGGGCTCCTCTAAGGGGCTGTGTAAAAGCTGGGGGCATAGGATAGATCCTGTGGATCTGTGACAGCAGGTCAGCTTTACCCTCATTTCCCAGACAGAGGGGCTCGAGCACAGAGCATGAAATTCACCATTGCCCTGCACCTTCTGTAGTTAGCAGCACCAGTGACACCTGCTGCTAAAGTTACTTGTACCCCGTCAGTAGCAGAGCTGAGACCAGAATCAGAAATCCTGACTACCAGCCCTGGGCCTCAGCTGCAAGCCCGTCTGAGAGAGCGCCCCAGAGCGGGAGCCGTTCCACCCCGCAAGTGCCATCAAGCAATTGATTCTGTGACAGGTCAGTCAGGTCAGCACTGGCTCCTGCTGGCCCTGCCACAACCTGTCACATCCCCCCGGCCACCAGCAAGGGAGAAAGAAACCCAGAGGAATTCTTCCAGCTGGACATTTTACCCAAAAGCCTCCCTGACCAGGGTGTACAAGGCCAAGCCCCATGTGCCAAAGGAAACAGGCTGCTGATGGGCCAGTCTGGATGCACAAAGCTGAATAACCTGCCGGGTACGTGGGCACAAGCGATACTGCACTCTACTGTACATGCAGTTACTGGACCGGCGAGCAGGCCAGCCATGCAGGGCCGAGGAAAGCGCTAGTGAAGCACAAAGCTTGCCATGAGCGGCAGACTGATGAGCCAGCCAGGCTGCCTCTGGCCCGAGAGATTCCTTCTCTGCATCCCTCCCTGGATCCATGTGCTCCAATCTCTGCAATACATCTGCACAGGGCTGGGCTCGCTGCTTGAACAGAACAACCTGGAAGGAACCTCTCCCACAGTCACGTTGCAAAATGAAAACAACCAGGCTTGGTCCCAGCTGTTCTGAGACATGTGACATTGGGGCTCCCTAGCCATTAACATCCAATAAAGGGTCTGGTACCTCGGCACAGCTACTGGCTTGAGGAGAGAGCTCAGCTAAGGGTGCCTGGGAGATTCAGGGGCACGAACAGCCTTCAAATGGCCAGAGGTTACACGCTGATTCCAATTCCCTCACAGATGGTCCAGTGGGGTGAATGAAAAGGAGATTCCCCTTCCTCAGCCCCCACACAGAAATGGGCCAAATTTATCCCAGGAGCAGCCCCACTAACTGCAAGGGAATTACACCAGCGGAGAATCTGCCCCGGTATCTTGCACACAGCCTGGCAGTGTGTGGGGCAGGAGTGCAGGTTGTTTGTGTAGCCGGGGGATGCAGAGTGCGGGGTGTGTGTGTGTGTGCGTGCCTTTTGTTCTTTTTAATAACAACCTAGGGATCAGATTCCTGCAGCTCCAGTCAGTGTCTCCCACCCCAGTCAGAGTGAATGGATGGGAAACAAGCAGCCAGGTTCTCCCACCCTTGTGTCCCCCAGGAGAAAGGGGCCTTTGAATTTCTGTTGAACTGCTCTGGGCAGATTCTTCTGCTCCTGAGACAGTCACTTGGTAACAAGGCAGCAGCTGCAGACAATGTCTGTGTCCTCAGCTGCTGGAGCTGCTCTCACCTCATGCACCCAGGACGCGAGTTAATACAGCTCAGCACTTTGGCTTTATCCTTTTGCTGTTGTCAGCTCTGGGAGGAAACTCCAATCCCCTCTCCAGGTCTGCCCAGATCTGAGACTCTCTGCAACTGCTGGCTCCTATTCCCACTATGCTGCCCCATCTCCAGACCCCCTCCCCAACCCAGTTGTCCCCACCGCCCCCCAAGCCATGCCCCTGCTCTGCTTCCTATACAAATACCCCAATTTCTGCTTCAATCCCAAATAATCCCTTTACACCTCCCCCGCCCCCCCAGCCACAACAAGCACCCCCTGCTTCAGTTGAGGGGATGGTAATGATAATACTTAACATAGTATTTTCTCTCCCGAGGTCTCAAAGCACTTTACAAAAGTGGGGTAGCATTAGCCCCATTTTACCAATAGGAAAACTGAGACAGAAAGGGAAAATTCTTTGCCCAAAGATTCCAGGGAATGTGCAGCATCCCCTCTTCTCTGCACCCTCAGAACAGCAGGCAGACAGGGGGTTCAGACTGCTCCCTTCAGGCCCAGGGTGTGCCCACGCCCAGTTCCCTCCCACTCAGACAGGCTCCTTTAGTACTCCTGGGTTGGAGCTAACAGGTCCTAGCTCCTGACACCCTGTCAGCCACATGATGGGTCAGTGGAAGAACCAAAACCAAAATCTCAGTGTCCTGACTTCGACACCATGGGCTATGCCACCTTCCAGTTGGGTTATTGTTTGGAGAGGTGACTAGGTTGGGAAAATGGCTCCCAGCTCAGCTTGTGTGCCTCTTGTGAGCCACCCCCCAGCCCTACCCCATTAGATCCACTGACCCTACTAATACATACAAACTCTCAGCCCCCTTAGTCCTGCAGCAGTTGATCCCATGAGGGGACAGCAAACTGGAATGCTCTCTGCCTTGCACATCAGCACCCCAGTTAGCAGCTCATCCCACAAAGAAACAGAAAGAACCGAGCTGGAGTTTTCAGTCCATGGGAAATTCGTGGCTTTGGCAGACAGAAAAATCCTCTTGTGATCTGTAAGCTGGGTTCCTGTGCAACATTGGCAGAGATGTCGAGTTTCAGGCTACGTTGCATTCCTACCAGACGCAAACTGCTTCACCTCTCGGACAGCACCAATCACCACAGCCACCTCCCCTCAGACAGAATCAACTCCTCAGTGGCAGGAGGGATGGTGCCCTGAAGGGTCTGGGCCTGGGGCTCAGGAGGCCTGCATGGGAATTCCCTGTCACCCTGGGCAAGTCACATGATCTCTGAGTTGATGTCATCCCTGCTCAGCACAGGATGTGGAGGAGGGGAGTAAAGGTGGCTTTTATCCCACTTTTGTGCCTTCCTAGTCTGGGGCTGCTGAAGGTCCCTTTGCCCCCAGGGCAAGTTAGCACAGCCTGAGGGCTTGTCCTAACCTGCACCCAGCTGCTCACAGAGCCCCTATGGGCTGTTGCAGCAGCTGGGAAAAGCAGGGTCTTAGGAAGGGCCTACCACACCGCCCTACTCTGAACAATGTCTTCAGCCCGCCCACTCTGCTGGGGGCTCATGCAAGGGGGGGGGGCACAGAGCTGACTATGCTGGCTCTGCACCTATTGGGGGCTCTCTCTATGCCCTTATAGAAAATTGATAGGTCTTTTACGCCTACAGAGCTAGTATAAAAAAACAGCAAGGCACCAACAATATGGGCTGTCTGTGCCTTGCTTTCCCCATCTGTAAAACAAAGATAACAGCACTTCCCTGCTGCACAGAGTGCTGTGAGGAGAGAGGCATTACTGTCTGTGAGGTGCACAGCTACTGCAGTGCTGGGGCCATGTAAGTACTGGGCAAGATAGACACTTACAGTGAGCCCCAGAGCACCCTGCCCCCTGTGCATTCCCTGCAGCGTTGTGACCAGGCCAGCCAAAGGAAAATTAAAATCATATTGACGAGCTGACATGTATAAGGCTGCCCATCAAGTCAACTTCCCAAAGCATGCTACAACCTTCCCAGAGGGCCAGTGCCTGAGCCCCTCTTCACCACAAACTTCAGTAGTGTTGCTCTGGTTTTACACTGCAGGAAATTAGATCAGACTCTGGCCCTAGCTCTATTGCTTTACCCGCCATTGAAATGCAGCCACCTCTGGGGTGAAGTACTGCAGCTGTTTAACGTCACAACATACTCAATAGTTCTAGACAAGAGATGAAGTAGTAGCCAACCCATAACCAAGTGAAACTGCAAGTGGCATTTATGTTGTCATAATGTAATGTGGGACTGTAAAAATCCCAACAGCTGGGACAGCCAGCAGCAGAGCTCCCCTCTCAGTCTATGCGGAGCCAACATCAGCTAACAGCTGACTCTGCATTGTGCTTCCCTAGGATCTCTCTGCCAAACGCTGCCCACACTTGACCTTGACTAGTCCATAGGAGTAGATGCAGTTATAGCCTAATGTGTTTAGGTAAGAAAGACACATGCTGGTAAATAAAACCCATTCACCACCCTGGGGCAGGACCCGTGTATTTAGCCCTGAGCTGGCCAGTCACCCGGCTAGGCCATGCTGGGAATACAATACGATCATAAGACACCTACAGATCTCAGCTGCTGCTCCCGCATGTCATTGCCTGTGCTGGAATCCCGCTCAAACCTGACAAAGACACAGCTTAGGGCAGAAGGGTTACATAACGCTCATTACCATACAATCCAAGGAAGGTGGCTTCACCCAGCTGCCTATTCTTAGCCCAGATCCCAGGACTGCAAGATGTTTACTTGTCTTCTCTGTTCTAATCTATAAGCTCCCTGCAGCAGCCTCACTGTCTCCATATGCCCAGAAGGATGCTAGAAGTAGAAGGGTCACCATGCCCATCTCTTGGGTGCCTCTGAGCACTGCGGGGATGCCAACCTCAGGGGAACAAGCTTACCTAGCTCTGAGCCTGGGCATTTGCCTGGGACTGGCAAACACCCCAAGAGCACCTCCCTAAACAAAACACCTCTAGGGCAGGGCCAGGAAATACCCACTTTTCATGTGGAGGAGTCGCTGTCTGTGGGGTCCCCAGATGCAGGGTCTGAGAGGATCAGGTCCCATGGGGGGAATAAGGTGGGAGCCTGTGGGTTCTCTGGGGAGCACTGAGGCATAGGCAGGGGCCCCAGGGTACCCTGAAGCAGGGGCATGTGGGGCAGCAGGTGTCTCCAGACTAGTTGAGCTCTAGAGGTTTAACCTTTTGTGTCTCTCTGCAGTGTGAAGTTTATGGCTGCCTTCTCTCAGGGTATCCAGCTGGAGCCAGCTTAGCAGATAAGCAGGGTAGCCCCGGCAGCCACAGTCCTTTCCTGGGTGCAGCTTGTCGCCAGGCAGCCACTCTCAGGCCTGTCCGTACTAAACCTGCAGAGCATGGCCAAACAGGGATTGTGGCTGGGAGCTGCTTACACCAGACAAGGCACTCTGTGCGTCGGGGGAGCCCGGTGGAAAGGGTCTGTCAGGGACAAGGAGCTGCATTCAGTGGGTGGAGGGGGGTTGGAGAAAGGGCATTCGTGTCCTCAGTGCGCTGAGGTGGGGGTTATCCACATGTATAGGCAGGGGGCTGCTGCATGGGGTGGGGGAGGTTGATACTGCACTGAATGGTGGGAGACGGAAGGGCAGCATATGAAAGGCCAAAATGTTCTCGGTAGCATCAATCTGGGCCCCTCCCCCTCAGTCCTAGCCTGTCCTGCTCAGCGAGTCCCTTGGCACTGTCCCTCCCCATTGTGTGCCATACAAACCCCTGCATTGTGGCTCTGCTCAGCCTGCGTCACCGCTGTGGGCACAGGGTGGGGGTGTGGAGGCCCTGTACCATCTGGGCCAGGAGATCTTTGCCCTTTCCTGAAAGGACGCTTTGAGCTGCCAGCTCTCAGGCCTGCAGGGAGAGCGGCCTATTGGGCTGCTCTGCTGAGCCAGTGCGGGGCATTGCTCCCTCCACTGAGACAGAGAGGTTGGCATCTGTCCAGGGGGAGGCAAGCAGACATAGCACAGACATGGGCTCTCAGCTGAACCTACATCAGAGGAGACCGAACTGAGCAGAGAATGGAGCCAACCAACCCAGTAAATCCTGCCTCGGGACTAATGCAGGGGAGCCAGACACCCCAGGACTAATGGGGGAGCAGGAGGAAACATACCACAGCAACTACCTATGCAGAAAGCACTCTGGCTAGGTCCATAAACCCTTGGTGTGCCAGAGATGGATAAATGCCTCCACAGATGGATGCAGCCAACCCCTCCTAGTACCTCCCTAGCTGCAGGGACAGACCCCATTCTCTTCCCAGTGCACCAGCCCTGCATTCCCAAGCAAGTGGCCAGA
This sequence comes from Eretmochelys imbricata, assembly GCF_965152235.1. Taxonomy (NCBI): domain Eukaryota; kingdom Metazoa; phylum Chordata; order Testudines; family Cheloniidae; genus Eretmochelys; species Eretmochelys imbricata. Next base: position 24,427,996 of record NC_135578.1, read on the forward strand.
CTTCTCCCTCATAGCTGCTGGTTTCTCTGTATCCCAAGTCTGGGAAAGAGCCCTCGCCAGCCCCCTGCAGCAAGCCCCCCTGCAGACTCTGCTCCCATGTCCCGGAAATTGGGTAACATTTGAAGGGTTAAATCCATTTAACAACACTTCCCACTGGCTGTCTGCCTGCCTCTGTCATACCCAGCTTCACACCTTCTTTGGTGCTGCCCCCATTCTGCAAAGAACCGCCTGCTCACCAGGTCCTTTTCCCCTGCAAACTCCTGCTGAAAATGCACCTGCTCCCAGCAGCATTCCAGCTCCAGGGATGCCACCTTCCCCATCAGCTACTTCTTGTAGGGCACATCTGTGCAGTGGACTTCTGCCTTCAAACCATGTGGGCTTGTCCCCAGGTACCAAAGGAGCAGCAGGGGGTCCAGCTCATGGGGACCCAGCCACTGGAGCTCTAGTGTTTTGAGAAGACAGAAATTAGGCCCCACTTTTTGGAACTGGGTGTGCACATTACTGCAACCAAAAAATCCACTCTAACATACCATGGCTGCACATGGCCACGTGATCACTGCACGTGCAAATTCCACAGTCTGGTCTAAAAGTTGATGCCCTAATGGCTGTAAAATATCCCATAAATCATAGGTAATAATAATTAATAGGCGAGTCTTCCCAACCTGGCTGTATTGAGGAGCCTGCTCTCCTGGCGGAGCAGAGGCAGGTGCCAGAGGAAGCCACGTGATCTGGTGGCTCCAGCTTGCCGATTACCAAAGCACAGAGCACCGCCATCTCCTCACGCAAACTCTCCCAGCCCTGCCTGAAATCCACGTCCTGTAGCGAGTGGCAGGAGGAGCTCGTGTCAGGATGACAAAGAGTGAAACCTGCCTCTCAGAGACTAACACGCAAGCAGCCGCTGTGATAGCTCAGTGGTTTGAGCACTGGCCTGCTAAACGCAGGATTGTGAGTTCAATCCTTGAGGGGGCCATTTAGGGATCGGGGCAAAAATTGGGGATTGGTCCTGCTTTGAGCAAGGGGTTGGACTAGATGACCTCCTGAGGTCCCTTCCAACCCTGATATTCTATGATTCTATGATTCTATTCAATAGCTGTGGCGGGCATGTTGCTGTGCATCGCAAACACACCACACCCTGGCCTGTGGGACAGCAGGCCATGGCAGCAGGCCAAGGCTCTCACCTCAGGAGCTGGTGGGAAGTGCGGGGGCAGGGGAAGGAGGTGGCTCTCCGGAGTGGGAGAGTGAGGAGCTGTGGATGGCAGCCCCTGCCGTCCCCACCCCAGCTGGCCTACTCCGGGGCTTCACCTAGGCTGACTCAGCAGGTTCTTGTACATGTTCCCATGGAGCGCAGAGACACACAGAGCTCCTGGCGGACTGAGGACCTCATGGCTACTCCCTGCTGAGATGCTCCCGCTCAGCGCAGGAGGAAATACTTTGCTCTCATTGTATGAGACCTAATTGTCTGGTTTGCCTCTCCAGTTCTGACGTTAGCTGTTCAAAATAACCCCAGTGGATGTTTGAATAACATCCCAGAGCCAAGGCTCATCTAAGGCCAGCTGGCAAAGCATTCCTGCTCTACCCTCTCCTTTCCGTCCCCTGGGGGCGCCGTGCAGCAGGGTCCAGCGAGAGCCACCCCAAGGAGCGCAGCGGCCTCTTCACTCCCATCCTTCACAGCACATCAGCCCATTCCTGCCTGCTGCAGCCACCCCCCCTCGTGTTGCTAACCCCCCTGCTAAGCAGGACAAGGCCTGGTCAGCCCTTGGAATGAAGACCCCCGGGGAGCAGCCAATCACGTCAGGGAATGATGTCAGGGATTCGGATTTACCAGTGATTGCGTGCTCTTCCCGTTCAGTCATTACGGACCCCAGTGTGGAGGCAGGAGGTGCTGTACTTCTGCGCCCTGACCCCTTGTGGGCATTAAAGATCCCCTTGCACTGCTTGTGCCAATCAGGTGCTAGCTCCAGTGACCTGGCCAAGTCAGACCAGCTCGGGAAATAATCAGCCAACCTAGAATGCCCCTGCAGGTTCCTTTACTTCCTGTCCCACATGGCTGTACTGTGGTCCTGTTCCCTATGGACCAGGTATCTTATTCCATCCCAGACACAGCTGTGTTTCAGTGAGAGGCGAAGGGAACTCTCTTCCTCCACCAGATTCTGCCAGAGACACCTGCTGCTGTCACCAGGCCCAGGGATGAGGATGATCAGTCATTTCCCATGGATTAAATACACATCACAGAACTATAGGTAATTTCCTCTGTCCACGTTGGGGAGATGGGAGTTGGCTATAGGTCAACAGCAAAGTTAAGCTCCTGTAGAGCACTGTACAGCCTTTAATGAATGTGTTCTCCACACAGGGAGGCAGGGAAGTATCCTTGTCCCCACTTTATAGCTGGGGACACTGAGAAGCTGAGTGACTTGCCCCAGGTCAACTGGTTTGTGTATAGGGTTTTCTATAACATTCAACACTGTATTGTTCAGCACAGATTGGGCTAGAACCAACAAGTTCCTGGCTCCCATTCACCTGCCCTAATCACTAGACCACGCTGCAGCTCAGCAAGTCAGCTTGGTTAGCCTCCCATACTCTTCTGGCTGATGACATCATCATTAATGAGGAGGTAGCCAAGCTGTGGCTGCCAAATCTGAGCAGAGAATAAATCTAGGGAAGCCAGGCTGGGCTGTGAGAACACGTCAGACACAGACATCCCCACTAATGGGTCACTCTCCCGGGGCTACAGCCCCCTGGAAGAGGAAGGCGAGACAGAGGCTGAGGCTGCTGCCTTATGCTTCATTCAGCAGCTGAAACTGCAGGCAGGAATGAACAGCCTCCTGCAGCCACCAGACTTTTCCATGGCAGCCGACAGGGTGGAGGCATCAGGCATGATGCTCAGGTGGAAGGCAGGAAGACGACAAAGACTTGAACTGCCTGAGTCTCTCGTTTCATGCCTTTGTCTCTGTTTGGTCTCCCCTTAGCTCCATCCCAGAAAGCAGGAGGGACTTCAAGTCACCTTTCCCACCCATCTTGTCTCCCTGGTTCCTGCATTCAGTAAGCAAGAATCAGGGCTGTCATCTTTACAGCTCATGCAAATGCTACACGATGGATGAAATAACAGGATCCAATCCCAGAAGCCTCACACCCCTACAAATGAGAACAGCAGCTCCAGAGCATGTCCCAGGCAAGCACCTTCACACTGTGCATGCACCGCCTTGCAATCAGCCTGTGACTCATGATCAAAATAGAACTAAATTTCTGGGAAAAGTCAATGACTGTTTCCTGTCTGTCCGGACAGCCTGTGGCGATTCACAGAAGCCTCCTGCTGCCCCAGTTTTGGCTTCAGGCTGACCCACTTACATACAAAGATCTCTAAACGAGAGAGGGACAGAGTGTTGCATGTGCAGCCAGGAAGCAGCAGGGGACAATCGAAAGAGGCAGCCAGCATGCAGGCCAGGAGCCTGGTCTCTCTCCATGAGAGCCACCAGGAAGAGAAAGGACAGGAGGAGAAAGCAATCAGCAGGCAAAGAGATCCAGGCCTGAGCTGTTCTGAATCTCTTTAACCTTGGCTAGGCTGCTGAGTTACACAGGCTCTCTGGGTACTGCTGTGCTGAATGTGTCCCATGGCATCACCCATTGCATGCTGGATCCATCCAGGTTAGAGCAGCACAAATGATTTCTCATAGCAAAGCAGAGGTGGATGGTTTATTCAACCAGCTCAGATCATGATACTGAGAAATGACAGAGGGTTTCACACACCTGAGTCCCCTCTGGCCCTGTGCACACCTTGTTGAAGAGCTGAGGGAAGCCAGTAAACAGAAAGTGTTAATTCTTCCTGATGCGACACTTCTGAGCAAGCCACCACCACAAATAGCAACTCTGAGTGGGTTCCAGTTCCTACGGCCATAGTGTCACCAGCAAAGACCACTGTAGAGAGCACAGCAAAGAGGAACTCAGTAAAATACCCTGAATATCCAGACATGAAGCCAGGGAAGCTGCTAGGAAAGTACTTACTGTACCACAGTCCAGGAGGCCAAAGCTGCTGGGAGAGTTAGCAATGTTCCCACCTGACACAGCAACTCCAGCCAGCAAACAGACCCTCAGGGGACACGCAACAAACGCACAGCAGAGACAGGGAGGAAAATGGTCCTGGAGCAATCAGCTAACACATAACCTGTGACATTTCCAAGGACTGGACATGCTTCATTGGGTTAGTCATGGCACGAGAAGGGTAATCGGGACAATGGTACATGTAACATACCCCTACTATGGACCTTCCTGGATCACACACAGCGTCAGTTCTGTGCCTGATAGAGTCTCTAGAGGGGGGACCATGTCCTGAACTTTCAGAGGGTTGATATAGGGGACAAACTGACCAGGCATCTTTTCTATATACCTTCTATGATGCTGTGCAATGCAAAAGGAGGAGGATGGGGAAAGGTCAGAACACTGAGGGAGGATGTGGTGTAGGAACAGGAATGAGGTGCAGAACAGGAGGCAAATGAGAAGGGAGGTTGATATGTGGGGAGCAATGGGAAAGAGGATAGAGAGGAGGAGAGGGGGCTTGATGGAGAGGAGGGTGGAGGATACTTGATTATGATGCCAAGAAGAGGAATGAAGCGGATGGCTGGCTCACATGGCTCTAGGAAGGTGGATCTGGATGATGACAATGAATTAGGGTACGTCTGGTGAAGGCAGCTGGGGTGCTTGTGTGGATGGAGCTGCATATCGATGGAGCTGCATTCAGTGAGGTGCCATAAAAGAGGGTTTCAGAACCACAGGTGACTCCTACCCTGCCAGCATCAGTCTCCTCCTTCTCTGCCTCTTGCTTGGCCAGGCCTTGAGCTATCCCAGAGACATTCTTATTCCCATCACTGCTATTGCTTACCACTGAAACTGGAAAGAGGAGCCAAGATCTCTCTCTGCAGCCAAGTGCTGTGACACACAGTCCCAATGTTCCAGCATCTCTTGTCTCTGTTCACAGGGGAAGGCAGCCAGCTGCCAGTGTTTGTCTCGATGGCACTCACCTGTCAACCCAGGCTTTGCTTTAGTTTATATAACTGGGGTGGCTTTGACAGCTAAGTTGGCCCTTAGGCCCTTTACACACCCAGTGTGTTACAGCAGCCAAATGCAGTCCCTGACATGGTGCCTAGTGGTTCAAATCCCAAACAATAAAGCATGGCTTCTGGACTTTCACCTCCTAGCCTGAGGGAGGGCCCAGAAACCTGTCCAACACCCGTTGACTGGAACAACAAGCTAGGATCTTAGCTGCTGGCTCAAAAGCCCAACATGGCAGCCCAGGCCAGCACTGCACTGCCCTTGACCCAGTGGATGCAGAGCTTTGGTATCCTGCATTGGTCAAGGCATGGAACAGACTAGATGAACTTCAAGGAATTTTCCAATTCTAGCTCATCAGATTTCTGCCGCAAGACCCGCAGCAGGCTGGTGCTTTCATGTAGCCATCATTTCACCAGAGGAGGTTAATTAAGTCCCTTTGGCTGGAAAGTCTTGATCCTTTTTTTATTAATTAAAATGTCCTTTTGCACTTGAACAGACTAGAGCTGGATGCTTGTAGCCCAGCAGTATCTAAAGCTGATTGTGGGCTGCACTCAGCATAAGAACAAGCAACTCCAGGGCAGTATGGTCTCCCCCAATCCACAGCCATGCCCACTAATCTCCAGGGATCAGGAGGAGCTTGGATCTTGCCACATTCACATCAAAGTATAAGCCCCGTCTCTCTGCAATGGCTTTGTCTAAGGATCAACCTGAGAACTGCCTGGAAGAGGCAAAGGAGGAGAGGAAAGGAAGGGAAAGGGATTGATTTACCAATCCCAAAGTGTCTCCTGTGTTCTAGATGAGAGGACAGTCCGCAGGGGACCGTTCTGCTTCTCTGGCTGTCCTTAGCATTCTGATTCCACAGCAATGGGCATGTGAGTAGATAGACTGATCCCAGGGCATACCCCTAAATGCAGTCCTTGGGGCAAGACTTGCCTTTTAATTACTCCAAACTAGTGCTTGTCATTATTCCAGCTGGGCCACACACAAATCCCTTCCACCTGTGTTACTGAGGGGTTCATCTTGGGGTTGATTCTCCCAATGGTAACTCCTGCTCAGGCCCCGTCCTAGGGCCCCAAGCCTTGCAGAGCATCATGGGATTAAACCTGACTCACCCACCACTAGAGTTGGGTGAAAAGGCCCAGTGTTCACTCGTTTGACCCAGGACTTGATGCACCTTTTCTGCCAGTGAACTCAGGACTGTGTCTCAGTGTCCCCCACGGGATAATACTGGCTCACTCACTGCACAAAGGGCCATGAAGTTTCAGTCACTAATGCCCCTTGAGATCATGCAGAGAGCTGTTGTCAATGGCAACTTGCTGCTCTTCCCCTCTCTGATAGCCTTGGTGGTGCTTTACCTGGTGCAGGATGGGTGGGTAGGTAGGTATGATGAGGTCTCAGAGCTGTGCAATCTGCTTTGAGACCTTGGCTGGCCGGTCTTCCTCTGAGATTGTTGCTATTCCCAGGCCTAACTGACTGCGTGTTATGGACCAAGATGGAGGCAACCTGGCCTAGTAGTCAGAGCAGGAGTCAGATCTAGTGGGCAAAGCAGGCATCCAGGTTGGGGAATGAAGCCAAGGGTCAGCACCAGAGTCAACTGCCAATTACCAGAGCCAGGGTTAAGTCAGGGCCAGGACTCAAAGCTGACAGTCACAGCCCAAATGCCAGAACCAAGTGTTAAGCCAAAGTCAGAAGTTGGAGGCTGGGGTCAAAGCCATGACTGGTAACTGGTGGCTGGAAGTGAGACGTAAAGGCAGCAGCTGGAGAAGTCACAAAGATCAAGCATGGACCAGAAGACTGGTGGGAGCAGGGGTTAGGCAGGACTCAGGAATGAGGAACAGAGTTGGGTGCAGAAGGCAGGCACAAGCAGGGTCCAGTGTTGCCACAACAGGAAATCACCTGTTGCTCAGACAACTTCCTGTGCCTCCTTCTGGCTTAAATAGTGTGGTTGGACCAATCGATGGAGCCGGGCAATCCTCCAATCCTGTGAGCTTCTCAGCCCATCAGGTTTCAGCAGGGGTTTGAACAGTAGTCCAATGAGGACTTTCCTAGAGCCAAGACAGGGAGAGCCGGAGGAGGGAAGGAATTCTTAGTCCAACTCTTTAAACACTTGCGGGGGAGGGGGCGCAGGTTAAATGTTTTGGAGAAGGCAAATCTCCTTTAAAGATTCAAAGCCCTTGCCCTTGAATTAAGGTGTTAGAACTGCAGGCACCTGCTCTGGGACCTCCAAGGAATTCTCCAGCCAAATCAGCAAAGCCAGACCAGCTGGACCCAGTTCCATGATGGGGAGCAGCCAGGGAGCAATTTGAGGTGGTACAGAGAACATGTGGTATCATGAGGCCAAAGATGGGGGTAAAGACAGCATCATTAAACCTCCACACAGTGCATCCCCCACCCTGGCTCTCAGCTCAGAACCAGAAGAATTTAGGAAAGCAGAGAAGTAAAATCCAATGGCTTCCTCTTGCCTCTGCCAGGCTTCTCACAGTGGGCAGACAGCCACAAGTGCTCTTGGAACTGCAAAGTTCATTCCTGCTGCCCCATAAGGGTTTATGGTAAGAAGTCCACAGAGAGGATCCTGCCAAGGAGGTGACATTCCATTGCATTGCATTTCTTCTCAACTGTGAGAAGTCCCATGTCCCAGCAGTGCTTGGATGTCACTGTGCAGGCCTGGAGGTGCCTGATCAAGGCTCAGGAGCAGCCAGTGAGGAGAGGATCCCTGGCAGGCTTTATCTTGAGCCCAGAGCCAGTTGGGCCAGGACGCAAGAGTAGAGAGTGCAGTCCATAAAACTGCCTGTTTAAGCCTCCCTCTAGCTGCTCATTGGATTGATAGTAACCCAGCCATGCTGGGCAGTGACCCATGCCAAAGCCATGCTCGTGGGGAATCTTGCCCCAGAGTACTGGGATCTACAGCCTGTGTACGAGGTGGGATTTCTCTCTGCAGGTGTGTGTGTTGTGGGGTGACCATCACCTGTCGGCATGGCATTGACCCACTTGGCAACTGGGGCAGCCATCTATTGGTAGCAAAAGGGTGACACCAGGAGACAGTACTGGAGGAGGCTGGCATGGGGAAGTGGATGAGCTGGGTGGGACCTGAGGAAATGGGGCAGGAGACAGTGGGGAAAATCTCAAGGGTTTTCTCTGTAGCGTAACTAGTTTCATAGGTTCATAGATACTAAGGTCAGAAGGGACCATTATGATCATCTAGTCCGACCTCCTGCACAACGCAGGCCACAGAATCTCACCCACCCACTCCTGCGAAAAACCTCTCACCTATGTCTGAGCTATTTAAGTCCGCAAATTGTGGTTTAAAGACTTCAAGGTGCAGAGAATCCTCCAGCAAGTGACCCGTGCCCCATGCTACAGAGGAAGGCAAAAAACCCCCAGGGCCTCTTCCAATCTGCCCTGGAGGAAAATTCCTTCCCGACCCCAAATATGGCGATCAGCTAAACCATGAGCATATGAGCAAGATTCACCAGCCAGATACCCAGGAAAGAATTCTCTGTAGTAACTCAGATCCCACCCCATCTAACATCTCATCATAGGCCATTAGACCTATTTACCATGAATATTTAAAGATCAATTAATTACCAAAATCATGTTATCCCATCATACCGTCTCCTCCATAAACTTATCGAGTTTAATCTTGAAGCCAGATAGGTCTTTTGCCCCCACTGCTTCCCTTGGAAGGCTATTCCAGAACTTCACTACTCTGATGGTTAGAAACCTTCGTCTAATTTCAAGTCTAAACTTCCTGGTGGCCAGTTTATATCCATTTGTTCTTGTGTCCACATTGGTACTGAGCTTAAATAATTCCTCTCCCTCTCCGGTATTTATTCCTCTGATATATTTATAGAGAGCAATCATATCTCCCCTCAACCTTCTTTTAGTTAGGCTAAACAAGCCAAGCTCCTTGAGTCTCCTTTCATAAGACAAGTTTTCCATTCCTCGGATCATCCTAGTAGCCCTTTTCTGTACCTGTTCCAGTTTGAATTCATCTTTCTTAAACGTGGGAGACCCAGAACTGCACACAGTATTCCAGGTGAGGTCTCACCAGTGCTTTGTATAATGGTAAACCTCCTTATCTCTACTGGAAATACCTCACCTGATGCATCCCAACATTGCATTAGCTTTTTTCATGGCCATATCACATTGGCGGCTCAAAGTCATCCTATGATCAACCAATACTCCAAGGTCCTTCTCCGTTACTTCTAATTGGTTTCTTCCTGAGCTTATAACTACAATTCTTGTTATTAATCCCTAAATGCATGACCTTACACTTCTCACTATTAAATTTCATCCTATTACTATTACTCCAGTTTAAAAGGTCATCTAGATCCTCCTGTATGATATCCCGGTCCTTCTCTAAATTGGCAATACCTCCCACTTTGTATCATCCGCAAACTATTAGCACACTCCCACTTTTTGTGCTGAGGTCAGTAATAAAAAGTTTAAATAATATTGGTCCCAAAACCGATCCCTGAGGCACTCCACTGGTAACCTCCCTCCAGCCTGACAGTTCACCTTTCAGTAGGACCCGCTGTACTCTCCCTGTTAACTAATTCCTTATCCACCTCTCAATTTTCATATTGATCCCCATCTTTTCCAATTTAACTAATAATTCCCCATGTGGCACAGTATCAAATGCCTTACTGAAATCTAGGTAAATTAGATCCACTGCGTTTCCTTTGTCTAAAAAATCTGTTACTTTCTCAAAGAAGGAGATCAGGTTGGTTTCGCACAATCTACCTTTTGTAAAACCATGTTATATTTTGTCCCATTTACCATTGACTTCAATGTCCTTAACTACCTTCTCCTTCAAAATTTTTTCCAAGACCTTGCATACTACAGATGTCAAACTAACAGGCCTGTAGTTACCCGGATCACGTTTTTTCCCCTCTCTTAAAAATAGGAACTATGTTAGCAATTCTCCAATCATACGGTTCAACCCCTGAGTTTACAGATTCATTAAAAATTGTTGCTAATGGGCTTGCAATTTTGTGTGCCAATTCCTTTAATATTCTTGGATGAAGACTATCTGGGCTCCCTGATTTAGTCCCATTAAGCTGTTCGAGTTTCACTTCTACCTCAGATATGGTAATATCTATCTCCATAGCCTCATTCCCATTGGTCATGCTACCATTATCCCTAAGATCCTCTTTAGTCTTATTAAAGACTGAGGCAAAGTATTTGTTTAGATATTGGGCCATGCCTAGATTATCCTTGACCTCCACTCCATCCTCAGTGTTTAGCAGTCCCACTTCTTCTTTCTTTGTTTTCTTCTTATTTATATGGCCATAGAACCTTTTACATTAGTTTTAATTCCCTTTGCAAGGCCCAACTCTACTTGACTTTTAGCCTGTCTCACTTTATCCCTCCATGTTCTGACCTCAATACAGTAGCTTTCCTTGCTGATCCCTACCATCTTCCACTCCCTGTATGCTTTCTGCTTTCTCTCTGAGATGCTTGCTAATCCAGCTTGGTCTACAACTCCTGCCTATGAATTTTTCCCCTTTTTTGGCATGCAGGCTTCTGACAGCTTCTGCAGCTTTGATTTAAAGTAATCCCAGGCTTCCTCTGCCTTTAGATCCATAATTTCTTCAGTCCAATCCACTTCCTTAACTAATTTCCTTAATTTCTGAAAGTCAGCCCTTTTGAAATCAAAAACCCTAGTTGCAGATTTATTTCTGTTTATCCTTCCGTTCAGTTTGAACTGAATTAGCTCATGATCACTTGAACCAAGGTTGTCCCCTACAACCATTTCTTCTATGAGGTCCTCACTACTCACCAAAACCAAATCTAAAATGGCATCCCCTCTAGTCAGTTCAGCAACTACTTGATGAAGAAATCCATCAGCTATCACATCTAGGAAAATCTGAGCCCTATTATTATTACTAGCACTCGTCCTCCAGCCTATATCTGGGAAGTTAAAGTCTCCCATGATCACGCAGTTTCCGTTAGTATTTACTTCATTAAAAACATTAAAAAGGACTCTATCCATATCCAAATTAGATCCCGGCGGTCTATAGCACACCCCAAATACTATCCCAGGGGAGGCTCTAATAGTTTTCTTCCCCAATGTGATTTTTGCCCAGACGGACTCTGTCTTATCCATTCCATCGCTTCTTATTTCTTTACATTCTACCTCATCATTGATATACAATGCTACTCCACCACCTTTGCCTTTATTTCTGTCTTTCCTAAACAGCACATACCCTTCAATACCTGTAGTCCAGTCATGACTACTATTCCACCATGTTTCTGTTATCCCTATAGTATCTGGTTTCACTTCCTGCACCAGTAGCTCTAGTTCCTCCATTTTGTTACCTAGGCTCCTCGCATGGGTGAACAAACATCTTAATTTTTGCTGTTTGGCCTTGCTCACATTCTGTACCCTATTAGGCACAGTCATTCTACCGCCAGTATAACCTATTAGACTGGTATCCACCCTGCCCTTCCTCCTTATGTCCATTCTCCTACCCACGGCTGTATCCTTTCTTACTTTGTTTTCTTCCCTCTCAACGCTAAAATCCGGCGTGGAGATTACCTGGACATCTCCCCCAAGTTCCTAGTTTAAAGCTCTCTTAATCAGTTGTGCCAGCCTCCATCCTAGAAATCTATTTCCTTCCCTACTCAGATGAAGTCCATCCTGAGAGAACTGTCCTCTGTCCATGAATGCCTCCCAGTGGCCATACATCCCAAAGCCCTCCTTATAGCACCACTGCCTAAGCCATCTGTTGATAGTCATAATCTTATCACACCTTCTCTAGGAACAGGCAGAATCCCACTAAAGATCACCTGAGCCTCTATTTCCTTAAGCGTCTTCCCCAGCCTAGCATAGTCTCCCTTAATACTTTCCAGCGAGAATCTAGCCGTACCATTTGTTCCCACATGAAGGATAATTAGGGGATTATTTTCTGCTCCCTTTAGGATCCTTTTCAACCTCAGGTCTACATCCTGTATCTTAGCACCTGGAAGACAGCATACCCTTCTATTCTCTGGATCAGCTCTAGTTACAGACCTGTCTATTCTTCTCAGTAAACAGTCCCCGATCACATAGACCTCCCTTGTAATCCTCTTCAACCCATCCTGTATCCTCCTGGGGCTCATATTTGGTGTAGTCTCCATTGACTCTTCCCCTTTCCCTATAGGACTAGCTGCTCTTCTCTTCTCCCTTGCCCTTCCACCTTCAGTGACTACCTGCTGAGCCCCTTCTTCATTTTCCAACTCCACAAACCTGTTCTTGAGCTCTATTTCTCCTTCACTAGCCCGTCTTTTCCTCTGCTGGTTCTTTTAGTCACATGCTTCCACTGACCACTTTCCTCACCCAGTCTCCCCTCAGAATTCCTCAGTCCTGCTTCCATCTGCAAGTCTGGGCTTTTCCCTTCAGTTGGGGCCCTATGTTCACTGACTCTCAGTGACTCTAGATCAGTTTCCAAAGAAAGGGAAAGTTATTCTCTAATTGCCAGCGTGCAGTTCACCTGGGGATCAGAGAGTCGTCGGGGTTCATTCCTACCTGAGCACCAGTGCGGCAGTAAAGATCCTGCAGGCCCCGTTACCGGGTTCAGAGCTGCTTTCACCTTCAGCTGCCCCTGTGCAGGACATTTCAGCCAGTGGGTTTGCAGCGCGATAAGGGACCGGCTTTGGGATTCTGCTGATGATGCACAAGGAGGAATTGATTCCAGCTCCCTTCCCTGGAGCTGAGTTGGCTCTGCAGAGCTAGGGGGACTGAAAACTCACATTAGTCTCTACAGTCACAAATGAGACTCCATAGTGCCCAGGGGCAGTGGCTCTGAGTCAGCTAGTGCCTGAGGTTCAGGGGGCAGTGGCTCTGAAGCAGCACCCCAGGCACCAGCTCTGAGTCCAGCAGTGGAAGTGGGGGGGCAGCGGCTCTGAGGTCGGTAGTTGCCAGGGCGGAGGGAATGGCTCTGACCCTGATAGCACTGGGAAGGAGGCGGGGAGGAGAAAGAAAGGCTCTGAGCCCAACAGCACCAGCAGCACGGTGCCTGAGTAAGAAGGGCCCAGTCAGAGGAGAACTGCACTTTAACATCTTTCCTCAGCCACTGGATACTCAGTCCTGGGTGTTCAGACACCCTCCCCGGGCTGTCCCATGCGACCTGCACCCCTACAGTACAGCCTAACCTGGACAAGGGGCACGACCCTGCCCCGCCCCTTGCACTCCCCCCTCCCTACTGCCTGCACTGCCTCCATTCCCCTCCCGCACCCCACGGAAAGCCAAGCCCTCGCTATGGCCTGACATGCTGGGGCCTCCAGCTAGAGCAGGCTTCCAAGCTCCGGCAGGGGGAGATGTGGCTGCGAGTGCTTCTCCCTCTGTCCCCCCTCCAGAGCAGGACTTGCCCAGTGCAGGAGAGCGGCTATGCTCACAGCCAGCCCTGGCTTCACTTACCTTAGTGAGCCCTTTTCTCCCTGTTTTTTCTGCTCCTGGACTCGAGCTGCCTGCATTCCCCGCTGGGAAGAAGGGTCCTCACTGCCCGGGCCTGCATTGCTCAGATTAAATGATGTCTGGCTGACATGTCCCCTGACTGAAAAGCGCAGCGCAGTCTTTAGGTCACACACACTGTCTGCCCCGTTGCCCCGGGGAGGCAGAGCACAGCGCTCCCCTTGGGACTGGGGGGCAGGCATGTGAAAAGCCTCAGAGCCCCCATTTGCCTGCCCTTGCCTCAGTCTCCTAACATAGGACACAGGTGCTGCGGCAGGGGACACCACTTGCCCAGCAGCAGCGAGGGCTCCACATGTCTGAAGCACAGCAGGCCTCAGCTGGGCTTCACATCCAAGTCCCAGCTAATTAGCTGATAACACCTTGCCCTGCGCCTGCGTGGCTGCTGTCAGGAGCCTGCGCTCTCTCTGGGAATTCAATCCAGCCCCAGAAACTGCAGCAGCCGGCTGGGGGTTCTGGCTTCAGCTCCTGCCTCCAGCAAGCTGTGTGCTAGGGGGTGAGGAGGAAGTTATGTGAGGAGGGGCATTTCCCACTCTTCCTGCCTCTGCAAAAGGTTAAATACCAGTCAGGCAGGGAGCTCAGGGCTCCAAGCCAGGCTCAGCTATGTGCCCAAGGGTTTAGCACCACCACCAGTTGCCAAGCAGGGTCTAAGTTTAGCTCACAGAAGTGAGCACAGATATTACAGCCCTTCCACGCCTGCCCAGACACACACTCCCCAGGCAAGAAAAGCCTATCAGAGGGGAGAATCTACCAGGCTCCCTAAGGAAAGTTCCATTGCTGGGGTCAGATAAAAGAGAGCCCTGGAGAACAGAGTGTACTGGCCCCTGGGAGGTGTCACCAGGGGAAAGAATATGACCAATAGGGCTTTCCTAGCTCTGATTTCATGGCTGACATTATAGCCACAAAACTTAGAAGCATGGGAAAAAACAACTTGGAAAGGTGGAGAGCACATGACCCAACTGCAGTCCCATGGAGAGGAATGGAAGCCCTTTCTGTGCTGGTTGGCTCAGTCCCCTGGGGTGTCAGAACCCCACCATTCAGCAAGGTGTTCAGAACTGTCCTGAATTCAGTGGCAGGACCCGGGGGGTCTCCTCTAGCCTATCGCCAGCCAAACCACATCCACTGTGCTGAGGGAGAAACATCCCAAATGACCACGCTCCGAGAGCCAAATCCAACAACTGAGCCTGTGGGAGGCTCCAAACCAAGAGCTGAGCCCGCGGGGGGGAGTGGGGGAGCGCTGGTCCGAGGGCTGAGCCTGGCAGGAGGATGGGGGGAGTCGTCAGTCTGAGGGCTGAGCCTGCGTGGGGCACTGTTCTCAGGGCTGAGCCCATGGGAAACTCTGACCCAAGAGCTGATCCCACGGGAAGCTTCTAAATCAGGGTGAGGTTTTCAAACTTGTTGAGTACCTGCCGCTTCTCAAATAAATATGCTCAAATAAATTGGTTAGTCTCTAAGGTGCCACAAGTACTCCTTTTCTTTTTGCCGCTCTCACTGTGACACAAGCAGCACCGTTTGGAAAGCCTGGCTGTGACTGCGGGAGCTGGTTCTTTTGAAAAGCTGGCCCCCCGAGGACTCCAGCCAGTGTCATCAGAAAGCTCCACACTTTGCTCTAGGCCAGGGTAGGGGTAGAAACACTTGGCTTAGTCATTCAGGCAGTTTCCTTGCTGTTCTCTCCACACTCACACACGGTTTGTAGAATACTCGTAAGTGGAGCCTCTGACTCAGAGAGGTAAGCACAGGTCCTTGTAGGGGGTCTATTACTGAGGGGCTTTCCCTCTCCAGGGGGCGAATTTGCACAGCTCCCCTTAGGACGACTTGCAGTTTTGATTTTAGCGGTTTCTGCCTCAGTCTTGGTTTGCTCTGGGCAGGCAATGGCCCTCCCAGCTTTTATTTAATAACCCAGTCTGGGTGGGGGCTTCAAAGGGGTCTAAGGGAAAGTCTATGGGTATGTCTACGCTATGAAATTAGGTCAATTTTATAGAAGTCGATTTTTAGAAATCAATTTTATACAGTCGATTGTGTATGTCCCCAATAAGCGCATTAAGTCGGCGGAGTGTGTCCTCAATACCGTGACTAGCACTGACTTACGGAGAGGTGCACTGTGGGTAGCTATCCCACAGTTCCTGCAGTCTCCGCTGCCCATTGGAATTCTGGGTTAAGCTCCCAATGTCTGATGGGGTAAAAACATTGTCGAGGGTGGTTTTGGGTACATGTCGTCAGTGGCTCATCCCTCCTTCCTTCCCTCCATGAAAGCAATGGCAATCGTTTTGCACCTTTTTTCCTGGGTTACCCATGCAGATGCCATACCACGGCAAGCATGCAGCCCACTCAGCTCACCGCTGCTGTTGCGAGCATTGTAAACACCTCATGCATTATCCTGGAGTATGTGCAGAACCCGGGCTAAGAGATACCAAGGACGATTGTGATGAGGACATGGACACAGGCGTTCCTGAAAGCACGGGCTGTGGCAATTGGGACATCATGGTGGCAGTGGGGCTGGTTGATACAGTGGAATGCGATTCTGGGCCCGGCAAACAAGCACAGACTGGTGGGACTGCTTAGTGTTGCAAGTATGGGATGATTCACAGTGGCTGCAAAACTTTCACATGCGTGAGGCCGCTTTCCTTGAACTTTGTGAGTTGCTTTCCCTCATCCTGAAGCACAGGAATACCAAGATGAGGGCTGCCCTGATAGTTGAGAAGCAAGTGGCGATAGCCCTGTGGAAGCTTGCAACACCTGACTGCTACCGGTCAGTCAGGAATCAATTTGGAGTGGGCAAGTCTACTGTGGGGGCTGCTGTGATCCAAGTAGCCAATACAATCACTGATGTTCTGCTATCAAGGGTAGTGACTCTGAGAAATGTGCAGGTCATATGGATGGCTTTGCTGCAATGGGGTTCCCTAACTGCGGTGGGGCGATAGACGGAACACATATTCCTATCTTGGCACCAGACCACCTTGCCAACCAGTACGTAAACCGCAAGGGGTACTTCTCAGTGGTGCTGCAAGCACTGGTGGATCACAAGGGACGTTTCACCGACACCAATGTGGGTAGGCTGGGAAAGGTGCATGACGCTCACATCTTTAGGAACTCCGGGTTGTTTGAGCAGTTGCAAGAAGGGACTTACTTCCCAGACCAGAAAATTACCGTTGGGGATGTTGAAATGCCAATAGTTATCCTTGGGAACCCAGGCTACCCCTTGCTCCCATGGCTCATGAAGCCGTACACAGGCAGCCTGGACAGTAGTAAGGAGCCATTCAACTATAGGCTGTGCAAGTGCAGAATGGTGGTAAAATATGCCTTTGGACGTTTAAAAGCTTGCTGGCGCTGTTTGCTGACTAGGTTAGACCTCAGCGCAACCAACATTCCCATTGTTATTTCTGCTTGCTGTGTGCTTCATAATATCTGTGAGAGTAAGGGGGAGATGTTTATGGCAGGGTGGGAGATTGATGCAAATTGCCTGGTGGCCAATTTTGAGCAGCCAGACACCAGGGCGATTAGAAGAGCACAGTTAGGCGTGCTGCGCACCAGAGAGGCTTTGAAAACCAGTTTCATGACTGGCCAGGCTACGGTGTGACAGTTGTATGTGTTTCTCCTCGCTACAAACCCACCCCCTTTGTTGATTTTAATTCCCTGTAAGCCAAACCACCCTCCCCCCTTCGATCACAGCTGGCAAAGGAAATAAAGTAACTATTGTTTTGAAACCACGCATTCTTTCTTTATTAATTAAAAAAAAAAAGTGAGATAACTGACAAGGTAGCCCAGGTGGGGTGGGGTGCGAGAGGAGGGAAGGACAAGGCCACATTGCTTATTGTAGCCACACTATAAATCAAAACTGTTTGAATGACAGCCTTCTGTTGCTTGGACCATCCTCTGGAGTGGAGTGGCTGGGTGCCTGGAGCGTCCCCCTCTCCCCCGTGTTCTTGGGCGTCTGGGTGAGGAGGATATGGAACTTGGGGAGGAGGGCAGGCGGTTATACAATGGATGCAGCAGGGGTCTGTGCTCTTGTTGGCTTTCCTGCAGCTCAAACAGACTCTTCATCATGTCCGTTTGCTCCCCCATTAGCCTCAGCATTGCCTCCTGCCTCTGCTCTTCGCGCTCAAGTAATGCTTTCCTGGCCTCTGCCACTGAATGCCTCCATGCATTAAGCTGTGCCCTATCAGTGCAGGAGGACTGCATGAGCTCGGAAAACATGTCATCGTGAGTGTGTTTTTTCTCGCCTTCTAATCTGCGATAACCTCAGGGACAGAGATGATAGGGGGAGTATAGATTGCACCTGGGGGGAGAGAAAAAGGGAGAGTAAAATTTAAGATGATACATTTCTGAGAACAAAAGGGAGACTGTTTTCACAGTGAATCAAGCAATTCACAGCAGGCAGCACATGTGCTTTAGGTACAACGTCGCATTTTGCCTGTTATATTGAGCGCCTGCCGGTATGGTGACACATCACAAACGGCTGGGCAACAGAATTCGGTTTCCAGGCAGCCATGGTAAGCCTTTTGGTACATGGGGTTGGCTTCTTACACCTTCATAACATATGGGAATGGTTTCAAACTGCAGCGCCATCCTTTCCCATAGCAAGCAATGCCGGTTGGGTTTCACATTTAAAAGGAGGGGCTGCGGTTTTCGGGTGGATGTGCAGCACACACCTCCCTGACCCCACCACATGGCTAGCCTCTGGGATGATCCCTTTACCTCTCCCCCCGCCGCATGGCTATTCTCGGGGATGATCCCTTTTAGCCAAGTGCAAACAACCCAGCATGAACGGGGTCCTTTTACTGTTCCCTTACAAAAATTCCCCTATTTCAACCAGGTGACCATGAATGATATCACTCTCCTGAGGCTAACACAAAAAGATATAGACCGAATGTTGCTTGAATGCGACCAAAACCCAGGACCATTCACTGCCATGCTTTGTGCTGCAATGATGCCAGACTACTTGCTTCTGGCTTGGTAAAGTGTCCTACTGTGGAGGACGAAATAAGGCAGCCCTCCCCAGAAACCTTCTGCAAAGGCTTTCAGAGTACCTCCAAGAGAGCTTCATGGAGATGTCCCTGGAGGATTCCTACTCCATCCCCAGACACATTAACAGACTTTTCCAGTAGCTGTACTGGCTGCGGCTGCATCCCAAGTCTTCAGTGAAAATAGTGTTTAATGTTTGATTGCTTTTAAACCCTGTACTGTAGTTACAAAATGTGCACTCACCAGAGGTGCTGTCTCCGGCTTCAGGGTCAGGGATCCCACCTTGGGAGGGTATTGGCACCAGGGCAATGAAAAGATCCTGACTGCTGGGGAGAATGGATTCACTGCTTGCCTGCTGCGCATTCTCCTCCTCCTCCACAAAATCCTCCTCCCTGTCACATGAGACTCCCCTCTTGCAAGTGTCCACAGACAGTGGTAGGGTAGTGGTAGGGTCCCCACCTAGAATGTCATGCAGCTGATCATAGAAGCGGCGCACATGGGGCTCTGACCCGGAGCGACTGTTTGCCTCCTTTGTCTTCTAGTAGGCTTGCCTGAGCTCATTAACTTTCACTTGGCACTGCTGTGTGTCCCTGTTGTAGCCTCTCTCCACCATGCCCTGTGCGATTTTGGCATATATATTAGCATTTCTTCTCTTTGATCAAAGTTCGGCCTGCACAGATTCTTCTCCCCATACAGCAATAAGATCCAGTGTCTCCCTTTCAGTCCATGCTGGAGCTCGTTTGCGATTCTGGGGGGACTGCATGGTCACCTGTGCTGCTGAGCTCACCAGGCTGACCAAACAGGAAATGAAATTTCCTAGGGCTTTTTCTGTGTACCTGGCTAGTGCATTGGAGTTCAAAATGCTGTCCAGAACAGTCACATTGGAGCACTCTGGGATAGCTCCCGGAGGCCAATACCGTCAAATTGCATCTGCACTGCCCCAAATTTGACGCAGCAAGGTCAATTTTAGTGCTACTCCCCTCGCCAGGGAGAAGTACAGAAGTTGATTTTAAGAGCCCTTTAGGTCGATGGAATGGGGTTGGTTGTGTAGACACATTCATTTTAAAATTGACCTAACATAGCTAAATTCGACCTAACCCTGTAGTGTAGACCAGGGCTCAGCAACATAAGGCCAGCATTAGTAGAACTCGAGTTGGCAGACCCTGGGTTTGTGGACCTGGGGCTTGAGTGTGTCTACACTTTTATTTGTATAGCCACATTAGGAATTGTTGAACGCTGTGTTATGCGGGCCCGCATCCAACTGTCTGTAACCTAGACTCCTACCGACCTCCCAAAATGAGGCTGCTTTAGCCCTTTGTTTGTGGTGCAGCGTGGGAAAACACAATTGTCCATCAAACTTGACTGTCCAGAGGACTAAGAAGGTTGGCCTGTTGGATTATGGGATATTTTTAACAGACTTACAGAGCACAAGTCGAGTGGGGTTGAGTCTACACTGCAAAGCAATAGGGCTTGAACACTGGGTCCTGCCTTGAGTCAGGCTTGGACCCTCCCTTCCTGTGGGACCCTGGGTGCAAGCCCTGGGTTAGTGTGATTTATATGTAGACAGAAGTGGAGCGGGGGGGTGGCTTGAACCTGAGTTGGAACCCTGGGCTTACATTGCAGTGCGGACATACCGTAAGTGACTTAGGGTAACATGTCCCCAGAACCTCCACTCGGGACTTGTGCTTCTAAGTCACCTACGTGCTTTGAAAAATCCTACCCTGCGTCACCAAATGTAAAACAAACCCAAGCAGTTATCAGCTTAAATGGGAGCGAGAGAAGCGGCTGCCTGGTCTAACTCAGGGCCGCAAGTCAAATGCTGCTGAGCTCCTTCCATCAATTCCTACTGTAGCCTTGGTCAAGTCATCGAAGCTCTCTGCCATGGTCTCGCTATCTTTACCCACCTCCGGGTGTGTGAGAGGACTTACTCGTATCAGTGACTATCTGTGAGAGTCTCTCATCAGTGCGATCACTGGTGGCCCTGCTGCTCAGGCAGATTTCTGGAGACATGTATCGGCTTTTCTGTGGCCACGTCACCTCCCTTGGCTGGATCTTGAACGTGCAGGGCCAGGTATTTGCTGACTCTTCCCTTTTATGCAACTTGGGCAAGAAACAGCCCAGGGAAATACAGAAGTGAAGTGTACAAAGTACCATAATCAGCAGCCAAACAGCTGCTTTATCTGCTATGGAGAGAGGGAGAGCGCTCTAAGTGAGTAAATGTGTTTACTCATTGGCAGGCTCTCTCAGTGCAGCACAGAAATGGAAAATGCCTGGTACAAATGCACCCAATGCCAGCACATGATCTGCTGGTCAGTGCATGCCATCCAAGGAGGCCATGCAGCAAACCAGCCTAACTGCCAGGGTTGCAGCTGGTGGCATGGAGCAGCTGCTGTCTCCAGAGCAGAAGTCCCTCATTCTAGCTCAGGTGTTTGAGATCTGTTCCAACAAAGAGAGAGAGGCTTACACCATAAAATTACTGAACAGGATTTCCTGCATCAGCGACCAATACCCATCATCCCTTTGTGCCCTACTGCTCAGGGAGATTGTACAGAACCTCCCAGCTCCTCAGTGGACTACAAATTTCTGAGCGTGAAGTGAGAGGCACCCCTAGCCAGGCACAACAGCTGCTGGAGCAGAGTCAGAGACCATCACAATTATCATATCTCAAAGTCCTCGTGGCACCTTCCCAGACACACAGGTCATATGAGAAGCCTCATCAGGGCATGCAGTTCTCTCTGCTGTGGAACAGGCAATCTCCTGCTCTGCACTTCTGGACCAGCTACTGTCTTAACACACTCCCTTTTTCAACTAGTCCATGCCTGTGCAGCTTTGCATGTCCCCCCATGCCAAGTCCCACAGAGGAAGTCTGTGGCTACTAAGGGGGCAACCCTTAGGCCTATGGGTCTGTGCATCCAGACCTGCAGTGCAGAACACCCAATTAGCCAGGACAGCGAGTACCTCCCCACATCTAGACCCCCTCCCCTCACCATGCAGTTGGAGCCTCTCCTTAGGCCTTTCTGGTGTCTTTGGCAGCCGTGTTGATGAGAATTTTTCATTCAAATGACCTTTTCAAAAGTCTTTCCTGAGTTACATGCCTCCCAGCTAATGCTTGCAGTGACTCACACATTAGTGAAAGGATTAGAGCAATTTTAACCTGCCTTTTGTGGTGCCCTTGGAAACTGCTCGTGGAGTGTCTAGGGAGCAGTTATCAATGGAGGAGATAGCAGCCTGCAGCAACGGAACAGGAAACACAGATGTCTATGGTGAGCGTGTCCCACCATTTGTTCATTGCACATGCTCCCCAGCATTTGCTGCTGCTGGCACCTTGACACAAACTACGGGCTACAAAAATCCTGATGTTCAGCGCATGAGACATCACCCCCAGCTGCTGCCAAAAAACTGACAGGAATATCACTGGAGTGTCTGCAAAAGAGTCCCTGTGATTTCAGCCTGTCTGATGGGATTAAGGTGATGGGATTAACTGCTGGGATTAAGGTCATACCAGCCCCGCACATTCCCTTGTATAACCATGGGGAGAGAAAAAAGGGGAAAAAAAGCCAGGCCCTATTTGTCAGCTCATGTTGGTGGCATTTCCTACCTTCATTCACATCTTCCTAGCAAAAATGTGCCTATTGCACTGGGGTGTCCTGTGCTGACAGCCTGGAGGATGAAGTGCTCTGTATTCACAGAACAGGCACAACAGGGCAGCTCCCCACACACTGCCCCAGCCCTCATCCAGAGGGGTTCTCTCTGACTGGAAGTGGGTACCCAGTTTTCATGACTTGTACCAGTCTTAGTCTCTCTTCTGGGACTCCCAACAATGGGGTCAGTTAGTGACAATTTCTGGACTGTGGACACAGTATTTGAAATCACACTCTGTGCTCCCACCTACAGACAGTGCTTTACATGAGGAAGCTCTGAGGAGGCAGTTATGTAACTGGCACTGTTCAAACATAAGAGGCTGCAAGGTAGAACTTCTGAACAAGATGGCAGGGGTCAAAATGCAGGCTTTCTTGCTAGGCTAAATAATACTGTCATTCAGCTCTCTTCCCCCTTTTGTCTAGGTTACGTCTTTTAATCCTTGAGCAACATGATTTAGGATTAAAAAAAGTGAGTAACACAGTCTTCCCCTTCCAGCTATCCCAAAAGGAGATGCCCAGCTCAATATACTGGCTATATATTTTTTAACCAAACCTGTAGAATACATTTTTCCCCTCGGGACACTCTGGTTTTGCCTTTTAAAATGACACAGGTGTTAGTCATGCCATTTTCCACGCCCACCCACAATTCCTTCACGTCCAGGAAGTTCCTTTGATCTGCATTTCCTCCTCCAATTGTGTTTTGTCTGCATTGCAACCCTGTTACGTTATCTATATAAACCATAAGACAGGTGACACTGATAAAAGTGATGGATTAATAGCACTATTACCTTATAGGCAGGTGCTACATGAGATCCTTTCCACTTCCCCACCGCCAAAGTACTCCAGTTCTGACCAGCACTGTTCCTGTTACATTAGGTCCAAAGCCTCCCTTCATCGGAGACCGTTGGCCATGTGGTGGTCAAATGAGACCATTGAAATCCAAGTAAAGCTGAACCCAAATAGCCAACTAGTGCACTACCATTTTTGTCTCCAGCCAGTACCTGGGATCCTCAATTGGCTTGAAGTGAAGCATGGGAGAATTCACTTGAAGTGAAGTGAAGCTCATTCTGGAGTCACTAAATGCTTGAGTTACATTAGACCCAACTCCTTTGAGAGGGAACCTATTATATTTGTTCACAGTAAGGTCCATGTATAATAAAGCAGACTGAAATGTCAATCATTACCAATTCCTTTTCACCTTGCATACTTTAGAAAGAGCATAGACAAGGTTAACTTGGGCTGCGGAGTATGACACCTGCAGAAGGTGCATGATTATACACAAGGACAGGTGACTGCATCACATGCAGAGAGCTTTTTCATTGGTTTGTTAACAGACATGAGAACACTATTAAAAATGAAGCTGAAAAGCCAGCAACACTTTGCAGTGAGTGACCCATCCTCTCCCACTTTGGTATTTCAACTCATTGCGTTATTTTCTCACATCCCTCACAGAGGTGGAGGAGTATCTCATTGGTTAATTCTTATAAAGCATTTTGAAATTGAAAAATGCAAAGGTTATTTAGGGTTCATTTATCTGGTATTCACGCTGATGTCGTGGGTAGTTACACAGAAACAGCGAGGCCTATACCAGCCCAGCAGTGCTCCATCACATCCAGCATCTCTTCTGTGGCCAGTACCAGATGCTTCAGAGGAAAATGCAAGAAATGCAGTAGTGAACGATGGACTAACGTGCCCATCGGGGAAGTTGCTCCTGAATCATAGGCAGTTCATAGTTAGGGGTTACACCCTAAAATCCAACACATTTTTATTTAATCACATCTAAGTGTGAATTCTCATTGTACGTAAAAAATGCTAATTTTTTTGAACCGTGTTAAGCTTTTTTGGCTTTAATAATATTGTGTAGCAGTGAGTTCCACAAGTTAATTGCATGTTGGAATTTAACGTGAACTGATGTGTAACTACTGCCAAAAACTGACGTCCACTATAGGAAACCAAAACTATGAGAACAACTGACAGGAAAGACTTAGAATAGCATTGTCAGAATATTTAGCAGCCTCAGACCTTAAACAGGTAAGTATGGTCAGAAGAAAATCAGCAACTTGTAGGCTTTGAATAGCGGACCATAACATCACCCAGGGATTCAATGTGTTGCCTGGAAATCACCTTGCCTGGAAATCAATGTGTCAGTAAGAGACCAAAGAATAGCAGAACCAATCTTCCATCGTGACTACTGCAACATCCTCCTCTCTCCCAATACATACATCCCACTCCCCTCTGATGCATTTGAATACAACTGCTAAGATCATCTTCCTGGCCCATTCTGCCAACATCGCTCCCTTTGTTTAATCTCTTCACTTGTCTGCTCTGTCTCTTGTCACATCACCTCATCTACTCTGCCATCAATGCTGGCTTCACCTGCACGTATGTCAACTGCTTCCACATAAACACCTTAGCCTTTTCTTCCATGCTGCCCCCTGTGCATGGGACTCTGTCCATGAATCGATCCATGAGGCCATTACCCTCTCTTTCCTCAAATCCCTCAAGAGCCACCTTTACTGTGACGTGTACGATAGATCAGCCAATCCGTGACGGTTTGATTGTACATAACTGGGGAAAGCGGATATGTATTTTTAAAAACTGAAGATGATTTGGCATCATCAGATCGTGCAATAGCTAATTTGAAACTGGGTGATCTTTGTTCCCCTCGTCTTCCCTCACTGCATCACACTTGCTTATTGCATCTTGTCTCAAATTAGATTTTAAGCCCTTTAGGGGATGGGTTTTCATATTGTGCGGCAATCCATCAATAGCTGTGACTGAACTCAAACTAAGCTGAAGGTTAATCCTTTGAGGGGTTCTTATTCATGCTTTGGTTCAATTTATCTTTATGGTAATATTGTACAAACTATCCAAATGGGGCTATTTACCCCCATGAGATTTATAGTAATGAGATCCTGAATTACTATAAAAACAATTATTTGGATATTTTTAAGATAATTTATTATTTGCCCCTAAATATCCATTGATCAAATCCAGTTTCTGTACTATATGACTGGGAAGATCTGGGAACTCTGATTCTCTTTCCTAATTACCAGCAAAGACACCATCATCATTTACAATGAACAAAAAGAATTTTATTGGAACATATACACACCGGGATAACAGAGGTATTTGAATAATCAAATATGGAATGTTTAAGAAAGAGTTAAAATAAATAAGGATACCAAGATTTGCCAGTGCTAGGTCCAGCACCATTGTAAGTAAATGCCCTCCGCTGAACAAGTCTGACTCTGTTGGGACCAACCCAACAGAGTCTGTAAAGATTCCTACCACTAGAAAGTGGCCAATAATTTTGGAATACAAAGAGTCACTATAGTGCTTTCTACTGATGTGCATTCAAACTGTTTATTCGCTGCTTTCGTCTCTTATTTCTTTAATAATACCTATTAAGTTCTGAAGTCCAAAAACATAACCTGTGTCTTGGCCTTCATGCACCACACTATCTTCCCCATAGTACTTGCAGGTCGTGTGGGCAAAGTCTATCATACGGACATCAACAGTACTAGCAGTGGGCTTGTACGCATATGCTCCAGCTGATTCATCCGAAGACTCCTCTGAGAGATCCTCTAAGTCCTCTGGGTCTGAGTCCACAGTCACTTCCTGCAACTCCTTGCCATCATAAATTATCAGCAAGGAGCTGGAATAGAAACGGTAAGACTCCTGTTTTTCTAAGACAGATTTGAGTTCAGTCAATTTCTTTATAACTGGTTCAAAGAGTTCCCTGCGCAGGTATTTGCCATTATGAAAGAACTGGTAAAGTGCTTCTTTAAATCCTTGGACTGAAAGCTTTCGCCCATGGTATTTATTCATGAACATTAACTGGCCAGTGCCTGTCTGGTAGACCTGTATAGGAGAGAGAGGAACAAAAGGAATGGTTGGATTGCCAGCAATGGTAACTCTGAATCATACTCCAGAAAAATTAACAATGTCCCAGCAGAGAAAAAACGTTTTACCAAGATGATGTGTTTGTCTCTTAAAACAGCTCTTATGCAGTTCGAGGGGAAAGCATCCTAGCAACCACAGGCCCACCAATACCTGAGGTATTGCTAGTCACAAAGGAAACTGAAAATTCCTCCGGCTTAGACTTGAGCTTTTC
Organism: Eretmochelys imbricata; assembly: GCF_965152235.1. Classification (NCBI taxonomy): domain Eukaryota; kingdom Metazoa; phylum Chordata; order Testudines; family Cheloniidae; genus Eretmochelys; species Eretmochelys imbricata. The sequence goes on from NC_135578.1 coordinate 24,454,211, forward strand.
CATTTTGAAAAAACGGATGAAGAGTTTAAGTAAGATTAGGAAGGCTGAGGCCAAGATTTCTGAAGTCAAGTTACAACATGTAGGGCAGCCACTCCATATCACTCACTCCATTAGCAACTACTGCATGCCTCTGCTGGCAGCCTTACCAAACCTATTCCCAGAACTGCTGGGAGTCTGAATGACAGCAATTTCCCATATGAAACGCTGAAGCAAGCTCCCATACAGAAGAAAAGGGTATTTTTAAGCAAGTAGTAATCATTGCTTTTTCCTACAAACCGAGAACATCATTTACATCAAACCCACAAATCAGGTGGAGTCTATATTTACAGGGCAGAGACCTGTAAATCGAACAACCACCCTCCACAGCTCTGTATGTTTCTCCAGCAGAGGCCTCTATGTCTGAAGGGCACACACGCTAAATGGGCTGCAACAAGAAACCAGAACCTTTATCCTAGTTGAGCACCAATATGGTGGTGAACAAATGTGGCACCCCTCCCCGTCCATCTCTGCTGACAGGTTCTCTGTTCTCGATACATGAGTTTAGGTGAGCCGAGTGCCAGTCACAGGAATACTCACTTTCCCGAACAGAGCAGGAAGTGCTGAGCGAACACATCAGGCATCGGGGGAGTCTACTGGATGGAAAAGGAAGTACCCCACAGAACTGTCCACTGCCATACAGAACATTTGTGAATGGCAGTGGGTAGAGAAGTCATTTTCCCCACCTACTAAGGCCACTGGGAAAAAAAAACATGCCCTCTCTCTGCCAACATCTACGGATGAATGGGAAGAGGCTTAACTCTCCCACACAGAAGCTAGAAGGAGAAGAATGGACAGTCCTCACTCCACTTCACAGCAGCAGTGGTGGCTCTTCAACACCACTAGAGCTGTAGTGAAGCAGTTAAGGCATTTCTTAGGACTCAATCAAGTCACTCAGTTGCCAGAGATATGCAAGCTGCAGGGTTTTACTTTAAATGAAAGCCTAAGCTGCTCCCTCATTGTATCTGCACTGCAATCTTATCACTCATATTTAATGATCAACTTCTTGTTTGCACATTACACAAAGTTTACTTTCGGCAGTGAAAAGAATCCAGACTTTCCAAGTCTCCAGGATAGTAGTAACTATAAGAGTTGTTGCTGTTGTTCTGACAGCCAAATGGTAAGATCCATGCACAGTGAGAGAAGACAGACAGGTTTGTTTTCTGATCTCCAGCTCACAGGACAAACACACTGTGATGCAGAGGGAGAGCTGCAGGTTGCTATGCAGTCACTCCTCTGATTGATTAGTGACACTGGTGTGCTCTGAAGAAAGTCATCAAATTTCCTTCAGTTAGAAAAGTGAATGAAAGGTAGGACCTCTCAAGGGTAGGGGCATGAAGTGGGATGATTGGATAATAAGGAGATGTCTAAAACTACAAATACAAAGAATACAATGGATTAAGAAAGCAACAAAATTCATTTTCCTATTGCCATCTTAATAAGATAATGCAGTTTGTTTGCGATTGGCTGGAAAATTACTGAGCTCACATTCCCACTATTACCAGTGAATCACACTTGTAACTCTGGGAAGCAGATATTTTCCTCAATTCTGAGCAGATGAAGGCTTGTTTCAGAAGAAAGTTAGAGTCTTTGCTAATAGTACCAAACCACAAAAGGTACAAGTAGAAAGTGTTTAAAAAATGTCTCTTCAAATATAGCCTGTTTGATTCCCATCCCTACCCGCAATCCATTTCAGACTCACCTGCATGCCACACACTCGGACCCCAATAACTGCTGAAGTACTCTGCTGACACTTCCGGATCTGGTTAGCTTTCTTCTCTTCTGATGCATCATCTCCATGCTGCCGGGTTCCCATTTTAAGGTCCAACACACATGGCACTTCGTATCGGGAGGTTAGATTTTCCAGCAAGATAAATTCTGACTTGTTAAGGAAAAAGCCTTACAATAAAGAAATAAGGAAATGCTTTAAAAAGCATTCTGAAAGCCCCATTCCAAGTGGAGGTAGTGGTGGCGTTTCTTAGCCGTCAGCAAAAGTTAAAAAAATAAAACTGAGAAACGGCTAAAAGTAGGGGCATCCAACCTTTGCCCAATCATGACTGCGCTAGCAACTTAGCAAGAACCAAAAGGATACACCTACTTTGTATTAAACAAAGTAGACTGCACATGACCTAGTCTTTCATTGGATGTGACGTCCAAAGAGACTATAGGTTCCAGCTTGCACTGCTGTCTCTCACTCTACAAGCACCTCCAAATTAGAGATGAAAATCACTACAGGCTGCATTATTTACAAGGCTGGCCACATTCTGGCAATCCACAGTCTAATTTTAAGTTGTCCCTGGACTGAGTAAACCTAGCAGACGCTATTTCCATAAAGGGAGGAAAAACGTTTTAGTGATGAAGACACTGGACTGGAATTCACGAGATATGGATTCAATTTCCTGCTCTGCCTTTCATGACCTTGGGAAAGTCACTAAAATTCTCTGTGCCCTGGTTCCTCATCTCTAAAATGAGGGGATAACACTTCCTTCTGTCACAAAGGGGCTATGAGGATAAATTCATAAATATTTGGGAAGACCTCAGATACTGTGGTAATGGGGGCCCATTAAATTATCTAGCTAGGAACTTAGCACTTGTGAGGCTAACCCCTGGGAGAATTCTATTTGCATTAATCGTTCTACATGTTTCTAACAGGTTAATTACGTTTATGCATACACATTTTTAGTGATCCAATCACCCAAACTCTTCACATACAAGATTCCCTTCCCTAAGCATGTAGGTCTTAAGATCTTTACAGCATCCGTGCCAGTTGCAAGCAGAATGTATTCAAGGTTCTTTGTGCCTTATTATGGAAGAGAACCAACATCACTCTAAAGCAGCGGTGAGCAACCTGTGGCCTGTCAGGGTAATCCACTGGTGGGCTGCGAGACAGTTTGCTTACATTGACCGTCTACAGGCACGGCCACCCACAGATCCCAGTGGCTGCGGTTCGCCATTCCTAGCCAACAGGAGCTGTGGGAAGCGGCGCAGACTACAGAGATGTGCTGGCCACCGCTTCCCGCAGTTCCCATTGGCTAGGAACGGTAAACCATGGCCACTGGGAGCTGCAGGTGGCCATGCCTGCGGACGGTCAATGTAAACAAACTGTCTCATGGCCTGCCAGTGGATTACCCTGATGGGCGGCTTCCGACCAGCGGGCTGTCTACCACTTCTCTAAAGGTTCACAGGCATATAGACTCCTTTTGTCTTTACTAGAGTTAAGAATGCGTGCTCTGATGGCTGCACTGGCACTAACAGAACAAGGAAATCTCATTTTCCATCACATGATCAATCCTACACTCTCAGAGCCAATTAGTATAATCTGCTTCTGCTTTTAGGAGCTTGCATTTACTAAGGATTTTCATCTTTTCTCAGTTATAAACCCAGATAATATTTTAGGTTCAGTTTGCTTTCACTAAAAAATTAGCTGAAATTAGGAAGCTGCTGGCAGCAAAGGACTAGCCTGTATAAAAAAAGTTTTCAAAAGTACTGCTATTTTCTCACTCAAGGAATCAAAATGTTCCACATTTGACTACTTTAATTAAAAAACAATCCCCTCATACTTTAAAAAAAAAAAAATCTGAGAAGATACATTTTTGGAATTGTGAGGGTGGGGGAGTAGAAGCTAAATCCTTTGACATCATCCTAATATATGCAACAAATCTCATAACTGCTCATGCCAAGGAAAGAAGCAGCAGAACTCCACACCTCTAAACTCATGCATTAGTAAACCTGTCTAGTCAGTGATCACTTCACCTAGGATGCTGGAAATTTTTCCACTAACAGAGACTCATACTAAAGTAGATTCCTTGAGTTGCCCAGCACAGATGTGTTTAAGTGTTGGGAAAGCCCAAATTCTGGCAGAGTAACGATCCCTTCATAGTCACCTTCTATCTGACAAACCATGGTTTCAGATAATCCCATTCTCAGTGTTATAACTACAGAGTCTGGGTTGGGCCTTTTCTTTTCTTTTTTTTTTTTTTTGGGGGGGGGGAGGCTTTGCTAAGAAAAGAAAAGCAGAATCCCTCCTTGTTCTGCTGTTGTGGGAGAGACTTCAGGAAAGGATACTATATTGGTTCCGATGTTTTGCATTTTCCTTCATCCGCCGTAACTGCTGCTGGTGACATTTCATACTCCAAGGGTTATGATGCTTAAACTGTGAACTGACATTCCCCTTTTTCTCTACACTGTAATACAAGACTTCAGATTTCTTCAGCCACTCAAATTCTTCCTCTAATTTGTGACTAGAAAACAAAAAAAGTAAGAAGTCAGAAGCCAAATGGAGAAAGTAAGTACCCTACTTTTAAAAGGAAAAGATATAATTTGTTCAAGCTTTACATATTATACACTGCTGACTCTCAACCACTCAATGCTTTCAATTAGCCCATTCATATGTATCTCAAAATACTTCCACCAACAGCTGGCAAAATCCATTACTTCATTATACATGGGTCTGGGCAAGATTCCCATTGCTGATATTTCAGACTTTGTAAATCTGCTTCCACAATCTGACTATATGCTAATTTATATTTGCAGACTTCAACAGACCCTATGAAACAAACAGTAATGAGATCTACAGAATACCTCACCTGCTTGTACTACTTAGATAGAGTATGCAGGGCACAGCTAGAAGTTTTCCAGATTTCCATTTTGTTACAGCTCTCTGGTAACTGCCACTACAGTATATCACAGATCGGGCGATTTGAATTGGGAACAGGTTTGCAGGAATCCTGCTTTACCTCTAATTGCATTTTTCCTCATTCACCCATGCAAAAGATTCCAGTAGACTCATTCAGCATAGCTGAATTTTTCTCTTTCACAGTCATGCTTTTGCAGACACTACAGTTAGAAAATAACCAGAATCCTAGAACCTTCCTCGACTGACCACTGAGAAGATATAATTGTGAAGGGGCTCAAATGAAACTCGCCTGAATGGAAACCACTTCTGCTACTGAAAGTGTTTCACAGTGGAAGAAGAAGAGACAAACAAATGAGAGTGGGAGAAAGAGACATATGGCAGAAGAAACAGAAAGACTGGATAAAAACCTCCATACTAGCATTGAAACATAGTCCCCATGTATTTAATTTTATTCATATCTGCATCAGAACAGATATGAATAAAATTAAACACATGGAGGTTATGTTTCAAAGTTTTACACTCATTTCCTTTTGACCTACCTTTTCATTTTTTCCTCTTTCCTGTGCTGTCGGACCCATTCCTTAGTTATCTTGTCATTTTCTAATAATACAGTCTTTTTGTTAGACCACCGTAACAACTTATTTTTGGGTTCACAGTCAGAATTATCTATGCTTTCCAAATTATCATGGTCCCCATTTAATGGATAGGCTATTAGACACAGATTTCCATCTTCATCCTCTTCAAAGCTCACCGACACCACGCCTGGGGAAAGAAAGGAGATGACCAGTTAGCAATCATTGAAATGACACGCAAACACTTTATGCAACATGATTTTACACGAAGAATATAGCAACTTTTGGTTTTTCTCTTACCCAGGTCCTTAGTTTTTATCTTGCCACAGGCCAAAACTCATCTGTCAACCTAACAAATATCAAAACATCTAGACAAAATGACACCTCACAGAGAAGACAATTTATCATGTAGACAAAACAATAGTGACAGAAGAGATTTTTTTCTCTCTGATGCACAGAGTCAAATAGGAATCAAATAATAACAGGAGACGATTTCAATTATTGAAAAATTTTATTAATTTAAAAAAAAGTCTGACTGGTCTGACCCTAGGAGAGATGTAAAACATTTTATATTTACATCTTGCAGTGAAAAATAACCTGCATAGAAACACCAAAAGCTTTAAGTTTTGCATGACAGCAAAGCAAAAAGCATTTATCCAGAATTTTTTTGCGGGTTAATAGATTCCAAGGGCAAGGAAAGGCTTGCAAGCAGAGCAAAACAAGAAAAACGTCACACATTACAACAGATACTAGTTCAAAGGCTTCCACTTAGAATCACCACGTTTAATTTTACACTCCGCCCCCTCCCCCTTTTTGGGGTATATATTTTATTGATGTTGGTTATGCAGCAGTCTTGTGAAATAAAGAACAAAAAGCAATACAAAGCAAATCTGATTGTAGTACATAGAAACATGGTGAACCTCGAAAGCATTTTTTCCTCCTCATCTCAAACGTCTCTAGAACACTGCATTGTATATTAAGAGTCTTAGAGGAAAGTTCTGATAGGGTTGCCCCCAGTGCCATATTAGAAAGTTTCAATGATTATCGAAGAAGCCGTAACAACTGGCTGAATGTTTTTTTATTTTTTTTTCTCAGTCCTTTCTCTTTATCCTCAAATCAATCAATCTGCACAGTTCTTGCAGCACATCACTCGGCCGGAGGGGAGAGTTCTCGGCGAGAGATTGGCACTTCTGAGCAGGGCAGGCGGTTCTGGGACCTACAGTAGCTGGGGTAGGGAGTGCAGAAGCTCTGACTGACAGTCCTGCTGCCACATAGGAAAGGACTACAGGAAAAAATGGGGGAGCCAGCTAGCAAATGGCCTTTGGCTTTATCCTGGAAAAAACAACAGAGATGGACCAAATGAGGCCCCCTTACCCCTAAATCCCTCCCACACTCCCCAAAAAAAGAAAAACCACATATACTAGTACAATTGTTCTACAACATTTTGTAAAGTATCATTTATAGACCACATTTTCTTCAACAATTCCAAAAGAGATTTTAATAAGATGTGTTCAAACCTCTCAGCAAGTATGTGAACATTCAAACAATATAACTTTGAAACATCTTCTCTGAAGTCCTCCTCCAATTTTACAATCAATATCAAAAGACACTTGGCCACCCTTACTCAGTGTTCAAGTCTAAAATGCTTTAAAAAGCAATTCAAAATGAATAAATGCTTCAGACTTATTTTATCAATTAATCACCAGACAGCAGTTAATGGAATACCCCACAAAGAGAGAAGCATTTTGTTTAACTAGTGCAATGCTTAAAAGAACTGGAATTTCCACTCCTACATACCATCTGACTCAGCCTCATCACGGCTACTTGATCCTTGCCTATCTAAATGCCAGGAATTTTCGTTTCCTTAAGGGCAGAAACAAACTGCAAATGTTTAACAAGATACTTTTCAACTTTCTTTGCTATGCTGACGTTAGATATAGTGATTAATATATGAGAGTTAGAGGACAACCCAAAACACAAAACAATACAGCTAAACTTCCACAAAACATGTATTCAGGCAATCTTACCCAGCCCCTGAAGACACACATTAAACAAGAGGCAACAAAATAATAATAATAAAAAAAAATTAAAATCAGAAATAAAAATGAAAGTATTACTGAGAACATTTACAAGCTGTTAACTACTTACCTGTCTGTGCCTAAGGGAGATATATGGGCTGTCACCAGCAGAGTTGCTCTACTCTAATGCTGTGTTAGTCAGCCCAAAGACCCACTGGCAAGCATCTCCACCCTGCATCTCCACAGCCTGGCTCAGACAACATCAAAATACATGAAAAGAAAACCCCTAAAATCTCTTCCGCACAGAAGAGATTTTAGAGGAAACAGAGCACACTTGGATTCACAAAAGAGAAAAAGCCCAACCCCTTTCTAAGGTTTCATAACATACCTTCATACTGTGGAGTGAATTTACGCATTTCTGTTGGGAGAGTCTCATAGAATTGGTGTTCCCTCTGGATGAGGGGTTTACAGATGGTCTTGTCATTAAACCGGAGGACACAGGAGTGACCCCCAACCTGGTGGACAAAAGGCTCGAGCAGGACTCCCTTGGCATAGTGCTCCACTTCCATAGCTCCAAATGCTGGGCTCATCCTTGTAGCACATTAGATAAAACAATGTGGCAATGGTGAAGGCAGTTCAGAAGTAGAAGATCTGTCTCCCAAAAGGTGTTTATTCCAGTTAAAAAAGTCTGTTAAAACAAATACAATAGAATCCTTTGTGTTAATAACTTTGTATGTTGAGGTCTGAGCAACCAAAGCTAACAGTTACTTTCATAAGGCACAGCAAAGGAAACTGAATGTAAACAATCCTCTATGCAAGGTGAAACTGAAAAGAACCTACAGCTTTAAGTTCAGAGGCAAGTAAGAGTGAGATCATACAGGCAGAGAAAAACAAAACCACTTACCCCTCCCACCAAAGCCTCAGCCAATGGGAATTACATTTAGCTGCTACGCAGACCCACAATGAAGGAGGGGAACTGAAGGAGGGGAACTAGGTGAGGCAATACAAAAGGGAAGGGTAATAAACATACTGCTTCTCTCAGCTGTTCTTGTTACTAGCCCTCACAGCATTTTCTTATCAACAGAAAGGCCCATAGGGAAACCTGAATATAAAACTTCATGTTTTAGCACTTTATTCTACATACTCATATTAGAGACTAAGCAGAGTTTAGATCAAAGTTAGGCTTTACATATAAACTATTCTGAACACTTACAGAACTACACAAATCAATCATTGTCAATCCATGCATAAGTTTCCATTTAATGCATGTGATGTTTTACTAACTTTCAACATAAACACAAGCTATAAAGAATGAAAGACTAGTTAAAAACTCCCACTAAATTGACAAATCATCTTTTCCAGGAACTGGGAAAAAAACCCTATAAAATCCAACCTGAGCAACTTTCTGTTCTAAATTACTTTGAAATAATACATTGTAGAAATATGCTATGCACTGTTCATGATATCTGTGAAAAATATTGATCACAGTAATTAAACATTTAAACAGTTTAATTTTTTGTATCATTAAGCAATTTTCGAATGTACTATACTGCATAGCTAAAGGCAGAGAATCTCTAGTAGAAAGCCTCCAGATAACAAATAGCACCCAGAAGGCTGCACATCAACCCCCCATTCAACAGTTTCAGTTACCTGTTATTTTACTGTTTCATTTTACAGATAAAAATAGTACAGAATGAAAAATCACACAAAGACTAAATTTTACTAGCAAATTTAGGCTGAGTAATAGTAATTTGAGACTCAGCTTTAACGATTAACTTCAGTATCTAAAAAAAGAACTGACACCTTTATTCCATCTTAAAGAATGTTGCATGAACAATAAGGCACTTAATTCAAACACACTACAGTGTTAAAGGTCACAGGGCTATTTTTGTTTGTCCTTCTCAGATAGTTAGCGGCTTTAGCTTACCTTTAAAACTAAACAACTAGAAGCTTATGGCAGTGATGACAGGTCTGACAGGCAACGATGTTAATACAACTAAAAATATCTAATGTGCTTTTTCATACATAAGAACATTAAGTTGTTTATCTGCCTAATTTAAGTTACCAGAAACAACAGGTCAACCAATTTAATCCTGACTGCTGGAAAATATACCTTCAACTAAGACACCTGTCAGTGGAATTGTTCCCAGGCACACAAGATAACAATGTATAAAAATTCCAAATTTCCCAAGTATAGAGAACACACTATGCAATAAAATTAACTACTAGATTTTTATACCAAGATTGAATTAGAGAAACAAAAGAAAATTTATCTATCGATTTAATCAATTCTCAAACAAAGGTATTTAACACCTAACTTAGAACAATGGACTCAACAAATTGTGCAATATTGTATTTGATATTCTAGTTACGTTTTATATTGGGGGAGGCATGACCCTTCCCAATCTAAATGGATTTCCCAATATTTTCAGAATACAATCACTAAATCTACTTGGCAAGAGAAAAATGTTGTATCTGCATTAACAGAAATACTAACAATTCATTTACTTTTTAGCTGGACCTATACAAATACAAACTGAAGACTTAACAATATTTATTTGGAACTAGCCTTTTTAAAATACAAGCATGTTATAATATGATTTTTTTTTTTGTCTGGAACTTTCTGGTACTAAAATTTGTCCTCACCCTACCTCATGAATACTAACTGATCCAGTCAAAGTAAGCAATGCTGTCTTATCCAGAAGATGGCACTCTTAGTATTTTTCAGTTGCAAAAAATTACAGAATATATCCTCTGAACTTTTTCTACTGCATTTCTACCCACCTTATGAAAATATACTACTATGCTGCCTTCTACCCAGACTGTAATAGTCAAGCACCACTCTACTTGTCAGTTTCTGAGATACAAGACAACACACAAGTCCATTTAAAAACAGATACTCCAATGTGCTTCTAAGAGACAGATACATTTCAATGGACAACTTTTTGTTTTGTTTTGAGGGTTGCTTGCACACATCACTAAAACCATTTTATATACATTTTTTCAACCAAATTTTAAAACCCCCAAAGACTTAATCAGGCTTCCTGGAGCAAACAACTCCAGCCCTCTGAAACTTTGTTCAATCCTAGATAACAAAGCCTTATCTACAAACAAAAACTGTACTGATTTAATTATAAGGTACATTTAAAAGCAGTACATCACCACTTCATACAGACATCATTATACCGGTAATAGCTTATTCCAGTATGTGAAGAGGAATAAGCTACACCAATATAAGCATTTTTATACCAGCATAACTGTGTCTACACTAGAGATTATACTAGGATAACTATTTCAACAAAAATAAATGAATTAAAAAAAGAAAAATCACACTCTTTAACTTAGTTGTACCGATACAAAATCGGTGTGGAGACCAGGCCTAAACTTGTGTCAGAACAGCAGAATTTATATTGAAAAGTATGCTTATCATTAGCACTACAGAAAGGAAATAAGTATCTGCCAAAAAGACACGGTTCATCTGAGAAAAAAAACACACCATGCCCCTCCCTCATATCCCCAGTGAGCTCATTAGTTCTTCAGTGTAACTTCACAACTTGTTTTCTTTCATATAGACCCAAATGGTCCATAAGGTATTTGTGCACTGTGTATTTAGAAAACAGTAGTCACTTGGGTAGGACATTAGCCAGTATGTAGTTCAACAGGAAAAAAAATCCTAATACTTTTATCATTAAATCTGTATTTAATAAAGGAACCTTATCTATTATGCCATTATCTAATGCAAGTGCTAAATCAGAATTAAGCCATATATATGTTCTCATAATTGCTGTGTTTTATGCAAAATTTTATCAAATTTATTATTTCATATTTAGGCAAAATTTTCAGTGCGCGGATTTGGGATCATCAGCACGGAGATACCTGCAAAAAGGTCCCTTTTTGAGTAAGCGCGAGAGGTAAATACAAATCCTTCAGAGTAATGTGAAAAAAACAACACTGAAGCGGACTTTCACTGTGGTTGTGTTATGCAAGCTCTCCTTATATTTTTATATTACCAGATTTAATGAAATAATGTGTATATTCTGCATCTGTGTTCTCAAAGTATTGATGTAGGAATGTGCTTTAGGAATGTGCCACATTGAGGATTTCATTTTACACTATCAAACAAAGCTAATGCTGTTAAAATCTTAAGGCTGGGTTATATAGGGAAATTTACTGCTATAATTATAATTAATTCTCCATGTGAACACTTACCTGGAATCAGAATAACTTTTTCTGGTTTAGTGTATTTCACTTCGGAACCAGTATAAACTAAGCTAGAAAAAGCCACCCATTCTCCATGAATAAGAATCTCCACACAGGGAGTGCCAGAATAGCTATAGCAGTGTAATCATGCTCGCACACTTCACTATGCAGACAAGCACTCAGAAAACAAAACTCAGTTTGGAACTTGGCTTTATTCTCAAGAACAGACTTTGATGTAAGAAATCCTGGTTCTACTTCCTCACAACCCAAACTCAGATTTAGACTGATTGCCTAACACTATAATGGATTCACCCAGTGAGAGTGTTAGATAATTCTGGGATTCTGTCCCCCAGATGTGCTGTACTAATATAAATTAATTCTCAGGACTCTTTAGGTAAGAAAGCAAACAGAAAGAACAGTTTGATTAAGTGACTTTCACAAGGTCACTGACATAATTGAGTTAACGTGATGGAATGGACTCAGAAGAGTTCCCGGTTCCCAGTAGCATTCTCTGTCTCTGCTATGTTTTAGACTGCTTCTCTAGCACATCTTTTGCTAACTCCAGTCAGCAAAAGAGACAAAGATAAACAGAGGATGCATTAAAGGATACTTCTTTACTTATACCATACATTTCAAAAGGGGAAAGTCAGAGGGATTTAACTTTAAAGAATTGGATGTAAGCTCTGCTTTTAAATAAATAGTTTTTAATAAAAACTAACCCAAATAATTTAACGTCATTATTAAGATACTAGCGCTTCTGGATAGTCAAGTGTAAAGACAGAAGAAAAAAAAGGACACATGGAATCTCCGTTCATAAGAAACTCAAGAATATCTCAAGTGGAGACTATATTTAAATGCATTAATTTTATTCTCACAGGCATTCACATGACCAGCTGACCAGCCAAAGCATATCAGTCTGGATTAAGTTTTGATAAGGTGATTAATCATTTCTATTAATCATAGGCGCTAAACACAAAGCAATCTATGGAGAATTTCACCAGGTTTGCTTGCACTGCGCCTATGTCTAACTGACACTAACATCATCAATGGAACAAATTCATTAGAACAAAATCTGTTCAGCAGAAAAGCTGAAGAGCTATCCTACCCTCCAGCCATTCCATTGAACACCTTATACACCGAGAAGGAAAATGCCTATAGGCCCTACTGATTCAGAGAAAAAAATGTGTCTTAAGAGCAGGAATTCAATGCTCTTTAAGAGTGTGATGAATGTATTGTATAAGACAAGAAATATACCCCACTTCCACCACGCTCCTCAAGAGAGTTCCCTTTCCTGTTTCATTATAATAGTCCCACAGATGTGCATGGCAGTTTATAGACAGTAACACAAGGCCCCCAAGCCAAATAATTTACAACCGAAACATACAACATGAAGACTTAACCTTTGCCTCTCTTTTAACTTACACTGAGAACAGGAAGGAATAAATATGAAACAGCAACATCTTCACCTACCTCCAACTTGCCACTTTTTTCATCCTTTCCCTCATAGTCCAGGAGCCCATGAATTACAGAAAGATTTAATTTAGAACCAATTATTTTTACTTATGTCAATAGGCTGATATAGGCATGCAACAGAGTCCAAGATCAGAGAAGTTCATTGCAAACATATTCCAAAGATATTTCATGTTGCTAGGGGCTGGATGGGAGAACAAGCTCTCCCTGGACTCTGCCTTCTGAAAAAGCTGTAGCCTTTTAAGATTTTATTTTAAGCTGTTGCTGCCATTCAGCTGAACAGGCTACATGTTCTTGTGCTTTGCTGCAGGAGTTGGCTCTCTCTAGGTGCTTTCAAGAGAGCAGCACAAGTAACTGCAATTTGTACTAACACCTTAAGATGAATGGGGAAAGGTAACAAAAAATATCTAAACCTACTGCATATGTGGGAAACGAAACATTTTAGCACAACCTACCGAGCAAACATTTCTCATAAAAGATGCTTCTTAGAACTCAGTGAGATCTAGAAAATGAACCATATATGGAGGAAAAAATGTTCACGCTTTTAGTAAATTCATGGCATACAGAAACTTGATTTTTCTCCCCCACCTCTCCATCACTCAAAACTGGCGAAATAGATTTTGCGCACACAGACACACGCGCGATACCTTTGAGCTAAGATCACAAATAGACAGTTTCCATCTAAGTTAATTTTGTTTGAGAAAATTAGGAGGAACCGAAGAAGGGAGTTTAAGTCACTTTGATTTAAATCAGTCCACCCTGAGCAGGTGCCAAGAGCTCAGAAGAAGGATCTGGACACACCAGAATCCTCTGTCCTAAGCCCAGAGAGTACTCGAGAGTGGTGAGGAAACTGAGGCAGGGAACCTACCTGTGTTTCTGCCTGCTTCACCTATTAGGTAACCCTAAAGGGAAAAACTGTAAACCCAGAGCACTCACAGTGTTGGAGTTCTGGGACAGAATTTGCTTAAGCTACTGAGGAGCCGGCCAACACTGGTCCTGATGCCTAGGGCAACTGGGTTGTATGCTCCCATTTCCATGGACGGGTAAAGGACAGACTGCATATGCCCAGGAAATGTGCTTGAGAGGCCAAGGAAAGAAACAGTGTTGCAGCCTCTCTCAGTCCATGGGAGACTCAAGAGCACAAGGGCCCAGTGTGTGAAGCCCTACACAACAGCCTGGTAAGTGTTCAGCCAGGGAAAGTTCTACCAGGACTGTGTATGTAACTTACAAAAACAATGTTTACATTTATTTAAGGAATAAAACCTGAAGATGGCCTCTATCTGAAATCATCTTGCTGAAATAATGGTGCCAGCTGAAATGTAGAGCCATCAAGATAAAAACAAGGTGCTTGGCAGTAGAAAATGAAACTTACCCTTCCTTTTAATTCAAGGCATCAGGATTTATTTAGCACATTAAGATCAAATTCTCTCAAATTAACTCTATCATGGAAAACAGTTATGTATGACAGTAAAGTGGACGAGTTTGCCTGAGAAATGTTTTGATTCCACATTTTTAATTGCATTATAAAACTGGCCTAAACTCTCCAATGTAATTTCTCTTCCAAAGAGACTACAGTCAATATATCAAGTTGGTAAATGTATACCCAGTACTAGAAATAGATAGGATGTACTCGGGCAGTATTCAGGAGTTACGTGCTAGAGATCTTGCATAATAAATTATATGTTTACATTTTGAAAGGAACCTCCAAGAAACTTTTATTTGTGGTAGTATTTTAATGACACATATAAATCCCTTCCCACAAGAAACTACTTAATCTATCTTTTATATTAGTTTTTGTTTATTTAATTTGGATCATTAATTCAATTTAATCTCGCAGTCTGTCCAGCTGTCCTAACATAGTATCAGTAACAAAAGTGACTAATCATTTAAACTTTAGAGATGAACTACCCACTATTTTCTCAGTCCTCACAGAAAATCCATTCATTACAAATGGTCGCACAAAACTGATTCCCATTTTCCATTTTTTCCATTATAGCTCTTAAGTAAAAGTGACCTGTTCTCTTTAAAGCCTGAAAGGCCACCTTCCACCACTCATTTTCTGTACCTCCTATACAACTTTGACTTGCCTTTAAATAATCAAAAACAATGTAAACGGTATTTCTGTGTTTCTAAAATGTTATCCCTTTTGAGATATACATGCTGAGACTACATAATCATATACTCATCACTGTACCCTAAAAGATAAACTTTAAAATTTCTGCTAACAATGCTTTTTTGTATTAATATTAGGAAACAGACGTTTCATTTTGGCAAAGAACAGTGTTTATTAGCGCTGTAGGACTACCAAAATGTACTAACGTTGATCACTAAAACACAATTATTTTACTAATTTTGGGTTCTTTCTTGTAAGCAAGAAAGTTTGGGATTTTCAAGATTAGCTGATAATGCAAGTTTAATACAGTAGGATTAATGATTTGCAGCAGTCTCAGGGGAAAAACAAGCAAGTATGCTGTTGCTTGAGAAAAATGAAACTGAACAAGTAATGCAAGAGCGAAATGACAGAATGCTGCAGTGGGGAAAAAATCTACCATAGTGCATTGCTTGCTGCATTCCCTTTAAAACCTTGTTTAGTGTCAAGAAATATACCGACCACATCAGCAGTTTGGAAATAGACTCGGTAGATCTGTCAGACGCAGCTCAATTTTAAAGAAAATATCCAAACTAAGATTATACTCAATGTTGCCTGGTTTGCCAGGTGCAACTCTAAATACAGACAGCGGTGCTGAACAGTGCCCTTTGGTTGCTTGTAAAGCAAGTAAGAAGAGGAAGATAAGGGTAAGCTGAAGTAGAACCTTCTCCATAATTCTTTTAGTTTATGCATTTCTGCATCACATCAGTCAGCATATTGATTTTTTTAAAACTGTCTTGACAACTTAAGTCACCTGCATACCTAACATGAAGTCTAAAGGATCTTCATCGAGAAACTCCTACAAATCCTAGATACCTTGGTAGGTAAAATTTACTCTCCTAGGTCTGTAGCATGTACAGTCCCTCAGTCACTCGCACAAATGAAAACAATTTTCACTTTAGCACTTACTGGTAAATCCCAAGGGCATCAGATACCTTGGTGATGAGCACAGCATAACTGCCTAGAGACACAGAGAAGTCCAAAAAGAGAAGATTAAAATAATTTTTTCCCATGTTGGGAAG
This sequence comes from Eretmochelys imbricata, assembly GCF_965152235.1. NCBI lineage: Eukaryota > Metazoa > Chordata > Testudines > Cheloniidae > Eretmochelys > Eretmochelys imbricata. The sequence continues at coordinate 24,470,314 of NC_135578.1, forward strand.
ATCTAGGGGACTTTTGCAATGTCAATAAAGAAGACTGCTTCCTTGTAATGAAATAGCAGCACTGACATAACGTAATTGCTTTGCCAGAGTTACCTTTGTTGCATGGCTGGCACCTACAGCAATTACACAGCTATGGAAGATAGATAATAAACCCATTTTATCTGGAAGAGTTTGAGGACCGCTCATCTTGATCCCTTATATTCTTTTTAAATAAACAAAGAAAGTCCAGGCCTAAGCTACATGTAAATTTACGCACAAGATTTCTTCAAAACTATTTTAAACACCCTCTCCCAAACTGAAAGAATCCGATGAAGTGAGCTGTAGCTCACGAAAGCTTATGCTTAGATAAACTGGTTAGTCTCTAAGATGCCACAAGTACTCCTTTTCATTTTGCGAATGCAGACTAACACGGCTGCTACTCTGAAAACTAACCAAATAGTGGCCCTAATGAATTAACTGCCAGGGAGGCAATTGGCTAAAAACGAACCGTGATTATCTTTAATATTAGTCCTTTCAGAGGAGAAAGCTACTCTTGAATTCTTATATCACACAAAACTGCACAGATGTTCAGGGGGTAGAAAGTATCCATACATCCATTGAAGAAATTAAAGCAAGAAAGCTTCTATACCAATTATTTATGTTAAAGATGAGAATTCAAAGTTCAAATTGTTTGAACTTTCTCTCCTTTAAGTCACTGAAAGGAGAGGAAAGATGGTCCAGTGGTTAAAGCACTAGCTAGCCTGGGACTAGGGAGACCTGGATTCAAGTCCCTATTCTGCCATAGACTTCCTTTGTGGCCTTGGGCAAGTCTCAGCCTTTCTGTATCTGTAAAAAATGGTTTCAGAGTAGCAGCCATGTTAGTCTGTATTCGCAAAAAGAAAAAGGAGTACTTGTGGCACCTTAGAGATGAACAAATTTATCTGAGCATAAGCTTTCATGAGCTCATGAGAGCTTATGCTCAAATAAATTTGTTCGTCTCTAAGGTGCCACAAGTACTCCTTTTCTTTTTGTAAAAAGTGGATAACTGCACTTCTCTACCTCACAGGGATGCTGTGGTGATAAATACATCAAAGAACGTGAGGCACTCAGATACTATGGTAATTGGGGCCAGATAAGTACATTAGGTAGATAGAAAGGTATTTTAAAGACAAATTTGACAACTAAACGGATATCTTTTTTCTACCCAAGTCAGCAAAATTACCCGTTTCAAAGAACACCTTCCCCTACCCCTAAATTCCAGTTTTTATTACCCTTTACATACAACCTGATCCAGCAATAGACTAGCAGTAGCTTTCTGTGTCAGAATTAAGACATTTAAAAAAAAACAAATTATACCATCCAAAGCAGTTGCCACTAACAACAGTTTTGATAAAACAAAAGTCTATGTGGGTAATAAGACAGCTACATTTATCCTTCCTCACTCGAATGACTGGCAAGAATGTAAGGACTTTCTGAGTGCAACTGTAAATGCCACTGCTTCCTAGGAATTACCAGATATAGGTATCATAGTACATAATGCTGGACACAATTATAAGACATATCTGATGTTATAACATTTGCTTTATTACCCACCTCCATGAAAACACCACAATTCCTGTCTTCTCTAACCCAGTTCTATTTCCATTTAACAGAAGTGTAATTTCCCTGGCCCTCTTCTGGAGGTATGCCCAAAATACTTTTAAAAAATTCCCTAAGGTAACCTGAATAACTCTAGTATATTAATTCAGTTTGTGAGGAGATTATGAAACACAAACCTACAAAACAAAAACAAAAAAACCACTAATTTCACCAATGTGTAACAGTAAGCTGCTGCTGCCTGGAGCTTACCCATCACCTCACCAAGTAGCCTTTTCAGATATTGAGAATACGAGCATCCAACTTGGTCTAAATCATTTTACACCTTGTTTCCTATACACATAAAATACCAAAGAGAAATGACTGAGTTCTATTTTTTAGAAAATCTATTTTTCCTCTTTAGTGAAACAAAACCAAGTTAGAGAGGTTACAGAGCTTTTCCTGCTCAGACAAGAACACATGCATCTGATCCATGCAGCTCTTGAGTTACATAATACCTGGAAAAATTAATTTCTTTTCCAAGAACATAACTGCCATAGTAACTAAAGACCCTAAATCATGTATTCTAAACTACTTGAACTTCTTGGAAGAGGACCAAAAAAATCTGTTTGGGGCACTAGTTCCTAAAAATTCCATCCAAAAGATATGAAAAAAAAAATCTTTTGACAAAGAAATGAAGTGTTTGGTTAAAGTACTGAACAGTTACATAATTTCAACTGAGAAATATCTCTACAAGAAAACTATTTTTAGAAGGATGATTTAAATGGCTGACTTCCGCAGGAGACTCATGAATGTATATATATAGAAACTAATGGTGTATATGAATGGCTAATTAGAGACAGTTTCAGTATAGAATATAAGATAACAGCTAGAACTCAGATCCACTGCTTAAGAAAACATTCAAGCTCTGAAAAATTTGGGAGTGGGCTACTTTCCAGTGGTTAAAACAGACTGAGAGGTTAATGTGAGTTCATGGTGTTGAAGTCTCCAGGACAATCAGCAGGGATCTCAAACAAGGAGCCTCTCTCTGAGATTAGCTTTTAATTTGTTTTTCATTTTTTTTATTCCCAACAAAAGTGACAGAATAGTTGCTACCATTTTTGAATATACAGCATTGAGTGAATCTTTAATTCTACAATAAGCCAGTCCTGGTTAACGTTATACAAATTGCTAAACTTTGTAAATAAACGCTGCTATAGAAACACGTCCACTAAGTCAAAATAAATAAAATTCTATTAGATCTAATACTCATGATAAGCCACAGTGATCTCTGCAATTTTCACCTTTGGACAAAAAATAAATTAATGAATTCAAACTTAAGGGCTGTAAAACATGCTTTGGTATCAAGAGCTTCATTACGCTAATTAGTCATTTCCCCACAGGAAGATTTTTTATGAAGTTCTGTCCAACAGCTACATTGTTTTGACTAAGAATTTTTTCTTACTCATATTCAGTTCACAACCCCCTAATCCTAATGTTTTTCTTGCTCTTCCACATCTGGGTCTCAGCACATATTTTAAGGAGATAAATACTTTAAGTTTAGGAGAGGATTTTCAAAGGAGCCTAAGGGAATTAGGTGCCCAAATCCTACTCACTTCCAATGTGCTTTGGATGCATAACTCCACAGGCTCCTTTGAAAATCCCAGCTTAAATTAAGTTTTTATAAATACATGTAAACCACAAGTGTTCTTTTATTGTAGAAAGACAAGTGACTGAAATCCATCAACACATAACCTAATAATGTGTGTCTTGTAATGAACAAGAGCAATATACATAGTTTTCTGCAGCCACTTGTCACACAGAAAGGCAATTTAAAGAAAGGGGTATTCATGTCTCCTTTTTGTGATTAATTACAATTTAAAATAAAGGTTTCCTCATCCTCTAACACCTATTTCTGATGTATCATGGCAGAGTGAGCCTGCACTCCGATGAGCTATCCATAAGGTTCATGACTGGTTATGTACCAAGGGTGCACCTTAGAAACTATATTAAATGCATTTAAGGCAACAACCAGTGCTAAGCATGTCACCTTAGTGTAATACTGCTACCTACTCATACATTTTTAATGGGAATAGCAAATTGTTTAGAGGATACATCAGGTATCTGTTCCTGCCCTAAGTTCAATTGCAAGTCAACAACAGTTTAACAAAGGCTCTTTTGGCAGCAGCACACATTGTTGTCCACAAAGGTACAACTTTCTTTGATTAAAGTCAGAAATTTCTGCCAAGGCTGTGACCAACCTCCTGTCCTCTCCCTTGAGCACGTACTGTATGCATTTTAAACTGTTGGTGTGTACAACATTTTAGTGAGATTCTACAATTATGATAATGCACTCATAGCATTTTGTTATAGCTGTCTGAATATTTTTCAAAAACTTTTTTGTTTGTTGACATTTAATTTTTTTCAAATGAAGAAAAAGATTCTGGTTTGATTTTTCAGCTTTCCCCCTCACCTTTCCCCTTGCCCTTTTTTTTTTTTTAAAAATAATTAAAAAACTCTCCTCCTGTTCAAACCCCTCTCCTCTCCTCCCCTCCCCCCCCCACCCAGTGGGAAAAAACGGGGAAAGTTTTTCTTATAACAACTGCCCAACACACATACTTTTCCAGTTACATAAAAAGGAGGAAGGGATAAAGAGAAATTAAAAAGGGGGAGAAAGAATAAAAGTGAAATGAAAATTGGCTCAAATTTTTTGCGCAAAAATAATTTCAACCATCCTTACTATGATAAACTGCTCCAAGGCTGACATAAGATAAAAACTACAGTTTTGGCTTCCCAAACACTCTCCACCTTCAGGTAGCTTCCAGAAACACAGCTTTCTAAGGCCTTGTCTACACTACGGGGGGGGATCCATCTAAGTTATGCAACTTCAGCTATGTGAATAACGTAGCTGAAGTCGACATACTTAGATCTACTTACCGTGGGGTCCATACTACGCAATGTCAACTGGAGATGCTCTCCCGTCTACTCCCCTTGTGCTTCTCATTCAGGTGGCGTATAGGAGTTGATGGGAGAGTCGCTAAATCAACCGCTGATGCATCAATTGCCACGCATTGAACCCCTGGTAAGTGTAAACAAGCCCTAAGTAAAAGCTCACTAGCAACTATAGTTAAACAAAGGTCTTATTTTTAAAAAGTAACATTTCCCCTTAAATGGGGAAAATTCAACAGTAGTTCAACAGTTAGTTGAGACCTGTGTTAGGAACCTCTTTCAAAGGTTACAAAAGCAATACAGGTTTCAGAGTAGCAGCCGTGTTAGTCTGTATTCGCAAGAAGAAAAGGAGTACTAGTGGCACCTTAGAGACTAACCAATTTATTTGAGCATAAGCTTTCGTGAGCTACAGCTCACTTCATCGGATGCATTCAGTGGAAAATACAGTGAGGAGATTTATATACACACAGAACATGAAAAAATGAGTGTTATCATACACACTGTAAGGAGAGTGATCACTTAAGATGAGCTATTACACCCCCCACCATTCCTCAGACGTTCCTGTTAACTGCTGGAAATGGCCCACCTTGATTATCACTACAAAAGGTCCCCATGTCCCCGTCCCTGTCCCCCCCCCCACTGGTAATAGCTCATCTTAAGTGATCACTTTCCTTACAGTGTGTATGATAACACCCATTTTTTCATGTTCTGTATGTATATAAATCTCCTCACGGTATTTTCCACTGAATGCATCCGATGAAGTGAGCTGTAGCTCACGAAAGCTTATGCTCAAATAAATTGGTTAGTCTCTAAGGTGCCACTAGTACTCCCTTTCAAAAGCATCACAGTGAGCCATCAATATTTCAAAAAACAAGGATCCTCTTAAGAGCTTTCAAAATACAGTTGAATGCATAGGAAAATAGCTGCCCTGAGTCAACAGGAGTTGCATTTATTATGCATAACAGCCAGTGCACTGAAGTGGGGAGAGAGACCAATCTCTTATGAAATCTTTCCCAGCCACAGCAGATCAGATCAGGATAAACAGAGGCAGAAGAGAAAAGGGTGTCTCGTAAGCAAAATTTCTTAATTAGTGATACTGTGCAATCTGACTGGAAAACACTTTTCTACAGTACTTGTCTCTTCTGTGATTCAAGTAAAATATAAAAGCAGGTGATGGTCTAATTCTTTCCCTGTCACAACCACAAAATTTTCTCTAATTAAATACTGTTCAATAATGAACTTTTCCAATCAAATTATATCAAGGTGGTCTTGTTTTTTCTTCTCTACAGCATTACTAATATGTATTACATACACAAAGCTTTATATTTGACTTATTCCACACTTTTCATCCTTTTGTGTTGAGAGGCTGGCTTTCCCGGGCACCATACATGGTCAATAACATATTCACCAGAATTGCCAAGAAGTTCACCTATTCTATTCTGTAAACTAGGTCATGAGATTCAAACAGCAATGTGAAACCACCTGAGTAGCAACATGATGGTCCACAGTGGCAGGTCCCATCACCTGAACTCCAAAATGCACTTGAAAATAATTGTTTTGTTATAATTAGCCCATCTGATGAGGGATGACCACATCAATATTATGCCTGTATGATGTGTTACTTTTTACCAGAAATATATCACAATAGCAATCAGCATTTCTGCACTACAAGCAAAGGTGGCGAAGTTTACTTTATTCAAACTGTGGGTCCAATAGGACTTCACGGGCAAAAACCCATTGGCAGGACCCATCATCCACCCAAACAAGAACTGAAAATCCCTAGGAGGAAGTTGCTGACAGGCTACTTCCCTCTCCACAGCCAGGGGACAGCCATATCCAATAAGACATTCATGGCCTGGAATGAGACCAAGAATATGGATTCCGCCCCCCCAGATGATGCAGTTTTAGTGTTTATGTGTAAGGTCATTTTGACAGAAGAAATGCTAATTTCAGCTAGAGGTCAGTCTTGAATAGGAACATGATTTTACCTTTTAATTTTAACTTTCTGAGCAAATTGTGCATAGTTCTCTTTAATTTATTTCATTTACACGTCTACTCGATATTCTGGGAAAGCACCTCTTGGCTTTTAGAAGTTTTTTAAAGCAAAAAGGATAAACTGCTTCAAAGTTATTTAAACCCTCAATAAAACTGTACATTCATCTACAGAGTTCTCTAAAGGAGAATATTATGACATCATGAATTTTGGGAACAATAATCCTCAAAATAATATTTTCTACGTTTCCCCTCTTCTATACAGGAGAATTTCATGTTTTTCACTAGATTCACCTCCTGGCATTTTAAACATCTGCACATAAGGTTACCAAACATAAATCAGCCCTAATAAGAACAGCAAATTTTTTACACAATTTATTTAATTACCCCCTGAATAATTTGCATAAGCGCAGATCAGTGTCTCAGATTAAGTTTTATTTTAAAGAGCTATAGTACTGCTATCATTCTGCTTAGCTCCCACTTGGGAGTGCAAATTAAGACTGACCCTCCTCTGGTCCAATTCTAAAACTGCGATTAGCAGAATTGCATCATCTCTTGTAGCTTTGCCATGCCCACTATGAATAGAAAAAGGCAGATTTAAACTGACTCACTAAATTGAGACCACAGGCCAGATATGAACTGGGTGAAAAGTTTTGAGAACACTATCAATGAAAATTAAATTCCCCAAGGCTTGAAGCTTGAAAAGAATCCAGCACTATTAACATGGTTTGCAGATTACTTATTCCTGTATGAGCATCATGAACTGAGGTAAAAATTTGTCCCTATTGAAGGCAATGATTTAAATGGGATTAGGATTTCACCATAGATTTTTGTTTTAATTTGCAGGATTACATTCTCACATGCATGCAGACAAACAAATTATTGAAACGATGTTGGCTGAAAGAGATCAAATATTTTCCATGTTCAAGATTACAGGTTATTTTCAGGTTTCTGAGTAGCAGCCGTGTTAGTCTATATTCACAAAAGAAAAGGAGTACTTGTGGCACTTTAGAGACTAACAAATTTATTTGAGCATAAGCTTTCGTGAGCCACAACTTCAGAAGACCTATGACTATCTTAATTACTCTGTCTGGCTTTAATTCCCTCTATATTCTGTTAAGAAGAGTTTTACATGCATGGAAACAAGAACAAGATAAGCAATCTAGCAAGTGCAAGTTGAAACCAGCAGGCACAGCCTGTCTATAAAAGTCTACAGGATCACATTCACAGCAAGGGAAGGATGACAGGTCTAATATGTGCTCTCTGGAATCCAGTGTACACATAAATGACATCTAAGTAGAAGATAGTAGTCTATTCTCAAAGTGAACAAGTCATTCCATCCGTGTATAAAGTCATGTTTACGCTGAACTGATATTCGAATACATAAACATTAATCAATCCAAAACCATACCAATCAGCAGATTTCTCAAAGTAGTAGTGAAATGCCAAATCAGGGGTTCTCCAACCTTTTCACTCAAAATGAACACGTCTAACTCTGCATAGATCTGCACAACCCAAGAGATTTTCAACATTTGAATTACCTTTTTAATGCTTTCAAATGGTTTTGATTACAAGACATATTGAGTCCAATACCTATGTCAGGAGGAGAAAGAGATAATAGTATGTGTAACTATCTTTGCAACTATATGGCTAAAACAAAAAAGCAATGCAGACATAAAACAGTACAAACCCAATACAAGTGACCTTAAATTTACATCACCAGCTTTCTCAAAACAGGGTTCCAAGTACCAACTATCACTTATCTAGGATAAACATAAATCTTGGAAAATGCAACTTTCTTCAATCAAATCTCCTAACAGTTTCAAGGTGAAAAACTGGGCCAGTGCCTTTTTTGGGTTCTTTATGATGTGTAATAAAGGCCTGAAAGGGTTCGTTTGTTTTTTATTTATTTCATGTCTTTATTTTTCCAAGTTTGCTGGTTTCTTCCTGTTTGTTTTACACTTTAGAAATTCAGGCCTTTCCTACCCTTGAAGACTATGACTGACTGAAGATCTAGTGAAATGATAATCATCACAAAAAGATTCAAAGTGGGGGAACTGAGGTAAAAAATAGGAGGGGGAGCATTTTTTTGTAAAGCACAACACAAAGACAGGCATATATTCAGTTTTTTAAACATCCTTTGCAAGTTACCTTTAACAAGGAATCAGACAACAGGAACTACTTGTTTAAAAAGCTTCCCACTTTTTAAATAAAGCAACAATAGTATCTACTAATGCTAGTAGCATCAGACAATATAGGTTACCCTTAGTTTGATGACTTTGCTTTCTTCACAGGTTTGAGTCCTAGACCATGTCTACACAAGAAAAGTGCACCAGTGTAAACTTAGGCTTAGTCTACACTGCCACTTTACAGCACTGAAACTTTCTCTCTCAGGGGTGTGAAAAAACTGTAAAGTGACAGCGTAGACAGTGCACCCTCGTGGGGATGGGTTTTTACAGCAGTGGGAGAGCTCTCTCCCAGCACTGGTGCTGAGACTACACAGCCATGTTAAAGCGCTGCCACAGCAACGCTTCAACTTTGGTAGTGAAGACATACCCTCAAGGTGTGATGTTAAACGACTGTAAATCCCTGCATAGACACGCTTGTTTAGGTTTAAGAGTACCTTATTTCAATTTAGCTTAAACTAAACCGACCTAAGCCTGGTTTAAACCAAAATAGGAATATAGCCTTTGTCACCAATTCAACTAAATCAGTTTAAAATAACAACTTACGTTAAACTGATGCAACTTTCTCATATAGACACAGCCTCAGAAAACATAAAACAAGCAGGTAAGCAGTTTGTCAGCAATAGTATTTCTCACCTTTGTACCCAGGAGCTGTGTTAATCTGATTGATGTCATAATGAAAGTCTGTGACCACAATACCGTCTAAATATCTCAAATAGAACATAGACGATTTACTGTACAATTGGAACTGATCCAAACACAAAACAGGAGCAATTGCTAAAAGAAAGTCCTTTTTTTCAAACGAGCATGAAACAAAGATTCACCCACACTTCCTGACAAACCTCAGATGCTGTAAAAGCTTTCTGCATCATACTACTGCATAGCTACTTAAGTATTCTGGTCAAGTCCCTTTATGTATAATGAAAACAGACTAAAATTGAACATAGGAAAAATGACAAATTCTAGTTGGTAGAAGGCTTAATAAAGCTAAAAAGTTAAATATCCTGGATATTTTTAGCAATGTAAATGTGGTGGTGGTGGAGGAAGCTTATTTTTTAAAAGTCTGCTTTTGATCATTATATATGCTATATAGGCTGGTTCTCAGTCATGTGAGCCACAGAATGAGACTGAGGGCTGTATAAAAGAGATTGCAATAGGAGACATTGCTCTAAGGAAGAAGAAAAGTCCTAATAGCTCAATTTTTAAAAAGTTCTTAAAACCCATTTAATCAGCATACACAGCACTTGACAAAAAAAGGTTCTCTGACAAATGTATAGTCTAAACACAAGATCAGGAGAGGGCGTATACTAGGATTATTAATGATGAGAATGGGCTGTTTAAAGAGGAAGGATTTAAAAGAGAGAAGATATCTCGCAAGAGAGACCATTCATTATGGAGTCATCACAACAGAAATGCTCAAAGCAGAGAGCATACAAAGGAGATGAAGACAAGTAAAACTGACTATATAGTCTATATCTACACCACAGGTCATGACCCATAGCGTAGATGCACCCCTACAATCATGGAAGCAGTTTTTCCATTGCTGTAGGAACTCCACCTCCCCAAGTGATGATAGTGAGGTCAACGGAAGCATTCTTCCTTTGATTTAATTGCATTTACACAAGGAATTAGGTCAACATAGCTACAGCACTCTTGGGGGTGGACCTTTTACACCCACAGGTATGGTGAGCTAAATTTTAAGTATAGACCAGACGCAACCTAAAAGAATTGGGATGAGGGCAGGAAGTGGGAAGTTAGCTAGGAGGAAGTTAGAGCAGAGAGGGAAGATGATGTAAGGCCCTGAAGATGAGGCAAAGGAACTTGTATTTGAAGTGGCAAATCAGGAAACCAATAAGCAGCATGAGAAGAAGCAGAATTTTGGACAGAGTGGATGACAGGCAAGGAGGCCAGAGGAGAGACTGAGATGCTCCATATTAGCTAAAAAGCTACCTAAAAATCTATGTAACCACTATTATAATGTATCTACTTCTTCCATCTACCAGACTACAAGCAGCAAATCTTGTGTCGCTGTCCTATAAAAAATTTAAACTGCCTGGTCTTTTCTCTTTAACCAAAATGACTCTTTTGTGTGTTATATCCTGACCATGAAGAAATTGAGACTGGAAGAAAAATCAGTGTCAGTCTACTGAACAGACCTGAACTTTCCAGCTTGAAATGCAGACTAGCACAAAATGACAACTGTTTTATTTCTTTGAGCATAAGCTTTTGTGGGCTAAAACCCACTTCATCGGATGCATGGAGTGGAAAATACAGTCTCTACTGTATTTTCTACTCCATGCATCTGATGAAGTGGGTTTTAGCCAACAAAAGCTTATGCCCAAATAAATTTGTTTGTCTCTAAAGTGTCACAAGGACTCCTCGTTGTTTTTGCTGATACAGACTAACACGGCTACCACTCTGAAACCTACTTTATTTCTGTGAAAGGATGAACTTTCCTCTATTCAGATAACTCTGGCTCTGAAGGCCATTACTGATTTGAATAGCACTTTTTAAAATAAAAAATTAAACAATATGAACAAACATGCTTTACTAGCTTGTGCAGTTTTGATGCTTCTTAAGCTAGAAGTTCTTAAGGTCTTTTAACTTATTAAATAAAGATAAATGTAGTAAACATCTAGGATAATAATCCATCTACATCTATTTACAAAGCAAGAGTACTGCCCACATCCATTCTGAGGATTAGTGTTATCACATTAGATCCACCCCAATCTTTCTAACACAACTAGACATACTCATGACATAAAAACCCATTGCTGCACGAAACAGGAAGTTAAAAAAAACTTAAGTGGTTAAGCCGTCAACTCAATGCCTCCAGAGACACGTAGCTAGCACCTGACTACAGACATTTAATAGGGTTTTAATTTTAGCAAACCTTGTTTTCTTCCGCTTTCAAGTTGTGTAGTGAATTTTAAATCACCGTCTGGCAAACAAAAGTGGTACCTAGCTCCCATAGCACATTATAATAGATGTCCACTGGTGTTAAACATATCGTGCTGTCTCTTGGTAATTGTATTTTTGTAACAGAATAGGACAGAGGGACCAATTTTTAAACAAAGAAAAATGAAGTGTTTTTCCTCTATTAACAAAAATTCCCTGACAAAAAATTCCGATGAGATGTTTCTAACTAAAATCTGTAATATACATCTAATCATACCTTAAAACTATTAACAGAAAAATTATTGTAATTAAGTGGTTATATCGTGTATTTTACAGATGGTTCCTGCATAGTTACAAAAATACATTAACCTTGAACAGAAAACGGCAAGCCAGATGAAGGAATTCCAGTACAAAGGAAAAATCCTCTTCCCCTGCAATGGAAAATTTTAATCTCTTCAAGCAGGTTGCAGAGATGCTTAGCAGGACTTGGGTTGCCTAGATACCAATCACACCCTCTTGCCAATAGAGACAAACTAACCATCAGCAAATGAAACAACGGACAAGTGAATGAACTAAATTAGTGGGATTTTTATTCCATTGTTCCTCTGCGCATGAACGAAAAAATCACACAGCCTAACCTGGAAAGGGCCAGTTTGTTTAAAATTGATTTAGCGCAAACTCATCAAATGTAATGGAAAAATACTGATAAACTCTAGCCACAATAATCAACAGGAACACAATAGTCATTAGTCTCAAATCACCTTGGCTCTGAAGCACAAGACTGTTTTGCTCCTACCCTAACATTATGAACAGAACAACAGGTAGTATAACGTCAATCTCCTAAACTGTATTCCTAACTCAGAATTAAAGAAAATAGTAGAATTACCAAGGCAGCACTTTTAACAGCATTGCAACAAAGAAAGAATTACCATTTAAATATTGCTATATTCTAACCTTTTGATCAGATAGTTGAATTTTGTGAGCATATTCTTAGCTACAGAACAAGTTATACGTGAGAGAAAGCAATAAAAATCAAATGCAGATGATGAACTTCACTATCAATTCTCACAATCTCCTGAAAATATTTAATTTATATCTTGGCTTAATGTTAAAGATTGCAACTAATTACAATGGACTACAACTAAATGAAACAAAAACTGTATCTTCAGACCTTGTGTACACCAAGATGTTTTTCCTAAAATTTCCCATGATAGCTACCAAGTCCATTTCACTGTTATAAGCTAAACTAAGATGCTATGATTTCGGACACTGTGTATTCTAGACCTGTTCTTACCAGGGTTAGATGAAACAGTGGTTAAAATGCTTGTGGGAAAGCACTGGGGCCATTAATACTCCCACTGCTGCTACCACAAGTGTAGGTGAACCAGTGGCAACAAAATGGACGTAGTGTGTTCTAGCAGACAGACAGACCATAAGATGGTGATTCAGGATACCATTCCGAGCTCTGCCACTACCTGTCTGTGACACTGGGCAAACCACTTCACCTTTCTGTGCCTCCACTTCCCCTCCCACCACTTGTATTTAACTCTTCAAGACAGGGTGAACATCCTATGTTACATGTAAGAACTATCACAATTTGGACCCCAGTCTTGGCCGGATCCTCTAGATGCTAACGTAATATTAACATAGATGTGGCCTTACAGAAAACTGGCCTGTTTAAATAAATGAATGGTCTACTTGCCTATATGAAATCACCATCATAACTTAAAAGTTATTTGGGTGTTTAATATTCGTTTCCAATAAATTTCTGCAACTCACTTCTTTCTGTACAAGCCTTGTCTTACTTATCCTAGTCACTAATGTTGTCTACACATATTTTTGTTCCTAAATATAATGGTGTAAAAAATATTTTAAAAACCTGTAAAAAAACAGCCAATACTATTATTTAACTTGCCCTTCTAGATATGAAATCCCTTTGGGGCTCCTATGTCCTAGTTAAATTAGTAGTTTTTTTTTTTTTGGCTAAAATGACTACACATTTTCCTTCTGTGTATTCACAGAACAGTAACATTTCTGACATTTGCTGCCCATGCCCCTTCAGCCAATATACCAAGGCTATCTCAGACAAACGCTTTTGCTTCTTTTTTTAAGTTATATTTACTGGGCAGAGGAAGATACAAAAATAAGGAGGTACAACAGCAAGGTCTAGGCATAGGGGCCCTAGTGGGACGCTCACGTCTCACCCCAGCTGCTGGAATTCTTTTTAGAGTGGTGCTCCTCAACCCTGCTCAAGGGTCTCCATCTACCTAATAAGATTCTAGGACTGTCATTCTGAGAGTCACGCTGAAGCTCAGAATATCTGTTGAGTCAGTGTGAAGTGATGGAACAGCTTCAGGCATGGCTGAGAGCTCCTTTTGTTTAGATTTTCACCAGGTTTAATCATCACTGGAATTCACGGACTGCTACATCCAATTTTTAAGTCCACAAACTTTTTGACTTTATGAATTACACCCATAAGACAAAATGGGCTTTCAAAACCTCTAGCACATGGGTGCCTTATAAATTTGAAATTCTCCTCTCCACTGGTGTGGGAGGAAATTGTGTTACCCATCATATGTATTCCTAACCAGTTTCCAACTTTAATACTTCCACAATATAACAAAGCAAGATACACAGAAGTAACATATATATGTTTGACTTTAAAGCGGCAACATATTCAATTTAAATAACTTTGTAAATGGGGTGAGAACTAAATTATATGAAACAAAAATGCCCATACATTTTATATGAGTATATAAGAGTGGACTCAGTTCAAAGATCCTCTTTTTAGTTTCTCTTTTTAAGCTTCAAATTCAGCACACAACTCCCACATATTCCTAGCAGCAGCTCTCCAGTGGGTTTATAGCTACATAATTGCTGAATAAGATCAATCAAGTTTCAAAATCAAACGGTGTCTGAAGCTTTCTAAACTAAAAAATATCTTATGCCCACATTAATTTTAATCTCCTGAGCCAAACACTACCTCTTATGTTCAATGTTTGTCGTAAGAAAAAGGCACCAAAAAAAGCCTCCTGCCTCTTTAGAGAAGTTCTCCTCAAAGCTTTTCTGGACTATTTAAAGGATAAGAACACAAGATTCGTTTATTAAAATACTGGTTTTGAAATAACCGTGGAATATATTTGGTTGCTGTATCAAAGAAAAAGAAGAAAGCCCATCACTATATGTGTTTCCACGGTATGCATCCGATGAAGTGAGCTGTAGCTCACGAAAGCTCATGCTCAAATAAATTGGTTAGTCTCTAAGGTGCCACAAGTACTCCTTTTCTTTTTGCAAATACAGACTAACACGGCTGTTACTCTGAAACCCATCACTATATGGTGATTCAGTGTATGACTACACTAGAAAAGAAAGGTGTACTTTAACATGTGTTAGGTAACACGTTATTTCTTTCTAGAGAATGCAAGGCCCAAAACAGGATGGTTTGGGACAACTACAACAGGAGTTTATTTTGGCAGCAATGTTAATACAACAGAAACCACATTTTACAAAACCTCACTTAATCCAAAATGCCTTTTTGTCCCTGTGCCTGAGAACATTATCACATGCACACTCAATTTTATTAGCCCTTGATTTTACAAAACATTTGCAGAACAGGGTTTCTACTGCATGCAGTGTAGTACTTTGGAACTATGATTAACAAACATTTATTGAATCAAGAAGTGTTTCCTTATACAAGAAATGTAATTACCTTATTTCCATTTCTGTAATTTTTCAGTGATTTTGGACCAAATACTAAATTTAATTTGTATCCACTATACCGAACCAAAAAAAAAAACCCAGCCCTTCTCCCCCCACTATCTAAGCAGGTAAGCAACACTGTTTTAAAATTGGTAAAGAACACCGAATAAGGAATGGAAAACTATCCACTTTTACTCTTACTATAAAACTACCCTTTGTAAAACTCTGGTTTTGTTGCCTCAGAAGTTCTGGCTACCTCACTATTTGAGGACATCCAGAAACTAGCACCAAATTTCTGAACACTTGTTTGGGAGAGAAGGAAAGGGAGAGAAGAGAAATGCTCTCCTTAAGGAACATGATGCTCGGGTGCTAAAAGTGCTCCACAGTTACAAATTCCTCCCGAGCCCCTACAGAGAAAAATGCAATAACTGAGTGGAACCCGGTGCAACATGAAGCCAGTCCACACGCAAAGAAACAGAGGCACACGAGCACCTCTTTGAGGGACGTGGAAGTGGGACCCCTGTGCGTGCACCAGCCAAACACAAAGACGGGGCAGCCCCATGCTTCTGCGTATGCCTGGCACGGCACCAACGCCGGCCGCACGAGGGGAAGTTGGGAGCGGAGCGGGGGGGAAACTAGGCAGCAAGGGCAGCGGGCTACAAAGCCTGCTGGGGATTTCCGCGTCCCACGGGGAGGCAGGACCTGGACGGCCCCCAGCAGTGACGCAGGGCTCTGCGGACCGGGACCCCAAAAGCCCAGACCAGCCCGACCGGGAGAGGGGGAAGCGAGGAGGGGGAGGGGACAGGGATCCCGTTAGCTCAGCTGGCCCGGCCCGGCTCGGAGCCGGGTCCCCATGGGAGGAACGTAACCTCCACAGGCCGGCCCCGCTTACGCAGGCTACCGAGCGGTTCGCCAGCGCCTCCGGGTCCGGGCGGGTCGGGCGCGGCCGCCCGAACCGCTGTAGCGACTGGGAGGGGCTGGGCCCAGGAGCCGGGCGGGGGGGGAAGACTCAGGACCACAGGAGCCGAGGGGAGCTGCCGGAAAGGGGGTGGAAAGGATCGGTGGGGCCCGAAGGAGGCGGGAGAGACAGGTTACCTGAGTATCAGATCCCCGCGGCCAGCCGCTTCGCCTCTTTTGTTTCTCTGAAGCCAAAATGGCGGCGCCGAGGAGGACAGCCCCCGGCGGCCTGGCCCCCCCCTCTGTCCCCCGCCTTCCCATTGGCTCGGCGGAGGCAGCTGCCCGCTGATTGGGTGCCCGCGAGAGGCATTGTTGCTAGGGCCACCTGACTGAGCCGAGGGGAGGGGGAAGAGCTGGGGGAAGCTGGGCTTTGAGCGGGCTAGCAGGGAGATGCCGCCGCAGCGTGCCCCGGTGGGCAATGGATGTGGCTAGCCAGCCCCCCTTTGGTTTCCACTCGCTTGCTCCGCTTCTAGCTCCCACGTTGTACATAACGGTGAGGTGCAGTGCCCAGCACTCCAGCCTGCGCTGTCACAACGCTCACAGGGCCTTGGGCCTTTGTGCTACAATCCCCTTAGTGGTCCAGCAGGTGCAAGTGTTCCTGTCTCCACCGCCCCTCTGAGAGCCCATCTGCAGCCGGCTGAAGCAAAAGCTGGAACAGGGTCATACAGAACACGTAAAGATGATCTTACTTTCTAGTCCCACTTTTGCTCCTGTTATGTTGGTAAAATCCCATCTCATTCCTCCTAAACCTTTAGGGAACATTCATTCCTGTTCTCCCTCCTCAGATCCTTACTGTGACTCAACCTGGGTGATCACCCTATTGTAAAACATGCCCTAGGCCTAATGCTTTTTGAAGTCACAACGATGGGGCCCAACTGCAACCCCATTAATGAACCTATGACAGTAGAGCTGCCATCCTGGAAAGAATATAAAAACCAAATAAAAATAATAAGGTTTCAGAGTAACAGTCGTGTTAGTCTGTCTTTGCAAAAAGAAAAGGAGTACTTGTGGCACCTTAGAGACTAACCAATTTATTTGAGCATGAGCTTTCGTCACGAAAGCTCATGCTCAAATAAATTGGTTAGTCTCTAAGGTGCCACAAGTACTCCTTTTCTTTTTGCGAAAAATAATAAGATTATTGCAGTTCAGTTTACTAAGCAACAGACTCGCTCTGCCATCTGTTTAGTTTAGGGCTGTCAATTAATCGCAGTTAATGCCTGCAATTAATGCAAAACAAATGGATTAACTGTGACTATTTTTAAAATCTAGTTAGTTTTAATCACACTATTAACCAATAATAGAATACCAATTTTGTATTCTGTGTTGTAATTGAAATCAATATATTTGAAAATGCAGAAAAAATCCAAAAATAGTTTTAATAAATTTAAATGAGTATTTTATTGTTTAATAGTGTGACTAAAACTGTGATGAATCACAACTATTTTTTTACTCATGATTAATTGGGATTTTTTTTTAATTGTTAGCCCTAATGTAGTCATGGGATCAGACATGTCCACATAGGTATAAATTACTAGCATTTTATGCTAATTTTAAATACATAAAAGGTCAGGATGCTAAAAGTGGTAAAAACCACTGCGAGTTCATCTCACACAGCACCCAGTAAAGAAATCTGTACCAAAAGCAATGCTTAGACCTTTTATAGCATCCCTAGATATCAGATGCTGTGGCACTGCTGTGACCAGCCAGAGCATGCTATGGAATGGCACGCATCTCACCTCCCACATTTGACCTGTGAATTCCTATCTCAAGCATACAACAAAGAGCAAATGTTCCTTAGTGGCTATCTATTTGGAAATATGCAGTGCCATTTCACAAATGAGGTCTACAGGTGAGGGATCTTTCAGCTGTATCTGTTTTAAAAGCACCATCCACACAGGCAGCACGATATAAATAATAATTATAGGCCTTGGGTTCTTTTAACCTCAAATACATCCCCCCTCCTTTTTTTTTAATGTTGCAGCAATAGTGAGATTAGCTCAAGGGCTTCTGTTAAGAGTCTCCAGAGTTGTCTGTTTGGAAACTAGCAGATTATCTTCAGTAGAAGCCCTTGGCTCTGGAATTTGCTTTCCCAAGACTGGTGACTTTTGTTGGATGCTTTAAGATTCTATTATAAATTCTGTTCTCTCAGGACTTTGCCTGGGATGGGTGGCTGTGGAGTATGACCATAGCTTGTTAGATTGGCAGTTTCTCATTGTGGCCAACATTTTTTTTAGTAAATTGTGCATATTTTAGTTACTAAAAGAAAAGGAGTACTTGTGGCACCTTAGAGGCTAACCAATTTATTTGAGCATAAGCTTTCGTGAGCTACAGCTCACTTCATCGGATGCTGTAGCTCACGAAAGCTTATGCTCAAATAAATTGGTTAGTCTCTAAGGTGCCACAACTACTCCTTTTCTTTTTGCAAATACAAACTAACACGGCTGTTACTCTGAAACCTATTTTAGTTACTGTTCACGTGGGCAGGGGTGCGCTAGAAATCATGGAATTGCCCCAAAGTGCATGACTGATTTGTGTTTACTTGTCACTGGGTGGTTGATGCAGAAGTGCAGCCCTTTGAGCCCATTGCCTATGTGTGATGATTGTTATACTTCCAGGGGGGTGAGTATATTATCATATTATTAATGGCAGTATTAGGTTTCCTCACACCTTGTTCCTGATTGCACTTCTCTCTGCCCTTCTTACGTAGATGCTTGTGAGCAGAGTCCAGGTATAGAGGTCCCTTAGATGCCATAACCCATCTAGTTTTCCTATGATCAGTTTCCCTGATATAGTTCATGACTGTACTAAGATGTTGACACCAGGCCTCATTTGGCAGGTGCAATATTGTGTCTCACCTCTCAGTCCCCACACTTCCCTTCATTGCTGTATTGCTCTCATGTTCCTTTTCTAAACAGCTGCCTCCTTCTCCAAGTCCCCTTGCACCTCTCAGCTCTGTCATTAGCTAATGACTTGGTTACATTTTGAGACATGGATCCAGTATCAGTGCCTTAGTTACTTGGCCCTGCATGTGACCCCACTGGATCGATCCTTTGGTAGCTTGGCACTCCAGGTGACCCCATAATTCTTATTTTGAACACTCACCCTGGGCTCTTTCTTGTCATTGTATACAAGACATTTAGCTCTATACGAAGGCAAGAGCTCCAGGAAAATGATTTTCTTGCCCAAACAAGGGAGATGCACCTTGTACACAGCATTAGCACTGAGGCATTTTATTGATCCAGACAATCTCAAAAGTGTCTGCTTCTTGGAGTGGCACACTCACAAAATAAACCATATTTTGCTTCTGCAAACACCTACCTTTTCTTTGAGAGCTGGTGAAAAGTGCCAGATTGACAGTTGTGGAAACGAAAGACTCTTCAGTTCACCCACAGAACTGATACAGTATGGGAGCTGCAAAGCAAGCTTCTTGTTTCCCCACTGTGCCTCATCTATGATCCAAAGGGAAAATCCTCTAACAGGAAGTTCATGCACATTCAGTGTTTGGCTTCTCTGCTGAGACTGTCAACAAAAGGCAGGTTTCAGAGTAACAGCCGTGTTAGTCTGCATTCGCAAAAAGAAAAGGAGTACTTGTGGCACCTTAGAGACTAACCAATGTATTTGAGCATAAGCTTTCGTGAGCTACAGCTCACTTCATCGGATGCAAATACATTGGTTAGTCTCTAAGGTGCCACAAGTACTCCTTTTCTTTTAACAAAAGGCAGCATCATGCTAATGGGGGGTCTTATAGCACATATAATCAAGGCATTACGACCCACTCCCTTTATATACAGCAGTAAAGACCTATCAGATGAGGATAGATTCAGTTCACTATCTGAAGGTTATTTTTGCCACAGTCAGGGCAAATAGCTATGCTGTTGTAAAACCTCTTCCATCATTGTAGGAGCTCCACCTCCCCAAGCAACAGTAGCTAGGTTGATGGACCACAGGGATTAGGTTATGGTGCCCAGAGCTGTGAATTTACCCTGAAATACTGTAGCTATGTCCAGTGCTTAATTTGTGCCAGGGCTGAGCCCCAGCACCTCTGGGCTTGCTTGGCAGTTCATAGTCCCGGCACCTCTGGGCTTGCTGCATCAGTTATGAAAATAAAAAAATTGCTTGAGCTCTGGCACCTAATTGCTCTTTCATTAAAAATTAAGCACTGGCCCTGCCAACCTAACCTTTAAGTGTAGACCAGACCTTAGGTTTAAAGCCTTTTTTAAAATGAAATCTGACATTCTGCAACACAAGATGGCAGCCTTAATAAAATACATGGACCTGCTCACCAAATCAATGTCGTTATGGTGCTTTCCTAATCATATGATCCTCTCTGTCTCCCAAAAACCCTTATTCTAGCTACAGGGTGTGGCTAGCACAACATTCATGGTGATTTGCTCTCTGGGGCTTGGATTGATGTACATTGTGTTGTTTTCCAAACAAATTCTTCTTAGATATGAGAGGGTTAATTGGGCTGTGTTTGATTCACTACACAAAAGGAGCACAGCACATGTTTTAGTCACCAGGACAGATTGACAGTGCCATGCTGTCAAGACGAGCTCTGTGTAGCTGGAAAGCTTGTCTTTCACCAATAGAAGTTGGGTCACTAAAAAGATACTACCTCACCTACCTTGTCTCTCTAATATGCTGTAAAGAGGCAGTTTAGAATGGAGTGTGGTAGAAATGCACTCAAGTCTATTCTCAACCCTGGCAGAGTCATGAAATAATAATTATAACAAAACCACTGGAAAAAGAATAATGACTGAAAGACTAATTTCTCTTCAAATCAGAAGCAAAGACAGCTGCCTGGGCAATGACAACCTAATGAATGAGTTGTGGATGGTGCACATCAGGCCTTTGTTTACTGGGATTTCTCTAAAGCTGCAGAAGTGGGTGGGCAGACAGCTGCCATTTTAATGAGGTAGGGCATGGAGGAATCACAGGTGAATCATTTCTGCCAGGAGCTGTAATTAATGGATAATATGTACTCCACTCTAAGCTCATTTTAATTGTGGCGATCAGATCTAGGGAATCACTTATAAATCCATAATGTGCAATTTAAGGGTTTATTTTGTCAGCTATGATCCAGAAAAGCTTGGAGGCCTCAAGTCTACACCACTTTTGAAGGCGGTTATAGAAAGACTGGCTGACTGAGCAGAGTACTGAACTATGGAGCCTTGGTTCTCTTGCTCACTAATTAATATCAAGCTGTAAGAGGAAATGTCCTCAGTTTTAGGGTGCCTCCTCATGCCTGGATGCAGCATTGCAGGGAACTTCACCTTTTGTACCCCTCCCTGTCCTGGTGGCCACTTCCTTGGCTGTGATAGCCAGTCCCTGCTGGTGTCTTCCCCTGACTCCCTTCCTGGGTTTTCTGTGGCTCAGCCTTCCAGCCAAATCAGGTTAACAGTTCACTCTCCTTCCAAAGTAACAAAAGATCCAGCTTAACGTCTAAATCAAATGCCCAAACTAATAGATCTTCTACTGCTCTCAGACTCCACTAAAGTTCTTTGCTTCGTGGCCCCTTCTCCTGGACCTGCAGAGTTTCTCTTATCTTGCTTCTTCCCCAGCTGGATTCCCCTACTATTTCCCTTCACCAGGGACTCTGCTGGAGGATCTCCTTATTCCTTTTAGGCCCTATCTCAGGGCTTCCCTTCCACTTGAGCTTACTCTACTCCAGTGGATGACTCAGCCTGACTTCCTCAAGCTCTTCCCAGAGAGCATGGCTCCTTATTCCTCCAGCCAGAGTTTTCCTTTATCTGCTGAGTTCCCAGCTCTATTTAAGTAGCACACTCCCTGCTTCACCACCAGACTTGGGATCATTCTTTCTAATTAAGTCCCCTTATACCAAAATAGGGTCACTAATTAGCCCTTATGTTGCCAGCTCAAGACTGAGGCTGAGGGATAGCTTCTAAAGAGACAAGGTGGATGAGGTGATCTCTTTTACTGGACCAACTTCCGTTGGATAGCTGCTAAGGCATGGGAAGGCTGAGCCCAGATTGCCTGAAGGACCAGCCAGCCCATATGTGAAAGTCTTTGTGTGCCTCAGTTCCCCATCTGTAAAATGGGGAGAATACAACTTCCTTTCTCCAAATTTTGTCTATTTATGATGCAAGCTTTTTAAGGGAGGGATTTTCTCTTACTGAGTGTTTGTACAATGCCTATCACAGTGTTGGCCCAAGGTGCTACTATAATATGAAGAATAATTACATATAAAAATGTG
This sequence comes from Eretmochelys imbricata, assembly GCF_965152235.1. NCBI lineage: Eukaryota > Metazoa > Chordata > Testudines > Cheloniidae > Eretmochelys > Eretmochelys imbricata. Next base: position 24,492,763 of record NC_135578.1, read on the forward strand.
TTAAAAGAACATTATTTAGATTGCAAAGTCAAGCACACACCAAAGTTAGGAAATGTCAGAATTAAGTGTCTCATGCATCTTAATTCAACCCCCCTCTGTACAAGGGTAGTCTTCAGCTCCATGATCGCATACTATTTCTGCCCCAGGATCCTTGCCTCATTAAATAACATTCTTTTAACATAGGGTTTTTGTTTGTTTTATGGAATTTCCTAGGGCGTTTTTCTTAAACTAAAAAGATAAAAACAAATTCTGTTATTGCAACTGTAGCAACTCCCCAGCCTGCATCAACTAGTAGGGCGTGAACCCTGAACCGTCAGCACAACTTGAACAGGACTAGCTACATTAGCTGGGCAGCAGAAGAAGACTCTTATACCGGGTGGAAAGGGTGGTCATGGGGAGCCCAGCCTGGTGCTTGTTGTCCCGCTCCCCACCCCCTAGTGTAAGGGGAGCTCCTTCCGCATGTGGTGTCCCGGGGAGAGGGGAGGATGGGCCACATGCTGGTAGGCAAGGGGAGCCTGATCTGGTTCTCTCTACTTGAAGGAAGCTATCTGCTCCTAGGGGTCCCAGTACCAGGTGCGCTGCTGCTTGGGCCAGTGCATGGGCTCAATCTTAGGATTTTGTCCACATGAGGAAACTGACTTCCAAAGCAAAATAATTAGAGTGAAATAAAATCATTTTTATTCCAAAATACAATATTTATATGGGCAGTTATACTGGTGTAACTACAGTGGTGTAATTATGCTGCTATAATTCTGCCATTCAGTTTCCCCAGGTACACAAGCCCTTAGATTAGAATGCATGCTGCCAACATTTTACTGCCAACACAAGCAACAGAAGGGAAATAGTGATTTTCAGAAGTTTCCGTTCAGATTTGATTGAAAGAGAATTTGGTAGGAGAAAAAAAAAGCACCTATCTGGCCCATGGCAAACAATGGAGGTGTTGACAGAAGGCAATTTCCTGCAATATCTTGGATAAAACTTACTGAATTAAGTTAAACATTATTGAATTAACTTTAATATCATTGGGGTCCACTGTATTAAAAATGCAAGTGTTTGTGTACTGTTGTAGGATTGAATGTAATTTTTCCAGGAGACTGACTAATGTAAACCTTGGGGAAATGTTAGAAACTTCAGAGAACGGTTTGAGACAATACATGTAAAGTAGTTGGGAAGCCTCTTGAAACTACACCCTGGAGGGGAAAAAAACCTTGTCTACTCACCTAGCTCCTGAAGATTCCAGATCGGAGACTCCTGACCTATACAAAGGATTGACTAAACTTTTCCTGAGTGTGTTAGTTCTGAGCTAAGGCTGTTATGAACTTGTGATCACAGAAGAGAACCCTTTGTGGGATTTGAAGGACCAATCACCTCCCACAGCACATGTTGGAATTGGGGTGATCTCTGGTAAGCTTATTAGCATGCATATAGGTTTTTATATTGTTTTTGATGTTTCTCTGTAATGCTTTTACCTTTGTAGTCCAGTGGGTTTGCTTGCCTCTATTCTATTCTCTGCTTTACATTATATTCTGCTTTATTATATTCAGCAGTAATGCAAGGAACCTACAGGCTTGTATCCTGCAAGACATTGGCTTCAGCAGTTAGCATGAGACTTGAGGCCTACGAACTTTGGCATAGATAAACTTAGGTAAATCATAAGTTTTGGGAAACTGGAAGTAGAGTGTAGGAAGGAATTTTGTCCATAATGACATCAGTCAACCACAGAGCATGAACTAACACCAGCTTCTGGAAGTTTTTGGAAGGAACATCCGACCGCAAGAGTGCCATGGCAACGAATTGACGTAAATGATAATGGGGTGAAATCATAAATACATTAACCTATAGAAGGACACCTTAACATTGGTAAGGGGAGGAAATACAACTAAGAAAGAGAGGAGAAACCACTACTGAATATGCATTAGACATGGTAACGTCAGCGTAACATATTATAAAAGTGGCATCCCAGCCTGGGGGCAGTAGGAAAGAGATGTAGCCCTTGGGAGGGCCCAGGATGATGGTCACTGGTGAAGATGAGGAAGGTGACAGTGATGAGGAAGATGATGGCTAACATTTCAACTTGTTCCGCAAGGGATGGTGTGAGTATGAATGTTCGGATGCACTTTCTGTATTATCTCTATCTACCTTACTGAGTTAGAGTATGTGTGTGACTTTGCTAAATGTATTAATAAATTATTTATCTGTAAATGTAAAAGTGTTCCTATAGTATTTGTGTGTTGCACCTGTGCACATCGGGGTTCACAACTATATAATAATTTTAATAATACTAGGCCTGAGCTTGGGACAAGGACCTGTCAACCCTCAAAGTGATAACGGATTTTTTATTCATAATCTATAGGTCAGGCTACACCTTAAGACTAAATAAGCATTCCTGGAAAGAGCTGTGTGGCAGCTTAACTGTTGACAGTTATTAATGTCTGAGGAGAAAGCAAGCAGATCTGCATAGGCAGTCTGTCTTTTGCTGGGAAATACACAGGGAAGGCAGGGAACTGTTCAGCCTGGAGATACTCCAGTCACGAAGGGAGAGAGAGATGCAAACATCCACTCAAGAGGTGACAGTCAGGGAAGCCGGAAGCCAAAGAGTGGGTGCCCTTGCTGGGCCACTGTGGGGAAATACAGGTGCAGTTGCCCTGAACTGTGACAGGAGCTTCTCTAAAAAAGGCTGCAAGAATCTTTTATAATGTAAAGTGTTAGACAACCTAACAGAGGGGTGGCTTCCGACTTCCGCTATAATAGTTACCATCTACGAGCTGTTTTGTCTGAATCCCTAGCCCAGCTTCAACAGACCTTGCGTTTAGTGTCCAAACTCACCCTCTTCCTGGGATTTGGCTTTATTGGTAAATCAAAACTACTAACAAAATCTAAATCTAAGCTTCCTCCTCTGATCCAAAGAGACATGCCCTGTTCCCCTTGTATCCTGGCTGTAGCTAACTCCACTCACTTGTTGGCAATGATCAGCAGTAATTACCCCAAATGTTAACAGTGTTTTAGCATCCAAGCCTAGGATGACTGAACAGAAGAGCTCAACATTCCTATACAGGGTGTTAGGCTGGTACCCTGTTAATGTGGGGGTCAGTCCAGCTACCAGTGGGCAGATGTTCCCAACCCAGCAAGCACCATTGTTGCAGCCTGAACAGAGCTGGGAAGTCACAACTCTCCTCCACAGTGTAATAAATGAATACATAATAATAGGGGAAAAAAACTAGAAAATCTACAGATTTATTGTTTCCTCTTGGGAACAGCTTTGTTCATTCCTCTCGGCTTGGTGCTTTTGCTTAGTGAATATGAGAAAGAGTTAACAGAACAGCATCTACGGCTTTGTTGAAGCAGGAAAGAGCAACCAGGCTGAGCTTCCTGTTGTTGCTCCTCACACCTCCGCTGCAGCACACCCCTGAGCGTGCTTCCTGGCTCACTAGGACTTCGCTTCTTGATTTTGATTTTTGAGTTTTCAGCTTTTCCCACTTTTCATAGTGAAGGTTCCTGACAAGAAGGCCTGGTTCATTCCGAACTTGACAACTATACTCCCCTCTTGCCCTGAAGAGGCTCCCTCTGGTGGAGATCTGCAGGTGGCAGAATGGGGAAAACTTACCTTCCCCTTCTGTTGCCTGCACTGTGTCTGCTCCATGGCCTAGAAGACTTTATTTTTCAGGGCTGTCAGTTCAGCACCGTTTACCCGCTCTTTAATAACAGAAGAATGAGTGTTCCACCCAGTGTTGGATTTACTCTTATGATGGGCTAAAGCACGCTCTGTCTCTCTCACTAACAGACCTGAGCAGTACCACCTCTGCAAACATGCTTCGTTTCCTTTGCAGGTTTACAGACATAGGAGCCATAAAGGACACCGCAAGCTCCGCCTATAATGATCCTCCAAACGCCCTTCAAAGCTCCATGTTTTGGAGATTCTCCAACCCAGCAGGGCTGGCCTGGACTTTGCTTCCTTCAGAGCTCAGCATCAACCTGGCTTCTTCAGTGGGCTGAAAGAACCTCTGGAAAGCAGAGGCTCACTCCCTGTCTAGGCTTTGAATACACTCCCGCTCCAGCACCTTCCATCCAGGAGTGATCTTGTGACTCCATCTGTGTTTCCCACTGCACTGCCACGAGATTATCCCAGATAGTCCCATTGAAGACAAATATAAATATATAAAACCCAGGGACCAAAACTTGCTGTCTTTTCAGAAGGCAGATAGCCTGAAATCTGGTGGAGCACACAGATTTTTGAGAGGCAGAATGCAGGCCTTTTCAGGTTTACCCCTTCCATGCTGCATGGCCATGTACACATGGACAGCAATTTAAGTGAATGTCTTTTCATTGGAATGAACCATCAGGCCATATGAGGCATTATTAGTCTTACATTTATTACAGTAGTGGATAAGGACCAACCATTGTGCTAGGCAGTGTACAAACACAGAGACAGTGACTGTAAGCTCTTCAAGACAGGGCCAATCAATGCTATTCCTGGTCACAAAGCAGCACCAGGTAGAGTCATTTTCATGGCACATCCTGGTTTCGTCCTGAAGCGGATGCACCAAAATCCCAAGAGTGAGGCTGTTCCTGCAGAACAGTTCATCCAGCAAGAAATCTGATGAGAGAGACATTTCTTGCAAGTTTTTCAGCCCATTTTCCAGATCAATAAAAGTTCAAATGATTTGGACCACCAGCAGCATTTGAACGTTTGTCTGTTTATCGGACTCCCAGAATCATTTCAGGTTCACCAATGGTGAAGTCCTGGATTCCACTGAAAACCTTTCCATTCCCCGTTAAGCCAATTTAATGGTTGTAAGATTTTGATCCAATAAATAAAATAAATGAGAAATATATCCCTGCAAAAATGTGGAAGGAGCTAAAATTGCACAAGTTGCACACATTACAGAAGAGTTTTGGTCCCACAGGACATTTATCTTCGTTCATGACTTGCAAAGACAAGTACACAACCCATTTGTGTTGAGATATGTATGTTACGTCTTCCCTGATGCAGCATGTGGTCTCTGTTTATAGAAATTAAATGTAACTCCCATTCACAACAATAGACATTTTTTGACAATACTGTACCCTATTTAACCCAACCCTTCAGCAGCCAACCAGCCACAGACAAAGTGTTTGTGACGCTGATGTTCAGAACCAGTGAAAGAGACATTCCAGCATGCACAGACCCAGCTCTCCCCGCAGTTACTAACTAGATCACTCTGTACTCTTTGTTGCAGATGGGCTCTGTCAACCTGCTGTTGTGTCTTCTATGGACAGAGCCTCCTCTCTCTTCCCTCTGGACAGGTTTTTCCTCCTAGTTTTTTTATCTTGTCCTCTGCTGTTTCTAGTTCCCTCCAGACTGGCCACCAATAATGCTGATCCTTGATTCAGCCACCAGGGAAAGCATATGACTGCAGCATTCAGACATCACAATAGCTACCGCATTTATTTTACCTTTGCAGGGTTTAGGTTTTTTGGTTCCCTCTCCTCGTCCAATTTTAATGGAAAAGTTCTGCCAGACACTAATGAATGAAAAAGGGCAGGTTGACTCAGGAAGCCCTTCCACTTGCTTGTGGAAAGCTTGGACTTCCATCAAAGTAGACCACTCCCCACTGATCATCTGAGGATGTCAGTGCTATTTAAAGAGAGGAGACAGGGATGAATAATTCTCAATACTGACCTGCCAGCAAGTGCAAGTTCCTCATTTGTTTTGCAGGACATCATCTTCTTGTGTATCTGGGATGAAGAAATGGAAATGTGGGTATTCTCTTCCCAAGGTAGAATGTGGATGTACAGGCCACCAGAAATTGCTGTATGATTGCTGGTGCCATCAACTCATGGTACAAGGCTAGTTACTTTCCCCAAACCCCTCTCTGCCCCCATGGGGTATGCTCTGTTTTAATGTCCTGCTTTTGCCAATAGCTAGGGGGACGTGTGCACCTGTACTTTTGCAAAGCCCCATCCCTTTCCTTTGGGATATTCACCCTGGCTGACCACCTTGGTGGCACTTTCCCATCCAGGCCTAAATGGTTAAGCAAGCGGATTAGCATTGTGGCTGCTCCATGCATCATCTGGCAAGGGTTGATAGGGACTAGAATGAGTAGGATTCTCTTTCCAGATATTAAATATGCTACATCTGCCACAGGAGAGGAACACATGGAATAGATGTAGGAACAAACAAAGAATATCTTGATAATGCCAGTACACAGAAGAAGGAGGTACTGCTGTCCAGTGGTGAGAGCAAGGGACTAGGAGTCAGGAAAACTGTAATTTCACAAATATTACAATTGCTTTGCTGTGAGACACTGGGCAAGTTAGCTAACCTCTCCAAGCCTTTGTTTGTTCTCTTTAAAAGGAAGGTAATGGGACCTCCTTCACAGGGCGATTGTGAGGTTTGCAAAGTGCTTTGAGATCCTGGAAGAAGGAGGATTTCTGTAGAAAGTACTAATTATTGTTATTAATATGCAAAACACTATGGAATAACAACTGTAGTGAGTGAAAGAGGAACACAATAGCTCAGGAACACGGGCTTTGTAGGAGAGGAGGTTACATGTCGGGTTACACAACCTCAGCCAGTAAAACATAGGTTAGTGACAGATTCTGACTATTGGGCCATGGCAATGTATATTCTAACTCACTGGACACATGTAAGGATTGTTTTGGTTGTGAGACAGCAAGCACAGCCACGTGGAAAGGGATTACATTTTGCCCCTTTGGGAAGATGTTACATATTGGTATTTTGGGGCCCATTTGGTGCTGGAGGCAAAGAGAACTCCCCAAGGTCAGTAGCTTTCCACAGACATCCCTAATCAGTATGGAATGCTGGGTGTATATTTTCATCAAGTGCCTTGTCTACATGCCTGGGAATCCTGTCAGTCACTAACTAAAGCCCCCATTCCTCATGTTAGGAGGGCTCTGGCACAGCTCACAAAGTGTAATGGATACAATTTCCGAATCAGAGTCAGGACAGCCAGTGGATCTTCATTGCAGGCCCACTGGATGCCCATTAATCTGACAGAGTTTAGAATTCCTCGCTGGTTACCGTAATGCTGTTACACTCAGTTATGTAACCCTACAGATCCCTTTGGGACTGCTTTTCATTTTGAGCTGGTATGAGTTTTATTCCTTTGCTCTCCCTCTCCCAGCCACACCCTGCTCTAACTGCAGCTGCAGAACTGTGTACAGAGAGAACAATAGGAATTGGGAAATAGTGACTTGATTCTGGGTTTTAGCAGCTAAATCTTCTCACCTGACTGCCCCTGGTACAGTGGGATTCCCCCTGTGGCACAGAGCCAGCATAAAGGCCCTATACCAATCCTCCCCTTGAGCTCAAGATTGTATTAAGGAGGAAAGGGTGTACTATAGTAAGGCACCTCTACAGTCTGGCTCTCCTGGGCTGCTAGATGAGATCCCTCAGGGAGGGTATAAATTAGAGCAAACCCAGAGCTGCTCTAGCTTATGATGGGGCTTGAATTGGGTTCCAGAATCCCAGAGGTGTAAAGGTCGTATAAAGCCAACTTTCCCCAAAGTAGGTTCTGGTACATCTTTATTGACTTCCGACCTCCCACATCACTATAAAAATGGAATGTTCCATGTTCATAGCAGAAAAGTGATGTCTTTCTGTCTACGTATTCCTAACCACCCATCACTGCGGTGCCTATGCACTTAGCATATGTCTACAGTTCAGTTAAAAACTAGCAGCTGGCGTGTGCCAGCTGACTCAGGCTTGCAGGTAAGGGGCTGTTTATCTGTGGTGTAGATGTTTGGGGTCAGAATGGAGCCCAGACTCTAGGACCCTCTCACCTTGCACGTTCCTAGAACCCAGACTCCATCCTGACCCCAAACATTGACACCATAATTAAATAGCCCCTTAGCCTGAGCCTGAATCAGCTGGCCTGGGCCAGCCAAGGGTGTCTAATTGCAGCATAGACATACCCTGAGGGGCCTACCAAAAATCAAGGTGTTTGGAACGTTAGGGAGTCGAAGGATCTGAGCGGTAGAAAATAAGCTAATGATGGCTTCAAAGTTCCATTGTCATGTCAGCAGGATGCACGGAGAACAGGTTGGAAGCTATTAGGCAAAAAATGCATTGCTCGCACATCCACAGGGGGGAAATGAGATGCACAAGGCCACTGCCAGGGGAGGCTCAATAGGGCAGCCCGGAGGAAAAGGAAGGAAGGAAGGAAGGAAGGTGAGGGTTATATATGCATACAGAATGAAAGCACATATTAGTTTAGGGCTCAGCAAAAGCCAAATTCAGGATTAAATCATCAGGGCCAGATCCTCAGCTGGTGTAAATTGGGATAGCTACGCTGAATTCAACAGAGCTATGCCAATTTACACCAGTTGAGGATCTGACCCATTGTTTATTACCAAGCTCTCAACTGATTCCTCCTAAATTACTGAGGCCAAAGCGGCAACAATGAATAGTCAAAGGCCTTCCAATTACTGCAATCTGTTTATTTTCTCTTTAAGTCGAAAACCCAGAGTGGGGATGGTGCTGCTAGCAGCCATCACTGACCTATGAGAAGATATTCTGCTCCTGATTAAAACAGGACAAGCAAGCACATGTGCGCACACAAGCACACACAGCCCCCATTGCGAGAGCAAGTGCAGCTGACCTTCTTGTTAGACTGAATCTATCAGCAAGAACAATCATATGACTAATTATCTGTTTTATTGTAGTGGCACTAAAGCTATGCAGGGAATTCCAATATCAGTCATGAGGATTTCTCTTCACAATTCCCAGAGCTGCAGCAAGCATCCCTCCTCTGAGCAATTTGTGTAGAGATTATTAAACCAAACTGCCTTCACTGCAGCTGGGCCAAGGTTAACTAGAAAGCCCACGAAAATCCCGCCAGCCACAGCAGTTGAGTCCATGTGAGAAACGGGGTCATGACAGCACGGGATGGGCACGTGCACAGATCCTTACATGAGCAAGTGGTGAAGGACTGACATTGGGTTTCTCCATTCTCATAACGGAGTCAAGAGGCTTAATTCTTTCATGTTTGTAAACCACATGGAGCTTCTCAATGCAAAGTAGTAACAGAGGATAAAGGAGTATTATTAATAATCTCTATTAACCTGCAGAGACAGGCACGGCAGTGCTCAGTGATGGCTACAGCCATCCCAGAATACAGGCGAGAGTGCTATGCCCCCAACTGTCGCTTGCAGGGCAATTAAAGCAAGTGAGTAACTGGCGATACAGAGCTGTGTTGTGATATAGCAGCCTCACCTCATAGTGCTGCATCAGTGTGGGACATCATCACATAACAACGCCACGTTAGTGCAACGCAACAGCATGCACTGATGCCACTAGACAAACAGGCAGCAGCTCAAGTATATCTGTCTGGTGTGCATGCATCCACCCACAGAGCCTGCTGCACTTGACAGCTTGAGGCTGCCTCATTTCTACCAGCTAGGATGCTCATTTCCTCATTTCGCTATCAGCTGCTGATGCATTTGCAATGGTAAACATGTCCAAAGGCTAAAAACGCAACTTTCTCTCTCTCTCTCTCTCTCTCTCTGAAGCTGCTGTGTAGGCACCAGCGTAAGAAGGGCCCATGGAAGCATGAAAAGAAAATCCTACTATATGTGACGGGGAAGATGACCCACAAAGTTTTGTGTATTAAGTATGGTATCTCAAAGGGAGCTTTGTCGTCAAAAGGTGGCCTGCAAAGGATAAGAAAAGGGTTCATGCTGCTTCCCCCCGCCCCTTGCTTCTTATCTTGTGAGCAGAGAAGCCCTGAAAGAGTCTTCCATTTTTTACATTACAAATTCACATCTTTTCTATCCAGGTAGATTTTATGGTGGTTGGAGAAGTAGTGAAATGAGGACTTGACATTTCAAAGGTAAAAAAACAAGCAGGAAAAACTTCTTTGTGGAAAAAATATCATCCCCCAATCATGACAGGCCTATTTATCCATTAGAAAGAAGCAAAATGGACATAAATATTTGTTTGTATTAAACAAATCCTTTGCAGGTCACCTCTGTGTAGCTTCAAAGCACTAAGATTCCACGGACAGAAATCAGCAGGAGCTGAGATCCCTTAGTGAAAGCTAGAAGTAAAATGCAGTCATTTTATGAAACAAAAAGCAATTTGGGAAATAGCCAAGACCGGTAAAGTGCTCACCTCTAAATTGCCAGGTCGAGTCTAGCTCTGCCCTGTAGTGGCAAAAGTAATCATTTGTTGGTTATTGGGTGTCTTATGTGACATGAGCTGGGGGAGGGGCCTCACTCCAGTGCCAGTAGGCAAGTATCTGCATCACAGCCGGCATTGATTAGCTCACTCCTTGAGTATCTCTGCAGAAAGGCCAATAATTGAATGTGTCATGGTGCGTGAAATCCACTCATCCTTATAGGAAAGGCCAGGGTATGTACTATGACAGGGTCAGGCCAGATAGCTACAGGAGAGTGATCCTACTGGGATCCAGGAAGCGATCCTGGTAAAGGACTCCACCCCTCCCCCAGCCTAAGGGGAGGATCCACAGGACCTGGAAGCCAAGTGATTCCGGGGGACAACTAATGAAATAACAGGGACAGGAATCCAGTCAAAGGGTCAAACAAAGGGAACCTGACGGGAACACCGAGCAGAGAACCCTGGACAGCGCCCACCGCTTCTCGAAGGTGTCAAGGGAGCCAGCGGATGCCGCCCAGAGGAATTCTGCCTGGATGCGTGAACGGACGGAAGATCGGAAATAGGCCCCACAGTCACAGAAGGCCCCATTGGCCAACCTCCTCTTCCTGGTTTTATAGATGGCTACTTTAGCCAGGGGCCGGAGGAAGTTGACCAGGAGGTCCAGTGACTTTGTGGGGCCACAGACAGGGAGTGCATAGATAAGAAGATGAGGGGAAAAGTGCAACCAAAAACGTAACAGGATATCTAAGAGGAGCCAGAATAGGGGCTGCAACCTGGTGCACTCCAGGTAAATGTGCGCCAGGGTCTCCCTCACGCCGCAGAAGGGGCAGGTGTCTGGGACGGGGGTAAACCGTGCCAAGTACATGCCCGTGCTCACGGCCCCATGAAGGAGCCGCCAACCGATATCCCTGGCGGGCCTTGGGATTAGGGTGGAATATAGGCTGGCCCACCGGGGCTCCTCACCCTCTAGAGGTGGCAGGAGGTCCTGCCACTTTGTGTTGGGGAGGGACACAAGGGTGAGGACGTGAAGGGTGTGGAGCACGAGCGTGTATAGATGTTTCCTTGGCACGGTCTGGAAGCTGACTGGCTGAAGATCATGCAGCTGGCTCACGGTGAAGGGGTGGGGGGGGCTGGTCAGATCCACGGGGGAGGGGTCCAATGAAAAGGTCCAGAGGGCCTGGGGTGGAGGACGGGCGGTGCATGCCCTCTTGCAGGACCCGGTCGAAGTAGACCCGAGCAGCGGGCGGCAAAGCGGCCCTCACCTCCTGAAGTATGCGTCAGGGAGTACGAGGCCTGGAGAGCCCCATGCGCTGAGTGAGCGTTGGGGGATCCAGCCAGTCTCCCCGATCGTAGTCCAGGAGGTCTCCAATTCTTGTGACTTCTTCCAGGACCAACCTCTGGCGCACTGAGGGAGACTCTGCCACCTGCACACGGAGCTGGGGGTTGTGTAGCAGGGGCTCTGCGAGATCTGCCCCCATGATGGCCGCCACAGACCTGGCACTGAGAACAGTTTCCAGGTCCGGAGGAGGTCCTGGTAGAAGACCAGCAGCCCGGGGAGGTCTCGCGGAAGACCTCTCAGATGGAGATAAAGGAGCTGCTGGTCATATGGGAGCCCTCGAAAGCGGCGCAGGAAGGCGTGCGCCAGTATGCTCCACATCGAACTACCTGCACTATAAAGGAGCCTCTGCAGGGCCTGGAGGCGGAAGACACGGACCTGAGTGTGCAGACACTTCAGGCCCTGCCCTCCTTCCTTCAGGGGTAGATGAAGAACCCCAACAGGGGCCCAGTGCATTCCTGACCAAAAGAACTCTAGAATCGATGTCCGGAGGTTGGTCAGGAAACCCGGGGCCGGGACCAGAGTGTTGAGCCGGTACCAGAGCATGGACTGGACTAGTTGATTAAGCACCAGTGATCCTACTGGGATCCAGGAAGTGGGCAGGCAGAAGCCCACCCACTGCTAAAGGACCCCCCCTCAGCCTCAGGGGAGGATCCATAGGACCTGGAAGCCAAGTGATTCCGGGGGACAACTGATGAAATAACAGGGACAGGAGTGCAGTCAAAGGGTCAAATGAAGGGAACCTGATGGGAACACCGAGCAGAGAACCCCAGACAGCATCCATTGCACCTTGAAGGCATCAAGGGAGCTAGAGGACACCGCCCAGAGGAACTCTGTCCGGATGCATGAACGGACGGAGGATCGGAAATAGGCCCCACAGTCACAGGAGGCCCCATCAGCCAACCTCCTCTCCCTGGTTTTATAGATAGCCACTTTAGCCAGGGCCAGGAGGAGGCTGACCAGGAGATCCCGTGACTTTGTGGGGCCATGGATAGGGAGTGCGTAGATAAGAAGGTGAGGGGAAAAGTACAGCCAAAAACGTAACAGGATATCTAATAGGAGCGGGAATAGGGGCTGCAAACTGGCGCACTCCAGGTAACAGAAGGCACATATATTAGCCTCAGATTAAGCAGGTCCCTTTTCCCTGGGTAAGGTAACAGGGGTGGTTCCAGAATAATCAGGAACTTGCTGGAACCAATTAAGGCAGGCTGGGTAATTAGGACACCGGGAGCCAATTAAGAAGCTGCTAGAATCCATTAAGACAGGCAGGCTCATCAGGCCACCTGGTTTTAAAAGGACTTCACTTCAGTCAGTGAGGGGCGTGCATGGAGCTCAGAGTGAGAAGGCATGCTGCTGGAAGACTGAGGAGTACAAATGCTATCTGGCATCAGGAGGAAGTGGTGAGGATAAAGAAGGTGTTGGGAGGAGGCCATGGGGAAGTAGCCCAGGGAGTTGTAGCTGTCACACAGGTGTTACACTAAACATTGTAGACAGCTGTGATCCACAGGGCCCTAGGCTGGAATGTGGAGTAGAGGGCGGGCCTGGGTTCCCCCCCAACTTCCTATTGGATACAGGAGGTGTTGTCCTGGACTGTGGGTCCCACCAGAGGGGAAGGTCTCTGGCCTGTCCCCTGACCCACTAGGTGGACCAGCAGAGACTGCGGGGATTGTTCTCCTTCTGTTTCTCCATGCTGGCCAGTGATGAGGCTAACTGAGTGAACGGCAGATTTGAGCCACGAAAGTGGCCAAACTGAGGGCTGCCGTGAATCTCTGAGGCGAGCAAATCCACCAGTACGTGCAGGACCTACCAAGGCAGAGGAGGAACTTTGTCACGGTACCAAATCTCCAGACCCCTTGTTGCTGTATTGGGATCCAAAATTTTAGTGTTAATTTAAAAGACAGTTATGTTGCCAGTCATGGTTGCTAAGGTAACCTAGAAACTGTGGCCCAAGTGTAACCACAGTTGTGGAGTTTTCCTCATTCTGCAGGACAATTGAAACAATAGCTCTGACAGGTGCGAATGGCTCTATACATCTTAATGGGGTTGTTCACACTGAATGTCACACTTAATGTTCACACTGAAACCTAAAGATGACAGGCTCATGTTAACATTCTTAGCTATTTCACTGCCAAAATGTTTTGACAGAAATACCCTGCTAATCTCACATAATCCCAAATTGCCCTCTCAGGATCCCAGACACCCACTTTTGAAACCCTCCAACTTCCTCACAACATCATCTTCAGGACAGTCAGGTATTAACAAAAGTCCACAGCACACTGAAAATACGTAGACAGCATAAAAATATAAAAGTAACTGTACTGAGCAATTGTTCATTTGCATATTTAATTCAACACAAATCTTCCAATTCTGAATTTAAATAAAACACCTGCAGAATTTCCAGTCTGCTCCACCAGAGCAGTGCAGAACACAGGGACTTGAGAACTTGGGTCTAGCTGCACTCTAGAGTACACACAACCTTGCTCAAAGAGCCTCAAATTGGTCACTTGAGATCAGATTTTAGGGCCAGCATGTGGGAGCTCACCCTGCCCTGGTATTATAATGTGAATAAAGAGAGGGTTTAGTCTCCAGGGCTATACCCGGCATTGTGAGACCACTGATGGGATACTGCCTCCAATTCTGGTGTCCACACTTTAAAGAAAGGATATTGGAAAATAGCCAGGAGTTCAGAGAAGAGCTCCAAGAATGCCGTGAGGTCTGGAAAACAAGCCTCGCACAAGAGACTTAAGAAGCTCAAGCTATTTAGGTTATTGATAAGAAGCTAAATAAGTGACTTGATTATGCTCTACAAGTACTTGCACAGGGAGAAAATATCTGATACCAGAGGGTACTTCAGTTTCGCAGACAAAGGCATAACAAGATCCAGTGGCTCGAAATTGAAGTCAGAAAAATGTAATTTGAAAATAAGATGCAGTTTTTGACCTCTGGAACAGTTTGCCAAGGGATGCAAGAATCACTGAGTGAACTTCTATGGCCTGTGTCAGGCAGGAGCTTAGACTAGATGAGCTAAGCAGTGAGGGGAGAGACTGGGTAGGAGAAGGAAAGGTAGGTGGCAGAAGAGCACAGGAGCACATATGGAAGGAGGAGGACAGAAGAAGATGAGGGCAGGGAGCGGTCCCCTCTGTTACTGTGACTCCAGTGATGGGTCTTGTTCTGCTCACATGGCAGTAGGGGGGGTCACACAAGCTGCAGGAAGGGGAGCCTGTGCTCAGCCATCTGACACACTCTCTCTCTCTCTTTAAGCCTCAGGTCAGGTAGGTTCCCGGTGGGGTGTTTGTGTATCATTTGTTGTTTAGGTAAGTAACTACAGTTTATTTCAAGCATTAAATAGGAAGGCACAAATGAATGCAGCCATGGCTGGTCACTCCCCAGTGTGGGCCCTTTGGCAGGGTGAGGCAGGCCTGCACTGTTACTACCAGGCTGTGCTGTGCCAGTTCAAGAGAGAAGCAGAGGCCTGTCTATCTGGAATGAGGAAGCATCCCCCCAGAGATCAGGCTTGCAAATGTAAGTGTGTGTTGCCAAGGCCTGGCTCCTAGTTCTGCCAGTCACCTCCATCGTGATCCCTACTCTGCTGTTCCAGTCCTGCTGCTGCACCCCAGTCCTCGGTCCATATACAAGTGACTTATTCCACCACATTGCTGAAATGTCTGACATTAAACTATGTTTCAGCCGCGACTATTATATGCCAAGGCATGCTGCCATTGCCAATTTCACTTGTTTCTACTTTTAAGCTGCTCATACTGGTGTACACAGCTAACAATGGAAGCTATGATTATTTGTATCTATTTTTGTTTAACTCCTTTATCTGTCATGCTCTACTGCAGAATTTACTACCTCTGTGATATCAACCGGTCCTTCTTCCAAGTCAGCTGTATTTTATTTCCAATCCTGCACAGCAAATAGATGCATTTGTCTTACTGACATTCAAAGCTGATAGCTTTGTCTCCCTTGTCGGCTTTCCTTCAACTCCTGGCTCAGATAATCCCCACAAGCTCTGATAATTCTCTGTGCCAGCAGCCTGGTTCCACTTTGGTTAACTAGCAGAGGAGTGTCAGAGGGTGATTCCCACCTGGATTGCCTTTCTGCGCAACCTGTGGCACAAAAGGTGTGCCTGCCTCAGTTTCCCCTTCTGTTTGACCAGGAAAGCAACAGTCTCTCAGTGCTTAGTACAAAGTCCCACCTCTGGCCACAGTTTATTCACATACACTAGTGCAGTAATTCCCCCAAAACCTTTGTAGCAGAACCATTCTCAACAAGCCCACCGTAAAGGTACAAGAGCAATTTTCCTTTCTCTTCTCCAGGGGCGTCACTTCCAAGTCACCCACCCATGAGTCCCCGAACATTCTGTTCCCAGTTCCTTCCTGCCTTTGTTCCAGGGCCCCAGTTGCATAACTCTACTGCCCAAGTAGAGTCCAATGACCCAGCCTTTTTCCACCTCCCAGCCCTGCTTGTAGAGCTCAGGGCAGTCAGCAGATTAGCCACGGAACTGGCCACCTAGCCAATGCCTCCCTCTTCCCATGGAACTGGCCACCTAGCCAATGCCTCCCTCTTCCCACGGAACTGGCCACCTAGCCAATGCCTACTGGGCTTTCTGCTCTCTGCAGACTGTCTCTCCATGGCAGCTCTCACCTGCCCCTTTCCTTTGCTCCTCCAGTCTGTGCTCTCAGGCATCCTGCACCTGCCAATCTCTCACTCCCAGACAGCTCTGACCCACCAGCTCTCTCCCCCATCTAGGGCTCAGGTGCTGTCTTAAACCCAACTGGGAGGCAGCTGATGTGTCAGAGGTGCACCTGACCTTCTTAAAGGGCCAGTGTCACCCTGTGACATCAGTCCCAAGGTAGGCTCTCCCAACAATCTCTAGAAACAATTTTTCTCTCTCCTCTGTGGTTCAGTAGTTCTGGACCCAAGGTGCTGTACTTGGGCTCTGAGGGCTATGAGCTGTTTGCACTGGGTACGCACGCTGGCCACTTGTTCACACAAAGCAAGTCATTGTACATTCCGTGCCGTAAACTGAGACACTTCCACTCGTCCACCAACACCCTAAACAATCTGCTGCTGCTCTTCTACCTCCATAGCGAAATGGGGGGCGGGGGGGTTGTCACTGGGAAGTAGGCTAGGGGCTTGATTCTTGTCTGATATATACCAGTTTTCCACTGCCTTACTCTGCTGACTTCAGTGGAGTTAACCTGATTTACATGGGGATAAGTGAGATAAGAATCAGTCCCTTTATTGTAAAGTTAGAAGCGAAGGCTTATTTATTGAATTTAGAGTTTTTCTTTATTTGAAGCCATTGACAACTGATTTAGAAGCCTACTGCCTTTATTGCTGAACGCCAACTCTCCCCCAAAGCAACCAATGCTCACTCTCTGCAGGGCCTCTCTCCGCTGTCTCTTGGCAGATCAGAATCGCCCTTTCTAGGAAGTTCTGCCTTGGCTCCGCTGACAAACCCAAGCCAGTCAAGGGACTTGCCCAAGCTCAGGCTGAGTCAGTGGCTGTGCCCACGCTGGAACCCAGCTGCTATTTACTGACAATCACCCTATAAAAGGCCACCTGAGTCACACACTCACAATTATCCCTTTCCCACAAGTCATTAAAAACAGTGAATCAGGGATTCTTGCACAAGGCCCCTGTGACAAATGAAGCGGGATGGGGGGGAGCGGAGCTCCCTTTTATGGACACCCAGCCAGCCAGTAGCTATACAGTCCCTCTTAGGGCATGGCTACACTTGCAGATGTAGAGCACTTTGAGTTAAATCAGCCTTTGTAGAGCGCAGTAGGGAAAGTGCTGCAGTCTGTCCACACTGAAAGCTTCAAGCGCGCTGGCATGGCCACATTTGCGGCACTTGCAGCGGCACTGGGAGCGGTGCATTATGGGCAGCTATCCCAGCATGCAAGTGACTACAATGTGCTTTTCAAATGGGAGGCGGGGGTGGAGTGTGACAGGGAGTGTGTTGTAGTGTATGTGGAGGAAGAGAGAGTGGGTTTTGCGGGGGGCTGAGAGCATGTCAGCATGCTGTCTTGTAAGTTCAGACAGCAGCAGACCCCCCTTCCTCCCCCGCCTCTCTCTCTCTCTCACACAGCATTCCACACTAATGGTTGCTTTGTCTCGGAGCAGATAAGCAGCCTGCTGTCAGAAATGGAGCTTTGAAAGGGCATATCCGCATTCCTGCAGCGATTCAAAAACAAGGACAAGAGTGGCAACTGGACTTAAGGGGATTATGGGATGTTTCCGGAGGCCGATCAGAGCACAGTAACGCAACTCGTTCGCACTGACGCCCAGGCGTTGCAGCAAGGCGCAGCAAACGTTATTCCACTCGCCGAGGTGGAGCACCAGGAGCGCTCTAGCTGCGGAGTCAGAGCGCTCTATGTGCCTTGCCAGTGTGGACGGGGAGTAAGCTAGGGCGCCCGGGCTGCTTTAATGCACACTAACTCGCAAGTGTAGCCAAGCCCTTAGCAGCTGTTCTCTAATTGCTCTACCCGTAAAGAGTTAAAAAGTCTCACTGCTATGCATAGGTAAAAGGAGGTGAGTGGGCACCTTGCCAAAAGAGCCAATGGGAAGGCTAGAACTTTTTAAAATTGAAACAAGCCTCCCCTTTTGTCTGTCTGTCTGAGATGCGGACAGGACAAAGATATGCTGTAAGAAGCTTTGGGCCAGGTATGAAAAAATCATCAGGATCAGATCTAGAAACTACTCATTTAAAAACCCCAGATATGTAAGTAGATCAGGAAATGTCAAGAAAGATGCGATTAGGTTTATTCCTTTTATTTTGTTATGGCATGTGGATTCCCCTGTGCTTACCCCAGGTGCTTTTTGTTTTGCTTGTAACCTTTAAGCTGGACCTCAAGAAAGCTATTCTTGATGCTTAATCCTTGTAGTTTTTTTTTTTTAATCTAGCAAATGCCTAAGTTCCCAGATGTATTTTCTTTCTTCAAATTTTATTAATAAAATTTACCTTTTTTAAGAACAGAATTGGATGTGTGTGTCTTAAGAGGTTTGTGCACATGTTGTTTAATTAGCTGGTGGCAACAGCTGATTTCTTTTTTTTTTTTTTCCTTTCTCCGCTCTTCCCCGGGGGGGCGGAGGAGGTGAAAGGGCTTGAGGGTACCCAACAGGAAGGAATTCCCAAGTGTGCCTTCCTGCTTTCTCAAAGGGGTTCTGCACTTGGGTGGTGGCAGCATCTACCAATCCAAGGTCAGAGAAAAGCTGAAACCTTGGGAGTTTAATACAAGCCTGGAGTGGCCAGTATTAATTTTTAGAATCCTTGTGGGCCCCCACCTTCTGCACTCCAAGTGCCAGAGTGGGGAATCAGCCTTGACAGCGCCTCTGTAAACACTGGTCAAAAGAGGCCTTATCAGAATGAAGTCTCCAGATCTCTCTCTTCACTTAGCTGGGAGAGTGATGGTTTATCTGAGCATTTCGTCAATGGCAGGCCCAAGATTGTGTGTGTGAGTGAGGCAGCCAGGTAGCCTGGAAGCAGCAGGTCACTTTCCCCAACAGGAAATGGCATGGTTTACCATGTTATGTGAATCTTTGGGAAAGGTACCTTACAGACATGATGGCGTGGCTGTATTGGGGCCCAAGAAACCAGGTTCAGGTGTGACCTTGAGGTCTCTCCTGGAGGTCGGTTTAGTTTAAAAAAAAAAAAAAAAGCATGCCCATTGACACTAAGTAGAGCAGTTCACGGCACTCTCTCACTGACAGCAGCTTCCTTCCTTCAATACAGCCATGCGTCATCAGAGTGTTTGCATCTGAACCTAGCCATGCTTGTATCAAGGCACTCTGGGAAAATCTGAGCAGCTGTCCAGTAGTGCTGTAGCAGGGGACAGAATACCCAGGAGGCATACACAGATACACCAGCAGAATGTGGGTAAATGCACTCTGCTATACTCAACTGCACAGAGAGCTGGAAGGAAAGAGAGACAAACTGGTCATACCCACACAGGCAGAGGGTCATGTCTACACCCCAAAATAACACTGTGTGGGCTGAACCAGTCACAGTCAGCTAGCCATAGAGTAGTTTAGGTTTGGGCCAGGGGTAGAACATGGTTAGCTATGACGGTTACTAACTGAATACTAATCATGTTGCGTGTGGACATGGACCACATTTTGAGCCAACCACATCAGGAACTTAGGCTAAAAGTTGTAGTATGGAAGGGGTCTAAGACCAGAGACAGGGGGAGGAAAGGCAGCTCATAATAAAGGTGAAGGATGGCACCTCATGCAGGATGACGTAAATGATGAGATAGACCAAGTCGCTGTGTGTGTGGACAGAGGAGGAACCAGAGGACTGCATTAGGGTCAGTCTGTTTGGTATTAGGCTTTTGCCCATTTGTAGATGCTTGTCTCAAAGAATCAGTTACAGAAATGTGCCGACAATCAGCCCGACTGGGAGGAAGACAAGACTTCTCCTCCGTTCCCATGCTTCGTTAAGCAGACAGACTTTTGTTCTGCAGTCCCAGCAGGGTTACCCAAGGTGACCGGTTGGCTTTTTGGTTAACTCTTTATAAACCACTCCAGCAGGAGGGACCCAAATCCCAGTGTTAGGGTGACCGTACGTCCTGTTTTAGCAAGGACAGTTCCTTTTTCAAGCCCTGTCCCAGCAGTCTAGACTTTTTTTTTCAAAAGGAGGCATTTGTCCTGTTTGCTTTTGCCAACTTGATCAAGGGGGCGGGGTGGGGGGAAGAGTTCCAGTGACCAGCAACAGCGTCAAGCGGAGTGGGGGCCTCCGTTGGGTGGCTGGGGGGTGTCCCATTTTCTCTTTGGGAAAAGTAATCACCCTACCCAGTGTGGACAACCCCAGGTGAACATCTCCCTGCTTTGCATGCTGCAAGCCCAACCTGCCATACTTTTTGGCTAGCAGAGCAGGGCTCAGCTTTCGTGGAGGCAAAGAACGGGACAGTGGAGCAGAGAGGAGAAACAGACAATGGGGGCCAAATTCAACCCAGGCATAACTTAACTGAAATCAAGGATGGATGTCTCTTGCAGAGACCAAGAAGGAAAGATCTGCTGTCAGATGCAAACAGCAGATTCTGCTCTCCCTCTGCATATTAAACAGAATGTCTCGTCTTCATTACAGCAAAGAATAAATGAGGAGCCTGTTCCCTGGATACTTGTTGTTTTCCTCCTGCGCTGTTACCCAAGGGCTGACAATTACCCCAGCTCAGATCTGAGCTCTAGCAAATCGCTGCTAATCAGCTAAATTGCACCTTGGGCACGGATTGCAGGGGCCAAAGAGAACATTCTGGGGGAGAGATGGAGCCTACGGGAGAAGTGGGAACTTGCCAGAGAACAAAGGATGCCAACACATTTGAAAACAGAGGGTTAGGATCAGGCTGCAAGGGGCAGGAGGGGAGGAATTCCACTCTCAGGTTGCTATGATGGTTGCTTTCTTGTTACTGATCCAATGAACAGTATGGGGAGAGCTGTAACCTAGGCACATCGTAATTTAAAAGGCTATTATGCAATCTGGGCATTAAAATCTTCCCTCGGGCTTTGGGGAGGAAAAAAAAAAAGTTGGGATAATCTTCTCCTGGTAACTAATCCAAAATAGGAACTCCTGAGACATAAAGCTAAGCTAACAATGTAAGAGGGGCTGGCAGAGAAGGGAGGTGAACTGCCAGTTTGGGATGGTTCCTGCTGAGTTGTAGGAAGACTCCACTGCATTTGGGGTCAATGGGGAGAGAGAATCTAATCAGCTGCCCAGGATCTATAACTCCATGTCCATGCTGTAGGACTCTGGAAACATGGCAATATTTCTGCTCCCTGGGGTTAGCCCCTCCCCGCACTGTGCTAGAATAAGATGCGGAGGCAGGAACGGGCCGACATTTGAGCATTCAGAATACATTTTCTATGGACGTTCCGTCTGCACTAGCTATGCTGAAACTTGGGGCTATGTTTGGAAACTACCCAGGGAAGTGCCTTTCACTGCACCTGCAATGTCATTCTATTTCAAAAACAATGGGGATGGGGTGGGGGGAAGGGTTCCAGCTTTCCATTTACCACCTCTACCCCCGGGCCGTTAGTCCAGTCTAGATGATCAACTCAAATGTGGATTAGATCACCAGGGAAATTAGTTTACTGGCCTCAGATTAGTGTCACTGATCATTTGTCAGATGGAAGCCATTACACAAATTAGTCGACTATACAGTCTCTGCTCAAGGAAGACCCTGGACAGGCATAGCCTGGGGACTGCAGGTCATGAGTGTGGGGCATCAGCAAAGATGTGTGTGGGGCCAGTCCTGGAACAGAAGAGATTGCTGAGGGTCAAGCTTAGGGCTTGTCTACATGGGGAAGTTAGTGCACAGTAAGTTAGGGTGTGAATTTAAAGCGCACTAACTCCTGGTGTGAACACTCATACTGGGCACTGTGGGTGCCCTCAGGCTGTTAGCTTAATACACTTCCAAATTACATTACGCTAATGCACACAAAGGCATACTTAATGTGCAGTAAGTGTGTCCACACAGGGCGTTAGTGCAGAGTAGCTAGCATGACCTGGCTATGGTGAACTTTTTCCGTGTGCAGACCAGCTCTTAGTCAGGTGCACTGGCAGATCTGTGTCATTAATTTAATCCAAAATTAAATTAAAAATAAAGCATGAGATAGACAAACCCACCCACTTCCATTCAAACAGCAGTAATAACACATTAAGAAAATCTACCATGAGGCTATCTATTCACATCATGCTAAGAAAAAAGTGGTTACAGCCAGGCACATCTAATCAGGAGAAAAACCTATATATCGTCCCATATAATAAACTACATCTGGGAGAAGGTGATAGGAAGGAGGATGATTCAAAAGGGTAAATAGCATTTCAGCTAGTGGGATGGCGCTTTCATCTAAAGAGAGGCAGCCATCTAGAAAACCTTCTCTGGACACCACCATTTCAATGGTTAATGTTAACGAGCCCCAGGCCCTTCCACCACAGAGGGAACATACTGCACCGGACCAAATGGGATAACCCCCTACTTGGATTTTGCTTGCAGGTGGGAGATGAGCCAGTTCACGGAGATAAAACAAGAGGGGCCCTTTGACTTCCCAGATGTGGAAATTAATGGGCTGGGCCAAAAGATACGCTCCAGTGGAACGTGTGGGAACAGCTGCTGGGCTCCGTGAGGCAGAACAGGTGCCTTGGGAGACTGTTTCCCACGCACATGGAGCTATACATAGTCTGTGCTTTACATCTACAGAATGGCAGAAACCCAACCCCACCATTCACAAGAGGAAGGGAGTGCTGCACCCACACGTCACTGCATGCAGTAGATCTGTCCTCCCAGGAAGAGTCAACACTCCCTCTCTCCCCTCTACCAAACCTGTTGAGTCATTCCATGCCACCAGCCACCAATCTGTGGGAGGGAAAGTCGGAGCAAACACACTCAGGGGAAGAGGAGCAACAGAAGGGAGAAACTGCACTACATATAGTGGCTTGGACCTAGTGAGCTCGGGAGCTCCTTCCAGCTCTAATAGCTACAATACCCAAGGCCACTCACCTGCCTCAGCCCCTTAATGGACAATACTATCAACACAGGGATGAAAAGCCTGAGAAAACATAACAGAGAGGTCCCTGTGGTGTCACTCACACTCTGGAGTGGGACCATCTGTGGCAATGACTTGACCCTAGCAATAAAAGTTACACAAGTGTCAGATGCCAGGGCTTGGGAATCCCTCTGATCTCAGCACAAGGCGCCTGCACTTATTGCTCTGTAGTCCACTAATTACACAGCAGGCAGAACTCTTGGTGGGCCCCGTCAGTTATAGGCTCCCAAAATAGCCCAGAGCTGACTGAAGTTCAGCCAAAGTTATATACATGCTTTCCTGCCTTACACAAACCACTGGGGCAAGGTGCACCGCATCAGTGTGAACAGGCCGAGGCCATGGGGATGTGGGGCAGGGTAACCCCAGCCATTCAGCAGAGCGCTACCGGTGGATACCCAATGTTCTACTGGCTTTTTATGCGCTGGGTGCCATTTTGGAATCCCCTTTGCCCAAGAACCCCAGCAGCACTGCTAGAATGGGTCAGTAGCACTTGTGAGAGCATGAAGTTGGCAGCTGGGGCTCTGCCCATGTCATTCTCTGTGTTCCCAGAGTTCGTACCAGAACCCAGAGGAAGGTTCAAGCTTTGCCTTCGAGCTGAGCCCATTTGCTCTAGTAGTGGAAGGGTTAAATGATCGCTCACACTGGACCTGGTTGCAGCACACTTCAAGGCAGAGTGAATGCGGTAGACTCTCTTCTCCCTGCCCCCTTCTTGCGTAGACCTCCTCTCCACTGTACCTCTTGGATTTCCTCAGAGACTTCTTCCTGGACTCTGGTGCTACGTGCACCACTGTTGCTGCTCCCACTCTTCCAGATGCCGACCAGAGCAGATCACCCTGATACTAATGCTAACATCTTCCCAGTTCTGCTGCAAACGCAGCCCCAGGCTTGTTACATAACAGGGCTGCTCACCAGTTGCACAGCTGCTCTCTGATCCCTATTTTTAGCTTCTTTGCTCAGCTTCTCATTTTCAAAGCCACCCACTGGAAACATTTCCATTTTATCATGAAAACAACATTGCTGCGAGAATAAATTCTGAGGCTATCAAAGCATTAAAATAAAAATCTCCCTATGGAAGAGAGCCTTAGGGAGTGGAGTGGGCAGCTCTTCTTTATTCTAGCGGGTCAGACACAAAACAACCTCCAAAAGCTCCTTTTGTAACAGAAAACAATGCTGCAAACGAGAAAAGCACATTAAAACAGAAGGGAAGCGCTGCAGCAGTGAGCTAATCGGAGCAGGAGAGTGACTCAGTCTAGCTCTCACATGGAAATGAGCCCATCAGAATCCATCAGGCAGCTTTGCAAATATGAGGGTCTGGAGCATATGTATTACCCCAAACCCTCCGTGTCCCTTCCATTTAGGGGCCAATGTTGCAGTGTCCCAGGGCCTATGGAGAAGTACACCCAATGATCTTAATGTAAAGGCGAGGGGGATCAGATTGGGCAGGGAACTGTAGAACAAGTTACTCTCTGGTAGCAAGTGGAAATTCACAACATACATCAGAAAGCCACAGTGAATAACAGTAGAATCGCACCTACTCCCTTTAGATCACAGGAGAGGGAAGAAATGAGCCATCAGGGCTTGGATCGTAGAAATTGTCAGGCTGGATCCAACCAGTAATACAGCTAACTCAGCCTCCAGCAGTGACCACACGAAACCCCATAATGGACAAGCCCAGTTAGGCTTAGGAACAGTTCCTCCAAATGAGAGGGAGTGACTGTCAGCAGATGAGTAAAGGACTACACAGGTCATGGAAGACTGACCTCTCCTCTGACCCACTCACCCCAGGACAGCTCCTCCAAATAAGACAGAGACACACTGGCAGAGGACATTGTGTGGGGGTAAACGTGCCCTGCTGCTAAAGCTGCACAAAGTATCAGGATACCTTAGGGACATCCATCTCCAGGGATGTCAATCCAGAGCAATAGTCACTTAAAAAGGAACAAGAGACACAAATGAAGAGGATAGTTCAGTCTCTGTAGTCAATTCATTCATCAGCCTCTCTGCTGAGAAATCCAACATGGTGGCCTTCTTAGGCGTTATTTTCCTTAGAGGGACAAATCATCTGCTTCAGTAGGTGGAACTGATCTGAGACCCACCAACTGATTTTATACAGGGCGCCAAATGGCCTTCAGGCGAGAATGACTTTGGTGACTCCTGACCAGGTTCCAACTCAGAACAACACGTTTTTTCAACAAACAGAGGGTGCTGCATCAGAGCACAATGCAATTATTCCTCTGTGAAGAACATTCTGTTCAGTTACTGCAGAGACCCAGGTGGTGTCTAAGGGAGAGGAGCTCAGGTTCAACAAAAACTATGACACTCCAAGATGTAAGGGGAACAAAAGTCTCCTCAGGGCTCAGACTTGCTCATCTCAGTCGTTCCATTAGTTGGAGACAGTCAGGCCTTGGCAGGATGCCTGCTTAGAACACTGTGAATGAGAGCGTGAGGCCAAGTTCCAGGTCACAAGCAGGTTGCCTTTGATTGCACTTTCACAGCTCCCCAGTTGCATGGGTTGATTCTGAGCCAGCTTCCTCAAAGCTCTCTCAGTGAATGGTCCCACTGCCCAGGTCCCCTGAAGTCCTGCTATATGCTCAGGTTTTTACAATAAGTAGAGAGAGGGAGATAGTGGGTGCTGGAAAGTCTTCTCTGCATAGCGTCGACCAGTCTTCTCCTTTTCAAGCTGGGGACTCTCCCAGCAGGTGAAGTTTCAGGAGCTAGAGTCAGTGCTGCGCAGATTTTATCACCACCTTCTCCCACAGCCATCACTGTGCTTTATCCCACCCAATCCCCTACCCTTGGAACACCCTCTCTGGACTGATCCACAAGGCCTCTACCTTCTCCTCTAAATCCTTCCTCCGGTCCCACTTCTACTATCGTATGGAAACAATCACTAATTATATCCCAGTGGAGGAGCCATTGGAGATTATAGATTGTCTCAGGGAGACGGATAACACACAAAGTATGTTGCTCCTCTTCTTAGATTGTGAGCTCTTCAGATAGCCAGAAAATGCAGTCCCTATCTGTGCGTGGACAGCGTCTGGCATACTATGGATGCTACCGAGAGACAAGTAATAATTAATAATGGTGTCTCACAGACCCTGTGCAAGTGAGGCATTGTGGGCACCTTGAGAAAATAGCTCCTTTCTGTAAGATGCACTCAGGCTAAGTCCAGCTCATCCAGCACCGACCAGGAAGATACGAATCCCAGGGTGTGGAGAATGAATAAAGTAACTATGAGACTGGCCAGGGTTTGTGAGAGTTCCTCAGAAGAAGGAGCTATCTACAAAGGGCTTCCCACAGCTGGAGTCACCCTTAATGGGATGATCACTAATCTGGAATGTTGTATCTATCCTTAGAGCCTTCATATACTGATGACATCAGGAGCACCCCATTCACTTGCTACAAATGTAACTTCAGCATTGATGTGTGGAGGTGTTGGGAGCCCATATACTCACCAAATTCTGGGCACAAGCTCAGATTACTCAACCCCTTGAATCTTGAGAGGAGTAAGCTGCTGGACCCTTGGGCTCAGAGAACTCAATTGCTAAGGATCCAGAACAAACAGAGCTGACTTTGTCACAGTGGGGCAAGGCACTGGTGTTGAAAGCTTACCCACCCCCCCACACACACACTGCCTGCGCTGTAGGGATAAATGGGGATTGCACTCTGCAGCGTAGTCAACCCACCTTTCACCACCATGAAACAAAGAGTGAACACATTATCTTTGTATACAGACACCCTTACTAGTTCCCAGGAAGAGACTGGAATACTATGACACCCATGCAAAACAGTGGATAGATGTCAGTGTCTGCCTAGTAGATTTTAGAGCATCCCCCAGGACTGAAAGACTAAAACCTCTGAGGTAAAATGTGATGGTGGTGGTGGCAGTGGAGTGCGACTGCCCTGAAAGCTGCTCCCCACTGTGAAATTTGTTCCCTACTTCCTCTTTGTGCTACTCAGCAGGGAAACACCTTGGCTCAGCTATCCCCAGAGGGTGAATTCTAGCGGCTAATGATTTGCCAGAAAAATTACATTCAAATTCAATAGTTAGTAATGATTTGGGAATCGTGACGCACTAAGCCCAACAGCCAGCCTGGGGCTTCCATAAATGGCATACATTGCTCTGAACTTCCTGTTGCTGCAAAGTCATTTGAATGTTATGACTGAGTCATGACGCTTCATGGAGCGGATTTGAGTTAGATCAGCCTAACCTCATTCGCACCAGTCCAGTACTCCCCACAGGAACAGTAATACTTCTCCACACTGTGATAGCCCTTCTCAACCCGCTCTCAAAGCACTATACAAAGATGGGTCAGAAGCACTGTCTCCATTTTAAGAGGGGAGAAACCAAGGCACAGAGAACAGAAGTGGCTTGCCCAAGGTCACCTCAGCAGAAAGCTTGATGCTAAAGGCATAAGCACTGGCCAAACGTGTATTGAGAAGCCCCCGCTCTCATTTACCTGTAGCACAGAGCCATGGTCTGTCCTGTCTTTTGCCTCTAAACATGCAGAGGCCCGTTGTCCAAGCTGGCAAAATGCAGAACTCTAGCCCCGGTCAGCACCAGCCTGTGTGTGAGGAATCTCCCTATCCAAGCACTCAGGAGGCTGACTGGAAAGCCCGGGTATTGCCTTCCACCACGTGCAGGCACCAACAAGCAGCAAGCCTTCCATCTGACCTCCTCTCTCCTGCTGACTCCTCAACACCACCTGGCCTGCAGTCCCAGTCAGCCTCATCTCACTCATTAGGAGCTGCATACAGCAGGAGTTACCCTTACCGCTCAGCTCAGTTAGGGCTCCACAAACATCCCCCGAGGCAGAGCTAGCCAATAGACCCTCATACAGCAGTAATTACACTCCAGCTAGGAAGCAGATGCAATCTCAGAAAGCCTCACCCCCCTCAGTGCCTCTACTTCTGTGATGCTGTCCCAGGTGTTGTCTTGATACCTAGAGGGGAAATGTCTCCTGGACAGCAGGTGCTTGTTAACTCCAGTTACTGGTGGTAAGAGGCTATTATGGTTAGTTTTGGGGTGTCAGGAGATTAGGACTCTCAGTCTGCAGGAAGATGCTGCTTAGCCGCTGCTTATATCTCCCATCCCAGCCTTGCACAGATGCAGCCCTGACCACCCGGTTCCGCAACCTCCTATTCAAGGAATTACTCTGCAAAGTTGGCAGACAATCACACTTCACTGTCCAACATTCCTAGTGGCAAAAACCTTCCTTCTCCTCCTCCCCCTTATCTGGGACAAAGCGGAGCAGAGAGCTTGGAATCTCTCAGGGGAGAGGCATGTGAAGTTTGGAAACAAATCTAGTGCAGTGTAAAATGCAACCCAAATCCAGGTCTCCCATCCAGCCCCAACCCTACACCTAGCTAGGATCACCCTCTAGCCCTAAACTACAATCTGGTCTCAACTGTAACCTTAGCCTGAGGCCACATCTAGCCACAGCCCTAACCCTAACCCTAACCCAGGGCCACAATCTAGCCCCAATCCTGACCTCAGAGTGGGACTGCAATCTGGTCCAACCCCAATCCCAGCCCAGGGCTATCCATAGGCACCACCAACCTTAGCCAACCTACACATAATCCAGAACAAAGTATTGAACAGATTCAGTGCACGCCATCCAGATTCCAGGCCGCAAACGTCACAGCTGGAGATTCAGCTGCTGACATGCCTCACTGCCACAATCCCTTTGGTCCTGCCACATGATTTCCACATGGACCCAACCACACTCATACTAACCTAGCCCATTCCCCCTGGCATGTATTATCCACGGATAAAGGAAACACCTCAGGCTAAGTGCAACTGACAAAACTTGGAGCCTACCAATACGGTTTAAAAAATAAATATTGATAACATGGAAAATAGGATTTAAGGGATTTGAACCCATTATTCACACCCAGATCATGGCATCTGCCATCATTCACTTCCCGATAATGCACAGCAGCAGCACGGGCAGCAGTCTGTGCATTGGGTGCTCATGTTTTGTGTGCTCCAGGGTTGCTGACTGCCTGACCACTGATCAATGCTCCGAGGTGAATTTTGTCACCTGCGGGGCTAAGGAAACACTTAACATTTCTGCATCACTGTTTTATGTACAGCACCAAAGAGATGCAACCATCTCTAGTGAGGGCAGGCAGCAGCCATTACAGTGCAGCACTACAAACTATAGTGTGACTACCACAAAGAGCACACAGTACTGCAGCAGGGACAGGGAAAATCCTGACCAAGGACAGCAGACATAAACCCCAGCTCTTACAAGAAGTGCCCTGGGACCTTACTGTCCATGCAGACCAGAGAGGAGCTTGGCTTTCCCTCCTTATCTACTTGGGAAGGCAGAGCACCTGGGAGGGATTTACTCTGGACCCTGCTCCTTGACCACCACTGTAACTGCGTGAGGTTCAGTTATGAACACGTTAGTCTGACCAAGTGTGTGCTCATGCACCAGATATCAGGCTGCAGTTTAATAGTTGCAACCTCTTACCTCTCCCATAAAAGCTTTTCCCTTGGTTTATTCATGTCTCTTGTCATTGTAGCTGCTGCTGTTTAGCACTCGCCGAGCTAGGACTTCGAGAGGAAGAGGGCACACCCAGCTCCTCTTTCATACCGTAATCCCAGTCCTGCCTCCGCACAGGCTGAACTGGGCAACTCCACTTATCATTTTTCCCACTGTTTGGAGCAGTGGAGCAACTGGGATTGTTTTATGAGCACATGCCTGGGGCAGAGAGGGGCTCGTTATGTGGCCAGTTATTGATCAGTCTGCTCTAGAGCATGGAATAGTCATACACTGCATCTCAGCTGCTCTGCAGCCAGGCCCCCTTTCCTGACACAGCTCCCGAGGGAGGCAGCTCTCCCTCCTCCTGCCTTGTGTCCTAGAGACACCTTCCCTGCCAAAAGCATGGACAATAAGAGTGAGCACACTAGGCACCTCAGCTCACTTCACTGGCTAAACATCCCCCCCCGGGAGAGGCCTGGCCCAGTGGGTCAGGCTCTGTCCCCACAGACGCAGCCATTGGGCTTCAACGGGAATTTAAACAACAAAAATTATCGAGCTTCAAAACCACACTCCCAAGGTTTGAATCATGGAGGTCAGGGATCATTTGGTCCCAGGTCAGTCCCTAGGAGAAGGTTTGGGCCAGACTGGTGACTCTAGTTTCATTAGCTGTGCAGTGCCACGTGAGTAGGGTCAGAGTCCCAAGTCGTTTCATCCCCAGGCGGGGCTGGGAGTTCTGCAAAGGCAGCATGCTCAGCCCCTGGGGAGAAGAGGGAACACCACTCAGTCCCTCACCTCCAGCAGGTGATGCTCTTAGGATCCCAGAGGAGAAAGAAGAGTGTTGTATAATAAACAGTGACCCCTATGGCTGATAAGGGGGCTGCACTGATGGGCTCCAAATGGGCAGCCTGTCCAGTTAGCACTGGCCAGCAGGGAGGACTCAGATGGCTTTGCCATCTTCTAAACTGATGTCTGAGCTGCTCCGGAGACACCCTCTGCTATACATGACCCCGGGGAGTCATGGAGGTGCTGAGGCACCAGGGTGATGGACACATAGTAAATACCACAGATTAAACAGAGAGAGGTTTATGCTGCAGAGGCTCCCAATGCGGAGGGCAGCTGCCTAGCTGTGCACTGGAGTTCAGTTCCAAAGCCTATACCCAGGGAGCGACCGCCCCATTCCTTGGACATTCAGCAGGGGGTCTCCTCTCGTAGCGGAAGGAGCAGGACCCATGCAAAGCACCAACAACATCAAAAGACAGAGCACCCCCATTTTCCCACCCCCCTCCAAAGAGCTCTGAAAGGGGATTGCTGTCTCTTTGGGATTTGGGAGCCATTTCCCACTGTTATTTGCCCAGCTGAGCTGTTTCCAGCTCTCCTACCAACTGTGCATCACTTAGCAGTCTCAGGCATTGTCACTCAATCACATCAGGATATTTTGACCCTCCTCTTCCTGCCTGGACAGGATTACCAGCCAGGAACACCTGGCCCCACCTGGCAATCCAGGGACAACAGATGAATCATCTGTTACCTGCGATAAAGCCAATTGGCCAGAAGGAGAGCACTGTCGGGGCAACACCACAAGGCCCCGAAGATGGGGTCCTTCTGGGAACAATGTGTGCCTGATGACAGCCATGGAGCAGTGAGGCCGCTCTGCCAGAGCCCCATTATTTTCAGTGGAGAAGCCACTGGCTCTGCACAGTCAGGACAAAGGGGAGATTTAAATGGACATTCATTCATGCTCTGGTACTGAGCTGCCCTTGGCTCCCAACACAAAGGGCTGCAGGGCTTGGACCAGGCCTGTGTATCTGGAAATATCAATACAGTCAATCAATGCAGCTGCAGACACTTTCATAGGGAAACCCACTGACCCAGAGAACAGGGGGAAACAGACAGCTGCGTGGGTAGGAGGGGGAGAAGAGGAAATGGGTGAAACTACCAGCTTCTATTGCTTCAAAATGAGGGAATAAGTTACAGCATGGGCAGGACTCTGCCATCTTCTCGAGCACCGTACAGCTCACTTCAGTCTGCTCTCCCCGACCTGGGCTGCCCCGGCTCTGCTAGGCACTGCAGTCCTAACTTACAGCATGCTCTGTGGGTGTGGATCTGAGCCAACAGAGCAGTGAGGGCAGGCCTCACTCATGGACCTGAATATTGTCTGCCTGAGCTCAGGTGGGAAAAGCCCAGTTCCATGATAGCAGAGGTGGGCAAACTACAGCCTGCAGGCCACATCCGGCCCGCAGGACCGTCCTGCCCGGCCCTTGAGCTCCCGGCTGGGGAGGGTTGTCTCCGGCCCCTCCCCTGCTGTCTGCTCTCTTCTTGCAGCCTCAGCTTGCCAGCTGCCAGCGCTCTGGGCGGCAGGGCTGCCAGTCCTGGTGCTCTGAGCGGCCTGGTAAGGGGGTGGGGAGTAGAGGGGTTGGATAAGGGGCAGGAAGTGTCGGGGGGCAGTCAGGGGACAGGGAGCAGGGGGCGGTTGGATGGGGCAGAGGTTCTGGGGGTGGGGGGCGGTCAGGGAACAGGGAAGGTTGGAGAGGCGTGGGAGTCCCGGGGGGCCTGTCAGGGGGCAGGGGTGTGGATAGGGGTCAGGGCAGGTAGGGGACAGGAAGCAGAGGGGGTTGAATGGGGGTGGAGGTCCCGGGGGGGGCAGTTAGAGGCGGTCAGGGGACAAGGAG
Organism: Eretmochelys imbricata; assembly: GCF_965152235.1. Classification (NCBI taxonomy): domain Eukaryota; kingdom Metazoa; phylum Chordata; order Testudines; family Cheloniidae; genus Eretmochelys; species Eretmochelys imbricata. The sequence continues at coordinate 24,524,926 of NC_135578.1, forward strand.
AAGGGGGGTTGGATGGGTCGGGGGTTCTGAGGGAGGCAGTCAGGGGGTGGGAAGTGGGAGGGGGTAGATAGGGGGAGGAGGCCAGGCTGTTTTGGGAGGACAGCCTTCCCTACCCGGCCCTCCATACAGTTTCAGAACCCCGATGTGGCCCTCAGACCAAAAAGTTTGCCCACCCCTGCATTATAGACTCACCCATTCTCATCTCAGACCCTGCCACCCTCCGTGTCCCCTCATTTGTCAGCCATGATGGGACAGGTTCCTCCCAAATAGGCCAGCAGCGACAGCAGCCACAGAAGCAAGTGGGACTACAGTCTAGGTGCTGTGTTTCGAAATGACAAGTTGCATGAATCCGGACCGCAATGACCATACATAGGCATTGGGCTTTAGCTGCCCTTGAAGAGGTGCCTTCAATACCCACCGGGAGGAGTGAGGACACCCCCTACAGCAACTGCAGGAGTGCCTCATTCCAGTTGCTTACCCAGCCATCTCCCTCTATCACGGGTGCAGGGAATGGCTTCTACTGGTGGGCTATGACACCATACCAGGTGCTTCCATGCCAAAAGGTCAGCATAGGACTAGGCAACATGCCTGGGGGTTGTCGCCACAGGACAGTGCAGGTGGGGCCGAGACAGTGCACACCCCACAGCACAGCCTTCTGAGACCACTGTGCCCCCCAGTGCTTTCTCAGTGAGGTCCCAACACTCAAACCATGACCTAATAATTTGTTGCTGGCATGCTGAGAAGGGAGATGCTTTACCAGCCCAGCCCTGGCACAGCTGCTGGAGCTACAGTAGGATAGGGCTTGTACAGTGGGATCATTGGTACAATGGGCTTCACCTTTTTATTTAACCCTCTTCCTAACATTTGCAGAATTTCAGCCTTCGTGGGGAAGTGGTGAATGAGTGAATATTCATTAGAGAGACAAGGTGGGTGGGGTAATATCTTTTATTGGACCAACTTCTTAGTTAGTGAAAGAGACATGATTTCAAGCTTACACGCACCTAAAGAAGAGCTCTGTATAAGCTCAAAAGCAAGTCTCTTTCACCAACAGATGTTGGTCCAATAAAAAAGGATATCTCACTGGGATGGAATACACCCCTGAATTCCTACCCTACACACTACTGTAATAATCTTTGTATAGGCCAGGGTATGCCTGGTAAACTCATTTGAAAAGTCATAATTTGCTGGTCAGTACTGTCTGGATAAAATATGTGTGGCAACATTATATATGAAGTTATAAGATTTCCCTGTATGATGTTCACAACTCATATAGCACCAAACTGATCAAACAGGCTTCTCTGGAACGAAGGAGTGTATGTTTTCCTTAATTTGCATTTAAGCATTAAGGAGAGTCATCAAGCAGGAAAGGAAAACAAAAGAAGCTCAAACAGTGGAAAAAAACAGCAGGGAACCTCCTTCCATACAGACGCTTTGTCTCCTAGTTCCCAGCTGGAAATGTTTTTTGCAAGAGGGAGACTGAAACTATAAAAGAAGGGGCAAACACCCCAAGACACCCCTCTCTCCCCCCTGCCCATCACATTCACTACGCCTGAAAAGACAAAAGCAAACAGCCGTTGGACTTTGTGGGGAGCAGTCCTGACCTGAAGCATTTGGTCAGTAACATTGCTTGATGCATGTGGTGAGAAATTTTGCTTGAATCTAATATAGTTCATTAAGTTAAAATTCCTACTAGTGCTTATCTTTTTTTTTCTTGTAACCATTTCTGATTTTTATGACTCATTACTTGTACTCACTTAAAATTTGTAGTTAATAAATTAGTTTTATTGTTTGATCTAATCCAGTGTGTTTAAACTGAAATGTCTGGGTAACTCTATTTAAGATAGTAAGGTGATATATTATTCCCTTAAAGGAATAACAAGGATTTAATATATTTGTACAGTCCAGGAGAGGGCTGGGCAGTATAGGACATACATGTCTGGGGGGAAATCCAGAACTGGGGGCGTGTTGGGGTCATGCTGCTCTATAAACAAGGCTGGTGAGAGCCAGGGTGTAACTGGCAGGCTGCGATTGCACACAGACACTCAGGGTGTAGTTGGCATGCTGGAAGGCTGTCTGTGAATAAATCAGGTGGGAGCTACTTCAACAAGGCACTGTAAGGCATCCAGGGTCGCAGGGCAGTGGTGACACAGCCCCCCCGCCTCCCACTGGTCTGAATTGTACCCTGGTATCTCACACTCACCCACCTTGTCTCTCTAATATCCTGGGACTGACGCAGCTTCAACAACACTGCAAACAGAAATGAATACTCATTAGCTAACTTCATCCATGGAACCATTTGGGAGGTTTCCCTTGAGAATGAATCCGGCACAGAACTGACACGTGATTTGGGAATGGGTGGGCTTGGGCTTGTGTCAGTTGCTGTTTAACTCCCACACACCAATACACTTGGCTCCTTTTTACAGTATAAGTGAAGGGTCAAGTTAAAGATAAGGCACCTCAAAGGAAAACTCACCGCTCTTAGGGGAACAACGCTTTCCTTCTCTACATCACATTACAAAAAGGAGAGATAGTCACAGCAAAAACACGATCAACCTTACACACCCCACTGAACTGTGTTCCCACCTCACACTCATCCCGGGTCCTGTTCTGAGGGTGTAAAGACACAAGCTCATTCTGCTGGGCCCTGTTCTGAGACATATGTACCAAGGGTTAAAGGAATTTGATTCTTTCTGGGGATGAGGAGAAGAAGCTTGTCACTTTGATCATCATTAAAAAAATGACAACGTTTCAGGGAAGATGCGTCCCCAGAGCACCCTCGGGAGATGTAGCAGTGTGTGCCATTTCCATTTGTGTTCATGTTGTTTATACCTGGCTCTTCTGAAACATTATCAGCTAGAGGCAGAGAGAAACTCTTTACAGATGGGGTCAGAAAGAACAATGGAAATAGAACACTAGCAATGAATACATCCTTCACGTGGCCAAACATCACACCCGGTTTCATCAGGCCAACTTAATGCTTAAGGCCCACTCCATAACCAGAATCTAATAGCACCCAGGATTACAGCTTAGGAGAAGTGGTGACACAGAGAGAATGTGTGTTAGAACAGCTGCCACCCTGATGGAAAGGGGTGTAGCTGAAAGAACAGAGCTGCCTGTAATAAAAATAGTTCCTTATCATGAGTTACAGTTTGTTTATGTTGCCCTTTGAAAGTGAAACCCCGCAGATGGTTGCAAAGGCAAAGTTAGAAATTTAATAGATGAATTCTCTGCATTTACAGGCTTTTCCTGTTATCGGGGCTAAGGGACAGGGCTTCATATTCACAGACTGCGATGTGCTTTTTCTTGTGCCAGTGATCAGCAAGGCAGTAAAACTAACAAATGACTACAGCTGGAAGTGCTTCCCAGGACTAGAACCCAGCAATCTTGGCCCCCCCAGTGTCCTCCTACTGCCTAGCAATTAGTTGCACTCAGGAGAATTTCTTTGTTTTCCCATTTTTCAATTTTTTTTTAAAAAAGCCCTTGGAAAAAAATAACATGTGATCATGTGTCAGGACCCCAGATACAAGGCATGGGGTGAAGGGTGGGGCCTGGGTTGGAGGGGACTCCGTAACGTGACCTGAGTTCAGTCTAGAGGGTCAAGGCCAGAAGCAGTAGTCTATACCAGTGTCACACCATAGGCACAGCTTGGTGTCAAGATTGACGTCCAGGTCAGAGCCAAATGAACCAGCCAAAGTAGGGTTAGCAGAAAAGAGGCAGGACGAGATATCAGGAGCAGAGCAGGAACCAGAACCAAGAGCAAAACCAAGTACCAGGAGGGCAGTGAAGGCTCTGTTTACAGCAGTAAGTCAGGGATCCACCTGGTTGCACAGACAGCCTCCAGCTGTTTCCTCTACGCCTTAAATAGCATGCCTCGGCCAATCAGGCATGCTCCACCTTGCAACACTAACAAAGTACTTTCAAAGTAGGGGTTTTCTTTAATGGACTTTTATATATACATATAGAAACACTCACAATTCGTACCTCTACTGGTCCTGTTTTCCTAGCAGTCAACCCAACTTCTTTTCTTGTACCTCCCTCTCCATAAATACATTTTCTATTTTCCTAGTTCCAGTAGTTGACACATAAGAACTCACACAATGTTCCTTTAAAGGAAACAAACACCCAAAACAAACAAAAAAGCTATAATCAGAAGAGATGTGGGGTTTGTTTAGTTTAGCTTTTATGCAAGAACAACATTGTGGTTAGTCTCTTTTATTTTCAGTTTTTCACTTTATATATTTTATTGGTCTGAACTACTCTAACAAGCAGAGAATCACAGCTTAACCACCTCCTACTGCATTTGGAGCTACCTGGCTCCCCTCAGGCTGCGTTCTACTTCCGTCAGGTTCAGCCTGACTAAAAATACTGCCAAATAACTAATCAGCTTCCATAACAGGGGATTTTTTTCCCCTCACATCACAAAGCAGGAATGAAAGGGAGCCCAAACAATTTGCCTTTTGCATTTCTAATGTCTCTGACCTGTAACAATGCAAACAGAACCCAAAAATGCATTTCCATTTTAAAAAAATGTTCAAGATCCATCCTGCATCTTGGGTATGCAGAAGACATTCACCGTAGGTGTAGTGGATGTGCCGCTTTTCACTTTCTAAACCGGAATCTAAACTATAAGCTCAGAAAGCAGGCTCAGGGCAGAGGATAGTTAAGGGTGTAAGATCTGTTACTTGTTTTGAAAGCTTTACAGCACCTGTCAAAGAAAAATAGCTGACACAGATTTTTGACATGTGGGGCTCAACGCTGGCCCTGCTCCTGTATGTGGACGCAATGGAACCAAATCCAGCCCCCAGAAAGGAGTTTTTGAAGTTAGATCAGAACTATTCAGCTAGGCAGCAGGATGGCCCAGGGCATTGTGAAGAGCATGAGGACTGGAATAAACACACCGTTGTGGCCTTTGAAATGATGTATCTTTCCTACCCCAGCCAGTCAAAGAAAAGATTTTATTCCTCCTCCCCCCACCATCCTTTCAACTAACACAAGCTTGCAAGTAGCTCAGGGACTCTGGTGCTGCAGATGACAGATGATCATGAACCAGAAAAATATAATAAAAATCGAGGCCAGAAACATCAGGGTATCCTCAGATTGAATCAAGTTGCAGCCACTGTGCAGTAATGTAAGTTTCTACATTAGAATTCCTTCTGTACTTCACAAGGCTGACAAGAGCCACTGCTTTTAGGGAGATTCCCTCCCCACCTTTAATTTTATTTATTTATTTATTTTTGAATAATTAACTGGGTAGACTCATGAAAGAATTTATTTCCATGCTACTTTGGAAGCACTTTTACAGTTTGCTGTCACTACCTGATTTCCACAAGCTATGCATTCATTTAAGGTTTGCGTATCTACTCTCTACTGTACAGAAGAAAGCATTGGTCAATCATGCCTATAAAAACAGACGGCATAACTAGCTGGGGGCCTGCAAACGTACCCCCAAGCCACGAAGCATCCTAACTGTAAGGTAAGAGCACGACATGCTGGAGAGACTGTAGTAGTGATAAGCTGCTAAGGGTTAGTCAGAGGCAAAACCCTGCAGTCCTTACTCAGTCAGAACTGCCAAAGAAATCAACAGTGAGAGCTCTCTTAGGAGCTCCCCTGCCTGATTTGAATCACATGTCAGCCTGTCCAGGCTTTCGGGGCTCACCCAATATTAGCTCCTTGGATTCCTGATTGTCAAAATCCTTCCATCCAGCCTCTACGCTGCTCAATGCTCTTTGTGCGACTCCCATTAGCATTGATATTGACATAACATTAAGGGCCAGGCATTTACCTTAGGTGGACAAATCATCATGTGTCAGGCAGAGAGCAAGGGACACAGACAGGGTGAGGGTGGCAGAGCTGCCAGAGGAGATCAAGAACAAAGCAAAGCCTATTGCACACAGCAGCACCAGCCCAGAAACGTGTCTGAGAAAGAAGCTGCAACACTACTGGCCTCTTTATGCTAAGGGATGGGGAGAAGGGGGTGGCTACCTTGACTGACAGCCGCCGAGGCCGTATTTTAATTCAGTGCCGTTTTCGTAAGTGAAATATTTGTCTCGCCTGTACTGGATTGGGATGGGATTCCTCGGCAGCCGCGGGGGCGTTGATACAAATGTTTCACACAGATGTCACACCTCCTGAAAGCTGCTGTGAGCAGGACCAGAGCGCTGCTGAGCCATAGGTCCCTGTGCTTTAGCTCTGCCCCTCAGCTTGAACGCTGGAGACCTGCGCACTGAGTGAAGCAGGGGTCCTGTGCAAAAAATCGTATGTGACCACGGCATCAAAGCCTGCCATACTGTACATGCACAAAGGGAGCAAGGGCAGCCTGAACATCTGGCGCATGGCCTAACTCCACTACTTGACTTTGCAATTATGATAAACTTTGAAAATAGCGTTTGGTATCTAATGTATAGAAAATTGTGTGTTTATATAAACACAGACACTCCCCAAGCAGCGCCTCCTGTAGCAAGGGGGGAAAGCAGCATCCACAAAGGCTTCTGTGGCCTTTGCACAGCAGCTCCAATTTGGGAAGCTCTCAGATATCACGGTGATGGGAACCAGGGGAAAGGAACCCCAAAGATTAGGCAGGATAGCGTGATAAAAGGTGAGGTCGCCCAGCTTTCATTTGCCAAGCAGGCTGTGATTTCCCTGCCCAGATAGTTAAAGTGCAGAGGCAGTGCTCTAGAGAGGAGAGTCAAGCAATGGACCTCCCCACAGCATCAGTGTCTAGGCCATCATGCCAGCGACGTGTTAACAAAGAGACAGAGCCCGCTGAATAATATAGTCAGCCATCTCCCCCAGGCTCCCAGTTCCTCCTGGAATGCAACAGGGATACATAGTTTCTCTGTAATGTTTCCTATTGCTCTGAATAAAGGCCCCAGTAATTATTGGGAGAGGTCAGTGGTACTATTCAGCCTATGTAATACATCCACAATGGGTCTGTGCCAAACAAGTGCCATGGCAGCTGGGTCATTCACTAGTGGGCCTTCAGGCAGCTGAGCAATCTTGTGGCCGCTTCCTCATTGCAGGTGCTCAGGATGTCAGCCACCTCTCATTTGCAAGGGGACAGCTGCACAGTTTAACTCCTGATTCATTACTATCTTTGCAGATGGCAGCTGTGAATGTTTTCACTGCCAGCATTTGGGCTGGAATCAGGGCTGTGCCAAGCTATAAGAGACCCAGTGATGAGATAGGAGACGTCTCTGCTATATAGGGCTTGCAAATTAATTGAAAATTGGCTCTGGAAGAATTTGAACCAACCACATAGTCACTCACAGGAGAGACAAGCAGAAGATAGAATTTTGTTTTAACCTTAAAATATATTAGTGGTTCCCACCCATTAAGTATCCCAGCTCCGTCCTGGCTCCCAGGACCAGGAGACTGTTCTTGGGCTCCCATTGAGCCGTTCACAGCACTAGTGTACTTACCTTCTTTCTTTAATAGTGCAATTACACAGAATGCAGCAAGGTAGGAGTTTCCCACTCTCGGTAGTCTGGACTTTACATTCCTTCCTCTCAGCCTCTTCCTTCCCGTCTGAATCAGGCTCAGTCCCAGGCTCTCCAGTTTCATTTTACTCTGGGAAGTTGGTCATTTCCCAGGCACAGGGTTGTGTTTTTATTGAACTCACGTCCAGTGAACAGAACTGGTCTAAATAGGCTCACTGTTCATTTCACTTGCAGCAAAAATATGGCACTGCAAAGTATTTTAGATTAAATGTTTTCCTTAATGTTTTGTGGACAAACTTCATGTTTATAAAAACGAGGGAGGTTGCATTGGCTTGAGCTCAGGAAGGGGGCGGGGGTGGTGGATGGGACAGGCACTGTGCAAGTTTCCTTCTCACACTTCCTGCACGCTGTATAATTGCTGGTGCACTTCCAGTGCTTTTACCCTGCTGCCATCACCCCCAGTCCTCCAATCTGCAGTTACCTCAGTGCTGACCTGCAGCAACCTCTTCTATTCCAACCTACTGCCACCCCAAGCTCACTCTTGCAGGGAGGGATAGCTCAGAGGTTTAAGCATTGGCCTGGCTAAACCCAGGGTTGTGAGTTCAATCCTTGAGGAGGCCATTTAGGGATTGGGGCAAAAATTGGGGATTGGTCCTGCTTTGAGCAAGGGGTTGGACTAGATGACCTCTGAGGTCCCTTCCAACCCTGATAGTCTATGATTCTATGACTCCTGGCCTGCAACACACTGAAAATTCCTGAGGAAATCACAGGCTGGGGGTGTCGGACCATGGTCCACTTTTCTACTCTAAGATAGATTTGCCTGGTTCTCGGGAAGGGGTCAGCCAGAGAAACTACACAGTCTACAGAACCATTCATGAAACCATGTATTAGTGCTACCGTTTCAATCAGCAGAGGTGATGCACAGCCCAGCTGAAAACACCCCCTCACACCCCCCTTTTACTCTGTTAATCCTCTGCTTGGGGTGGACAGGGTAAGAGGTTCCAGTCATAGCTGTTGTATAAATCTGATCCCTAGCCCATCTCCCCCTTCCCCACCCACTGAGATGGGGTTTCTAGGTTAAAGAGCAGGAAGGTGCTCTGGAAAAATTGACAGTTGCTATTTGCAAACAAGTGAGCCGAGTTTACTGTCAACAGCAATGATCCTTATCATCCAGCCAAGTTAATTGAAGCTGCTCCTTCTGCTGGGAACAAGACAAGGTCATCCTGGCTTACCGCCTAGAACCAGCGGCGTTGGAAGTCCAGGGTGCCCAGACAGGGGTGGCAGGGCTGTTTCTAGCACCTCCAGGCAGTTGAAAGATCTGGAAGCTTGGCCCCCGTCACTTATTGCTGGGTGATTCAGCAAAGGGAGTCTGGGATTAACTGGTAGTGATTGTTCCTAGAGGGAACAAGAGCTGGTCCAGTTACCCATTTCCTGATCCTATTATTAGGCGCTGCTCATGGACAGAGCCAGACCCAACACCCTTGCATCAGAGGGACTCTCTCTTTTTCTTCTCCCCCCTCAGTTTTTTCTGTATTCTTCCACTGGGAAAAAATATCGGTACACCACAACTGTGACAATCTTGCTTTTTTGGCTCTGTGTTATGGCCACAGTTGCAGTCAGCAGAGGTGCTCAAGTTCTCAGCTCCTGGGTTCAGTGCTTACTTTGTGCCAGGGCTGAGCCCTGGCACTTCTAGGCTTGGCAGTTCATAGCCCCAGCACCTCTGGGTTTGGCGCATCAATTATGTATGAAAAGAACTACTTGAGCCCCGGCACCTCTGCCATTACAAATTAAGCACTGTCTGGTTTAAAAAGCGGGGGAAGGGAGGCTGGCGGTAGGATACATTCTGCAAGGGGCCCTTGACTTTGGAATTCACTCCCTCCTAACCAGAGGTGAAAGTAAGCTGGTACGCCCCGGTACGGCATATGGCAAGAGCCGGTGCACCGTAGTGGGGCAGCCCGGCTTCCCCAGGGGGCAATTTAAAGGGCCTGGGTTTCCCAGCAGTGGCTGGAGCCCCAGGCCCTTTAAATTGCCTCCAGAGCCCCGCTGCTGGAGCCCTGGGGTAGCGGCTGCAGGGCTCTGGCGGCTATTTAAAGGACCGGGGCGGTAGAAGCAGGGGAGCCGTGGGCCCTTTAAATAGCCCCCAGAGTGCTGGGGTAGCGGAGGCTCCAGGGGCTATTTAAAGGGCCGGGGTTCCAGCTGCCTCTGCCGCCTCAGTCCTTTAAATAGCCGCTGGAGCCCCGCCGCTTCCGCAGGGCTCCCGCGGCTATTTAAAGGGCCAGGGCAGTAGAAGAGGGGAGCCCTGGGTCCTTTAAATATCCCCTGGAGCCCCGGGCTGTTGCTGCTACCCTGGTGGGGGGGGCACTTACCTTACAGGGTGGGCTGGGGCTGGCTCTGACCCCCTCAACCCTGCCCCTTCCAGGGGCCAGAGCTGGCTCCAGAGTACCGGTAAGTCACTCGACTTACTTTCACCCCTGCTCCTAACCCAAAATAGCTTGTGTCAGTGGATCGTTAGGGTATGCTACAAGGGCCATGCATTGTCCTGGCTGTTCGGGGAGGATTGAGATGCATGGGACTAGATAGGTTTCAGTTGTAGTTCAGCTGGCCAGTGGGCATGGAAGTGGGGTGGGGCGGGGTGAGAATGGGGTTGAGCTATTTCGGTCCTTGATTTTGTAGGAACTGTAGCTTTTAAATGATGTTGGAGTGCCTAGAGCTGAGTGGCGCCTTTGGCAAATGGAAAGGAAACTTATCAGCACAGGAAAAATAGTTGAATTGTTTTTGTTGTTGTCACAGACTCCAGGGACTTTATTCCCAGCTTTGATGTGCGGTGGTCAAGCGAGGGACAGTATGTGCACGATTCAAGGCAGGACTGGCTGGAACGCAGTCCTGACAGAACCACCACATGAAGCAAAGCTGTGCTGGTGGGTTTGACTTGAGTTTCCCTTAGGGATTTCCAGAGAGCGCGAACCCATGTGACGGAGACCCCAATGGAGCTACTGTTCCACTGGCAGCTTAGGAAGCAAGTAACCCAGCTCCCCCTGCTCCACTCCCAGGAGAGCAGAGGTGACGAGAGTGTTGCCAGCAGAACAGCCTGTAGCGTGACACAGGCCTGACAGTAGCTGCAAAGCCCAGAGGAAAACAACCCCATCTAGGGGATTTACAGGGCTTTGTATCTAGAGAGCTGAGGATTTTTTTCTTAAATAGATCTCCATGCGTCCTGTTTTCCAGCCTTTCCCTGCATCATACTCCAGTGCTCAGTAAATAAGCTCTGGGCTCACGACAGACCATTTGGCAGTATGGGATGGGGATTGCTGGCTGAGCCTAACTGGCCCGATTCTGCACATTGATTAGTTTGTACCACTAGGGAGGGCATCTGTTCCTGTTCCCCTCCTGTTGGCAAATCCCCCCTGTAGATTCCTTTTGTTCATCTCCCGTAAGGGGAGGAGGAAATGAGAGACAGCAGCAGAAGAGCACCTCAGGCAACACTTTATGGGGAAAACTGACAGTCATGACATGTGGGGGCCAGCACAGAAACCAGGTCTCCTCTCCACCCTGGGAGGCGTCCCCGGCAGTTCAAAAATCACATATCCCATCCTCTCAACTTTCCCCAGTCACTGGTCCAGAGAGGTTGCCAGCTGGGGGGGTGGGGGTGGGGGTTATAACTAGTTGGGGATACATAGCTGGGTTTGGGGCTCTTTGTTTTAAGAACTGATTGATTACTTTGTAGCTGCTTCTCAAACTTAGCTTGCTATTGACAGTTGTTCCTGCTTCCAGAGCCAAGTTCAGAGTGAGAAACTACCATTGCATCAAGCAGTTGTTCCTGAAGCATTGGTACATCCCCCAACACTGGCCTACAGGCTTTTGTGACTGGGACTCCAGCCTTCTCCTGCCTGGGTGCAGGACCCCGAGCACTGGTTCTGCTCACACCTCCCACATGTGACTGCATGTGAGCCAAACCGTAAAGAAGCTTAAGGTACTGCACCCACCTCTGTTGTGATTGGATCATGCTCTGCATAGAGTAGAGTGCACCCAAGTGAATGAGAAGACGTGGGCACTAGCTGGGCGAGAGGGTATACATAGAAAAGCCCTAATATCTATTAATTCATCCCTAGGGCCCAAGAATCTCGAAACCATTGCCTAGGAACTAACAAGTTGATCACTTCCCTCTCTGTGGTGGTGATGTTCTACAACCCAAATTGGGGACAAGGGGGAATTGCAATGAGGAAAAGGTAAGATTCTCACATGCTGGATTATGTAAGGGTCTCAAGGTCAGCAACGGCTTATCTGGATGTTTGTTTATCCAGAGAGGTCAACTTCTGGCCAGGGACTATCTTTAGCAAAATTATTTCACAAATGTACCCAAATGCCCTGCCTGATTAAGCTCCAAAGGGGAGCTCAGGCGAGTGCGGTTGGGGCAATTAGTTCCCCCAACCACAATCAGCTTTAAACTTATCAAGATCTTTGATGGGTGAGGTGTGCGTGTGAACGTCCATGTGAGCATCCCAGCTAGCCAGCCTGCTCACTGCAGCTCCACCCTTAGCTTTGTGGCTGGAACTTACTGCAATGCCCTGGAGGCCCCAGTCACTGGGCTCACTTCACTCTGACGGACATGTGCATGAAAGTGGAAGCTGGGCCTCTCCCAGCTGCACAGCCTACTCTGTATAAACTGTAGACACAGATTCTGCAGCTCCACAGGGAGACGTGGAGGTGCCTCTTACCTCTTCCAATGACTCCGTGAGCAAGTTACATTTGGTGACAACTGGTTGGTGTTCTAATAGGCTCCGTAACAGAGGGGCAAGAAATGGAGAGGGCTGAACAGGGATTAACCGGGCTTCTCCCATTAAATTAAATGGCAATTAAATAGCCAACCCCCTTTGCAGCCCTTTGTAAATGCAACCCTCAAAGCTGAACAGTTTGGAAGCTTCCCTCGCCCCCTCCCAGGTGCACATGCACTTTCAGCCTTTGTCTGTTTGCACACCTTCCATGCGAGACTATTTCCATTCCAGAGGCAGAGTCACCGTGCTTGATCCCGGGCCAATATCTCACCTGACAACAAACGGGCCCTTGGGAGACCTGACCGGCTGACCTTGGCACCTCTACACAGCTTGAGCATTGTTTATACACAGGCAAAACCTCACTGACATCTGTACAACCTCTGCAAGTAAAACAAAAGTTGGAGCACGCATTCAGGGAAGGGCGTTGGGGGTTTTGTGAAATTAAGACAGAGGCAGGAGGCTCAGGTGTCTAGTAAGATTATTATTCATACAAATTCTCAAACTCTTTCTGTTGCTGTAGGTAGAGGTTAAAGTAGTCCTCACCTTCCCCAGTCCACTTCACCTCCATTGCCTATAGGCTGCCTCGAGTACTGATGCGCGAGGCAAAATATCTCCAAGTGTGAGACAAAGTGTTTCATAGGACCAGAGCGCCCCAGGAAGCAGGCCAATAGGACAATGTCCCAGGGTGGTGGAGCTCCCCAGCCAGGGGTCATGAGAATACACAGACAACACTTAATACAATTCCCTGTGTGCCCTGTCGCTCCCTTTTGAGCACTCCCCCAGTTGTAGTTCATTTAGTCAATAAGTAAATTCAGTACAGCTGGTAACCACCCTCCTGTCGCACCTAACCCAGAGAAACCCCCATTGGCATAGAGCCAGGCCCACAGCCTCCCCCTAACTGCAGATCAGTGCAGCATAAACAAACAGGAGAGTGTGACAGTGGGGGTGCTCTAACCCAGCCAGTCACCTCTTTGCCATTCAGGAGTTTGGTGGTCAGCAACTCACAAGGAGAAGGGTAGGCAGTTAGGATGGGAATTCAATGAGTACCTAAGTGACTTGGAAGCACAAGTCCCATAGATCTCAGATGGGAACTCCAATGGGGCTTCTAAGTCACTTAAGTGCTTTTGGAAATCCCACCCTAAGACAGTAGCTTTCACCCACACTGCATCCCCGAGCCACTAGCAAACCTTCCCAACTGAGTGTACAAACCCCGCACCCGGGTGTCCCTGCTCTCCTCTGCCCCACTGGAATGCAGATACCTCTACTGGGGGAACAGCACATGGCAATGCCATACAGCCCTTCAAGTGGGGAAGGTTGTGGAATTAGGAGTCCGTAATTAATTGATATTACAGGAGCAATTGGGAGAGGCAGAATGTCGTTCACCCTGGTTGGACTTTGACCAGGACATCATGGATTTTAACTGAGCACAAGCAGTCAGAACTTTGATTTTACGTCTCACGTGAAAGACACAGCTTCCAGCAGCACAGCGCCCCCTATGGCCCTGCTGGGCACTGCTTTAGTGCTGACAGAAGGAAGAGTGCCAGCAAAAAATATATTGCAGAAATTTATTCTGTCCACTGGAACGTGCCCTCTTCTCCTGCTTTATGTAACTGCATAAACATCCTCTCTCTTTTCTTATATCCATTCAGACACATGCACCTATTTATAGATTGGGTTGACGCAGATTTGGAAAAAGGCAGAGGATAACTAGGCTATTTTTAGATTTATCGTGCAGCCAATGTAGGGAAATAGGCTTGGCTGGCTAACACTGGCTACTTCAAACACAACAAGTCATACCCAGCCTTCAGAATAAATTCATTATTCCCCTCAGTGGGTTGAAAGGGAAGCATGTGTATGCCCCGTCTGAGCCCAGACAAGATAGGAGTGGGGAGCTGAGTGTGTAGGAAAGGGGCGTGGTGATGGGTCAGAGTACACTGAAGAGGGACAGGAACATGACCGCACTTAAACCAACAAACACTAATACATTACCTGAATAGCGAGCCAATTCACCGTCTAATAGTACATCTTCCACAGACAGCACGTTCCATTTGCAGAGCCCTGCACAAACGTTGACTCATTAATCCCGACAAGCCACTCACACATTGGAAGTAGGTTGGCACCACCCACTTTGAAGAAACTGAGGCACAGCAGTGGTGCCAACACCACCGTGAGTCAGTGGCAGAGGCAGGATTTTGACTCAGAAGTTCCTGGCTCCTAGTCCCTTTCTCTAACCACTACACAAAATTGGGTCTCAAGAAGCAGCCTTATTTTGTTAGTCCTTGTCTCTGAGGTCACCAGCAACATCAAAGATTGTGGCTAAGCTGTAAAGAGCAAGTGGCCTCAGGGGACCAATCAGAGGTGGCAAGGGATGTGGCTATTTCCAGATTTCCTGCCTGAGCAGGAGAAATTAAGATGAATCAAATGGATTTATCATCCATCCTGCTGCATAAACAGAGATGTTGTTTTGTATTTTCCAATCACATGTCACAGGCACTCCCCAAAACAGTGACGACTGGCTAGGCAGTAACAACTTGCACCCAGAGTCTCCTCAGTCCAGGAAACACAGTGACACACACACTCCCTTAGTCTGCCTTGGAGACAAAATACGACAGACCCACATTAGCCAGAAAATCAACGTTGGATGTAGCCAGAAAGCTTCTAACCACATATCCCACAGTTCTCCTGGGTTCAGAAGGGAAGTGACACATTGAGGGACAGGAAGTTAAGGGAAAGGGAAAGGAATGTGTCAGGAAGGATGTGTTATTGGATGAAGACACAATGAGGAAAGCTAACTACAACCTGTCTGTTCACCATGAGATGTGATAGGGGAGTCATTTCCCACACTGAGAACCAAAGGACCTTCTCTCATATGAGGAGGATCCCGGGAGACCCTCAGTCACCAGACCTTCCTTCTCACATTGCCAACTCCCATTGTACCCATGTCTTCCACTGGGAGCTGCCAGCAATCCTCTATTTCTCCCATCATTTGTAGAAGTTTCCGACTCTTCCCCTAGGTCATCAGGTGAGATGCTTCTGAGGTTTGGGATTCATGCATTAATGCACCTACCAGACAGGGAACCAACAGCACAAACACTTTGGTGACCAATAAGAGCAGTCTCTGGGGCGACTCCCCAAGAGGGAATGAGGAGGGACATGATAAGAGTCTTTAAGTACGTAAAAGGTTGTTATAAAGAGTAAGGTCATACATTTTTCTCCTTAACCACTGAGACAGGACAGGAAGCAATGGGCTTAAATTGCAGGAAAGGATATTTAGGTCAGACATTAGCAAAAACGTCTTAAGTGTAAGGGTAGTTAAGTACTGGAACAAATTACCTTGGGAGGTTGTGGATTCTCCATCACTGAAGGTTTTTAAGAACAGGTTAGACAAACACCTGTCAGGGATGGTACTTAGTCCTGCCTCAGTGCAAGGAACTGGATTAGATGACTTACTGAGTTCCCTTCCAGTCCTACAATACTATGATTGTCTGACAGCTCGGATCCTCGGGCTTGTAACTGTAATATGTCCACGTGCCCGCAGATTCCAGTCATGGGCTTGTCTCACTGCAGCATACTGGGTTGTTTGCTAGTTTTCTCATATACCCTGGGATTGTTAACTGCGTCTCACAGTCCTGCATCCCTTGACTTCAGACTCTTGGAATTGCCCAACCCCAGCCTCTTTCCCAACAAATTTAGGATTGCATGAACAATGTGTCTCTTGCTATCCAGGCACACGAAGCCTGTCACCAGACTATCCCTGGTTAACTTGCTGAGCCTGCACCTTAAATAAAATAAAAATCATGAATACAGTACAACAAACTCTCCTGCCCCACGAGGCCCATTGACACGAGCGCCCTTCAGAGCAGGAACCACTCCTGCTGCCTTGAACAGGAAGATTCTACAGCATTCTACCACAGAAGGGGGCCTGGATGTCTGTCGCCAGAGGGGCCACTAATTCCTAGAGCTCTAATTCTGTACAGCTCCACGCAGCTGTTTGAAGTCACTCAACCTGCTAAGGTCCTCAGCTAATTCTTCTGGGTGTATCAGATACCTCAAAACTAGCCATGACCTGCTATCTCCCTAAGTCACGCCACGGCCCTGCCAGGGAAGGCTTGGGAGGTACAAAGTGTTCATGTGTGGAAGTGGGACAAGCGCAGCTGGCAGGACAATGGAATTTCCATTCCAGGGGAAGTTCCAACATTTCAAAAAGTTGAAATTTTGAGCTTTTCTGTGGAAGGGAAATTTCAAAAACTTTCAGTTGGAAAACATTGAAACATTTCACTGTGGAATTGTTGAAACGTTTCATTTTGATGTATTTCATTTTGACTTTTATATTAATACTTAATATTTGATATTAACTAGATAAATGTAATAAAATATTTTACAAAAAAACGCCTACATGAAATGAATGGAAATGAGAAAGTCAGAACGAAACGCTTCAATGCTTTCCTGTTGAATATTTAATTGAAATATACGGGTTGCTCCAAAACTGTTCCATCAAAACATTTCAACCTATTCTAGTGATAAGCCCTAGGATATCATCTGGGCAAGTCCATATGGGCAGCCATTCCACCAGGGTGAGTGATTGTGGCTGGCAAGTCCAGGCAGCCTCAGAGCATGCATAGTGAGCCTGGGCAGCTGTGATGCCAGCCAGATGAATCTATGTCCACGTCTGACTCATGCCAACTGAACAACTCCATTCCAAACCAAACGGGAACATTCTCTCTTTGTTTGAACCACTGCAGTTTTATGCCATTGTGTCCAGTAGCTCCAGAAGGTGAGGGAACCAGTGGCAACGGGCATGTGGGTACCACACTCCCTGGCAGGGAACTCCTCCTGTAGGGGATTTGCAAAGCAGCACATGAATTCACTAGTACTTTGTGCCCTTTCATTTCCCAGTCACTCTCATTCACTTTACTAAACTGCTGCCCTCTGGCCCTGCCTTGTTTCAGTGAGGACTCATGGGCCCAGCAGAGAGACTGGGAGCAGATCCTGACAGCACCCATGAGGTGCTCTTCCTTCAGCAGCAAAACAGATTCCTTTCTTCATCCCCTTCTCTCAGGCTTGGAATAAACACTTCCCTCTCTGGTTCAGTTGGGGGAGGGCTTTGCAAATAAGCAATTTGTATATAAGGAAGTTCTGGCCAGCCAGGCAATGAGGTGCACGTCACCATCCCCTTCCATATTACCAGGGTTCTGAAATCTACTTAAAAGGCAGGGCATTGAATGGTTTTGTGTTGGGAAAATCTGAAGTCTGGAAAGTGCCCTCTGGCTTCTCCTGACTCATAGGTAGAGCCGCACACACACAGTTTCACACAAAACACACCCATTCCTTCTGCACAAGTTTTCCCACAGCTTTCCAACAGAGAAAACACACCAGCCATCCAAATGTGCAAGGTCAGTCACCTGAATAATCCAGGCCATCACGCAACACCATAGCCTAGCCTACGTATACCAACCGCTTTCATGTACAGTGCTGACAGGTACATTCAGTGCAGTTAGGTAGGCATGTAAAGGTGTTTCCTGGGACATTGCCTGAGTGCCAGGGCTGGCTAGACTGACCCACAACAGAATAGTTCATGAAAGGGCCTTTGGGACGGATAACAGTTAGGGCGGTCCAAGGAATGCCCTATTACCACAGTAACATTGTTTATACTGACCAGAATCGGATGAGTTGGCATGTGGTTAGCAAGGTCTGATCCAGTGCTCAGAGCTGTCAGGGCAAATACCTTAACTGAGTCAACTGCAGTGGAAGGTGGTGGGTGGCTCCTTTAGCCGGAGATTAGGATTACCTGAAAAATAAAACTTGTCTAAGGCTGCCTTGTAGGTTGAAAACTGAAGCTTGGTCAATGGGTCCAATAGCTAATTACCCTCACTGTTAAAAGTTACGCCTTATTTCCAGTCTGAATTTGTCCAGTTTCAGTTTCCAACCCTTGCATCTTGTTATGCCTTTTTCTGATAGATTAAAGAACTATCTACTGTCAGAAATCTCTCCCCCATGTGGGTACTTTTAGACCATGATCAAGTCACCTCTTAACCATCTCTTGGATTAACTAACTAGATTGAACTTCTTTTAAGTCTCTCGCGATCAGGCACGTTTTCCAGACCTCACATCATTCTTGTATCTCTGTTCTGAATCCTTTCCAGTTGGTCAACATTCTTTTTGAAGTGTGGACACCAGAACTGGACACACTAATGCAGTAATGGTCCAACTATTGCCATATACAGAAGTAATACCTCCTCCTGACTCCTTCTGGATATTCTCTTGCTTATGTAACGGGGAGCTCGTGTTCAGCTGGTTATCTAGCATGACCCCATAAGTCCTTTTCAGTGTCACTGCATTCTGGGATACAGTCCCCCCATCTGGTAATTGGTCACCTATATCCGTTGCTCCCAGGTGTACAACTGTGCATTTGTCAATACTAAAATGCATGTTGTTCAGATGAACCCACCTTACCAAGCAAACCAGGTCAGTCTGTACAAATAACCTTGTCCCCATCATTATTTACCACTCCACCAAAGTTTGTATCATCTCCACGCTTTACTAGTAATGATTATATGTTTTCTTCCAGATATGGATAAAGCTATTGAATAGCACTGGGCCAAGAACAGATTGCTGCAAGACCATGGTAGAGATGCCCCCTTTAGAAGACTAGTTTCCCACTTACAATTACTTTTTGCAATCTGTCAGTAAACCAGTTTTTAATAGCGGCTACATTGATTCTGTATAGTGTTAAACTTCACATTTTCAAAATTTCATTTCTCTCCCTTCTCTTTTCCCTTTTTGCCACCAAGTGCAAGTTTTTCTATTTACTGGTTTCATTTTTTGTTTTGCAGTTTTAATTTTTCAAAACTTCCCTATCTATTGAATGGTTACCAAGGGGCAGAGTCCTAGAGCTTCCTTTCTGCCACTTGAACTTTCCAAAACCTCTTCAACTTTGGAAAAGTCACAGCATGGCAAAAAAAAAAAAAAAAAAAGGGAAATTAAGAGGTTGACTCAACCCTCAACCATCATTTATTCTATTGCAGTCAGTGGCAGAAGAACAAACCAAACCAAGAATTGAAAATTTCTAAAAATTTCAACAATTTCAGTGCCTTCCTGGAGTGGTCTCCTCTGGGAAAGAGAGCTTCTCTATAGCTGACATCTGATGTGGAACCTGGCAGGGTTTGGCTGAGGTTTATTCCGAGCATTCTGGCTCATTCCCCTGATACTTCCCCCCAATGGGAATGCATGTATCTGGTTCATTCCCCTGATACTTCCCCCCTAGTGGGAATGCATGTAAGAACATGCATTCCCCACTCCTCACCCTGACTCAAGAAAGAGATAGAGCAGCCAAAGGGGTCTTTTGGTTCTGCTGACAAAGCAGCTGCAGCTCCCACAGGCAGGTGAAAAGAATCATAGAATCATAGAATATCAGGGTTGGAAGGGACCTCAGGAGGTCATCTAGTCCAACCCTCTGCTCAAAGCAGGACCGATCCCCAATTAAATCATCCCAGCCAGGGCTTTGTCAAGCCTGACCTTAAGAACTTCTAAGAAAGGAGATTCTACCACCTCCCTAGGTAACACATTCCAGTGTTTCACCACCCTCCTAGTGAAAAAGTTTTTCCTAATATCCAAACTAAATCTCCCCCAATGCAACTTGAGATCATTCCTCCTTGTTCTGTCATCTGCTACCACTGAGAACAGTCTAGATCCATCCTCTTTGGAACCCCCTTTCAGGTAGTTGAAAGCAGCTATCAAATCCCCCCTCATTCTTCTCTTCCGTAGACTAAACATCCCCAGTTCCCTCAGCCTCTCCTCATAACTCATGTGTTCCAGTCCCCTAATCACTTTTGTTGCCCTTCGCTGGACTCTCTCCAATTTTTCCACATCCTTCTTGTAGTGTGGGGCCCAAAACTGGACACAGTACTCCAGATGAGGCCTCACCAGTGTCGAATAGAGGGGAACGATCACATCCCTTGTTCTGCGGGCAATGCCCCTACTTATACATCCCAAAATGCCATTGGCCTTCTTGGCAACAAGGGCACACTGTTGACTCATATCCAGCTTCTCGTCCACTGTAACCCCTAGGTCCTTTTCTGCAGAACTGCTGCCGAGCCATTCGGTCCCTAGTCTGTAACGGTGCATTGGATTCTTCCATCCTAAGTGCAGGACTCTGCACTTGTCCTTGTTGAACCTCATCAGATTTCTTTTGGCCCAATCCTCCAATTTGTCTAGCTCCCCCTGTATCCTATCCCTACCCTCCAGCGTATCTACCTCTCCTCCCAGTTTAGTATCATCCGCAAATTTGCTGAGAGTGCAATCCACACCATCCTCCAGATCATTTATGAAGATATTGAACAAAACCGGCCCCAGGACCGACCCCTGGGGCACTCCACTTGACACCGGCTGCCAACTAGACATGGAGCCATTGATCACTACCCATTGAGCCCGACAAGCTAGCCAACTTTCTACACACCTTATAGTGCATTCATCCAGCCCGTACCTCTTTAACTTGCTGGCAAGAATACTGTGGGAGACCGTGTCAAAAGCTTTGCTAAAGTCAAGAAACAATACATCCACTGCTTTCCCTTCATTCACAGAACCAGTAATCTCATCATAGAAGGCGATTAGATTAGTCAGGCATGACCTTCCCTTGGTGAATCCATGCTGACTGTTCCTGATCACTTTCCTCTCCTCTAAGTGCTTCAGAATTGATTCCTTGAGGACCTGCTCCATGATTTTTCCAGGGATTGAGGGGAGGCTGACTGGCCTGTAGTTCCCAGGATCCTCCTTCTTCCCTTTTTTAAAGATGGGCACTACATTAGCCTTTTTCCAGTCGTCCGGGACTTCCTCCGATCGCCATGAATCATAGAATCATAGAATATCAGGGTTGGAAGGGACCTCAGGAGGTCATCTAGTCCAACCCCCTGCTCAAAAGCAGGACCAATCCCCAATTAAATCATCCCAGCCAGGGCTTTGTCAAGCCTGACCTTAAAAACTTCTAAGGAAGGAGATTCCACCACCTCCCTAGACAACGCATTCCAGTGTTTCACCACCCTCCTAGTGAAAAAGTTTTTCCTAATATCCAAACTAAACCTCCCCCACTGCAACTTGAGACCATTACTCCTTGTCCTGTCCTCTTCTACCACTGAGAATAGTCTAGAACCATCCTCTCTGGAACCACCTCTCAGGTAGGTGAAAGCAGCTATCAAATCCCCCCTCATTCTTCCCTTCTGCAGACTAAACAATCCCAGTTCCCTCAGCCTCTCCTCATAAGTCATGTGCTCCAGACCCCTAATCATTTTTGTTGCCCTTCGCTGGACTCTCTCCAATTTTTCCACATCCTTCTTGTAGTGTGGGGCCCAAAACTGGACACAGTACTCCAGATGAGGCCTCACCAACGTCGAATAGAGGGGGACGATCACGTCCCTCAATCTGCTCGCTATGCCCCTACTTATACATCCCAAAATGACATTGGCCTTCTTGGCAACGAGGGCACACTGCTGACTCATATCCAGCTTCTCGTCCACTGTAACCTCTAGGTCCTTTTCTGCAGAACTGCTGCCTAGCCATTCGGTCCCTAGTCTGTAGCTGTGCATTGGGTTCTTCCGTCCTAAGTGCAGGACCCTGCACTTATCCTTATTGAACCTCATCAGATTTCTTTTGGCCCAATCATCCAATTTGTCTAGCTCCCTCTGTATCCTATCTACCACTCCTCCCAGTTTAGTATCATCCGCAAATTTGCTGAGAGTGCAATCCACACCATCCTCCAGATCATTTATGAAGATATTGAACAAAACCGGCCCCAGGACCGACCCCTGAGGCACTCCACTTGACACCAGCTGCCAACTAGACATGGAGCCATTGATCACTACCCGTTGAGCCCGACAATCTAGCCAACTTTCTACACACCTTATAGTGCATTCATCCAGCCCGTACTTCTTTAACTTGCTGGCAAGAATACTGTGGGAGACCGTGTCAAAAGCGTTGCTAAAGTCAAGAAACAATACATCCACTGCTTTCCCTTCATCCACAGAACCAGTAATCTCATCATAGAAGGCGATTAGATTAGTCAGGCATGACCTTCCCTTGGTGAATCCATGCTGACTGTTCCTGATCACTTTCCTCTCATGTAAGTGCTTCAGGATTGATTCTTTGAGGACCTGCTCCATGATTTTTCCGAGGACTGACGTGAGGCTGACTGGCCTGTAGTTCCCAGGATCCTCCTTCTTCCCTTTTTTAAAGATGGGCACTACATTAGCCTTTTTCCAGTCATCCGGGACTTCCCCCGTTTGCCACGAGTTTTCAAAGATAATGGCCAATGGCTCTGCAATCACAGCCGCCAGTTCCTTTAGCACTCTCGGATGCAACTTGTCCGGCCCCATGGACTTGTGCACGTCCAGCTTTTCTAAATAGTCCCTAACCACCTCTTTCTCCACAGAGGGCTGGCCATCTATTCCCCATGTTGTGATGCCCAGCGCAGCAGTCTGGGAGCTGACCTTGTTAGTGAAAACAGAGGCAAAAAAAGCATTGAGTACATTAGCTTTTTCCACATCCTCTGTCACTAGGTTGCCTCCCTCATTCATTAAGGGGCCCACACTTTCCTTGGCTTTCTTCTTGTTGCCAACATACCTGAAGAAACCCTTCTTGTTACTCTTAACATCTCTCGCTAGCTGCAGCTCCAGGTGCGATTTGGCCCTCCTGATTTCATTCATACATGCCCGAGCAATATTTTAATACTCTTCCCTGGTCATATGTCTAACCTTCCACTTCTTGTAAGCTTCTTTTTTGTATTTAAGATTAGCAAGGATTTCACTGTTAAGCCAAGCTGGTCACCTGCCGTATTTACGATTCTTTCTACACATCAGGATGTTTTGTCCCTGTAACCTCAATAAGGATTCTTTAAAATACAGCCAGCTCTCCTGGACTCCTTTCCCCCTCATGTTATTGTCCCAGAGGATCTTGCCCATCAGT
Source organism: Eretmochelys imbricata (assembly GCF_965152235.1). Classification (NCBI taxonomy): domain Eukaryota; kingdom Metazoa; phylum Chordata; order Testudines; family Cheloniidae; genus Eretmochelys; species Eretmochelys imbricata. The sequence goes on from NC_135578.1 coordinate 24,548,087, forward strand.
TCCCTGAGGGAGTCAAAGTCTGCTTTTCTGAAGTCCAGGGTCCGTATTCTGCTGCTTTCCTTTCTTCCTTGTGTCAGGATCCTGAACTCGACCATCTCATGGTCACTGCCACCCAGGTTCCCATCCACTTTTGCTTCCCCTACTAATTCTTCCCGGTTTGTGAGCAGCAGGTCAAGAAGAGCTCTGCCCTTAGTTGGTTCCTCCAGCACTTGCACCAGGAAATTGTCCCCTACATTTTCCAAAAACTTCCTGGATTGTCTGTGCACCGCTGTATTGCTCTCCCAGCAGATATCAGGGTGATTGAAGTTTCCCATGAGAACCAGGGCCTGCAATCTAGTAACTTCTGCGAGTTGCCGGAAGAAAGCCTCGTCCACCTCATCCCCCTGGTCCGGTGGCCTATAGTAGACTCCCACCACGACATCACCCTTGTTGCTCACACTTCTAAACTTAATCCAGAGACTCTCAGGTTTTTCTGCAGTTTCATACTTGAGCTCTGAGCAGTCATACTGCTCCCTTACATACAGTGCAACTCCCCCACCTTTTCTGCCCTGCCTGTCCTTCCTGAACAGCTTATATCCATCCATGACAGTACTCCAGTCATGTGAGTTATCCCACCAAGTCTCTGTTATTCCAATCACATCATAATTCCTTGACTGTGCCAGGACTTCCAGTTCTCCCTGCTTGTTTCCCAGGCTTCGTACATTTGTGTACAGGCACTTGAGATAACCCGCTGATCGTCCCTCTTTCTCAGTATGAGGCAGGAGCCCTCCCCTCTCACGTGCTCCTGCTCGTGCTTCCTCCCGGTATCCCACTTCCCCACTTACCTCAGGGCTTTGGTCTCCTTCCCCTGGTGAACCTAGTTTAAAGCCCTCCTCACTATGTTAGCCAGCCTGCTTGCGAAGATGCTCTTCCCTCTCATGCTGCAGCTGATAAATAACTTAGACATTAAAAACACCACTGCAGGAGGTGACAATAGTTCCCAGGCCAATTCTCAGAGTGCACCAAGGATAAGCACTCCTGTCAGAAGACAGCATTTAAAATACTGAATAAAGGTCTACAGGGGCAGTTTGTACCATGCTCTGGTAAGTGTAGTACATCAGGAAACTGACCAGTATGGGTTAATTGGAATAGCCCAGCTAGCTTCCAAGAGGGGTCACTAACCAGTGGAAATGGGTTCACTTTAGCTACCTGATTATGACATGGACCACTGGCCAGCAGGATCAGGTTTGGATTCACTGCCCTGCACTTTGGGCTTGCTCTGCTCTACACTTTCTGCTTCAGGATAATCTCTTTATGTGTTACCCAGAATACTCTGCATTAGATGTAATACACAAGCCTGTTGTCTCCAGGCCCCATCACCAGGCAGATTCAGATGCCACAACCAGTTTGGGATCCTACAGAACCAAACCCAAGGTCAGCTACTTACTAGATTTCAGCAGACCAAAACGGTCATTGTGACAGCAACCCAGTTATTTGCAGAAGTCTAAAGGGAATAACTGGGCTTGCAGCCATCAAGCTCTGTTTACAACTGACTAAGGGGGGAAATTGTGAAGCAAGACCAGACCAGCCTGCTAGCCCTTACAGGGAACAGAGCCCGTGGTCAAGAAGAATGCTGGGTTAGGCTGAGCCAGCATTGCAATATGTCTTTCATCTGTACCAGCTGGTATGTGGCTAGTTCCCAGAGTTCCAAATGCTGGGGTGGAGAGGGGAAATAGACTACATACAGCCTAACAGGAATAGGTGTTATCTCAGTGTTGCCACCAAGGCCTGAAACACAAATATCAGATGTTATTTACAAATGCGTCCCATGGTTTATAATAAAGGACAGGCATTTTCATCACAAGGGGTGAGAAGGCAAAATGTGGCTCTGGAAAAATGAGGCATCTCTGAACTATGAAACCCTATTCTGTGTGCACACATATGAATGTAACCCTTCTGCTCGTCAGAGTTGGCAGCAAAAAGGGCCGGGTTCAATATCTAGGGGATCCATTCCAATAACACAATGCAAACCGGCTCGAGCCCCCACCCAGTGACCTGGGACAAATATATACCACCCCCGCTGGGCGCCTCCAAGAGGCAATACTTCCCCTCTCGCAAGCACATAGTCTGAGTGTAGCAAAAAGCCTTTTAATAACAGAGAAACAATGTGGCATTATGTTGGGGAAACACCACCAACAGGATTCATAACACAACCCATGAGCAAAAAAACCCACCCCAAGCAAATTGGGGCATGCCCCTTTCCCTTTGGTTCTTGAGTCCAGCAACCCCAAATCACCCAAAGTCCCAAAAGTCCAATGACCCAAAAGTCTCTGTCCCTGGTCAGGGCAGCCCCAGAGTTCGAAAGTTTATCTGCTGAGCTTTACCTCCCAACCTGGGTGGAGATGGGACGGGGGTAAGAGGCACCTTACATGATCTGAAGCTGACCGCCCCACAGCTCCATAGGCCTTCGCTTCGCCAGCTGCCCCACGAACTCCTTCATTCAGCTCCGCAGCCCACAAGCAGCTCCCACCATCCCACGAACTGCTCCACCAGCCTGTCCACAAGGCACTCCAGCCGTCCCGCAAACTGCTCCACAATATATCTTCAGGCTCCCCCACTACTTAACACAACGCTCAGTGATTTCAGCTCTTAGGTGAATTCAGCTTGCAGGAGGGGAGCCTCACTGCTGGTGCACCATTAGCCCAAAGTGAGCTCAGCAGCCTGTAACTAGACTCCTAATGGAATCAAAATTAACTCTGATATTCCACAGTGGAGAGAGGAGGAAGTGCAATTAGCACAGAAGACCCTCACCAAGGGGCCCATACCACCAAGTATTAACACTTATCCCCAACCTCTCTCAATTCACAGAGTTTTAAAACCCATGACCCTTGCCTAGCGAGTGCTACTTAGTTGATGGTGAGTCCCTCCATCATAACAAAAGGCCAAGTACAGTTCCAAGCACAGTTCCCATAATCAGGGTAATAACAATTTATTCTTCCTGCCCAATAACAGAGACACTGGGGATCCCACAGCAGCCAAAGTGACCATTTGGGCAGCTATGGCCTCATTCTAGGCGGGGTGGGTGTGCCGATGCAAATGAGATCGGCCCCTGAAGTTCTTTTCCACAACTTGCCACACCTCACCACCAGATGTCAGGGTGGAGCTCATCCTGACACTGCTTACATGAATAACTCAGAGAGAGAGAGAGGAGAAAGTAATTCAGAAGGTCAGTGTTAGTTATATGCTAAGTGAGTATCATGTTGAAAGCTCATTCTGCAGGGAAATCTGTTATGCATGACGTGCTCCCTCTCTGTCCGTATTCTGGTTATGCAAACTCTCTGACAGGACTAGGTCCAGTGCCAGATCTCTTCCGGGATGTCTTGGCTGGAGCAATGGAGCCTCGAGTCAATGACCCTTACACGTGCAGGGAGACAGACAAGAACATAACAGGGCTAAGCCTAAAATTTTGCAATGGAAATAATTCAGAGACAAAGATTGTTACCCATCCTGTAACAGATCAATCTTCTTGCTCAGGGGCTCGGCACAACTCCACCCTTCATGAGCGAAGGTTCTATTGCCCCTAAGTCTCCTAACTAGCTATTGTTTCACTAGCATATGTGCTTAATCATTTACAAAGGATAAAGTAGGCAGCCTGGGAAGGACAAATTATATATCACACACACACACACAAAATCCTAAACACTGCAGGTCTCCAAAAAATATGGGCAGGACTCCAGACACCCAGAAGGTGAGTCCAGTACCCAGCTCCTTCTCCCCTGCTACCTCCACTGAGAACAAGAACAAACAATACAAACTGGTGCAGGCATTGGGGGAGAGGAGAGATTTGCAGATGGGCAGTTTACTGCAAGGAAGGAAGTGAAATCCACCTCGAGGGCAGCTGCAAAGGAGAGAAAGCAACCCTCGCTCATTCCCCACCCTGCACCCGCAGTGAAAACAAATGGCTGTGCTTTGTATTCTCTGAATCTTTCTGGTGTGGGTGCCGCAGATTATTCCATGTGCAATTACAGGGCTCAACTCACTGAGCAGCCAGCATGGCAGGGGGAGATAGGCCTCCCCACAAAAGACTCCAGCCAAGCAAGAGCAGATTGACACAGGCAGGAGAGGACTGGATTCCTGAAGCAAAAAAAGCCAACTATCTCAATCAGTCTCGCTCTGCTGCTCCCGCTCCCATGCTTCAACTTCACTAGCAGAGATGCTGGTTGCAGAGTTGACTAAAGCAGAGAGGGTGCTATCTGGATAGATGCCCTGATGGAAGATCCTTATCCTGCTCCCCTTCAAGTCAATGGGAGTTTTTCTAGTGAGCCCAATGAGATCATGGGTCAGCTCTATGTCTCTCTGAGAGGACCCTCTCTGCAGAGATCCTGTGGAAAAAAAAGGGATATGTGATCATGTCATTAAAGACCATATCACAATGCACACAGGGGGCTGGATTAAGATTAAACAGGCAACCTTAATTCTGGCATTTCCTAATTTTTGAGTGCTTGACTTTACAACCTTAAAAATGTTCTTCTAACAAGTTTATTCTCTCCCCTCCTACTCCCCCTCCCTTCTAGGCTTTTAAAAGAGCCAACTAGAAAAAATTCCAACATGTAGCATCATATTAACACCAACATAGTTAATCAGCAGGGCTGGAACCTTTAGAACCACTGCACAGGTCTCTGCTACTTGAGCTGTCAGAGTAGCTGATAGCAATAGTAGGTTGTCATCCTCTGTGTGGACCAGTTTTGGGATGAGACACACTTTGCCAGTGGTTTTGCAGCTATTTGCTGGCAGCATAGGAATGATGAGACTCAGGAATCATGGGTTCCATTCCAGGCTCTGGAAGGGAGTGTTCTCTAGTGGGAACAGACCCTTTTGCCCCATCCCCTCTCTTCCTCACTGCTGGTTTCTGGTCAGATCTATCTCCTCTCCAATCCCGAACCTCCTTCTCTCTGATTCCCAGTCCCAGTCTCCTTGCCCAGCCAGTCCCATTCTTCCTCCCACCCCAATTCCCAATCCTATTTTCCCTCTTCCCACCCCATTCACTTACTGCTAGAGCTTCCCAAAGAAAAAGGTTGCCAGAATTTTTTTAGTATGGACAAAACCATATTTTTTTCCTAACTTTATTCTCAGACGAATATTCCTTGATATTCAATTCATGACCTGGCTATGGAGCTGTCAAGCTGAAAAATAGGGGATGGTTAGTTATATGAACCATGTTAAACTTCTAAAATAAAATAAAATCTACTTCCTAGCCTATTCGAGGTTATGGAAAACTATTTCCTTTTGGCACAGGAGAGCAATAACAGATCCTCCACACTCTCATCCTGCAGTTCCTGATTTTCTGGAATTCCTGAAAGCAATTTGGGGCCTAGTTTTGTTGAGATGCATACTGTGGTACTTGGAATACTTTGTGTGGGCTATGACCTGGATGTACCTAGAGCACTAAAACCTATAGAAAAGATGACAGATAATTAAGCCTCTCGCTTTCTCTTTTAACCTGGGGCTTAATGTTCCATAAAGCGTACACTTGGTTTTCAGAGTTTTCATAGCATCTTAAGCCTCTGAAAAAATCTTAATTCATTTACTATACTTCAAGGTTCTATTTCACATGGCCATATACTATAATAGAAGAGCAGGGTGCTTGAGGCACGAAACTACAAGGTACAATACATAGTTTTCCTCTTGGACCAGACTGTCCTCAGGATTTTGCCTGAATCCAGAGCTCTTGAAACAGATGTCCTTATCCTCTCTTGCCCGAGTCCATGAAATTCCAAGCATGGCAGACTACATTTCATGGATGTCAGAAAGAAACCTGTATGTGACTGATTGGGGATGTGTCTGTTTTGGACTGTGAACTCCATTGTGTTTTGAGAAGCCCGTTTCAGGGGCTCTACTTTGTACTGTGAATTTCATTTTGGAGTATGACCTTCACACTGCATTGCAACCTCCATTGTGGATTACAGCCTCCATTTGGTGGTAAGGGCCTTGCCTCCTAGCTGAGCGACTACCTCTGAAAAGCTGGCACAGAACCATCAGGGTCATTTAGAAATCAGTGGCCCTACTGGTAGAAAATCCATTGTTCCAGTAAGGAGGAGTCATTCAATGTTGATGACTCTACACAAGCCAACAGGGTTGTGAGGGGGAAGGGATGCAGAGAAGAAACCCAGAACTCTCTCAGGGTATGTCTACACTACGGAATAAGGTCGAATTTATAGAAGTCGGTTTTTTAGAAATCGGTTTTATATATTCGAGTGTGTGTGTCCCCACAGAAAATGCTCTAAGTGCATTAAGTGCATTAACTCGGCGGAGCGCTTCCACAGTACCGAGGCTAGAGTCGACTTCCGGAGCGTTGCACTGTGGGTAGCTATCCCACAGTTCCCGCAGTCTCCGCTGCCCATGGGAATTCTGGGTTGAGATCCCAATGCCTGATGGGGCTAAAACATTGTCGCGGGTGGTTCTGGGTACATATCGTCAGGCCCCCGTTCCCTCCCTCCCTCCGTGAAAGCAAGGGCAGACAATCGTTTTGCGCCTTTTTTCCTGAGTTACCTGTGCAGACGCCATACCACGGCAAGCATGGAGCCCGCTCAGGTAACCGTCACCCTATGTCTCCTGGGTGCTGGCAGACGTGGTATGGCTTTGCTACACAGTAGCAGCAACCCCTTGCCTTGTGGCAGCAGATGGTACAGTATGACTGGTAGCTATCATCGTAATGTCCGAGGTGCTTCTGGCCACGTCGGCTGGGAGCGCCTGGACAGATGTGGGTGCAGGGACTTAATTTAGAGTGACTGGACCAGGTCATTCTCTTTAGTCCTGCAGTCAGTCCTATTGAACCGTCTTATGGTGAGCAGGCAGGCGATGCGGCTTGCTAGCAGTCGTACTGTACCATCTTCTGCCGGGCAGGCAAGAGATGAGGATGGCTAGCAGTCATACTGTACCATCTTCTGCCGAGCAGCCATGAGATGTGGATGGCATGCAGTCCTTCTGCACCGTCTGCTGCCAGCCAAAGATGTAAAAGATAGATGGAGTGGATCAAAACAAGAAATAGACCAGATTTGTTCTGTATTCATTTGCTTCTCCCCCTCCCCCATCTAGGGGACTCATTCTTCTAGGTCACGCTGCAGTCACTCACAGAGAAGGTGCAGCGAGGTAAATCTAGCCATGAATCAATCAGAGGCCAGGCCAACCTGCTTGTTCCAATAAGAATGATAACTTAGGTGCACCATTTCTTATTGGAACCCTCCGTGAAGTCCTGCCTGAAATACTCCTTGATGTAAAGACACCCCCTTTGTTGATTTTAGCTCCCTGAAGCCAACCCTGTAAGCCGTGTCGTCAGTCGCCCCTCCCTCCATCAGAGCAATGGCAGACAATCGTTCCGCGCCTTTTTTCTTTGCGGACGCCATACCAAGGCAAGCATGGAGGCCGCTCAGCTCACTTTGGCAATTAGGAGCACATTAAACACCACACGCATTATCCAGCAGTATATGCAGCACCAGAACCTGGCAAAGCGATACCGGGCGAGGAGGCGACGTCAGCGCGGTCACGTGAGTGATCAGGACATGGACACAGATTTCTCTGAAAGCATGGGCCCTGCCAATGCATGCATCCTGGTGCTAATGGGGCAGGTTCATGCTGTGGAACGCCGATTCTGGGCTCGGGAAACAAGCACAGACTGGTGGGACCGCATAGTGTTGCAGGTCTGGGACGATTCCCAGTGGCTGCGAAACTTTCGCATGCGTAAGGGCACTTTCATGGAACTTTGTGACTTGCTTTCCCCTGCCCTGAGGCGCATGAATACCAAGATGAGAGCAGCCCTCACAGTTGAGAAGCGAGTGGCGATAGACCTTTGGAAGCTTGCAATGCCAGACAGCTACCGGTCAGTTGGGAATCAATTTGGAGTGGGCAAATCTACTGTGGGGGCTGCTGTGATGCAAGTAGCCCACGCAATCAAAGATCTGCTGATATCAAGGGTAGTGACCCTGGGAAATGTGCAGGTCATAGTGGATGGCTTTGCTGCAATGGGATTCCCTAACTGTGGTGGGGCCATAGACGGAACCCATATCCCTATCTTGGCACCGGAGCACCAAGCCGCCGAGTACATAAACCACAAGGGGTACTTTTCGATAGTGCTGCAAGCTCTGGTGGATCACAAGGGACGTTTCACCAACATCAACGTGAGATGGCCGGGAAAGGTACATGATGCTCGCATCTTCAGGAACTCTGGTCTGTTTCAAAAGCTGCAGGAAGGGACTTTATTCCCTGACCAGAAAATAACTGTTGGGGATGTTGAAATGCCTATATGTATCCTTGGGGACCCAGCCTACCCCTTAATGCCATGGCTCATGAAGCCATACCCAGGCAGCCTGGACAGTAGTCAGGAGCTGTTCAACTACAGGCTGAGCAAGTGCAGAATGGTGGTAGAATGTGCATTTGGACGTTTAAAGGTGCGCTGGTGCAGTTTACTGACTCGCTTAGACCTCAGCGAAACCAATATTCCCACTGTTATTACTGCTTGCTGTGTGCTCCACAATATCTGTGAGAGTAAGGGGGAGACGTTTATGGCGGGGTGGGAGGTTGAGGCAAATTGCCTGGCTGCTGGTTACGCGCAGCCAGACACCAGGGCGGTTAGAAGAGCACAGGAGGGCGCGGTACGCATCAGAGAAGCTTTGAAAACCAGTTTCATGACTGGCCAGGCTACGATGTGAAAGTTCTGTTTGTTTCTCCTTGATGAAACCCCCCGCCCCTTGGTTCACTCTACTTCCCTGTAAGCTAACCACCCGCCCCTCCTCCCTTCAATCATCGCTTGCAGAGGCAATAAAGTCATTGTTGCTTCACATTCATGCATTCTTTATTCATTCATCACACAAATAGGGGGATGACTACCAAGGTAGCCCAGGAGGGGTGGTGGAGGAGGGAAGGAAAATGCCACACAGCACTTTAAAAGTTTACAACTTTAAAATTTATTGAATGACAGCCTTCTTTTTTTGGGGGAATCCTCTGTGGTGGAGTGGCTGGTTGGCTGGAGGCCCCCCCACCGCGTTCTTGGGCATCTGGGTGTGGAGGCTATGGAACTTGGGGAGGAGGGCGGTTGGTTACACAGGGGCTGTAGTGACAGTCTGTGCTCCAGCTGCCTTTGCTGCAGCTCAACCATACACTGGAGCATACTGGTTTGGTCCTCCAGCAGCCTCAGCATTGAATCCTGCCTCCTCTCATCATGCTGCCGCCACATTTGAGCTTCAGCCCTGTCTTCAGCCCGCCACTTACTCTCTTCAGCCCGCCACCTCTCCTCCCGGTCATTTTGTGCTTTCCTGCACTCTAACATTATTTGCCTCCACGCATTCGTCTGTGCTCTGTCAGTGTGGGAGGACAGCATGAGCTCGGAGAACATGTCATCGCGAGTGCGTTTTTTTTTTCTTTCTAAGCTTCACTAGCCTCTGGGAAGGAGAAGATCCTGTGATCATTGAAACACATGCAGCTGGTGGAGAAAAAAAAAGGGACAGCGGTATTTAAAAAAACACATTTTATAAAACAGTGGCTACACTCTTTCAGGATAAACCTTGCTGTTAACATTACATACATAGCACATGTGCTTTCGTTACAAGGACGCATTTTGCCTCCCCCCACCGCGTGGCTACCCCCTCAACCTTCCCCCCTCCCTGTGGCTAACAGCGGGGAACATTTCTGTTTAGCCACAGGCAAACAGCCCAGCAGGAATGGGCTCCTCTGAGTGTCCCCTGAAGAAAAGCACTCTATTTCAACCAGGTGACCATGAATTATATCTCACTCTCCTGAGGATAACACAGAGAGATAAAGAACGGATGTTGTTTGAATGCCAGCAAACATACACTGCAATGCTTTGTTCTACAATGATTCCCGAGTACGTGTTACTGGCCTGGAGTGGTAAAGTGTCCTACCATGAAGGACGCAATAAGGCTGCCCTCCCCAGAAACCTTTTGCAAAGGCTTTAGGAGTACATCTAGGAGAACCGCGAATGCCAGGGCAAAGTAATCCTTTCACATGCTTGCTTTTAAACCATGTATAGTATTTTAAAAGGTACACTCACCAGAGGCCCCTTCTCCGCCTGCTGGGTCCAGGAGGCAGCCTTGGGTGGGTTCGGGGGGTACTGGCTCCAGGTCCAGGGTGAGAAACAGTTCCTGGCTGTCGGGAAAACCGGTTTCTCCGCTTGCTTGCTGTGAGCTATCTACAATCTCATCATCATCATCATCTTCTTCATCCCCAAAACCTGCTTCCGTATTGCCTCCATCTCCATTGAAGGAGTCAAACAACACGGCTGGGGTAGTGGTGGCTGAACCCCCTAAAAATGGCATGCAGCTTATCAGAGAAGCGGCATGTTTGGGGCTCTGACCCGGAGCGGCCGTTCGCCTCCCTGGTTTTCTGGTAGGCTTGCCTCAGCTCCTTCAGTTTCACGCGGCACTGCTTCGGGTCCCTGTTATGGCCTCTGTCCTTCATGCCCTGGGAGATTTTGACAAAGGTTTTGGCATTTCGAAAACTGGAACGGAGTTCTGATAGCACGGATTCCTCTCCCCAAACAGCGATCAGATCCCGTACCTCCCATTCGGTCCATGCTGGAGCTCTTTTGTGATTCTGGAACTCCACCATGGTCACCTCTGCTGATGAGCTCTGCATGGTCACCTGCAGCTTGCCACGCTGGCCAAACAGGAAATGAGATTCAAAAGTTCGCGGTTCTTTTCCTGTCTACCTGGCCAGTGCATCTGAGTTGAGAGTGCTGTCCAGAGCAGTCACAATGGAGCACTCTGGGATAGCTCCCGGAGGCCAATACCATCGAATTGTGTCCACAGTACCCCAAATTCGAGCCGGCAAGGCCGATTTAAGCGCTAATCCACTTGTCAGGGATGGAGTAAGGAAATTGATTTTAAGAGCCCTTTAAGTCGAAATAAAGGGCTTCATCATGTGGACGGGTGCAGGTTTACATCGATTTAATGCTGCTAAATTCGACCTAAAGTCCTAGTGTAGACCAGGGCTCAGCAGAAGCCCAGGGGGAACAGCGGGTGGGAGGAGACAACTCTGGAGTGTGCTTAGTTGAGACTAACAAGTGCCTGGGTGGCGAGTCTAGCACAAATGCTCAGGGTCCAACTGGTTGCCAGATTTGGAGTTGGGAAAGAATTTTCCCCACAGGTCAGATTGTCAGGCACCTTCCCCACAGCATGGGGCATAGTTCGCTTGCTGGGAGCATCCGGGCATATCTTGCCTAATCAAGACCCTGTCACTGCAGGGGCCTCAGGCATTGGTCTCTCATGACCTCTGCCTGTGGTGCACAGTTTAGCCTCCTGAGGACTAAAATGCTATAGTGTGACTAAAGTCTTTGGGTTTAATACAGGATTATCTGGGTGAAATTTAATGGCCTGGTGATAGCCAAGAGGTCAGATTAGGTGATCTAAGGCAGTGGTTCCCAAACTTGTTCTGCCGCTTGTGCGGGGAAAGCCCCTGGCAGGCCGCGCCGGTTTGTTTACCTGCCGCATCCGCAGGTTCGGCCGATCGCGACTCCCAGTGGCCGCGGTTCACTGTTCCAGGCCAATGGGAGCTGCTGGAAGCGGCGGCCAGTACGTCCCTCGGCCCGCACCGCTTCCAGCAGCTTCCATTGGCCTGGAGCAGCGAACCACGGCCAGTGGGAGCCGCGATTGGCTGAACCGGCGGACACAGCAGGTAAACAAACCGGCACGGCCCGCCAGGGGCTTTCCCTGCACAAGCGGCGGAACAAGTCTGGGAACCACTGATCCAAGGGTCTCTTCTGGCTTAAACTCTATGAAACAATAAAATGGCTGAATCGTTTTGGCTGAAATCTTACAAAATAAAATTCCACCTAAAGTAGACACCCAGCATGGAAATTTCAGCCCAAATGTTTATAGTTTGGCAAAGTTATAAACAACTGAAAAGGGGTCTTATAATGGGAAGTGTCAGGCAACCTTAATACTACCAGCTCTGCCTCTAGCAATTGCATTAGTAACTTTATTAGTCTGTAGGCACCTTGTGGGAGAGATCATGAGTGAAATCCTGGTCCTGGTTAAAGTCTAGCCTACCACTGATTTCAACATGGTCAGGATTTCATTCCATGGGTTTTCTTCTCTGTTGTGAAGCCATTATGCAAATTATATGACTACACTGTTACCATTAAAGAACGAAGCATTAGAAAAACTGGAAATAACTAGGGCAAGTTTCACAGAGCCATCATTAGCTTGAAGAGTTTACATATTCCATTAATGACAATATTTATATGAAAACTCACTCTACCCACCATCTATATCTGACCCACAAGAGTCAGTACTTACCAATGGCTTCAATCTTTATAAAATCACTTATGTGTGTATCTTGGGCTATGTAAAGATACTCATTCATTGAGAGAAATGCTGTAGGAGGCGGTTGTGGAAAGAAACTGTGGAAGCCTCATGATTTGGGATATTTAAAAATAGAAAAATCCCCAGAGATTAGCATATAGGGCACTCCTGCACTGCCTTTCTGCCTCAGTGCCCATGTAGGGGAATGGACCAAGTGCGATGTAATACTGAGAGTTGTGGAGGGAGAGGGGGCAGGGGTGGGCTGGGAGGAGAGATATAAATGTGATAGGGTGCTACAAAAGTTTTTTACTGGCATGCTTCTGAGATGATCTCGTTGCTCATGAATGGCAGAATCACCCGGGAGTTATGCAAAGCACCCTAAACAAGGACCACTAAAAAATTCATAATGCTGTACTCTGCATGCTGCATTCGAGCCCTCTCCCACCACCCATTCCCTGGCCCCCAAGTCGCTCCACCTCTAAGGGCAGCTGCCTCCGTTGTCAAGCACAGGCTTGCGAGTGCTGATATGTCAGGCTCTGATACACTTAATACTGAAGTCGAATAGTACTGTACATTAACTCCCCCAGTAGACTAACCAGAGGCAACGGGATGACTTGTGCTGTGGTGCAACCCAACACCAATGTGAGTATCGGAATCTTGCTGCACCAGTTCAAAGATGAAACATTTTCTAAAACCAGGATTTCTGTTAATCCTAATGTTACACCTGAAGGCGGACTCTCTTGAGATCTATTTGGCTGCTGGGCACTGCAGTCTGGTAGATTAGACATAGGAGTAGGAGTCAGGATGCTCAGGGGATGTCTACACTGTATTTGGGAGGGAGCCTCCCAGCCTGGGCCCACTCCTGTGTTAGGGGGCCTTGTGCAAGTGCACTAAAAATAGCTGCACAGATGGTGCTTTGATGTCGCAGCTGGGGCTGGAGCTGGGGCTCTCAAGCCCACCTCCCCTCCAGGCTTGAGAACCCCAGCTCCTACCTGAGCTGCAGCATCAAAGCACAGTCCTGCATCGCAGCTAGTTTTAGCAGTAGGCCTTATAGATTATTGTTCCCCACAGGCCCCAGTTACTGCCATCTCTAGAGCACTAAGGGCAGGTGTCAAGGCTGATTCTCCACTCTGACACTTCATGTGGAGAAGGTGCAGGCCCGCAAGGATTCTGAAAATTAACACTGGCCACTCCAGGCTGGTATTAAACTCCCAAGGTCACAACTTCTCTCTGACCTTGGATGAGTAGATGCTGCCACCACCCAAGTGCAACCTCCTCCCGTTTTGAGAGCCCAGGAAGGAACACTTGGGAATTCCTTCCTGTGGGGTACCCTCAAGCCCTGTCATACACACCTCCCCCCCCAACCTCCCAGCGGAAGAGCTCAGGGAAAAAAAACAAAGGAAATCAGCTGTTGCCACCAGCTAACTAAATAACATATGCTCAAACATCTTAGGGACACAAAAATACAATCCTGTTCTTAAAGGTAAATTTTATTAAACCCAAAAAGACAGGAAATACATTTGGAACTTAGGCTTTTTGCTAGATCTTAAAAGAAATCATAACAAAAATTAAGCATCAAGATAGCTCTCTTAAGGTTCAGCTTAAAGGTTATAAGCAAAAGAAAAGCATCTGGGGTTAGCATAGAGGAGTCCACAAGCCAATAAGAAATAACCCTAATCGCACCTTCCTAGACATTCCCTGATTTACTTACATATCTGGGGTTTTAGATAAAATAGGTTCGAGGTATGAATTGATGCTTTTTCATACCTAGTTTTAAAGCTGCTTACAGCTTTGCTCCAGCCCTGTCCTGCTCTGTCCCCTCTCTCTGGAGAGCAACAACAAAACAGACAAAGGGAAAGTTTTCCCCCCAATTTTAAAGAGTTCTAGTCCTCCCATTGGCTCTTTTGGTCAGGTGCCCAGTCCCTTTCTTTTACCTATGGGCTTTTTTAACCCTTTACAGGTAAAGCAAGTAGAGAATAGCTACTAACAGGGATTTTGTAGCTAACTGGCTGGCTGGGTGTCCATAAAAAGGAGCTCTCCCCCACCCCCCACCCCTTCATTTATCACAGCAGGAGTCAAACCTACAAGAGTAAGAGGCAGCTCAGCGGCTCTGCAAGGCAGGAAAGCCCAAGGCCTTGTGGGGAATGGGAAGGATGGCGAGAGCTACCAAGGCCAATGGGATGAGGATCCTGTTTCAGAGACCACTGGGTTCCTGAGCCAGAAAACAAGTCCATTTCTAAGGAAAACATTGAGGCATATGTCGAAAGTCTGGTTCCTCGGAGCAGCAGGTTACAAAACCAACACAGTAGACATAGCAGGGCAGCCTGCTCCTGTCCCAGAGACACTGCTCAGGCTGGGACCAGTGCTGCTCCCATGCAGTTGGGGTGTCCAGTGCAGCACCCCCTGAAGTGGGGAGGGATGTGAACATGCACAGCGCATCATGCTGCCTTAGGAGAGGTCCCTGCCTTGGGTTTGCTCAGTGGGTGGGACCCAAGCCTGCATGTTTTCCATATTTATCAAGCCAACATTTCTCCTTTTTGAAAATCCAGATTTTCCAAAGGTTTCCCTGGCCTCCCGGGACTTTGGGAATCCAAAGTTTGCCTGCAATGCTAGTACAAGGCCCTCGACAGTTGCTTTTCATCTGTGGCTCTCCAGGGACTTTAGAAAGGTGTCATCCTTTTACAGATATGGCAACTGAGGCGCAGAGAGGGGAAGAGACATGCCCAACATCACACCGCAAGGAACAGAACCCAGGTCACTCCCAGACCCAAGCCATAATGGCACAATCCACTAGGCCACAGCTGCCCCGAAGGCCAGCACTACCTGTAACCTACTGTTATGCTTAATAAAAAGCAGACGTTGGAAACCCTGAGTCTTCCTCACCTCCTGGAGTCACTGTCAGCCCAGCTTCCCACAAGCAGGTCCAGCCATTCTCCCTTTCTAGCGAACTCTGCTTTCGCAGAAAGGACGCGGCTTTCCCACATCACTGTTCCCAAAGAACAGGTGTGGTTTGTGCTGATTCAAGCCCTCGGATGCCAAGTTCTCTGGCATGCTGCATCATTAAATATTTACCTGAGCTCCATGGAGGGCACAGGCAGGGTGAGCTGCACCAGCCCTGCCTGACCTCTGGCCCGTGGCTCCTTCACCCGACCACACCTCTAGCTAGTGCCAGCTGACAAGGATTTTTTTTCTGGTTAAAGTCTTCCCCTCCCCGCTTACCTGCCACGAGGCAGAGGGACCACTCTTCCGGCTGCTGTTGGGCAGGTGGCAGAAAGGGCATCCAAACCTGCTGTCCCTGGCTGAGAGAGAAAAGGGGGAGTGGTTACTCTCAGGACCTCAGGCAAGGAGAAGGGGGAGTCAGGAGAGAAGAGGGACAACCTAGGAGTGGGAGGGACAGAAGGAGTAAATTCCTGCTGAAGGCAGACAGGGAGGAAGGAAGGTCCTGCTATGGAGAGGGCAGTCTGAATTCCCTTTCAAGTGCCAGTCAGACAGCAGGAAAAAGGGAAGGAGGGGAGAGGGGGCAGTCTCAGACTTTGCTGTTTCCCAGCACAGACAGATATGAACAGCACCGGTGTCACAATACAAAAACAGCCTGTCTCCAGTGGTCAGATGTGAAAGGTTTAATGCCTCCACTTGGGTAGTCTCCCAGCATGTGCAACAGGTGGTATCCCAAGCCAGGTCCCCACCCCATTGCCCCACACTGCCCCTGCACAGCCCGGCGGCAGTCCCAGCCCCACTGCCCCCACTGTCCAGCCTGGCCTCTGCACAGGCAGGCAGTATCCAAGATGGAGTTTCCCACCCTGGCAAGATCAAATACAGACAGGATCCCCTGGTTACTGCAGCTTGTTTGTATACTAGCTTGCAGCGCAGACCAGGAGAACTTGGAACCCCCAGGTTGTACATCAGAGGATATTTTAAACTGCTATCACTGCCTTGTCCTATTTTCCCTTTCCTAGGAATCCCTCTGTTTCTCTAGAACCACACATCACCACCTCCTGAGTAGCAGCTTGCTCTGGGATCTGTCTCCTGTCTAAGCTATTGATGCTGCAGCCAATCAGACTTCCTGTTCATAGAAGCAACGCACAACCCCATTGGTGCCAGCACATCAAGCTTTAAATAAAAACTATCTTGCCCTCACCCACACTCCAAGCCAGGCAGCTGCCATGGGGACCAAATTAAACAGCAACAGCCAGGAGTATCTCAGATATGCCTGACTTTGAAACATTCCCAGAATCCCAGGCGGGAGAGGTGAGGCTGTTCACAAAATATATGAGGAGGAAATCATCAATCATCATCATCAAAGGACCCCTTCCTGAGCTGATCTCTAAGGCCACTCTGCTCTCTGCATTGAAATCTCTGCTGAAGAACCACTTGTATTGTTTCAGAGTAACAGCCGTGTTAGTATGTATTTGCAAAAAGAAAAGGAGTACTTGTGGCACCTTAGAGACTAACCAATTTATCTGAGCATAAGCTTTTGTGAGCTGCAGCTCACTTCATCAGATGCATACTGTGGAAAAAACAGAAGACGTTTGTTTTTATACGCACAAATCATGAAAAAATGGGTGTTTATCAGTACAAAAGGTTTTCTCTCCCCCCACCCCACTCTCCTGTTGGTAATAGCTTATGTAAAGTGATCACTCTCCTTACAATGTGTATGATAATCAAGGTGGGCCATTTCCAGCACAAATCCAGGGTTTAACAAGAACATCTGAGGAAGGGGGGGGGGGCGAGTTAGGAAAACAAGGGGAAATAGAAAAGGAGTACTTGTGGCACCTTAGAGACTAACCAATTTATTTGAGCATAAGCTTTCGTGAGCTACAGCTCACTTCATCCGATGCAGTGAGCTGTAGCTCACGAAAGCTTATGCTCAAATAAATCGGTTTAGTCTCTAAGGTGCCACAAGTACTCCTTTTCTTTTTGCGAATACAGACTAACACGGCTGTTACTCTGAAACCTGTTATTATGAAAGGGGAAATAGGTTACCTTGCATAATGACTTAGCCACTCCCAGTCTCTATTCAAGCCTAAGTTAATTGTATCCAATTTGCAAATGAATTCCAATTCAGCAGTCTCTCGCTGGAGTCTGGATTTGAAGTTTTTCTGTTGTAATATCACAACTTTCATGTCTGTAATCGCGTGACCAGAGAGATTGACGTGTTCTCCGTCTGGTTTATGAATGTTATAATTCTTGACATCTGATTTGTGTCCATTTGTTCTTTTACGTAGAGACTGTCCAGTTTGACCAGTGTACATGGCAGAGGGGCATTGCTGGCACATGATGGCATATGCCACATTGGTAGATGTGCAGGTGAACAAGCCTCTGATAGTGTGGCTGATATTATTAGGCTCTGTGATGGTGTCCCCTGAATAGGTATGTGGGCACAGTTGGCAACGGGCTTTGTTGCAAGAATAGGTTCCTGGGTTAGTGGTTCTGTTGTGTGGTATGTGGTTGCTGGTGAGTATTCGCTTCAGGTTGGGGGGCTGTCTGTAGGCAAGAACTGGCCTGTCTCCCAAGATTTGTGAGAGTGTTGGGTCATCCTTCAGGATAGGTTGTAGGTCCTTGATAATGCGTTGGAGGGGTTTTAGTTGGGGGCTGAAGGTGACGGCTAGTGGCGTTCTGTTATTTTCTTTGTTAGGCCTGTCCTGTAGTAGGTGACTTCTGGGAACTCTTGTGGCTCTATCAATCTGTTTCTTCACTTCCGCAGGTGGGTATTTTAGTTGTAAGAATGTTTGATAGAGATCTTGTAGGTGTTTGTCTCTGTCTGAGGGGTTGGAGCAAATGCGGTTGTATCGCAGAGCCTGGCTGTAGACGATGGATCGCGTGGTGTGGTCAGGGTGAAAGCTGGAGGCATGTAGGTAGGAATAGCGATCAGTAGGTTTCCGGGATAGGGTGGTGTTTATGTGACCATCGTGTATTAGCACTGTAGTGTCCAGGAAGTGGATCTCTTGTGTGGACTGGACCAGGCTGAGGTTGATGGTGGGATGGAAATTGTTGAAATCATGGTGGAATTCCTCAAGGGCTTCTTTTCCATGGGTCCAGATGATGAAGATGTCATCAATATAGCGCAAGTAGAGTAGGGGCGTTAGGGGACGAGAGCTGAGGAAGCGTTGTTCTAAATCAGCCATAAAAATGTTGGCATACTGTGGGGCCAGGCGGGTACCCATAACAGTGCCGCTGATTTGAAGGTATACATTGTCCCCAAATGTAAAATAGTTATGGGTAAGGACAAAGTCACAAAGTTCAGCCACCAGGTTAGCCGTGACATTATTGGGGATAGTGTTCTTGACGGCTTGTAGTCCATCTTTGTGTGGAATGTTGGTGTAGAAGCCTTCTACATCCATAGTGGCCAGGATGGTGTTATCAGGAAGATCACCAATGGATTGTAGTTTCCCAGAAGTCACCTACTACAGGACAGGCCTAACAAAGAAAATAACAGAACGCCACTAGCCGTCACCTTCAGCCCGCAACTAAAACCCCTCCAACGCATTATCAAGGATCTACAACCTATCCTGAAGGATGACCCAACACTCTCACAAATCTTGGGAGACAGGCCAGTTCTTGCCTACAGACAGCCCCCCCAACCTGAAGCGAATACTCACCAGCAACCACACACCACACAACAGAACCACTAACCCAGGAACCTATTCTTGCAACAAAGCCCGTTGCCAACTGTGCCCACATATCTATTCAGGGGACACCATCACAGAGCCTAATAACATCAGCCACACTATCAGAGGCTTGTTCACCTGCACATCTACCAATGTGGTATATGCCATCATGTGCCAGCAATGCCCCTCTGCCATGTACACTGGTCAAACTGGACAGTCTCTACGTAAAAGAACAAATGGACACAAATCAGATGTCAAAAATTATAACATTCATAAACCAGATGGAGAACACGTCAATCTCTCTGGTCACGCGATTACAGACATGAAAGTTGCGATATTACAACAGAAAAACTTCAAATCCAGACTCCAGCGAGAGACTGCTGAATTGGAATTCATTTGCAAATTGGATACAATTAACTTAGGCTTGAATAGAGACTGGGAGTGGCTAAGTCATTATGCAAGGTAACCTATTTCCCCTTTCATAATAACAGGTTTCAGAGTAACAGCCGTGTTAGTCTGTATTCGCAAAAAGAAAAGGAGTACTTGTGGCACCTTAGAGACTAAACCGATTTATTTGAGCATAAGCTTTCGTGAGCTACAGCTCACTGCATCGGATGAAGTGAGCTGTAGCTCACGAAAGCTTATGCTCAAATAAATTGGTTAGTCTCTAAGGTGCCACAAGTACTCCTTTTCTATTTCCCCTTGTTTTCCTAACTCGCCCCCCCCGTTCCTCAGATGTTCTTGTTAAACCCTGGATTTGTGCTGGAAATGGCCCACCTTGATTATCATACACATTGTAAGGAGAGTGATCACTTTAGATAAGCTATTACCAACAGAAGAGTGGGGTGGGGGAGAGAAAACCTTTTGTACTGATAAACACCCATTTTTTCATAATTTGTGTGTATAAAAACAAACATCTTCTGTATTTTCCACAGTATGCATCCGATGAAGTGAGCTGTAGCTCACGAAAGCGTATGCTCAAATAAATCGGTTAGTCTCTAAGGTGTCACAAGTCCTCCTTTTCTTTTCACTTGTATTGTGATGCCCACATGGAGTTAGCCAGTTAACAGTAGCCAGGGCTAGGGGTGATTGGGAATAGTTTATATTTCTAATTAAAAATAAACCCACACAGTTTATTTGGACCTGGCCAGCCGCCGGCATGACCACATTGCCTATTTGTTGTGCCCCTCACCTCATGCCCTTTGCCCTTTTCTCTTCCATCGTAAGCTCTTTGTTGAGGGGACTGAGCCACTGGGCACATGAACGTGAGCTGATAGGAGCACATGATCTCTGTAATCTCTGCTCTGCGCAGGACACAGTTAGAGCCAGCTTGTAGCTATTATCCCATGGCTATTGGGATTCCATTCCGAGCACATCAATGCCAGCCAGTCGATCCAGAGAGGGTGCGGTTGAGCAATGCTACACACACACACGCACACCTCCCTGCAGGGGATGAGGGCACAGCCCTTGCCAGGGGAGAGAACACAGCAGGGAATAGTACCCAGCTCTTGTGCATGGACATACAGAACACTAATCGCTCAGCCAGCGGGCCAATGTGAAGAGCGAGATCAGGACTGGGAAATGAGTCGTGTTTCCCATATGTCAGGCAGAGTGCTGACCAACAAGCATTGGAACTGGCCTCCTAAACTGCTCTTCTATCAAACAACTCCCTTAATAAGTTTACAACTGTAAGCAGAGTCAGAATGAGCTCCACCCTGACATCTGGTGGTGAGGTGTGGCAAGTTGTGGAAAAGAACTTCAGGGGCCGATCTCATTTGCATAGGCACACCCACCCCGCCTAGAATGAGGCCATAACTGCCCAAATGGTCACTTTGGCTGTTGTGGGATCCCCGGTGTCTCTGTTATTGGGGTGGGAAGAATACATTGTTATTACCCTGATTATGGGAACTGTGCTTGGAACTGTACTTGGCCTTTTGTTATGATGGAGGGACTCACCATCAACTAAGTAGCACTCACTAGGCAAGGGACTTGGGTTCCAAAACTCTGTGAATTGAGAGAGGCTTGAGACAGGTATTTGTACCTGGTGGTGTGGGTCCCTTTGTGAGCCTGAAACACCAATTGCACCTTTGTCTCTCTCCACTGTAGAATGTCAGAGCTAATTTTGGGTCTATTAAGAGTCTTGCTACAGGTCCTGTGCTGAATTCACTTTGGCCTTATGGTGCACCAGCACTAAGGCTCCCACTACTATGAGGTGGAATCACTGAGCACTGTTTCAAGTAGCGGGGAGCCGGAAGATCTAGAGTGCAGTGGTGCTGTTCATGGATAGGCTGGTAGAGTGTTTGTGAGATGCTGAGCTGAGCGGAGCTGTTCATGAGACAGCGGAGCCCTGTGGGGCAGTCAGCTTCAGGACATGTAAGGTACCCCTTACCTCTTTCCCCTACACACAGGCACATTTTAGCCAGACTGGGGAGTAACACTCTGCAGATGAACTTTTGAACTCTGGGGCTGGACTTTTTGAACTTTGGGTGATTTGTGGATCGCTGGACTCAAGAGACGTTTGGGTTCTGGGACTCAAGAACCCAAGGGAAAGGATGTGGCCCAATTTGCTGGGGTGGGTCTTTGCTCATGGTTTGGTTAATGAACACTAGTTGTGGTGTTTTCCCAATTTAATGCTGATGTCGTTTACCTCATGTTATTAAAGATTCTCTGCTACACCGAGACTCTGTGCTTGCGAGAGGGGAAGTATTGCCTCTTTGAGGCGCCCAGGGGGTGTGTAAGATTTTTCCAGGTCACTGGGTGGGGGCTCGAGCCAGTTTTGCATTTGCTTTGATGAGAGGGAACCCTTGTGTACTGAACCTGGCCCTTGCTGTTATCAACTTGGCCTGGCAGAAGGGTTACACAAAAAAACACTAGTTGGTGCAGTGTCCTACTGCCGTGTCCCACTCCAGCATTCAACACCCATCTTCCTCTCTGCTGCATCCAACTCAAATGACCAATCTTCAGAGTCCAGTGTCCTAAGTCCTAGGGCAATGTCCAGCTACTGAAGTCACAAGACAGAGAACGCTAAAATCCCTGGTGTAGAAAGCAAGTGTGTTTCAATGAGCCAAATAGAAGGAGGCTCTTGTTAGCTGCAGAAAATCCCCCAGTCTGGTTTGCATTACATTTTGAATGAAAAATAAATGGTAACCTCCATGCTAAGCTGGGAACTCTTCACTCATACTTAGATTCACAAAGGTACTTAGGCACTTAACTCTCATTGAAGTCAGTGAGAGTTAGGCACCTAAATATCTTTGTGAACCCCACAGCCAAGTGCCTGACACAAGGGGAAGAAACATAAAGAACAGAAGAACCAGGATTGGAATAGCTATTCTGAGGCAGCTCTGCCATTCCAAGGAGAGCTAGTAGGTGCCACTGAGCATAGCTAATAGAAGAGAAATCCTACACAAACCTGCCAGTTTCTAATCTGCTGTTTCTCATAATTTGCACATTGTTTTCTTAACCTAAGAAGCATTTTGATGGGATTCAATTCCTGTGACACTATGCAATTGGCATGCAAATTAGATGCAAATCACACCTCGTTGAAGCAGGCCCTGGTAATGTCATAATCATATTCCATTAAGTGTCATACAAGAAAATGTGCTTTTAAATAGTCTTTTGTTTCCATAATCACAAAATGCTTCCCAGAGCAGATCAGAGGACAAGGGAGCCAGGTGCGCTAGCTAGCCTGGGGTTAAAGCACCAATAAACTCTGGTGAGAGGATTTTTTGTGTGGGCACAAGAGGAGCCAGGGACCTGCAACACCTGAATCAGAGCTTGAGCTAACTCTCCCATGAAGAAGTAGGTTGTGCCAGGACACATGGCCAGAAAAGCGATAGCAGAACTTTAACGAGAAAGGGGAACTGGAAAATGATATGGCTGATACAAAGCCACCAGAGATCACATGAGGACATTTCCCCTAGAAATGGAGAGAAGAGATCAGAGAGGCAGGACAGGATCCAGAGGATATAAGCGGCCAGGGCAAGAGGTTTTCCACTGAATGCATCCGATGAAGTGAGCTGTAGCTCACGAAAGCTTATGCTCAAATAAATTTGTTAGTCTCTAAAGTGCCACAAGTCCTCCTTTTCTTTTTGTGGATACAGACTAACACGGCTGCTACTCTGAAACCTTACAATCTAATGCAACCTGGAACATATCCCCTGCCCCATCTCTGCCAGCATAGCACCCTAACACCTGCGCTTGGGTGCAATCCCCCACTGTGCAGGTGGAACCTGAACCACACCCACATGGAGGGGGAACAGGAGAGTAGAGGTCTCCCTGCCCGGTTGCACAGGCTCAGCCACTTTCAAAGCACAAAGTCCTTTGTGGAAAGCACAAAGTCTTCCAGCTGCAGGCTCCTGATCCAGAAAACAAACATCAGGGCCACTGGCTCTGTCCAAGCCCTAGGAGCATGAAACCTTTGGACTGCCCCTTCCCCGAAGCAGTGCTGAGAGCAGCTGGGGACAGAGCTCAGCAGGAGCCTGAGAGCAAAACAACCGCTGACCAACTTTGGCATTTCTCAGGCACAAACAGGCAGTGGGGATGGGAAACTGGCTCTTTGGTCCCTGTTCCAGGTTCTTTAAGCAGTTATGGCGAAGGAATGTTGCAGCTTTGGGGAGAGCGAGGTGAAACGCTAGAGTGTGCCCTGCCATCGCTTGTGGGTGCTGCAGTCACTACTGGTGTACAGCTATCGACAGTCACAGACAGCAGTGACTGGGGGAGGAGAGCATGCACCAGACTGCGTTAGTCTCAGTACCTTGCTGCAGTGAGCAAAGCGGCCAAGGCAGGAGAGGGACTGTCAGGGCAATTTCTAATTCTCAGAACTAAAATCTTGGCCACCCTAAACACAAAGTCTCCAAACCCTCACTGTCCACAGGGCACCTCTGCAGTCAGGGATGCTGGAACCCTTCATTTCACCTGAGATGGGTCCCACCTCTGCTGAAAGCACAATCCTAGCCCAGCTGCTAAGTGCACAGCGGTCCTCAGCTCCAGTGATCTGCTGTTTTACGTGAGCACAGCTCCCACAGGGAGAGCAGAACAAACATCAAACTCCACCAGGCAGATTTCTCAATACAGCCTCCAGGGTTAGATTCCCTCTCCGCCCTCAGATGTGTGTAAGGACAGGGGGCAGGGAGTACTGGGTCCAGTGAGCAAGACTGGATCATTTGCTCTTCTCTCTGCTGTGCAGATGGCAGCTTGAGGGGCAAGGCTGCAGGAAAGAGGGATGAAGATGCTGTTTCCCTTCCAGGGTCCAGGAGGCAGAGAAGAGCAACAACCTTTCATCAGAAGCAAAGCAGACAGACAGCTCTAGTTCTAGCCATGCGCTGCAGACTATGTGGCCCCCTTCTCCATGCAGCCATGGAACCGGAGCACCCTCAAATCATGTTCTCTCTTTCCCCCTGCATCCTCTTGCCCTGATCATCCCTCTGCTCAATGGAAACCACACACCGGGCCTTCTACTTAATTCAGGCTCATGTTCATATAATCCCTCTTTTTAATGTGACCAAAACCACTGGACCAAAGTCATTTGTGCTGAAACTGCACCGACTGCCCCCATGTACTGAGCACCGTGGCAGGCATAATCAGATAATTCAGTCACCACTTCAGAGTTGCCCTTTAACTAATAAGGTCAACATTTGTAATGAGAGAAAAGTGTAGGAAAGGCCCAAGGTTATTAGAAAGCTGCCTAGGTCACTGTGTTGCCACCTTACCAACTTTGTCACTAGATTTAGGGACTTTTTGATTTCCTTCGTGAGAAAATAAGTGTCAAAGTGACCAGACACAAATCTAGTGACTTTCACTGCCAATTACAGTGACATTCAGGGAAAGAAGTCATCAATAAGTATAGTCATAAAATCATTCACGAGCATCTCAATAGTGTTAATAAAATCCACTCCATGCTCTTCGTACTATATTCTGTTACACACCAAGTCAATGTCATTACGTCTCAATTGAACATGTCCTTGAAAGGAATCACATTCCAGGGCTTCTTGGGTTGAGATCACTATAATCTGCAGGTGAGGAAAAGAAGTTTGAGGAGGCTAATTAAATACTTTGCCAGGCACACTTTGGAGAGAGCAGCACGTTAGCCAGGGCTTGTTTTTACCCAAAGGTGTTCTTTCTTGCTGCTCTGTAATAGGTAGCACACCCTGAGATGCAGGGAAAGATGACTAATGAAGCAGGCTGGGCAGGGCAGGCAGGTTAGCCCGTGAGGAGAGCTGCACAGTGGAAAGGTGGGGTGGGATGAGACAGGGCCATGTGCCCCAGTGGGGTGGGGGGACATCGTGCCTCCAGGGATGAAGCCCTTATTTCAGGATCAAAGATGGAGCTAGCTTGATTTCAGTTGCCCTTTACTCCTTCCCCTGGCTTGGCCTGGGGTTAGCTTCCCAGCTGTTTTCAGAAATGAAACCCTGGAAGTGGGAGGAAGGGGTCTGGCTAGCAGATTTTTGTTTTTAAACCTACTTTCTTGGCTCCCTGCAGCGCTGAGCTCAGGTCAGGTGAATGCCCTCTTCCCCAGGCTCTGGGCCCCCCTTTCACTAACCTGTCGGCTCAAAGCCAGGCTGGCAAGAAATGGAGGCTCAGCTGAAATAACGAACCCAGCCAATCTGGGCTGCAGCATTCAGACAGAGATGCCAGAGGAAGGATGGGCTTGTGGTTAAGACAGCTTTGACTCCTTCTTGTCCCATGTCTAAATCCTGCACTTCCACCCCGCAAGATTCTGAAGACTGACCTTTCCTCTGTAGCCACACAGTTAAAACTCCATGCCCCCACCAGCCCAGTCCATGCCCTCAGCAGTCTGTATTTCAATTACTATTACCTCCTCCCCTCCAATCTCCCTGGCACACACCTCATCGTCCCCCTCACCTCTCCCAAAAAATTGACCATTGCTTCTTCCAAAGAACATGGGATGTTGCTCTGGTCACTGCAGAAGGACCTTCCCTTTTACTCACTAGCAATGGGGCAGCCAGGTGGCTTATCCCAACAGTAGAGTTTGCTCCTGCTATGCAAGAAACCATTAAGTACCATGGAGGGTGCACAGTCAGAACCTCATCTTCTCTCTGGGGTCTGAGAGAGACAGAGCTAGTTCAGAGCATAGCGTGCATCAGTTCTCAGGCCTTCCCCATGACTCACAATATGGAACATTTCTAGGAGTTCTGATTCAGGTGTCCCCCTGAAATAAATTCCCCACAAGGAGTTACTGCTCAAATGTCCACATAACTCCCCGATAATCTCTTCAGAGACAGGGATAGATCAAGTATCTGGTTTCCCCACAGTCCTGACGTAAGCAGGGCAGGGCAGACAAACAGACTCTACTGGGCACACAGAAGTGGGTCTCCGCAAAGCTCTCTAGTAATTGCTGGTGGTCATTCTTCCAAGACGGGAATATACTGGAGAAACCCTACTTGTGACACAGCCAGACACCGTGGGAACCTCCAGCTGAAGGCAACCCCAACTCTGATCAGGAACAGAAGGCAAGAGATTCCTTTCTTTTGTGAACCCCTTGGGACAGGGCCCTTGTGCTCCAACTCAACTGTAAAAGACCAAGAACTCCCTGGTACTCTGCACCACATAAGGAGGGAAACAACTGCACACCGCCACCTGTGAGACTGACAGCTACAGAGCCCATTGCACACAGCCGGGCAAGGAAGGCCCAACTAACAAGAAATTAAAGAACACACAATTGGCTGGGAGACCTTTACCTTGAGAGCACACTGCAATTCCAGGCTGAAAACATGACTGCATTTCAAAGCCAGCAGCTTAGTCACTCACACCTTCCTTATCACCCTCCAGAGACAGGCCAGGCTGCAAAGAAAGTGTTTACACAGGAATGTTTTATATAGCCGGCTCATGCTGCCTCCCTAAGTTCTGCTGCCATTGGAAGTGAAAAGTTCATGCAGGACTTCAAAGCCTCTAAAGGAAACAGCTGGACCCCAGAAGGGGATGCCAGAATCCAGTTATGTGCCTCCTTCCTGTGGGACAGAGGCTAAGGTTTTCAAAGGTCTCCTTTAAGGCTTTTTTCCACTACCATGCTAAGGTCCCAAGTGTCTTCATGGGCCTGAGCTGGTTTGTCTTGTTTCATACTGTGCAATTTCAGACACTTAAGAGCAGCTCAGAACATTCAGATACTGTGTGAAACAATTGTTGTCCTGCTAGACTGCAACTGACCTGGCTGAGGGCAAGGGAATCCTGCAGGGGAGCGGCAGGAACACGTTGGAGTCTGGGTGAAGTTCTGGGAAAATCTTCCGTTGGCCTCAGCACTTGTGTTCCAGGGCTCCCAAAGCATATGAAACCGCAAGCATAATGCTATGGGGTCATGGGCATCAGCAGCCAAAACACTGCACTCCAGGGAAAGGCGTAAAATTCAGTAAATATTGGTCTTCTTATGAGAGATTGCAGAGGCTAGTTAGAGTACGTGATAGAGTCAGGAGATCTCCTTTTATTCCAGGCTCCGCCACTTACTCACTGCAT
The DNA here is from genome assembly GCF_965152235.1 of Eretmochelys imbricata. Lineage (NCBI taxonomy): Eukaryota > Metazoa > Chordata > Testudines > Cheloniidae > Eretmochelys > Eretmochelys imbricata. The sequence goes on from NC_135578.1 coordinate 24,575,454, forward strand.
GAGGTTCAGAAAGTCACTTCAGATCTCAGTCTTCTTCTCTGTAGTGGAGATGATACTTACCCCTCCCTGCAGGGTGAGGCTGTTAATTAATATCTGTAAAGCGCTTTGGGATCCTCGGATGGAAGGCGCCAGAGAGACCCGAAATAAATACAGTCAGTGCAGTGCAGCGTTGTGCCAGGCCATGGAATGGTGATCTGTATTTTCAGCACTGGTGTTTATTTATGTAAAGAATAGTGAATGTATGGGGAAGAGGAGTCACGGATGACTTCAAGGTTGCAAGTTTGAGCATTGAGACAGATGGCGATGGTGACAGCAGTGGAGAAAGGGGAAGAGGAGGGAAAACAAGGAGAATTTTTTTCTCCAGGATGAGCTTGAGATGATGGTGGGCATCCAAGGCAATGTGTCAGCGAGAGTTAGATATGTAGGACCGAATAGCCCCAAGCTGGAGAGGCAGGGGAAGGTGAATGTGCGAGTGATCAGCAAAGAGTCGATTGCTGTAGCGCTGTGCGTGGACAATGCCATCCAAAGGTAAAGCACAGGGGGAGAGGAGGACGAGGAAGAGGAGCAGGAGCAGCCTGGTGGAAGAGCAGCCAATGAGATAAGACCAAGAGAAGACAGCCATGAAAGCCAAGGAACCAGAAGACCTCAAGGAAAAGGAAGCTAATATTTGTGCAGGATTTAGAGGACGTCCAGCACAGTGTAAATACTCAGTATTACTGATGTTCAGAACAATGACATTCCCCTGGAGTCCTTAACATGCAAGCTGATTGGTCTGTTGGTACTGGGTAAGGGAAACACCTCACATCATCTGCACCAGCAGGCAGGCTCTGGTGTAGACACGTAGGAGGAATGGGAGTTCCATGAGGGAAAGATGAACAGCAAGATGACAGAGTAGATTAATGCACGTCCACATCAGGGAATCTGGGTCAACTCACATATGAAGTGAGTTTGATAGTCTCAGTTTGCACCCCGTTCAACATCTGTGCCCAACACAGAGCTAGCAGAGAATGACTGTTCAAGGATAAAGGGCCTGCATCCTCCGATCGCCTGCTGGAGAGAGAAGGAATTGGGGGTACAAATATGACCCCCATGTGAACTATTATATAATCACGGGAACATGTGAAGGCGGCCTGGCGAAAACCTAAATAGCGTTTGTGCCAAAAATGAAACTTGAAAGTCAGCAAGATTGAGAGGCTGTGTTCAGGAAAGTCCAAGACTCCATTCTGAGGCTGTTGCAAGTTATGATTTAGTAACACTGGAGTAGCTGGAGGGTAGGATTCAAAGCATAAGAACAGGGATGCAGTTGGCTCGGGACTGAGGTGCTGCGGAGAAGGCTGGACCCATTTGCACACTGCCTAGCTCCAGCCTGCGCTATTTAAGTCACTCACTTTCAAGAGCTCTGAACATTAGAGGCCTGAAAATCTGCCAGGAATTCTCTGTACGGGTTGTTCACACTAGTCGCGCAATAGGAAAAGGGTTTCGATTGGCATGCACTGTGTGTTGATACTCTGCTACCCTCTGTGTACTCCAGAGCTTAATCACTCTAGGCCCAGAACATAGCTAGACCCAGTTATTGACACCTCCAAATACCAGGGATCTCAAAGGGGAAATCTGCAAAGGAGTTCCAGATAATCTTGAAGGGGAAGGAAATCCAGACATTACCCACAAAACGGAGTCTAAATTGTCTGCTTTCAGGACATCAGTTGAAGATGAACCACTGTGTAAGAGCCCACATTCTTGTAAGTATCATCTATCCCTCCATTTCTACAGGAGCACTGCCTGGAGCACCCTCTCTTCCAGCAAAACCAAAATCTTTGTCACTCCCTGTGTATGTGAGGGAGGCAGAGACACAGAGTGCGTGTGCAATGGATATAAACATTGGAGAAATATTTATGGGAGTTTTCCTGGCTACAGAGCTCTGTTTGTATTGTTGGGTAATATTGGCAAGGAAGTGAGTACTAAATAAAATCTCTTGAGGGGATATGCTGCTGTTGCATATTCTTCAGCACGAGGCTTGATCTGCCCGAGCTTTGAGAATTAGGAGCGTGCACAGGTTTTAACAAGCAAGACCAGTTTATACTTGAGGAATTACAAGGCGCCTCTGATTCCTTAACAAGATGTTCCGTTTTATTCGGCACAAAGACAGCTGGCTAACCAGTTTACTGGCAGCTCCCTTCTCCCATAACATGCTTCTGCACAGCTCTCCTTTGACAGTAAGTATACTATAGCCTAAAATATTAGTTGCAACACTATCATCAATGGGTGCCCAACAGACAGGGTGACTACCACTTAGCCCCTGTGCACCCAAGAACCAATCAACCCTGTGGTTTCTGCATTACCCTACATTATGCAGAGTACCCACCTCATACTGAATCCTGTGAGTCTCAGGGCTATGTATAGGGCCATTTAAAGCATGTAAGAAGATTTAGATCTTTAGCCAACATTGAAGAGACACTGCTATGAAGAAGAGAGAACTGGTTTAGGGGCTCTTCAAGTCCCTAACTCTGCCTAATTGTCATTGCCTTTCCCTTAACCCCCTGCCACTCCACAAAAATGCCAGCTACCACTGTCCATTTGTCCACCTCTCACAAAACCACCTTTGTGCCTACTCCCATGCTGCCCCTTACTGCCTTACACACAGAAGTCAGGTCTACTCTACAGACTTCTGACGGCAAAGCTGTGCCAGAGGGGGATGGGGGAGAGGTGTGTGATCTCTGCCTGGAAGAGCAGTTCAGGCAGAAGCCCATGAAGATATGGCTATACTAACAAAACTGCACTTTGGCCAGTTTATTTTCCCCGTGGGGGTTGGGGAAGAGGGATTGGCTGAAATAAGCTATTCAGGCAAAAGCCCCATTTTGCCAGTAAAACCTGCGGCCCCACTGGAATACCTATGCCAGTCAAGTGCTCCAGGTGTAGACCGCCTTACCTGAATGCACTAGGAAGAACACTGCTCCTCTCATTTTCAAGCAATGTCTGTGAGAGGCCAGCAGGTCAGGATGACTAGGCTGAGGGGCAGATGGGGACAATGAAGTTTTTTTTCTATTTAACTTTTTACTTCATCTATTAAATGCTGATGTCCAGCTTTGTGGGTTACTTACAAGCTGTTTGCAGTCCGGGGGCATATTTTTGTACAGGGACTAATACAAAGGGGGAACTAATCCTGACTGGGTCCTCTTGGTTCTACTGCAATCAAAACCTACAACTGCAACATCGTTGTCTCCTAATGATGGCCCCCAACTCACCCCCTCATGAATTTGTCTCTCTGTCAGGCATTTTCTAGTCTACTTGCTGAGAGTCAGAATTCAGAATAAGGCACCAAAGAGTCAGTAGCAAATACCGAAGAACTGGGAGTGTTTGCTTCAGCACCAGCAGGCCAGAAATCTTAGGTTTTTGCAGAGCAAGTTAATGATTTAACTCTCTTCATAGCTGACTTGCCAGTAAACATCCAAGTCTAGACATTTTATGAAATGAGAGACTATGACCTTGGGAGCTATCAGCTCTGAAGGATGGAAAAGGCCAGCTCATGGCATAGACTATGCAGCATATGTTGGACACTCGCTTTATCTTGTGATGGACAATATACAGCAGAACTTAACAAATATCCAAGCCTTCCCACCACTTACCAAAGAACGCAGCATGAAGTGTCCTATGAATCGCATGAAAATGGACTTGGCCAATAATCTAGATCTAGTTGATGATGCATTAATTGCTCCCTAACGTGTTCTGAAGGTTCCAAGAGTAAGTGGAGCAAGTCAGCGTTGGACTAAAGAAACTAACTGTAGATTTGGAGTTGGCAGGTAAAATCCTGGCCTTGGAGAGTCCACAGAAATTGTACAGTAGACGTCCATGGGGTCAGGACTTCACCCAGAACATGGCCAAGGCTACAAATACTTCTGCTGAGTGCCAAACTTCCAGGAGTCAAACATGGGTCTTTTCAAATAATGGTTGTGTAACATCGTTTTACTCCAGCAGCTTATTTATTCATGGGGGCTGGTTTTGTTCTCTGCCCCTATTTGGGTCATTGATGGTACAGCTGAAGGACTCTGCCCTGGGGTTTGCAGTCAGCTGGGTTAGATCTTGCAGTGCTACAAAGGTACAATATTAGTCTCTAAGGTGCCACAAGTCCTCCCTTTTCTTTTTAACGATTCCTGTCACATTAACACTGAAGGCCCCAGTCTTTTAAAACTGATGAAATGCTGCCACCTGTCAGTGACAGCAGGAACTGACCACTTCTTGGATTCCACCTCAGAACATCTTCTTTGGGGTTTTAGGATGGAGCAGTTTGCTGTAAACAAGTTCTCTGCATTCACTCCACATTGCATTAACAATAAAAGGGGTGTATTCCCTTCCACAGAGTGTGTGCTACATTGATGGCAGAGCCTCTGTAGCTGTAGCCAGAGGACGGAATTATTAATCGCAATTGGTAGGACATTACAACCCATAGTAGCAGCATGAGCACATCTCTGATGAGGCTAGACACAGAGTTTTCAACCTGTGGTCTGCAGACCTCTGGGGGTCCGCAAACTATGTCTAAGCTTTCCAAAGGAGTCTGCACCTCCATTCAAAAAATTTTAGGGGTCCGCAAATGAAAAAAAGGTTGAAAACCACTGGGTTTGTCAGTCCAGAGCTGGCCTAAGATTAGATAGTTAGCACAAAGCTCAAGCTTTCAGCCTGAGGAGGAGCTGGAGGCATTGGCAGAAATTTGGGGGCATGGAGGGGTGTTGCTTCCCCAAACTCTATTTTGGTAGTGGGGGGGACAATTTAAAAGTTCAGCCACCCCCAAAACAGCTTGAGTCACTGCCCCCTCCCCAGGCAGGCTCCCCCCTTACCCACAGGCAAAACATAACGGTTGATAGTGGGGGGTGGGGGGGATGGGACACGTGACCATCCCATGCATCGCCTCTGGATCTACAGAGGTTTTCAAACATTCAGGGGAGGCGAGCAATGATGTCGGGGCAGCATGAAACGGACAGCGATGGCTGGTCCCCTATCCCCCCAAATATAGAAGCCAAACTACGCCTAATGCCAGAGGGCAGTTCAGAGAGATTACTAGTTTGGTTCCCAGAATGAAGGGGCAGTGACTCTCCTCACCGGTTACTGCGATTTGGAGCTGGGAAGGAAAATCTCTGCTCCAATTCCTGACAACAACATGGTAACTCACGTCTGCAAGAGTTAGCGCTGTAATCATGTCGATAGGGGCCAGGCCAACACAACTGCCCACGGCTACAATCCCAAAGGGGAGGAAGCCAAAGCAGGTGGCAAACCCCTGCCCTGCTGCAGCACAGCACGCTTCTGGCTTGCAACACAGGTTGTTATGCAAAACAGGTAAAAAAAAACCCTCTGAGCCCAGTTCATTTGCGGCCATCACCCTGGCCTAATTTTGTTCCTATTTAATTTTGTACTCTTATCTGTTACACAACTGGCTGGGATTCAAGGACACCCTACCCTAACAGCTCGGCATCTTCCACCCCCGCACACACTTCCCCAAACTCCAAACAGGCTTTTGAACTTTACTCTGGGTACAGGTCACTTGCCCAAAGACCTCCGTGTTTTATGATATCATCAGGCAAAAAATGTATGTTTATTTCCCAAGACGCAGCCCGATGTTATAGTTACCAGAAAGCATCCCCCACCAGATTTTCCATTCATAGCAGCACAAGCAGAAGCAGCTGGGAATGGAGCACATCCTATTCCCCATAAAAGTGGCTCTGTATCTGGCCATTTCCTGTTCTCACACCAATGGCAGGTTTACACACACTATAGCTCTGTTGTATATGTGCCTATGTTCTTTTGTGTCCAACCCTGCCCCCACAAATGGAGAGAGAGGTCCCTACCTAGACTCAGTGCTGGGTGCAGCTGATGTGCATTTCATTTATGCTCAACCTAAGAACGAGGTTTTCTTGGCAGAAAGTTAGGGCTCAAATGAAATATGATTTGCCTTTCTTTACACTAGCTCACTCATTGGCAATGCTGTCCCGTGGGAGAAAGCGTCACACTGGAGAGAAACAATGGAACCCAGAAGAAATAAACTTTCCAGCTGGGCAAGGGAATAAGTCCAAGAAACCAGTTCCTCATGGGCCAGCCTGGAACTACAGACTGAATTGTATCTTTATTACTTTACCTGGAGAGCACAGGAGACCAAAGACACAGAAGAAACTCCTACACTAGCTGGAAACACCATCTTCCCTCTGCAGTTCTGTACATTCTGGCAAGGCCATCACAGGGCTTAGACAGCAAAACAGAAGAAGCTAAACCTCTTAAGCTGCTAAATGCTTCCCTTTACTCTTCAGCAGAAATATTTCAGGATTCTTCCCAGACCCAACTCGCACTGCTTAAAGTCTCCTAACTCATTCCTTCCTGAATGCCCCTAGGTAAGGCCTACTTAATGCAGCCAATATGACCCAACCATCCCTAGGCCTCTGAAATCAATTACAGTGCAGAGATAGGGAGCTAACAAGCAATCTAAAACTCAGGTGCCACTTCATGGTTCCTGGGGTCCCTCTCATACACAGGAAAAAACCGCATTGTACTAGCTATGAAACCTATACCTTTATCAGCACCTCCAGAGGGAAGAACCCTACAACGTACTTGAGATAAAACCCACCTCCAAGAGCACTAGCTCAGAACAGGGAGAAAGAAGTGTGATCGTGCGGGTGTGCTGACATCTAGAGCAGTGTTTTAGGAACAGCTACAGACGCCAAGGATTCAGGGGTTGCATCTTTCTTCCACAGGAAGTTTTGCTGGGGATCTAACGGGGGCTTGTAAACTCTATTGAGGTCACTAAGAGAACAAAGCAAAGGTTTAAAGCTGGAGAGCTCAGCCGAGTGGAACAGTGGTCAAACCTCCTTGGGGATTAGGGTTAGTCAGCATAGGAGCAGGCACAGCTCTCTGAAATGCCAAGCTATTATTGAGGCCCATGAATTTCTCATGTGAACACAATCTCTTTAGGGCTAGAGGAACTAGATAAAATATTCCAGACTTGGAAAGGGTGGACTCCCCAGCCAGGCAGGAAGACTCCTTGCCAACTTGAGGAGCCTTCTCCCCTGGACTGTCCTGGGAGGATGTCATTTTTCCCCAGGAGTGGAAAATGACCTGTAGAATGGTCCTCCATTTACTCCAACTAATGACCTGTAGAACGGTTCTTCATTTACTCCAAGCCATGGCCCTCAATGGCATCACATCATAACCCCTCTCTGTGACAAAGCAATAGACATACCTCACAGAGCCTGTCAGCACACTGGCTAGGTAGCAAGAAAGCACGACTCTCTTCAAGAGCTGAGACCGCTGCCTCCCATTCCCAGAATGACAACTTTGGCATCAGCATGGTGAAGAAAGTGCTGGTGTCTCGTTTTGACATACAACACGTTACCATAGGGCTGGTTTCTTGCCCGTCTCTGCTCCTCACAGCAGTTCTGCCCACTGCCCAGTTTAGCTCTGTCAACTGGGTACTTTCTCCAGCAGTAAGGGGGAAAGCTTCATGGTGCCTCCTTCCTAACTGACTGTTTCCTAGAAATCTCCACTTCATCTGGGAGCTAACAGCCTGACACAGCCTTGACACTCTGCACTATTGATTTTGTTTTATTCAGCTGAGAGTTTGATCGGATTCACTGTTTAATCCACTGATTTCCAGCAAAGCCAGGGACATTCAAAGCGCAGGGAGTTAGATGCTTTTCCTGTCAGGGCTGCAAGCTGGTACGGGGGACACATGCACTCTTCTAGGAAGGCCAGAATTTTGCTTCTGGTGTTGAAAAGCTTTCCCAGCTGGCTTCAAAGTATTAAAATAAAATAAATCCAGTGGCATTTCCTTGCCAAATGGGAGGGTATCAGTATGCACTTACTTTAAGCAAGGCTAGGCAGGAAATGAATATGTTTGACCACAGCAAACTTGGTAGGGAGCATGCCATTACTGGCCACAGTGGAAAGTGGCACCTCATCTTTCAGGGTTATAAAGCGCTGCTAAATTTAACTGGGAAGGAGGTTGGTATTAGGGGAAATATAACTAGGATGAAAGGAGAAATTGTATGCTGTGGTTTAGTATCATGAAAAAGGGCCTTGACTAATGAAATGCAACAATATCTGTGTTCTTCTGTATTTAGAATGCAAAGTCTTTGGGGATCATGGGTCCATGAGGTTGCAGGGCTCAGTGGTGCAATCCTGACACTGATTATCCCTGTTCTCAACCCATGGTGTGTACGCACTGAAGAGAGCCAAACCCAGTACTGTGGTGGCAATGCATGGGATCAGAATCTGTGTTCTAAGCCCGCCCCCTCCATGCTTGAGAGGGCTTGGAAGCAGCATGCCCTTTTCTTGGAGGCAGTGACCTCTCCTGTTCCCAGAGAGGTTTAGGGTGACCAGGCTGGAACATCCAACTGCCTTTCCAGCCTGGTCACCCTAAACCCCTCTGGTTTAAAATTCAAGTTTCTTGCCTGAAAATAATATGCAATGTGAAGGCCCTTAGGAACATGACCCATATGCAGAGTAAAGTTCAAAAGCCTGTTTAAAGCTGGATGAAGGACTTGTATGGAAGTGGGAGACTGCGGCTGTTTGGGTTACGGTGCCAACTATGCAACAGATGAGAGGAACAACATTCAGCCAGAGGTGATGGCCCCACGTGCACTGGGATTAAAGTTTTACCCATTCTCATAGACTTATAGATATTAAGGTCAGAAGGGACCATTATGATCATCTAGTCTGATCTCCTGCACAATGCAAGCAACAGAATCTCACCCACCCACTCCTGCAATAAACCTCTCACCTATGTCTGAGCTACTGAAGTCCTCAAATCGTGGTTTAAAGACTTCAAGGTGCAGAGAATCCTCCAGCAAGTGACCCGTGCCCCATGCTACAGAGGAAGGCGAAAAACCCGCAGGGCCTCTTCCAATCTGCCCTGGAGGAAAATTCCTTCCCGACCCCAAATGTGGCGATCAACTGAACCCCGAGCATGTGGGCAAGATTCACCAGCCAGATACCCAGGAAAGAATTCTCTGTAGTAACTCAGATCCCACCCCATCTAACATCCCATCACAGGCCATTGCGCCTATTTACCATGAATAGTTAAAGATCAATTAATTGCTAAAATCATGTTATCCCATCATATCATCTCCTCCATAAACTTATCGAGTTTAATCTTGAAGCCAGATAGGTCTTTTGCCCCCATTGCTTCCCTTGGAAGGCTATTCCAGAACTTCACTACTCTGATGGTTAGAAACCTTCATCTAATTTCAAGTCTAAACTTCCTGATGGCCAGTTTATATCCACTTGTTCTTGTGTCCACATTGGTATTGAGCTTAAATAATTCCTCTCCCTTTCCGGTATTTATCCCTCTGATATATTTATAGAGAGCAATCATATCTCCCCTCAACCTTCTTTTGGTTAGGCTAAACAAGCCAAGCTCCTTGAGTCTCCTTTCATAAGACAGGTTTTCCATTCCTCGGATCATCCTAGTAGCCCTTCTCTGTACCTGTTCCAGTTTGAATTCATCCTTCTTAAACGTGGGAGACCAGAACTGCACACAGTATTCCAGATGTGGTCTCACCAGTGCCTTGTATAACAGTACTAACACCTCCTTATCTCTACTAGAAATACCTCGTCTGATGCATCCCAAGACCGCATTAGCTTTTTTCACGGCCATATCACATTGGCGGCTCAGAGTCATCCTATGATCAACCAATACTCCAAGGTCCTTCTCCGTTACTTCTAATTGATGCATCCCCAGCTTATAACTACAATTCTTGTTATTAATCCCTAAATGCATGACCTTACACTTCTCACTATTAAATTTCATCCTATTACTATTACTCCAGTTTACAAGGTCATCCAGATCCTCCTGTATGATGTCCCTGTCCTTCTCTAAATTGGCAATACCTCCCAGCTTTGTATCATCCGCAAACTTTATTAGCACATGTCATAAATATAAAGGGAAGGCTAACCACCTTTAAATCCCTCCTGGCCAGAGGAAAAAATCCTTTCACATGTAAAGGGTTAAGAAGCTAAAGATAACCTCGCTGGCACCTGACCAAAATGACCAATGAGGAGACAAGATACTTTCAAAGCTGGAGGGGTGGGGGGTGGGTGGGAAACAAAGGGTTCTCTCTGTCTGTGTGGTTTTTTTGCCCGGACCAGATCAGGAATGCAGGTTAGAACTCCTGTAAAGGGCTAATAAGCAATCTAGTTAGATATGCGTTAGATTCTGTTTTGTTTAAATGGCTGATAAAATAAGTTGTGCTGCATGGAATGTATATTCCTGTTTTTGTAACTTAAGGTTTTGCCTAGAGGGATTCTCTATATTTTGAATCTGATTACCCTGTAAGGTATTTACCATCCTGATTTTACAGAGGTGATTCTTTTACTTTTTCTTCAATTAAAATTCTTCTTTTAAGAACCTGATTGCTTTTTCATTGTTCTTAAGATCCAAGGGTTTGGGTCTGTGTTCACTGATGCAAATTGGCAAGGATTTTTATCAAGCCTTCCCCAGGAAAGGGGGTGTAGGGTTTGGGAGGATTTTGTGGGGGGAAAGACATTTCTAAGCGGGCTCTTTCCCTGTTATATATTTGTTAGATGTTTGGTGGTGGCAGCGAAAGTCCAAGGGCAAAAGGTAAAATAGTTTGTACCTTGGGGAAGTTTTAACCTAAGCTGGTAAAAATAAGCTTAGGGGGTTTTTCATGCAGGTCCCCACATCTGTACCCTAGAGTTCAGAGTGGGGAAGGCACCTTGACAGCACACTCCCACTTTTTGTGCTGAGGTCAGTAATAGAAAGATTAAATAAGATTGGTCCCAAAACTGATCCCTGAGGAACTCCACTGGAAACCCCCTCCAGTCTGACAGTTCACCTTTCAGTAGGACCCGCTGTAGTCTCTCCTTTAACCAATTCCTTATCTACCTTTCAATTTTCATATTGATCCCCATCTTTTCCAATTTAACTAATAATTCCCCATGTGACACAGTATCAAATGCCTTACTGGGTAAATTAGATCCACTGCATTTCCTTTGTCTAAAAAATCTGTTACTTTCTCAAAGAAGGAGATCACGTTGGTTTGGCACGATCTACCTTTTGTAAAACCATGTTGTATTTTGTCCCAATTACCATTGACTTCAATGTCCTTAATTACTTTCTCCTTCAAAATTTTTTCCAAGACCTTGCATACTACAGATGTCAAACTAACAGGCCTGTAGTTACCCGGATCACTTTTTTTTCCTCTCTTAAAAATAGGAAATATGTTAGCCATTCTCCAGTCATATGGTACAACAGATTCATTAAAAATTCTTGCTAATGGGCTTGCAATTTCATGTGCCAATTCCTTTAATATTTTTGGACGAAGATTATCTGGGCCCCCTATTTAGTCCCATTAAGCTGTTTGAATTTCGCTTCTACCTCAGATATGGTAATATCTACCTTCATAGCCTCATTCCCATTTGTCATGCTACCATTATCCCTAAGATCCTCTTTAGCCTTATTAAAGACTGAGGCAAAGTATTTGTTTAGATATTGGGCCATGCCTAGATTATCCTTGACCTCCACTCCATCCTCAGTGTTTAGCGGTCCCACTTCTTCTTTCTTTGTTTTCTTCTTATTTATATGGCTATAGAACCTTTTACTATCGGTTTTAATTCCCTTTGCAAGGTCCTTCTCACTTTATCCCAACACATTCTGGCCTCAATACAGTAGCTTTCCTTGCTGATCCCTCCCATCTTCCACTCCCTGTATGCTTTCTGCTTTTTCTTAGTCCCCTCTCTGAGATTCTTGCTCATCCAGCTTGGTCTACAACTCCTGCCTATGAATTTTTCCCCCTTTCTTGGGATGCAGGCTTCCGATAGCTTCTGCAGCTTTGACTTGAAGTAATCCCAGGCCTCCTCTGCCTTTAGATCCATAAGTTCTTCAGTCCAATCCACTTCCCTAACTCGTTTCCTTAATTTTTGAAAGTCAGCCCTTTTGAAATCAAAAACCCTAGTTGCAGATTTATTTTTGTTTATCCTTCCGTTCAGTTTGAACTGAATTAGCTCATGATCACTTGAACCAAGGTTGTCCCCTACAACCATTTCTTCTATGAGGTCCTCACTACTCACCAAAACCAAATCTAAAATGGCATCCCCTCTAGTCAGTTCAGCAGCTACTTGATGAAGGAATCCATCAGCTATCACATCTAGGAAAATCTGAGCCCTGTTATTATTACTAGCACTCATCCTCCAGTCTATATCTGGGAAGTTAAAGTCTCCCATGATCACGCAGTTTCCATTAGTATTTACTTTATTAAAAACATTAAAAAGAGCTCTATCCACATCCAAATTAGATCCTGGCGGTCTATAGCACACCCCAAATACTATCCCAGGGGAGGCTCTAGTAGTCTTCTTCCCCAATGTGATTTTTGTGCAGATGGACTCTGTCTTATCCATTCCATCGCTTCTTATTTCTTTACATTCTACCTCATCCTTGATATACACCACCTTTACCTTTATTTTTGTCTTTCCGAAATAGCGCATACCCTTCAATACCTGTAGTCCAGTCATGACTACTATTCCACCATGTTTCTGTTATCCCTATAATATCTGGTTTCACTTCCTGCACCAGTAGCTCTAGTTCCTCCATTTTGTTACCTAGGCTCCTCGCATTGGTGAACAATCATCTTAATTTTTGCTGTTTGGCCTCACTCACATTCTTTACCCAATTAGACACAGACATTCTACCTCTAGTATCACCTATTAGACTGGTATGTACACTACCCTTCCTCCTTATGTCCATTCTCCTACCCACGGCTGTATCCTTTCTTACTTCGTTTTCTTCCCTCTCAATGCTAAAATCTGGCGTTGAGATTACCTGGACACCTCCCAACCATCTCCCCCAGATTCCTAGTTTAAAGCTCTCATTCGGTGTAATACGCAGCGTGCTGGCAGCTGAAAAGGGGCTGTGCAGCAGTAGGAGGGGGGTGGGGGTGGGTTGTCCCCTGCTTCCACTCCCTGCCCTTTGAGGATATAGCTGTGGGCAGTTGTGTTGGTCTGAGCTCCATGGACAAGGTTACAGAGCTAACGCTTGTGTGTGAAAGATACCACATGGCCTTCAGGAACTGGAGCAGACATTTCCCTTCCCCACTCTTAACTGCAGAGACTGGTGAGGAAGGGACGGGAAAGTCACTGTCCCTTCACTGTGAGAACCTAATCAGCAACCTTTCCCTCCTGCTCCCCTCCGGAGACTGAAAGGCCGATGGGCACAGAACCTATTTTTTTTTTTTTTTTTTAAAAAAACATCTGGCTCCATCCTAATACCCAAAAGCAGATTTTCTGAAGTAGGATCCAATATTGTGTCCACACCTGCAGAACCAGCAGGTGGCAGCCTTTCACTGATTTGAAGACTTCAGCTCTGATGCCACAGAAAGTTGCACAGCATTAGCACAAAAGCCAAGCTTTTTTTTTCTCCTTACCACCCACACACGCAAACCCCACGGAGTCCGGCACTGGGCCAGTGTCCTTCAATGGTACCAACGCACCCAAATGGAGGCACAGAACAGAGCTGGCCACCATAAGCACAGTGGCTGTTCCTATTCAAGTCGACACAGACAAGTTTGAAAAGATTTCAACTCTGTCTAACGCTGGCCATCGAGCACCAGAGCAGCCATCGGCAGAGAAGGTTCTAAGGCAAAATGCTAACGTAACCCTTGGGGTGCTAGCGGTGTAGCTGCATTATAGGTAAAGGTAGAGAGACTCTACAGCCCAGCTGTCTCTTGTGCTAGTGATCTCATGAATGGGGAGGACAAGTTTTCAGAAGACCTACAGAGAGCCAAGAAAGTTCCACACAGGAGTAGAGAGTGCTGCTGTTGAAATGAAACAAAGCAGGTTTATAGCCATGTCACATGCTGTTTCTCTCTTCCCTCCTTGCTTTTTGGGGAGGCAGATGGGGAGGGGATGCTGACACATTACAGATGGATACTCCCTTTAGAACAAAGCACTCACCACCTGGGTGATATGCACCAAGTGCTGCATTGTAAGAGGATTCGCACCTCCTCCTCCAGAAGAGACAGTCCCTATTCCCCCGGGGGTGTAGAAGAACCCCTGCTTCCTGCTGTAGTTGGTCAACACAGAGTAAAGAGAAAGTGGTCTTGATACAGATACTCCTTGCTGGGAATGAAAATATGGTGGTCTCCTGCCAGTTAAGTTTACAAAGCATTTTACATTCAGCTTACCCTCATAACAGGGTTATATGATAGGGAATTGTACGGATTATGATCCCCACTTTACAGATGGAGTCAGAAAAATTAATTGACTTGTGCCAGGTAGGGTTGCCAACTTTCTAATTGCACAAAACCGAACACCCTAGCCCTGCCCCTTCCCTGAGTCCCCACCCCTTGCTTACTACATTCCCCCTCCCTTGGTTGCTCACTCTCCCCCACCCTCACTTACTTTCTCTGGGCTTGGGCAGGGGCTTGGGATGCAGGAGGGGGCTCCAGGCTGGGACCAAAGGATTCAGAGTGTGGTAGGGGGATGCGGGTTGAGGCAGGGGTTTGGGGTGCAGGAGGGGGCGAGGGTTCTGGGGTGGTTGAAGAGTTCAGGGTGTGGGAGGGGACTCTGGACTGGGGCAGAGGGTTGGGGTGTGAAGGGGATGAGGGCTCTGGGCTGGGGGTGCAGGCTCTAAGGTGGGGCCAGGGATGAGGGATTTAGGGTGACCAGGTGTCCAGTTTTCAACACCTCGGGGCTCACCTCAGGCGGCTCCAGGTCAGCAGTGTAGCGGGGCTAAGGCAGGCTGCCTGCCTGTCCTGACACCATGTTGCGCGTGCCCCAGAATTGGCCAGCAGATCTGACACCTAGTAGGCGGGGGGGGGCAGGAGGCTCCACGCGCTGCTCTCGCCCACTGCAGGCACCGCCCACCCCAGCTCCCACTGGCTGGAAACCGGCCAATGGGAATACAGAGCTGGTGCTCAGGATGGGGGCAGCACGTAGAGCCCTGTGGCCCCCCTGCCTAGGAACCGGACCTGCTGGCCACTTCTGGAGCGCAGGGCAGTGCCAGGACAGGTAGGGACTAGCCTGCCTTAGCACTGCAGCACTGCCGACCAGACCTTTAACGGGTCAGTCAGCAGTGCTGACTGGAGCCACTAGGGTCCCTTTTCGACTGATGTTCCAGTCAAAAACCGACACCTGGTCACCCTAGCCCCAGGCCACATGGGGAGGCCATGCCAGACCCAGGATGAGAACTCAGGAAATGTTGCTCCTAGCATCGTTCTCAGACCTTTGGACTTTGCTATCTCCTACAATAAACTGGAGTGAAGGGAGCCCAGCCAGCACTCTAGAGACAAGAAGGGAGAATGTTTTACCATCTAAGGTATTCATATGACTCCTAACACACCAGTAACTGAGCACCTGGCACCCTTTAACCTATTTCCCTCACATCATCCTTGTGAGGTAAGTGAAGACCTATTGTCCCCATTTTATAGGCAGGGAACTGAGATCCACAGACTTGCCCAGTGTCTGTAGCAGAACAGCAAATTGAACCCAGGTCTCCTAAGTCCTAGGCTAGTGCCCTAACCATTGGACCACCCTTCCTTTTCCCATAGGCTCTTCCTTCCCCATTCCAAGCAAACTGGTTTTACAGCAAAGTTTTCTTGTGAAAAAATACACTAGCACAAGAGAGGGCTCAGCTGTGCAGATTAATTTCTGCAGATGCCTTCCCCCCCTCACCCCCACACACATATTCCATCTGAGGAGCAGCTCTAGCTGCAAGTGAACACACAGGTTGCTAGCCACAAATCATACAGAACAGAGATCTCCACAATCCCTGTAAAAACGAGGAACACTGAGATACCTGCAGAATGTTTTTACCTTGTTGGGTTTTGTATTTGAGCCTGTCATGGGTAAAAGGCATATCAGCTAGTGGTAATGCTTGTACGTATTTTGCAAGTGCATTGGATGGGAGGGAGCCAGTTGTTTGTCTGAGGTGCAGTGGGCCCAGCCCTATCCCCTTTTACATGATCTCATCTGGTAACAAGATTAAAGGCTTTTGGGATTTAACAGGCAAGCTCTCAAGGCAGGGACTAGAAGTCAGCACTAGAGGCCTGTGGCTTCGTGGGGACAACAGCTCCACATTTAGCACATTTTAAATGTAAAGTATTAGCTATATTAATTCTGGCAAGGAAATCATTCATGAACACCTCCCTCGGCAGGACGCAAGGGTGCTGTTGCTGCTTTGCCTGAGCTTTAGGAGATGCATTCTGCCAAGGTTATTAGAGAATGGGCGTCCAAGGGACCTTGGTCACCACTGTTATATTCCCTCCTAAATCCTCAACATCAATAAAAAAGCACTCACCTATTTAAGTCCCTACGTGGTCTCCGGATTACACATCTGTGAGCCTCAATTCATGAGCATCAGCAGTGGCCAGTTCTACTGATTTTGGGTCCCACAGCTCTTCTCCACTCTAAACTAGATAACTTGGTAATTCCCCTGCTCTGTATGTTCCACCATGTAACTTTAGGGCGCCTGGTAAGATACTAGTTTTGTTACATTATCATGTTGGGGTTTTGTTTGTTTTAAGTCCTTACTCTCCCCATTGTTTATTGGGTGCTTCATGGACCTGCCATCCCCTTGTTAGCTACGAGATTTTTGGGGAACAACAATTACGCCTTGGAGGACCATGAAGAGCAACTATAGCCAGCTACGTTGTTACTATTCATTGCTGATGTACTCTTTGTTTTGTTTTTAAACCTAATAAGCCAAGAGGGAGGAATTTGGTTTTCCTCACATTTCCAAGAAAGACTACTCTCAAATAACACCTAAGGCAGCAGAGAGGCACCACACCATATACACAATTGTCTGCAAGCTGGGAGCTAGACTCCACTATCCCACTCGCGCGGAGGAGTGAGAAGTCCCATTGGTTTCCATGGGATTCCTTGCAGAGTCAGATAGCTTTACACACAGGCCACAAGAAGGGTTTATTTGATTCACAGAGGAGGAAAATAGCCTTAAGAACAGATTTTACACCTAAAAAATATTATAACCTGTCACCTATGGAGCAGCATGCAGCAAAACATGGCTGTTCCCCATTTTGGTCACTTGTCACACATTTGATGGCTTTACACACAGTGAAGAGTATCACAACCCGGCCATGTGACAGTGTGCTCCATCACAGAGGAAAAGAAGGCCGAAAGAGCACATGGAAGCCACTGAATAAGATAACCCCAGTTCACCTCAGATCTAATATGACACAAGAGAGGGCAGAACCTGCTGCAGCATACACACTGCCCAGCTGGTTTTCTCCAGCGCCCTGCATCCTGCAGGGCAGAAACAAAGACAGGGCTCAGCGTTACCCCGAGGAGGCACTTCTCGTAGGGGGAGGTTGCCTGGGGAGGCACAGGCACAACAGATCGCGCTCAGAGAAGCCATTTTGAATATTGTAAGGGATCTGGCAAGTGCTTCTGATTTATGAGCCCACACGCCACCACTCCTGGGCAGCACAGCAACACTACAGTCTTGTGATGTCCCTTAGCTGAAAGTAAGAGAATGAATGTAGGTTGGTGGTGGCTGTTTCCTATTGCTGTACCTTTCTTCTCCCCGGTTGTACTCCTCTTCCCCTCATCACAACAGTGCATGGTGCTGGAATCTCCTCAAGCCCTGTTGGTGACCACAGCTCAAGGGGGCATATTGTTTGCAGGCAGAGCTCTCACCTGTACCACATTATGAAGTATGATTCATTGTTCAGCCTCCTGGACCCACCCCGCAGCTTCCCTGTGTTGCTCGGCTGCATGCTCAGGACGGCTCGCAGGGAGCAGAGAGAGGCCTGTGGAAGAAAGAGGAGAGCTGCCCAAGAGCCAAAAGTTGATTTCAGACAGGGGAAGGCTGAGGTGGGATGGGGCAGAGGGCTCAAAGCTGCAGCACCTAGAAGTCCCTGGATCCCAAGAGGGCAGTAGCAGAACCCCTAAGACAGGAAATGCTCAAAAAGCTCTAATTGTGGGGGGGGAGCCTGAGCAGGGATCATCCTCTCATTCCTGCCAGTGCTCCATCAGAAGCCTGGGCAGGCACCCACTTCCCAAACCACCTACCAGAGCCCCCTTTCTCTTCCCCTATTTGGACCTCAAATGACCAAGCTATGGAACACCTGTGTGCTGGTTACTTTGTGACCTGCAGCAGCCTCTCCCCACATGGGAAAACCCTGTGACAGGCCACAAGAAAGGTTTATTTGATTCACAGAGGAGGAAAATAGCCTTAAGAACAGATTTTACACCTAAAAAATATTATAACCTGTCACCTATGGAGCAGCATGCAGCAAAACATGGCTGTTCCCCATTTTGGTCACTTGTCACACATTTGATGGCTTGTGTCCCAGACCGGCAGGTTTGAAGGTTTCTTGGGGCCCAGGGGAGGGGCAGTATGGTGGAAGCATGGAAAGGTAGAGTAGGCTAACTGACAGAACCAAAGGGAGGCAGGCCCATGAGAGGTTGCTGCTGGGGGTCAGACTCCACAGGCCAGATTTTCTGAAGAGCTCAGCATACTGGGGTGCATGGTAGGTGCTGAGCACTTTGGCAAATCAGGCCCTTAGCTAGAGGCAAAAATGGGAACTGAGCTGTTTTCCGAGTTTGATTTCTAGTTGTGGGTGCTGAGCCTATAAAGGCCAGAGCAGAATTATATTCTTGGTGAAAGTATTAAACATGACACTTCCAAGTTCTCCTGTTACTCACATGCACAAAGCTAATTACATGCAAGGGGCAGCCTCAGTTTTAAACCTGGGTTTGACACTGACTCCCTCAGCAAATCACTTACTTCTCTGACAGCACTGTCCCCTGGTGGGGATAAGACCCACCGGCCCATGGTGAGGCGTTGACAATGGTGGTAGGAAATCACTCTGACGCTGAGAAGTGCCCTGTGAGCACTAATCGGAGCCAGCCTAAATATGCGGCACTTCCCAGCCAGCTCTAGTGCTTGTTATTATATGATTTCACAAACTGATCTCTGGCCTCGCACCTCCTTTTCAGATTTCATACTTCTCCTCGCCTCCCCATCTCTCTTGGTTTTGTCGTTTGCTCCTTGGGTTGTTGCACTCCGCCAACAGGTTCCGATATTTCCCAGTTTTGTCTCTCTCACTTTTTTTGTGCGTAGTCTCCCTTATTTTTCTGGTGTGGGGGGGTGTGAGGCTCTACTAAGATACTTATCCCCACCTGCTTCCCCTTTTACTTCCCTGATGGACAAGGACAGTTCAGTAACCTCCTGCTGAAATCCCTGCCATCTCCTCTGTGAGGTCCTAGGCTTGCTACTCTCCACTACAGCCTCCAGGTGGAGCTCTTTCCCACTAAATGCATTTTATAACTATGACTAAAAGTAGAAATGTTGCTCTATAAAAAAACCACACACATCAAGTTAACCGCTCAAGGTAGCATACAGCACTCCAGTGATGAATCCTTGCTGAGGCTCTGGGCTGTGGTTCTCCATAGGGACAAGGGCTGGAGGAAGGAATCTCTCTTGCCCCAGGCCATGGAACTGTGCCCTCAGGACATGAGCTATCGGGGTTTTACATACGACACCTCTCATCAGACAAAATGGCCTATCCTCAGCTAAAGCCTCCCCTATGCAGCAATTGCTCCCCCACACCTAGACTGGTGCTCCAAGACACACAGGGAGAGTGGACCCTCTGGACTTCTCCAAGTCCTGTCCACCCACTCCAGAGCAGAACAGTTCTCCTTTGGTCAGGCAGGGCCTACCTCACCAGAGCAGGGTTTGCCCCTTAGACAAGTGTAACAAGCAATTTTATTTATGCCATTGGGGTTTCCTCGTTCAAATGGGTTGCAAAGCACAATAGTAACAATCTGCAGCTTGTAAGATGTTTAGACCCAAGACAAATCTGAGACCAAGATCTAGGGACAATTATACAAATTACAAGGTCTCTCCATTTATGATTTCATGGCACAATAGGAGAGAATTTAGCTTCTACTATGGCCTCTCCTATTGGGATTTTTATGCCACAGTGGTTTATCATTATTAATCATGTTTATTACATTGGAGTCTAAGGATCAACAGAAGGGCCCTATTGTGCTAGGTACTGTACACACACAGAGTTGTAGATGGTCCCTGCCCAAAGACCTTACCATCTACACAGACCAGACACTGATAGGGGAAGAGGTAGAACACGCAAGCAGAGTGAACAACGTAATGGCAGCAAATGTCATGTTAGTTCCATAATTTTCTAGGGGAGAAGGGGTTTAATTAATTATATCAAAATGGAAAGAAAAGGGAAGAGGGTTGAAGGTGACAGGTCAGAGGAGAAGATAAGAGGGACAGGTGTGGAGTGATGCTAAGGGGAAGAGACTGTAAGGAAGAGGCAGTGTTGGAGCTAAAAAACAGCCATTCAGGGCAGAACAAGGCCAGTCAGAACTGTAGAAAGGTTTTCAATGCACCCGTTCAAAGCCCAAGCTCTCAGCCTTGAGGGGATTTTTAAGATGTTGTATCTATTACCTGTTTTTCAGGGATGGAGCTGACAAGGAGAGAATATCAAACACAAAGACCATCATGCTGAGACCAATTTATTGAGAGGGGGGAGGGAGCCATCCACAAAAGCAAGGTGTGATGGGGCACACCCCCATACCAATCAGGAGAAGGCAAGGAGCTCCTCCTGGGGGCTCAGTCCCTACCAGAGACGCCTGCAGCTGGAGGAAGCAGGCTTCATAAGGGAAGCTGCCGTGCATTGGAAGGCACTGAGTCTTCTTGCAGAGCAGCTGAGAGGGAAACTGCTGACAAGCCTCTGCTGCCCACAAAGACTTCCGAAAAGACCTTTGAAAGGGGCAAGAGTGCTGCAGCTGCCTCAGTATGACCCCTGAGAAAGACCCTGACTATCACACAAGGACACATTACATTGAAGGTGCATAGCACCTGTACCTAACCCCTCCCATTACCCAATTTTCCTTACATGTTGCTGTACCCCCTACAGCTGCCTGTGGCCAAGACAAAGCTTGCTATGCACATGAACATTTCTGCAAAGGGAAGAATGGAGAACACTTGGTTTGATAATTGGATCGGAAAAGCAAATGCACAGAAACTTCACCCCAAGCCCTTTGCTTTACATAAGCACCAAGGGGGGCTGTAGAGAAGGAGGGACATCAGTGGATCTGTTCCATAGAGGTACCTGTCCCATCCCAGCATGCCACTCAGAATCTCTGTCAGGTTATGGTGAAGGAGAGGCCAGGGGAGCTGGGGTTACACAGATCCAGTGACCATTCCACACCACACAACTAGCACAGAGGTTACAGCTGCTGTTCTAGAGAATAGACTGGAGTAGCAAATGCTAGGCGTTGGAGGCTATGCTGTGTCCCTGGCCTGATGTGTGGGTGGGGGTGCATTTCACCTCCACAAATCCTGCCTAGCCACCTTCATGCCGGTTCATTTAATTTCATCCTGAGTATACCCTGCAATAAAACTCAGCTATTTATATCTATCCAGAGTAGCACAGGTGGACATACATGTATATAAAATTCATTCTACAAATGTTTTATTCTGTATGCAGCTCTAAAAACACATAAATTCAACCCCAGAAGCAGAGATTCAAAGGGACACTGCGTGCCACATGCTCTGCTTCTCAAGCTATGGTCCATGGAGCCGCAGTGGGTAGCTGAGTTAAGTATTTTGAGGCCAAAGAAGTGGGGTCCATAAGTGAGTGCATCCTTGCTGAAGTGGTTACAGTCTGAGAACACAGGAATGTATGAAAAAGAAATGATTAAATCCATCACAGAACAGCAGGGAATAAGTGCCTTGGAGCTGCACTCAAAATTAATCATAGATCAGGAGTGACGTCACCTTTAAATAAACTGCACAAGACTAGACCAATGGATTTTTATTACTTAAAACAGCAACATTCTTAAATTTGTAATCTGAACTCCCTGCATTAGACCAGTCCCCCATGAAGAAGCCAGGAGTTTAGCCAACTTCCCATTAAACACTTTGAGTAAGTGTATGTTTTCCAGAGTTGCATCCACAGCCACTTCAATCTCTTAATGCTGCAGCCCAAGTTTAAGTCAATTTTAGATATTTCAATAATGAAAGCTCAATCACATGAGTAAACATTTTGTAAAACAAGAACTGCATTCAACCAACGCACATCAAGATGCCTGTTAAACAGTAGGACCAACAAATACAATTTAACTTCAGTTTAGGTCTACACATTGTTACAGATCACTATGGCAGAACACCTAGATGAGGGATGCTGCTAAGACACAGATCTCGTGGTACCTCAGCCCACTGCTCTTGAACAATGGTGATGCCTGGGTCACCTTCCAGATTTCATCATTTGCCAATCCTAGGTTTTCTTCTGTGTGAAAATGAAATGCTTTCTGCAGATTTTTCTGGGCTGGGTCTGAAGATCAGCTACTTTGAAGCTAGTTGATCTTCTCATTGCAACAGCGAGGTTTATCGATATTTAGCAGCCTCTGACTGAACTTCTTTGAAATGCCACGGTTACTATTTAATTTTTGGAAGAAAATGGTCTGCTATTAAATAGATGATCTGCTAGGACAGTGGTTCTCAAATTACAGCCCTTACAAGGGGTCTGTGGACTTCCCTGAGAACTAAGGAGTAGGAGAATGGAGTGCTGGGAAAGAAGACAGGATCAAGGGGAGGATCTCATTCCAATAAAGCAACCCGAAGAAAGAAAAGGATGGAGAATCAGACCATTCATGCCAGATTGCTGCAAATGCTTCCAGTTTATCATGTATTTGAATCTCAGGCTACAGTGAATCAGGTATTTAGCCTACTCTAGAAGTTTGATGGGTGGATCTTACACCTGAGTTGTCATACCAACACCCTTAAATCAATGTATCTATCAGTCATCAAATGTCCACTAAGGGGAGATCAGTAATGACAGATCTTTAAGGCCCAAATCCACAAAAGGGATTTAGGCATTGTGATGCTGAGCACTGCAACACCTAATTTTTAGGCACCTGTCATAAATATAAAGGGAAGGGTAACCACCTTTAAATCCCTCCAGGCCAGAGGAAAAACCCTTTCACCTGTAAAGCATTAAGAAGCTAGGATAACCTCGCTGGCACCTGACCAAAATGACCAATGAGGAGACAAGATACTTTCAAAGCTGGGGGCGGGCTGGCTGTCTGTGTAATTCTTTTGTCAGGAACAGATCAGGAATACAGCTCAGAACTCCTGTAAAAAGTTAGTAAGTAATCTAGCTAGAAAGGCGTTAGATTTCCTTTTGTTTAATGGCTGGCAAAATAGGCTGTGCTGAATGGAATGTATATTCCTGTTTTTGTGTCTTTTTGTAACTTAAGGTTTTGCCTAGAGGGATTCTCTATGTTTTGAATCTGATTACCCTGTAAGGTATTTACCATCCTGATTTTACAGAGATGATTCTTTTTCTTTAATAAAAATTCTTCTTTTAAGAACCTGATTGTTTTTCATTGTTCTTAAGATCCAAGGGTTTGGGTCTGTGTTCACCTGTACAAATTGGTGAGAATTGTTATCAAGCCTTCCCCAGGAATGGGGGTGTAGGGCTTGGGGGGATATTTTGTGGGAAGATGTCTCCAAGTGGGCTCTTTCCCTGTTCTTTGTTTAACATGCTTGGTGGTGGCAGCATAGGGTTCAAGGACAAGGCAAAGTTTGTACCTTGAGGAAGTTTTTAACCTAAGCTGGTAAGAAAAAGCTTAGGTGGTCTTTCATGCAGGTCCCCATATCTGTACCCTAGAGTTCAGAGTGGGGAAGGAACCTTGACAGCACCTAATAAAAAAAAAACCCACAGGAACATCACTGCGATCCACAAAGCCCAAGTTATGTGCCTGCGCTCCCTATACAACAAACGGGGAGGGAGAGGTGCCTTGGACTGTGATCCACAAAATCCAGCATGCTAGGAACGGAGCTGCCTAAACAAGCACATGGGAGCTGCTGATGAGAGGGGTGTATCCTAAACCTCACCCCTCTTCTGCAGGGAGGCACCTAACGCTGCTAGCAGTCCCTGAACTGAGGGAAGACAGGTGATCCTGCCTAAATCATAGGTAGGACCCAATCTGGTAGGTGTGCTCAGAGACTGCCTGATTCCACAAAGTGACACCAACCTTCCTTATAACCTTTAGCTGAGGGGTTAATACACTCACCTGGGATGTGGGAGACCACTGGTTCAAGTTCCCCTTCTACCGGGGAGGAAAAGGGATTTGAACAGGGATCTGTTACTTCTCAGGGGAGCACCCTATTTGTGGGCCTATAGAGTCATTCTCTCTCTGGCCCAATTTAACTGAATAACTAAATTGTAAGTGGAAGAACTTTAATAGAAAAGATTGAGAGAGCCCCACATCAAAATATTCCATTGCCTAGTGGTTAGAGCATTCAACTGAGAAAAGTGGCAGATATCTGTTCAAATCCCTTCTCTCCATCACACAGAGGGGGGACTTGACTGAGGAGTCTCCCACATACTGGGGAGGCGCTCTAACCACAAGGCTAAAGGTTATAAAGGAGGTCCCTCCACCCCCAGCTGTTTTCTGGAGCAAGGCAACCTCTGAACATGCCTACCGGAGTGGGCCACACACACAGTTTAAGCAGAAGAGTGACTGCCTTTCCCTCCACATCCCCCATTCATGGATTGCTCTGCAGCTGAGGCGGGAGATAGGTGCCTACAGAGAGGCAGCAGGGTCCATGCTCAGAAGCAGGAACACAGGCATCTAGGGAACATTTGTAGCAAAAACTTGGGCACCAAGTGAGTTTAGGTGCCTACAACATTAGGCTGCAGCACAGTTGGGAGTTTTGTGGATTGTAGTGGTGTGGCTCCCACCCTAAGCAATTACCTATCCCTGCTAAGGTCTAATGACACATTAAAATCCCCACACTATTACATACATCTTTTATGTAAATGGACGGCCAGCAATATTGGACACAAATTCATTTAAAATTCTGAATGTGTCTCAGTTAGAAACCTATGCACCTGATCTGCCATTTGAAATCAGATTTTACCTCAAGCTTTTTAGGACCAAATCCTGTTCCCATTTTGAATGCAATGGCAAAACTCCACTGACTTTAAAGAAAGCAGAATTTTGCCCTCACTGCCACCTTTAGGTCTCTTGGTGCTCTGAAGTAATCATCACTGCAATGTGGCTTTAATAACCCAGAATTCACAGAAATTTCAAAATCAACCAAAATACCCACCCCTTCGATGGCCACCACTATCTCTCTCCCCGCAATGAAAAATTCATGCATGAAGCACTCTGTAAATTACTAGATTTTAATAGTAATTTAAGTCCTTTGCATATTCTGGAAACCATGTGAATATCTAACAACGTTTTTTCCAGCTTTCCACAAATAAAATTGTCAGCCTCTTTGTCTGTATTTATTCCTGGAGTAGAAACAATGACCAAGCAATTAATCTAACAGCATGTTTCTAATTTTTCTAAAATAAGAATGAAGATTTTTCTCTTTAAACAAAAAACAGACTAGCAACAGGTTTCAAATACATATACAGATCATAGTACATTGGAAAAGGAGCTCGAAAGGTGGCTCTTAGAAATGCAGGCTTAAATAGAAATATACAGTCTACAAGAATCTTCACAATTTAGAAAAAATGTCAAACATTGATGTCCAAGTAAGGAGTCCAAAGGGACTGAGTGGTGGTAGCTGTTCAATGATGTCATCCCACACACTTTCAAGGAGACAGTGCCCTTTTTAGCTTTCGACTAAATACAAACAATGCCTGAGACCAAGGAGCAGATTTTCATCAGTGCTGCAGCATGAACTGCTGCATAGCTTGAATGCATGCACAGCAGCTGATTTTGAAGATACGCAGGGATATGAGCTGCATAGTTCTGGGGGTGAGGAGGTCCAGAATCAGTGTCTACATATCATAAAAGGTGCATCACAGATAACAAAACTTAATTAGTCTGGCTCTTTTTTGATATAATTTCATTTAGACGAAAGTTACGACTATAAATTTAATTACACATACAAATCAAAAGGAAACACTACTACTTTTTACAATGCATTCCATTGGCACTTATAATACATCAGCTAACAATTCAGATTGTAAAAGGTATAGGAAATACACAAACCTGTATAGCATCTAACCAATATATTACACTTATCTCATTAAGCTTACATCTGATACACTTGTTTTCAATTACATTACCAATCACAGAATTCACAGAATTCATTAAGAAACTCATTATTTACATCAAAATATTCAGCAACACAATATAAACAGAAAAGAGCTAAGAGCTCACACCCTTGTGTTAACCTGAATTTGTTCGTTCACTCATCTATCTACAGTATTATTGCTTAATCAGGCCCCAAACCTAAAAGAATAAATGGCTCCAGGAGTTTTTCTTCACTTGTTTTAATAACTATCTTGGAGCTGCTCTCCATATTTGAGTGGTTATATACATGGGCTTAACATCAAAAGAAAGTATCCCCCTTTAAGCAAAGCCAGATTGTACAAAAACCTCAATATTCTAAACTGTTAAGGCAGTATATATACACAGGAGCTGTTCAGGGAGTAAAAACCCATCCCCAGTAAGTGTTAACATTCTGGACATACAGCAGTTTTCCTTTTGCGCACTAAGTTTTATGTGTTGCCTTCATTTTCTGCATAAATCATAAGTTAATGAGTTATATCAACCGCACTTCAGCAAATGCCTGGAACATCAGAATTCTTTTATAACAATTTATCATGCAACGTAACAGATTCTAAGTAGCAGAAATACCTTAAATCTCAGTCTATGAAGTTTTCCCTCTTCCCTTATTCCTTCTTCCATATTCTAACAACGTCTAACACCTATGTTTCAATAAGTTTTACATTAAATACAATCACATATCATGGGCTGCATAAACTCCGAGTTCTCAGTACATTCCATGGCTAGAATTTTCTGATTTTCTAGTTTTATATTTAAAAAATGGAGATTGCTCAATGGATACCTTAGGTCACTGTGTGGTGTTAGCGTTACAGTTTTACATATCAACGATTCTGGTTTCCTCAGGGACTCTGGCACATTCGCCATGTTTTGTACAAGATCCCTGAGAACTTATCACAGCATGAGTAATTCACAACTCAAAACATGTTCAAGTGCTTGACTCTACATGAAGTTCAAGCTAGTTTCTTATTGTTCTCTGTGTTGTGCACCAATGCCAAAAATTCCAACACGAGCTTTGCCGTTTTCCTGGGCCGCTCCACTACCACAGAGTGTCCACAGTTTTCCAAAATATGCACCTGACAGTCAGAAATAGATTTTGCTAGAACATCTGCTCCAGAAACATCCAGAACCTGAATGAGAGAAAAAGTAGTAAGTACCAAAGAAAAAGTCTCAGAGTCCAAACAAAGTTTTTATTGGCTGTTCCATGACCCTGTTTGAACCATCTCTTGGGTATTTTGATATCAAAGTGGGATACTAAGTTACTATGGAATGCATTTGTTTCCCACATCAGATTCTTCAGGAATAGCTCATTGTTGTCCAGGCGTCTCCGCTGGCCCTCCTGCACTGTGTACAAGCTGTGCCTGGTAGTGGGAATAATTCAGGCACTGACCACATGCAACAGAATCCTACTGGTTACAATTTAGGTACTCTCTGTGCATGTCTGTGCACACGCATGCGTGTAAGTGGGTAAATCATACACTTCTACCCCCTGTAGCACAGCTTTATAAACGAAGTGCTAACATGGTTTGCAGACCAACAAAAAACAACAATCCTTGTTCATGCTGATCCGGGAAACCATTCTAGAACCCTAATAGCAACTACCGAGTATAACAAGCACTGTGGCTAGCAGAGTTCTGCTCCCAGTGTGAACTAAGTCTGACTGTTCCCATCACTTACCCAGTTCCACTGACAATGTTTACCATAGATGTCTCTCCAGTCCAAATGCAAGTCCCTACTTTTATTTCCATTTCATCTGAATTTCCCTATCACTTAACATGATCTATGAGCATAGGAGAGGATTTAAACAGACAAGGGTTCTCTCTGGCTCCCCTGCCTGGTTTTGAGGTCTTGTGGCAACTCAGGCTACTCTACAGCAGCCTCAGCCACAGTTTGAGCCCTGCTTCCCTCTTAGCTGTTATCAGCAAGGGCTCCAGAAGCACCTTCTCCCACCAATGCTGATAGCACCTCTCCCATCAGCAGAGGCTGCTCCCCCCTCTGTTAGGGTAACTGGGGAAGATGACTAGTAGGATTCATACAGCCCACACTCCATGGCAGGCAAGCAGACGAAGGGGAAGCCAGCCCTGATCAGGCAAATTCTGTTCAAGGTGGACATGACCCCATTGGCAAAGACAGATGTGGGAGGGGAAGCAGGGACTCCCGTGGGGAAGGAGTTATCACTAGGGTACCTTTCACAAGCACCACGCTCTTTAAAAAAATGAAATAAAATAGAGTTCCAAGCTCATCACTCCTTTTTATTTTAAAATCCATCCTATTTCCAGCTGGTTCCAGACCACTCACCGGTTCTGACGGTGTTACATCTCCCCTTCTAATCCACGATATAGGCCCCAATTTTGAGTCCCCTGATAGATGTGGTTGGGGTGCAGAGCAGGGCAGAAGTGGCTCTAAGCTCCCTTTCAGTCCTTGGATTCCAGGGCTGTTTGGGAGCCTGCCTGGCTCTGAGTATAAGTTAAAGCAACCTCATAGTTGTTCTAGTTCAAACTCTGCTCCTGGCTTCTTATGAGCCGTGGGAAGTAGAAGAGATCCAGAGAGCACAGTACACTGGCCTCGCTCCCTCCCCACCTCCTACCATCTCTGAAAACCCTTTATGACACGGACTGGCGTAGGGCTACTCTAGCAGGGGAGCTCCCTATTGCTGCAGCATTTCCACCACCTCTATGCCATCACAGCCGCATAAAGGGGCTCTGGTGCAGGGGACAATTGACCTTATAGCCTCACTTCTACACAGCTCCACCCCTGCTTATGTCTCAGCCTGTTTTCCTGTATTCCTTTGCATGCATGCACACAATCTTCTCCTCTCTCCTTTGCAAACGTGTGCACACACACACTCCTCTCCTCACTCCTTAACATTCCCTTGGTCTCCTTCCCAGTCTTGCATCCTTGTGCCTTTCTTTTCCTCTGCCGCCTACCCAAGGAACAGCCTCTCTCTTCCTTGTTGCCAAGACAACTCTTTTTTTGCTTCAGAATTCTTGTTCCAAGCCCACTTCTTTCAGTGAGCTTTCCACTAGCGACTCCCTCCCTCACGACAATTAAGCAGACAGAATCTGAGCTCTCGGTAGCCAATCCTTGTCCCCTTTCCTTTCTGTTGTCTGTTCCTACCTATCATCCTTCATAGGCTCCCATATCTAATTTGACTGGGAGATCCCTGGGGCAGACAGGGACCTTGCATTCTTACTACTGGTCTGTAAAGCACCATGCAAGTCACTAGTGCTAGCTCCTTATGTAACATTCATACAGATGGAAACGGAGCACCAATCCTTTATAAAAAAAAAATAAAACAGGGCAGCAGCAGCAGTACCTGATCTTGTTTTCCCCAGATGATCTGCGTTGGGGCTTTGATCTTGCTCATGTTTTCATGAAGAGCATGTCTGGACTTTTCATCTGTAATTTCTAAAAATACTTTTCGGCAGAGAAGAATTAGTCAAACACAAGTGGGATTTGTCCCATTTACTGTTAATCAGCATGGCCCGAATCCTGAGTGAGTGATTTCCTTTATTCCTTTAGCAGGCTCCTGTGGCTGCCAGTGAGGGTTTGCATGAATCAGGAAACCCTGCAAGAGGGGGCAACAGTGGGAGGAAAACCCTACTGTGTTCTCAAAGGGTGGTACCCCAGCTGGCCCACGGGGGAGGCAGAACAGGATGTAGGGCCTGCCCACAAACCACAGATCACTCCAGGAGCCATCAGTGGGAGGACAGGACGTCTGTGACCTCTAGCGTGACAAGATTCTCTCACGGCCCCACTCTGTTAGCAGGCATTAAAGCTGACCAATGATTAAAGCAGATACAAACAGGAGGGGGGAAATTAACTGCTCCAGCCGAGGAGGAGGGCTGCTATCCCAAGCCAGGGAGCTTGGGGGGTGGGGGGGAACACCCATATTCTTTTAATGAGAAGGGGAGCTGCACTCCCCTCCCCATTACTTCCCCCTTATTTCAGCCCCTGAAGCGGACTCACTGGGGCAGGTGCAGCTGCTCTATCCCACCTCCCTTACATTCAGAAGAGGGAGCTAGGGCCTGGAATAGTCAGGCCCTGAAAGGCAGCCAAGCCTATGGAGAAGGATTTGGCTAGGGGTGCAGGCAGGGTTTTTCTGGAATAAACATCTGATTAATAAACCTGAGGGTTTGTTTTCTTTTTCTCTTTTGGGGGAGTCCCTCTGTGAAGAATGTGTAGTTTGTTTGGAGCTGGGTGGGGACTCTGTCAGCTCACAATACTTCTGGGAAGGGGAAAGAGGGGTGCAGAAGAGACACCTAGACTCTGGCTGTGTCACTCCTCACGGGGCTGGCTGCAAGAGGGGGGATGATGCGTGCCCCATGACACTGTCGCTACGCACTCCTCCACCAGCAGGGAATCTCCACACTGGTGAATCGCCCACCACAGGGAAACCCTGTTGTGGAGGCAGCTAGGTCCCCTTCTGCATGAGGGGGATAGATTTGTACACAAACTGGGTACTTAGGATACAGATCAAGAGACTTTGTGTTTGGTTCTAGCAGAGCAGAACCAGCACACTTACATTTCCGGTAAAATTCATTATGCGGGATGCGAACATCAACAAGGCCCTGCAGGATCTATAAATAAATAAGTATCAGGGTAAGAGAACAGATACACCACACATGGCCCACGCGCTGACACTCAGGAGACAGCATGTGGAGAAGTTTCCTGGGGACACTGGACACAAGGCTCTGTTACACTGCTGCAGAGCAAGAGAGTAAGTATATTATTCACACAAGATCTGACTACTCATAAAGGGGCTACAAGCTTGTAAGATAAAAAGGAAGCAGAAGAATGTCCTTCATATTGTGCAGTTGGAATCTGCTATCAAGCCAGACTATGTACTCCTGCCAGGTTGCCTCAGGAGTTATCACACATTTCTTTATTATTCACATAAAATTAATACTTTTCATTACCTTACCTTGGCATTACTAAAACTTGGCATTATTTTACATTTCCTCTTCTCCTATAATCTATTCATCAAAGACTTCCTAGGAAAACATATTGCTAAGTTCCTCTCTCCTCACAATGGAACAATTAACATTTCCATTGCATTTGCTAAAAGGAAAAAACAAACAAATCTCTTATGTACTGGACAATAACTTTTCGTCTATCTAGCTTTTCCTGTTATCTATATATACTAAAGGCAACCAGACTTCCCACCAAGCTGCCAAAGAATTTAGATCCTTCCAACAGGGAAGCATCAGGCAAGTATGGCTGGAAAAAACAGAAGGAAAGTGGTCTAAACCACTAAAGATACTAGTTAGATGCAGAAGTTATTGGGGGAGGTTCTATGGCCTGCTTTATACAAGAGGTCAGACTAGGATGATCATAATGGCCCTTTCTGATCTTAAAGTCTATGGAAAATTAGAGACCTTGGAAAATATTTTCCCATCAACATTTTCATCCCGAAGAAGGATAAATCTCCAGAGGAGGGTGGCATCACAGGAGCAAGAGACCCCCAGGAACACTGACCTGACGCTGTCTGCAAGGGTTGCTGTAAAGAAGTTACATTTCTGAAGAGAAACCTTCTAAAGTTTCTATGAAGTCAAAAAGATAAAGCTATTGGTAGAACTATGCAAACACCAGACCTTTTACACTGAACGACCTGTATGTCCATTATAATTCTTCCTGATTTAATAAAATGAAATTAGTCATGAATAACATGCCTCTTTGTAAAGATCTAATTTCAGAGATACTCAAAATGAACGACTAGTCATAAGGGTGACACCTTCCAAGTTGATTTGGAGCACAAGAAGGGGAGGAGAGAGGGATTTTGGCAGAAGTCCCACACCTTCTCATTAGCTCTTTGGGTTCCTTTCATGGAGCATGAAGAAACAAATGCCATGATTACATTTCGGTGTATACTTTAAAGATATACTTCAGCTAGGATCACATCAATGATGTATCAAAGCATGTTTGACCTAGTGAAGACTGCAGGATTGGACCTGAACAAAAATGATCCCTCCCTCTCACAGATCTTGAGAGACAGACCAGTCCTCGCTTACAGACAGCCCCCCAACCTGAAGGAAATACTCTTCAGCAACCACACAACAAAAACACTAACCCAGGAACCTATCCTTGCAACAAAGCCCGATGCCAATTCTGTCCACATATATATTCAAGTGACACCATCATAGGACCTAAACACATTAGCCACGCCATCAGAGGCTCGTTCACCTGCACATCAACCAATGTGATATATGCCATCATGTGCCAGCAATGCCCCTCTGCCATGTACATTGGCCAAACCGGACAGTCTCTATGCAAAAGAATAAATGGACACAAATCTGAGATCAGGAATCATAACATTCAAAAACTGGTAGGAGAACACTTCAACCTCTCTGGCCACTCAGTAAAAGATTTAAGGGTGGCAATTTTGCAACAGAAAAGCTTCAAAAACAGACTCCAACCAGAAACTGCTCAGCTTGAATTAATATGCAAACTAGATACCATTAACTTGGGTTTGGGAGGGGCTGGGTCATTACACATATTGAATCTATTTCTTTAAGTTAAGTATCCTCACACCTTCTTGTCAACTGTCTAAATGGGCCATCTTGATTATCACTACAAAAGTTTTTTTCTTGCTGATAACAGCTCATCTTAACTAGCCTCTCACAGTTTGTATGGCAACTTTCACCTTCTCTGTATGTGTGTGTATATATATATATATATAATCTTCTTACTATATTTTCCATTCTATGCATCCGATGAAGCGAGCTGTAGCTCACAAAAGCTTATGCTCTAATAAATTTGTTCATCTCTAAGGTGCCACAAGTACTCCTGTTCTTTCTGCGGATACAGACTAACAGAGCTGCTACTCTGAAACCTGAAATATAAATACAAATTTCTTGCCCTGATGGACAATTTCACACTGTGTCTTAGGGGGCCAGCATTCTGTGTAAATTGCTAACAGTTCTTTCTTTCCCCTTCCATAAATATACAGCAACGTTACTTGGAAAATTACACTGTTCTTAGCTACATCCTAGATTGTGTCATGTCAGTTTCATTGCCTTTGACATAACTGTTCTGTTTAAAACCCATGGATTTCAGTGAGAGGCAAGCTTGCACGCTCACTCTCTCTGTGAGAGTTATTCTGCTTCAGGCTCATCCTGGCCAAATCTACTACCTTCTGTCATGATTAAAGATGATGACTGACTAGGATTTCTTACCTGCTGAGGTACTTTAAAGCGCACATAAGAACAAAGCTTCAGCATGTCTGCCATTTCCTCAGGCGTTGATGGAATTAAAGGAATCCTGTCAATACGTTCAGACTCTTTCAGCTCCCGCAGGCACTTAAGAAATTTGTTATCAGTTGGATATGGCAGACCTACATACAATGAACAAAAATAACCACATGCTAAAATCCAAAAGTGACAACAAGACAGCCCTTCCTAGAGAGGGCAACTTGCCACAGAAGGTAGTTACTTCTGGACGTACTGTACATTTGACTGCTGTAAACTTTCACGCAGTCATGACAGCCTCTGCTAATAGCTATGGTAATCAAACTAATAGCACTAAACACAGTGCAAATACACACCTGCTTTGTGTTCCTCCCAGTCCCCCATTCTTCTGAAGAAAAATAAAACCTCTGGTTTTGTCACATACTATTAAAAATGAACTGAGACTGATGCAGTGTTAATCAAGATATGGTTCTGCCCTGCAACACCATGGCATCTCTGTCCTGTGGGAGCCTCTCATAAATGGAACCTGCCAATTTTACCAAATTGTGTGACGTGGATGGGAGAACCTTTGTAATTTCTCAGTTAAACCAGAATTTCAGCTAGTTTGTCAGTCTTCTCACAAAATAATTCTTTTTATTCTCTCTCTTTCTGTCAGTCCTTGGTAGATCTTGATTTCTCCTGTTTTCTAATTTCCGGAACTGTTTTTCCTATAATTTTTTAAAAGCCTATCAAAAGGAACACTGTCACTTTCCATAGGCCACAATTTACGTCCTTTCAAAAAAATAAATAAATAAAATAAATAAATAAATCAATCCAGTGAATCTCATTCCCAGTGCCATCCATGGAATTAAAATGTTATGACTATATATATATGTATTATACAATATATTACATGTACAATCTAATCTATTCCTGAAAATGACTGAAGTTCACCCAGGGGAATTCAATTTCCGATTTCTATGGCCTACTTGCCTGCTTACTCATTCAACCAAGAGGAATTATTATTTTTTTTTTTTTTAAACACACTATATATGCATAGTATTTACAAAATTATATCCCAGTCCTTCCTACTCACCATAGCTTTGACCCTACTGCTCCCATGGCTGGTTGCCTCCCAAATGCATTACACAGGAGAAAGCCATAAGCAGCAGCAGGGAAGGTGGGTACCCAATTGCGGGTGTGGAAGGAGATGCAGAAGGGGAGCTAGGAGCATACAGTGGGTGCAGAGAAAGTCAGGATGCAATCTGACAAATACTTTACATATATTATGCATGGATGGTTTGCTTGCTGGAATGGTAATACCACCAACAGCTAATGGGCTGAATAACTCATCACATACAGGAAGATAGAAACAACAACAAAAATCCTGATGAAGATAGAAACAACAAACAAATCTCCATTTTCTATGATCTTTTTCTAATTATTTTTATAGTTAAGCTGCAGCACGACATTGTAGGTCCCCTCATGATGTGGGACATACAATTTGCAGGTGGCAACAGTAACCTGCCCACCAAAATGAATTCTCAGACAGGGAACTCCGGAAGCACCAGCTTTTTATTACTGTATGCATCATTTGCTAAGATATCTCTAGGTGCTGGGAAATTAACAATGAACGCTGCAGGGAAAATACAGAACCAGTGGAATAAAATATTTATCATTAAGTGACACTCTAGGCTTTACACAACATTTTTGCAAAAATTTTCCCCAACCAGTTCTACTTCAAACCTCTTCACTGGGAGGTGACTCTTCAGGAGTCTGATTTGTCTTGTGAACCCTCAAGTTTCACTTCATTTAAAGACTACTTGCTTACAAAATCAGACATAAAAACACAAAAGTGTCAAAGCACACTATTACTGAAAAATTGATTATTTTCTCATTTTTACCCTATAATTAAATCAATTGGAATATGAACATTGTACTTAAACAAGTCATCATATGTATGAAATTTCAGTCTGTACTGACTTTGCTGGTGTTTTTTATGTAGTCTGTTGTAAAACTAGGCAAATATCTAGATGAGCTGATGTACCTCCTGGAAGACCTCTGCGTACCTACAGCAATACGTGTAACCCCTGGTTGAGAACCACTGGTTCTAATTCACAGATGCCTGGCATACACACAGACAGTTCTTCACATCACTTTCTTTCTCCAGAGCAGCATAGGCAGTAGCTAGGTAACATTCCACTTTGCTCTTTATTTCTTGCCTTGGAATTACCAGTTTATTGGATAAGAAACAGCAGCAGCAGCTGTTATGACAACAGGGGCAAACACCAAAGCCTTTCGTGCATGCAGATAACACTTTGCCAACACTCAGACACATTTTCAGCATTTAATTCCCTAGCTTGTACTGAATAGTCTGGTCAGGTATCAAGACAGAAGACTGAGTTGATGAAATGTGAAATTCTGCATAACCAGGTACTTCAAAATTCACATTTACTGAGTAACTTCCCTTCTTGTAACAGTCTCTAAACAGCTGGAGATAGCATTGGGGATTTAGTGGCAGATTTGGGCAGAATCAAATAAGGGCTTGTCTACACTTACATTTTATAGCACTCTAACTTGCTGGCTCACCCCTGACCCTGGGTGCAGCAAGTTTGAGTGCTTTAAAGCACTAGTGTGGACAGCTCCCAGTGCTCAGAGCTATTCCCCTCCTGGAGGTGGATTACCAGGAGCGCTGGGCGAGCTCTTTCCCAGAGTTCATGCGTGACCACACTCGCACTTCAAAGTGCTCCCACAGCAGCGCTTTTGAAGTTTATAGCATAGATGTAGGGCTTGGCTATACTTGCAAGTTAGAGCACATTAAATCAGTCCCAGGTGCCCTAAGTCCTGCGGTGTTCACACTGGCAAGGCACTTAGAGCTCATGGACTCCGTGCCTGGAGCGCCCCCGGTAATCCACCTCCACGAGAAGCATAGAGCTTGCTGCGCCCTGGCTGAAACGCCCGGGTGTCAGTGTGGACAACTGTTGCATTACTGTGCTGTGACTGGCCTCCAGAAAAGTCCCATAATCCCTTGAAGTCAAGTGCCCACTCTGGTCATTGTTTTGAACTCTGCTGCAGGCATGCGGATATCCCCTTTCAAAGCTCTGTGTGTGACATCCGGCATGCTTATCTGCTCCGGGACACAAAGCAAACCATTACTGTGGAACATTGCTGCTGCAGAGGTGGGCGTGTGCGCGCTGTGTGAGAGAGGTTGCAAGGGGAAGGGGCTGATGTCGGGGTTTCCCCCTGCTGCTGTCTGAACTTACAAGACAGCCTGCTGACACACTCTTTGCCCCCCAAAACACAGTCTCTCCCCCTACATACACACAACACACTCCCTGTCACACTCCACCTCCTCCCACTATTTGAAATGTACACTGCAGCCACTTGCACACTGGGATAGCTACCACAATGCACTGCTCTCTGTGGCGTTGCAAGAGCTGCTAATGTGGCCATGCCACCGTGCTTGCAGTTGACAGTGTAAACACACGGCAGCACTTTCCCTGCTGTGGTCTCTGAGGGCTGGTTTAACTCCCAGTGCTCTACATCTGCAAGTGTAGCCATAGCTGTAGCTTTAAAGCAATCTTCCCTTTTAGGCTTTCAGAAC
The DNA here is from genome assembly GCF_965152235.1 of Eretmochelys imbricata. Classification (NCBI taxonomy): domain Eukaryota; kingdom Metazoa; phylum Chordata; order Testudines; family Cheloniidae; genus Eretmochelys; species Eretmochelys imbricata. Next base: position 24,612,294 of record NC_135578.1, read on the forward strand.
ATGAAGGACCCAATTCTCACTTACAGTAAGGCCTCTTTACAGCACTCTGCCAGTGTAGAGATGTCTTAAAGCGGGGTCAATGTAATTTACACCCACTTCAAGACATTTTACAGAGCTGACAGAGTGCTGTAGAGAGGCCTTACTGTAAGCGAGGATTGGACCTGTAGAGATGAGACTACACAGCTAAATCCTCCTGCAGGTTTAAAACAGACACTTCTTGTGAAGTCAGTTCAGAACACCTCTCTTGATACCCCTCCCCATACCCATTTCCATTCATCTCAGCCACTCCTGTCCAAGCCATACAGCTTTGGGCTCTCTCCCTTAGAAACATCACACAGAGCACAAAGGTAGCTGCCTAGCTACCCAACAGCTAAGATTAGGCTGTTGACAAGAAGCATAACTGTTGGAAGGTGTTTCAATTTACAAGTTTCTAGTCAAATGGGTATTACAAAAAACTGATTTTAAAAAAGGTCTAAGGGTTTCCTTCCACCGTGCTGAAAACAGGAAGATGACACATTTAGCAATCTCTCAGTTACATACGACACTGAACGCTTACACACACATTACCAAAACATTCAGAGCTGCGTGGGGATTTAGCCCCACAGCTAAGCCTCTGCCAGATGCTGGGACTGGACAACAGGGAATGGATCACTCAATAATTGCCCAGTTCTGTTCACTCCCTCTGAAGCATCTGGCACTGGCCATTGTCAGAAGACAAGATACTGGTTTAGATGGACCACTGGTCTGAACTACTATGGCCATTCTTATGTTCTTAACTCACTCCAATTCCAATGGCAATCCTGGAACTAAACCTCTGTGCCTCCCTATGAAGATGTAGGGGTCCACATTTAGGATTCCAGTTACTTTTCAATGTGTCTGTAACAGAAGTAGCTGCTGTGATACCAAATGCCACCACTTCAGGAAAGCCACAACCCTTTGATCTGTAAAAGCCAGTGAGAAAACAGCAACTCTTTCACTAGGCCTGCAAATACTCCTCCACGTTCCTGATCCCTCCTCTTACCTACACTTCCATCTCTGCCCTCCCTTCCCTGCAACAGATGGAAAAGCTACTCCCAGCATAGCAATTTCTGAAAACCTCCACCTCGGTGTAGCACAGACTCCAAGATAGCAGAAAGCAAAGGCGCTGATGTGTGTTGTCCTCCTCTGCAGTGAGCACTGTGGATGGGGGACCAATTAAGGCAGCTGTCTTTCTGTCCATATTCTTCCTCCACTATATACATGTGTGAACATTCCATTTTAAATGTTCACAGCTCAAATAAATTCAGAACCAGTCTTTTTCAAAAGCACAGATTGTCTGTCCCCACAGCTCCAGCCAATATTGAGCTATGCAAACACATTGTTTTCTGCACACACCATTAAAAAAAAAAAAAAAAAAAGGCACCTTTGGGCTGCAACTAAGCATGGAACGTTTCAGCCTAAACAGGAGTTTGCTGGAGAAAGTTGTGAAAAAGGGGGCTTGGAACAGAGACTGGAATTCAGCTTTCACTGCATTTGTTACCTCACACTTCATGTGCTGAGTTTCAGGAGTACATGTACTGTTCTGTTAGAAGTCTAATTAGTCTTACGGAGTATAAATAAACCTGAACTGGATTCTAAAATCTCAGTTGGTGCCAAGTATTTCTTTCCACTATCTAATTCACAAAGTTTACACTGGATTCAGTACTACCTGAGGTTCTCTAGGTTAATGCTTTGGTACAGAGTATATACCTAGCTACTTACTTCCATACTCACTTTTTATTGTGCCACTCACCTGCAGGGCATACAAGAGACAGGCTGCAAATCTCTGCTGGGTATTGAGCAGCATAAACTCCTGCAACATTTCCACCCATTGAGGTGCCGATCAGGTGAAAAGGTTTTCTGTTCAGCTTGATACATTCAACAAACTGAAATGGAAAGGGCAATGAGGCCACAGGGACCAATTGCAAAGTTACAATCAGAGTCATTAGAAAAAATAAACGTCAAAGCTACAGCATATAGCAATCACGAGCTCCTGGCAGCATTGCAGTAAATCCTAAAAGCAAAGCTAGAGCAGTGTGGTGGATCCACAGAATCTTGAGATTGCCCGTGCGTCCTCTTTAAATCAAAGGAAACATGGGGGTTTCCCGAGCAGGGGGTTGGACTAGATGACCTTCAGGGGTCCCTTCCAACCCTGATATTCTATGATTCTATGATATTTCCCATGGAAGGTGTTGGCTTAACAGTGCTGAGGGAGGACATCACCATCCACAGAGCAGGATAAGCTTCCCCACCTTGTCCCAGCGAAGTGCCTTGTCCATGAGCAGGAGGAACAAGCTCGAGAGCTACAAGAGTAGTTCGGGGTCCATGACCTTTTAGTTTTTAGCACTGCTGAGATTGTCAAATTAGCAACAAGCGTGGAAGCAGCTTCTGTGACAGGATACGTGCCCACTGAGAACACCACTCTCCTTTCCTGCGGTTATGTTTACTGTTTCACAGGTCTGGCTGGTGCTTGACAGACAAACAAGAACACAGGTCCCTGACCCACAGACGCTTACAAACCAGATGGTTAGCAAACAAGCGTTGACTATAACTTTCGGTCACTACTGACCCAGGCGGGATTGGAACGGCTAAGGCTTCACAGGCCGTTACCAAGCCTCTGAACCATCCAGCCTCATCTACATCCCTCTTTAAAGGAAAGGAAAACAAACAAACAAAAATAATCTGCAGTCAGATCCACGTTATAGAGAACAACAGCCCTTGCTTCATCTCCTGCCTCCTTCCTGCTTGGTCTTGTTCCTCTTCTGTCCTACATTCCAGCCTCACCCATCTTGATCATGCCAGTAAGGAACAAGGGGAAAAAATACAGACTTACAAAATATAAAAATGTGGTCCCCACCTGCTGTCTATTTCAGCAGCATCTTACCAATCGCCTCTCCATTTTAAGAGCTCTGCTGCAGAGCTTATCTTAGGAGAGATTTAACGCTCTCCATTGAGGCCTAATACTCATTGACATGGAGGTTCCTGTACACCACTCTGGCAGTGCAGAGATGTTCGCATAAATAAGAATCTGACCCAGAATATATTATACACTTAATTCAAATGTGAAGTAAAAAGCAACACAGTCACAAGGAAGGCATCTGCTGATGATGCCAAAGGAAATGGACAGAGGCGCTTGGCAGCTTTTACAGAGATGGGGATTCAATACCACTTCAGCAGTGCTTAATCTGATAGAGCGGTGCGTGAGTGACGGGGGTGGGAGGGAGAGGCTTGTAGGTGGTGATCCTGGATCCCTGCCCATTTTCACTGCTGGCTCTTGAAAAGATTTATGGGTGGAGAGGAACTGAAATAAAATCAGAGTATATGATTGGGGAAAATGCAACGGCTGTTCCTCCACATTTTCCTCCCTGCCCCCCCCCCCCCAAGCATTTTTCTTCAGCCCGGCCATACACCTGAATTATGACTCTGCATGGCTCAGCCATTATGCTGAAAGGAAAATTTACACATCTTATAATCTGTGCAGCAAAGTACAAAAAAGCTCTCCCATCATACGAAGCTCCTGTGAGCTGCAGGGTTTTAAGAACGCATCTGATTCTGGCACACAGGATCCTAGCTGTAATTTGCACACTGAATTTTCTAATGTATTCGAATGTGCCTAAAGCAGTAAGACTGTTCAGGCTAATCAGTCACACAGTAGGGGGTTAGTCCTTGAAGGAACAGAGGGACAACTCTGCAAACTTCCTTCTGGAGGATGGCTGCAGCTTAGCACATGAAAGAGAGCCAAGGAGCAAAGGCAATACTGGCCCATTTAGTGACCCAAAGGAATGCACAGCTGAGCTGCAGGAGGGGATGGGGAAGGAAAAGTAAATTGCAGTTGCTACAGGCCAGGAGTAGATTATTTCCCCTGCAATAAGAGGAGAGCAGGGAAATTCAGAGGAGTGAAGTTTTGGAACAGCCTTCCAAGGGAAGCAGTGGGGGTAAAAGATCTATCTGGCTTTAAGATTAAACTCGATAAGTTTATGGAGGAGATGGTATGATGGGATAACATGGTTTTGGTAATTAAATATTCATGGTAAATAGTCCCAATGGCCTGTGATGGGATATTAGATGGGGTGGGATCTGAGTTACCCAGGAAAGAATTTTCTGTGGTATCTGGCTGGTGAATCTTGCCCATATGCTCAGGGTTTAGCTGATCACCATATTTGGGGTCGGGAAGGAATTTTCCTCCAGGGCAGATTGGAAGAGGCCCTGGAGGTTTTTCGCCTTCCTCTGTAGCATGGGGCACAGGTCACTTGCTGGAGGATTCTCTGCTCCTTGAAGTCTTTAAGCCACGATTTGAGGACTTCAATAGCTCAGACATAGGTGAGAGGTTTCTTGCAGGGGTGGTGGGTGAGATTCTGTGGCCTGCGTTGTGCAGGAGGTCAGACTAGATGATCATAATGGTCCCTTCTGACCATAGTATCTATGAATCTATCTATGAAATTACTTCTTTGGGGTTTTCCTGAGGCGGCACACTCACATACTGCCATCTACACAGGGCTGAGCCAAGGGCACAATCTAGCCCTCCATGTTTCACCTTCAATCCTCTAAAGAGAGGAAATCCTGGTTTCCAATCACTTCAAAGACAAATCAAACCCATATACTCTGATTGCCCAGGAAGGGGGACATGAAGAAGAACAGGCATAGAACACATCTGAGGCCATCACCTGGTGTATTCTTTTAACTTGCCCATTGATGGAGTAGTCATCTAACGATGATCGGGTAGTGCCCTCATGACCAGGCATGTCAACACAAACCAAGTGCAGGTTCTTCGGAAGGAACTGCGGAAAGAAAGCGCTGGGCAGTTAGCCTAGAGAAGGGATGCTATGAAGGAAATTGGTAATTACAGAAAAAAAACACCTGATTTCCTATTAGAATCTCTCTGTGAAATGTTGTGCTGATTAGTACAGTGTGGCCAATGGCTGCACCATATTACATCAGTTCACTGCGAGCTGGTATTATCTTTTATGAGCTTAAAGAAGTTTTATTATTTAAAAAATAGAATCCAAGAAAAAGAGGAGGGGAGATCCTGAAAAAGGGACTGTGTTATGAATGTTTGGTACGTGTACACCCTGTACGAGAAGTGATGAAATACCATGGGCTAGATTTCCTTCACATAAAACTTCTCTCTCACAGCACAACTTTGCCACCACACAGAGATAGTTTCCAGCAGAGCACAGGTAGCTTCTCCTTTGCTGCTTTCCATCAGAGATGTTGCTGGGAGAGAGCAACTTTACTTCCTGCTGCTGGCTCCATAGGAACTCTGCAGGTGGGAGTTATTATGGGGAAGTGTGAAATAAGTACCTCCCATAATCATCCCATGTACACCTTCACTCTGGCAGTGTAAGGCCCCTAAAAACATCTCCAGTATCAAGGATATGAAGCCTGTTTTCTGAGACTACAACCTCCTCTCCCCAAGCAGATTTTGGGTCTTAAGGGCCTTCCACGGGGACTCTGTCTAGGTGCTGGCACAGACTAGACTGCGAATCTGGCCCTGTAGATTAAATACCGGAAATGACCTATTCACCAGAATTATTATACACCAGACTCCAGCTGTTAAGAAAAGGCTCCATCCTATTAAATATAATTTAAGGGCCTGTGATATACAGGGGTCAGACTGGATGACCTGGTGGCCCCTTCTGACCTTAAACTCTATGGGCATGTCTACACTACAAACTTAAGTCAACCTGTGTTACGTCAACTTACAGCCATTGCAGTAATTACTGCGGTGGAGGAGGACCACACTACCTCCTTGTGTTGGTGGTGTGCATCCTCACCAAGAGCGCTTCCACCAGCCAGAAGAGGAGCAGCGTGGGGAGCTGAGAGCCAAGGCTCTGAGCTCCACACAGCTGCCCAGCTGCCGCCCAGGCTCTTGGCTTCTCGCCTCCCCGCTGGTTGCGGGGGGCAGCCACCAAGGCTTCTCACCTTCCAGAGCAGAGGGCCGGGATGGAGGACAGCTGGGGTCTCGCTGGAGCCCACCACCGGCCCCGAGCTCCATGCAGGAACTGTGAAATTGACAAGAATGACATCTAACAGCCAATGTAAGTAATGCAGTGTCTACACGGACACTGCATCGCCCTATCTACACCAACATAAGCCTTTCGTGGAAGTGGAGTTATGATGTTGATGTAGTAGGGTACTTACTTCGGGGGGAGCAAGGCAGTAGCATGTACACTGACATTAGGCAGCTTACATCGATCTAACTCTGTAGTATGGAACAAGCCTATGACATTATTAAGTCTGGAAGCATAAATCCTCTAAACTTTGAATGACAAAAGGGGTGGAATGCATCAGAGGATCAATATGTACAGTAGCTGAGGATATTTCTAGTTTTCTAAAATAATTGTCATAGCTGTGATCAGTATAGCTAAGCTTCCTAATGTGCTAGCTGGAGGCTCCTCCTTCAGAACACCAGCAAATAAAAGTGTTCTCTCGCTAAGGCGGTATCCATTTATTGTTAGAGAAATGGAAACATACCTTGACCACAGACAACCACATATCTTTGTGGGCTGAAAATCCATGTAACATCAGTATGGATGGTCTGAATCCAGGTCTCCCTCGATAAGAAAAACAGAACTGGTAATCATCATAGTCAGCATATTTAACCTGCATGCCCAGTGCTCGACGCCAGTACCTAAAGAAAAACAATTAAGCGAAACATGACACTGGAGCATGATCTAATAGTCCAAGCACAAGACAAGGCAGACAAGACTCCTGGGTTCAATTCCAGGCCTGACTTGCTATGAGAACGCAGACACAAGTCACTTAATGCCCAGATCCTCAATTGTATTTAGGCACCTAACGCCTACCAATTTCAATGGAAGGTCGGAACCTGTGTGGATCTGGGCCTCAGGGTCCAATTCTCAGCAGTACGGAGCTTCTCTTGCAAACACGCAGCACCACCAATCTCCAGTGAAGTCAATGGAGGCTGAGGATGCCTCAGAGGATGTGCTGAAGATTAGCCTCTTTTGGCTCAATTTACTCGTCTTTAATATGGACACAAACAATTCTTTCTTACTCAGAGGGGAATCGCGAAGCTTAGTTTATATTTGAAAAGCACAAGGAGACCCTTGGGTAAAATGACATATATAAAGGCGAAGTATTATGGACATGTAATGACAGCAGTTGTTACGCTGGCTCATTTGAGTTCAGTGAAAAATGCCACAGAGACTCAGTCCCCACGAGGGACTGATACACCACTTATATGGGAAGTGGGGCTCCACTGGTATGCAGAGCTTGTGGGGGACCTGTCCTTAGGGACAACATGCACTCAAGACAGCCCACAGACAGGTGCTGAGAACTTTAACAGAGCAGAAGAGCTAGCAAACCTCTATCAAAGTTTAATAGTTTGACTGCTGCCACAGGGTGGCTGACCCCTTTAAATGAAGCTGTCTAGCACCCCTGTGCTAGAACAGGTGCAGACTCAGAGAGGGAGGAGGTCCCTGAAGGAAACTGTAGAAGGTTCCTCAGGGAAGGCAGAAGAGGGGTTTTCTGGATGAACTCCCCAAGCCGGAGCGAATGGAAGGCAAAAAAGCAGCAGACGGAGTTGCCTACTGATTTGCAAGCTGGAGAGGCAGAGCTGAGGCCCAAAGCAGGCTAAAGGCAGGTGAGCAGCGGAGGGGCATACCCGCTGACATCTCCACGCTGGTGCACTGGAACCAGAGGGTGACAGAGGACTGAGGGCTGGGGAACAGGTGCAGGGCCTACTTTCTGGCCTGTTTAAGATGGGAGCTTAACAGAACAGGGGCAGAGCTGGATGCTCCCTGATGGGGATGAACTCCTAGCAGAAAGGCTGGGGGTTGCAGCTGGAAAGGATGCGGCAGCTGTCCTGGCAGGACAGGAGAGCACTAAAGAAGAGCCCAGGAGTGGTGGAAGGCTCCAGAGTGTGGTATGTGCTATGTCTACTGACCAGATCACATAGAATCATAGAATATCAGGGTTGGAAGGGACCCCTGAAGGTCATCTAGTCCAACCCCCTGCTCGAAGCAGGACCAATTCCCAGTTAAATCATCCCAGCCAGGGCTTTGTCAAGCCTAACCTTAAAAACCTCTAAGGAAGGAGATTCTACCACCTCCCTAGGTAACGCATTCCAGTGTTTCACCACCCTCTTAGTGAAAAAGTTTTTCCTAATATCCAATCTAAACCTCCCCCACTGCAACTTGAGACCATTACTCCTCATTCTGTCATCTGCTACCATTGAGAACAGTCTAGAGCCATCCTCTTTGGAACCCCCTTTCAGGTAGTTGAAAGCAGCTATCAAATCCCCCCTCATTCTTCTCTTCTGCAGGCTAAACAATCCCAGCTCCCTCAGCCTCTCCTCATAAGTCATGTGTTCTAGACCCCTAATCATTTTTGTTGCCCTTCGCTGGACTCTCTCCAATTTATCCACATCCTTCTTGTAGTGTGGGGCCCAAAACTGGACACAGTACTCCAGATGAGGCCTCACCAAGGTCGAATAGAGGGGAACGATCACGTCCCTCGATCTGCTCGCTATGCCCCTACTTATACATCCCAAAATGCCATTGGCCTTTTTGACAACAAGGGTACACTGCTGACTCATATCCAGCTTCTCGTCCACTGTCACCCCTAGGTCCTTTTCCGCAGAACTGCTGCCTAGCCATTCGGTCCCTAGTCTGTAGCGGTGCATTGGATTCTTCCATCCTAAGTGCAGGACCCTGCACTTATCCTTATTGAACCTCATCAGATTTCTTTTGGCCCAATCCTCCAATTTGTCTAGGTCCTTCTGTATCCTATCCCTCCCCTCCAGCGTATCTACCACTCCTCCCAGTTTAGTATCATCCGCAAATTTGCTGAGAGTGCAATCCACACCATCCTCCAGATCATTTATGAAGATATTGAACAAAACCGGCCCCAGGACCGACCCTTGGGGCACTCCACTTGATTCCGGCTGCCAACTAGACATGGAGCCATTGATCACTACCCGTTGAGCCCGACAATCTAGCCAGCTTTCTACCCACCTTATAGTGCATGTGATTTTAAGGACTGCATGGGGGCGGGGGCCATGAGAAATGGATTATGTTTCGGGACTTTTGTTACACATTGTTTGCACTAGCATTTTGTAATAAACTGCCCTAAGGAGGTGTATTACTGAGACAAGAGAGCCTGTCGTGAAGTCGTCAGGAGCTCCAGGGGGGAAGTAGGACAGTAAACCTGGTGTTAGGGTGCCCATCTGAAAGGGAGCACTCTGTGTCAAAGGGGAATTGTTGACAGCTGCTTTATAATATTTGAAAAAACATTTAAAGCAAAAAGTGACCGGGACAATATTGTGGACAGCTATACAGCATCCTGCATTGCTTTCAGCCGAAATAAAGCCCTTTGGAATAATGCACTGGTTTCAAACCAAGGTTTTGCTGATGGTCTCTATGGCCTTCTGTCACGTAGGGCTGAAGTACCCAAACAACCATTTTGCTGCTCACAAGGCAAGAGAGGTCAACCAGGCTGTCGTTGCTCTCAGGTGTCCATCTGAAATGAGCTGGGGAGTGGGGCTGCATGTATGCAACACCCTCCCTGCTTATGTCTCATAAATCCCTCCTCTTCAAGGCTCAGCACAAGGGCTTTCTATTCATCTCACTCTAACTTTGATTACTTTGGGACTCTATTTTTACAAGATTTTCCTTTTTGCTTTTGCTCTTGCTCTGTCTGGGACCAATCCTGAGTGCCATAAGTACATTTTAAAACAAATGGAGGTTCATTCAGGCAAACAAAGCAAGAATTTGCAACACAAGGCAGATTCTAAGCTCCATGACACTGAAGCAAAACCAAGACTGACTTCAGTGAAGTCAACAGAGTTACTCTGACTGAGATTAGACTCTGGCCCCTGTCTGCACATTAAACAAATAATTGCACAGTATCTGGTGACCAGAATATTGATAAATACCAGCTTGTGTAGTATCAGTTCATATAAGAGGCGACTATGATGTCACTAAGGCTGGACTGTGTTGTCATTGTGAGGGTGCAGAAAGCCAGCAAAAAGCTTATACAGCACCTCAATCCTTATTTACTGTAAGCCCTATTTTGAGGACTTATGTGGGATTTATGTGGTACCTAGACCTTGTGCACGTACTACATTCAGAGGTGAATTTCACCCTGAATGAATAAGTGTCTTAAAGTTTGCCTCAGGGGCCCTGTGTAAACCATCATTGGGCAAGATATTAACATTTTTAGCAACTGATCCTGATGGATCAATTCACCAAAAGACAAAATAATCTGTCCAAAGCTGAACTGATCCCTCACAAGGTGTTAACGCTATTAGCAGCGGCAGGAATGGCAGCTAAACGGATTAGCACACAAAGCAAAGGAGGAGCGATCCACTGCCAGATGGCAGTGGAGCAGTCTCAGATCTCAAACCCTGCAGGGAGACACACACCAAAAGCAGGTGAGAAGGAAAAAGTCATTCTGTAGCACCCCAACTACAAACTAAGGCCATGGCCTCTATCATTAAGAGTGTAGCTCATTGTAGACCTAGTGCAACCCGTAAGAACAAGAATGGGGAGGGGAGAGAGGGAATGGGGGGACAAAGAGAACAGGTTTTGAATGGTGTGGTGAAAAGAGATGCAACCTGCTGTCACTGGCTACCCCTGTCAGGTCTGTGACCTCAGTCTGCTCCCAAGAGCTCAGTCTACCCTGAGAAGGGGAAATTGTCCATGGATTGAAAGGGGACTGAGTTTGGTTATGTAGTAGCCACAATACTTTCCCTCTCATTCCCTCCTACAGGTGCACAAAGAGAATATGATTTGAGAACAAAAAAACAATTTCTAATGAACAGAATAAACAACAAATTAAACAATAAAAATGCTGAAGAAACAAGATTCACAGGAAGTGGGGGCGTGCGAGGGGGGGAGAACGGCTGGATATTCTATAACAAAATGTACACAAGACTCCTCCACGACTCGTAGTTATGTCCAGGCATTACAGATCCAGCTACTGCAGATGTAGACTCAAAGTTAAGCTTAGAAAAGAAAGAAACGGGCATTTATCTCTTTAGAAAAATCCTCCCCCCATCCTCTCATTTTTTAAAACATCTAGCACATTCTTACCTCCCTACTTAGCCTGGCTCCTCAGAGCTCTCTGTCATGAGCCCTTTTCTTATCATCGTCTTTACTCTGAAACTCTTGCCTATGTCTCCACTGACTAAATATTTTCAAGACCATAGGAACTGCCATTCTGGACCAGCCCCGAGGTCCATCCAGTCCAGTACCCTATTTGTGACTACAGCCAGTACCAAACGCTTCAGAGGAAGGTGCAAGAAAGCCCAGAATAGGCAGATTTGGGGTAATCTGCCTCTCCATGAAGGCCTCATCCTAACCCCAACTAGTTGAGAGATTGGCTTAAACCCTGATGACTGGTTTTGTATCCTTTCCAAAACTCTTCTTTTAGTGCTATAACAACTATGGATATTTTGTTATCCATATCACCATCCAATCCCCCTCTGAATCTTGCTAAATTATTGACCTCAATGACATCCTGTGGCAACGAGTTCCACAATCTAATCATGGGAGTGAAAAAGCATCTTTGTTTCTTTCACTCACCAAAATACTAATTTCTGCAGCACCTGCCTTCACGCTGTCTGTTAATAGGCTTGTGCTACTTCTTCTTGTTGATTAATTGTATTTCTGTAGAACCTAGGAGCCCTAGTCATTGTCCAGGACCCTGTTGTGCTCAATGCTGTACAAACACAGAACAAAAGATGGTGCCTGCCCCCAAAGAGTTTACAATCTACGTAAACAAGTCTGCACAATCTTTGTTACAGCAATGGCTGCTGATAACTCTACTGGTTATAGGGCACTATGGAGACACATTCCCAGGACACACAGAATAGAGATTTAAAAAAAATAAGAAAAGCATCTACAAAGGAAGTGAAACTTGTTTAATCCTCTTTTACCAATCGGATTTATACAAGCCAGAGGACACAGAAGTCCCAGCATCTGGACTGACATCTCCATAGCAGAGAATTGGTGATATTTTTTAGCTATCATTTGCAGAAGCATCATTCTGCCTCACAGTTCCTGATGTGATGCGTGAAGGAAAGGAATTCTTCCTTACACAAATTTAGTTACCAGTATTCCAGGGTTTGATTACATCCTGCCAGTTTTAACCTTCAGTTGCCTGAATACATAAGATTATGAGATTACTTAGAATAAATCTGTTAGACCTACATGTCTGTCCATTAAAAAAAAAAAAAGAGAGAGAGAGAGATTGATACTGCTGCCTTGCCTGAATGAGTGGAAGTGGGATTACAAATTGCACTATGGTCAGAAATTTCTACGGAAGATCAGTTTGACTTTAAGATACCTCAGCAGTAGAGTGGAACTGATGAGTGACCAAATTAAAACAACTCAGACTGTTAACTGTACATCAGGTACAGCAATCCTGCTGAACTAACACAACTGGAATGCCAGATGAGGCATTTTTAAAGGAATATTTTCTGTTTAAACCCTCTTCTGAAATAAACAGAGGGATTGCAATCATCATCATTGCTTCATCTCGTTTCCATGAAGACTAAAGAACTAGTGTGGTTCTCTTCTGTTATTGGAAAGGATGGGGTACAATAGGATAATGAGGAAAATTATACAACTTGTCTTCAACACGCCACTGCAAAGAAAGAGAGAGAGCTGGGAACCTTCTTTCTGTAACTAACAGTTTTCACATTTCAAATTATATTCTTAATCATGAGGAAAGATGTGGCTTCAAAGAAGCTCTGTGTAACCTGATACAAATCAGAACCCTCAGATTAACATTCATACTCAAGAAACTGACAGGCCACATGTTAGTTACCACATGAAGGTACCTTGTGTTTGTTCTGCAGCCTAGCCATTTTGAAATAAGACTGGCCAGGCTATTGTAAGTACAGTCACAATACAGTTGTCATGAAAAGAAAAGGAGTACTTGTGGCACCTTAGAGACTAACCAATTTATTTGAGCATGAGCTTTCGTGAGCTAGAGCTCACTTCATCGGATGCATACCGTGAAAACTGCAGCAGACATTATATACACACAGAGATCATGAAACAATACCTCCTCCCACCCCACTGTCCTGCTGGTAATAGCTTTCTTACAACTAAAATACCCACCTGCAGAAGTAAAGAAACAGATTGATAGAGCCACAAGAGTTCCCAGAAGTCACCTACTACAGGACAGGCCTAACAAAGAAAACAACAGAATGCCACTAGCCGTCACCTTCAGCCCCCAACTAAAATCCCTCCAACGCATTATTAAGGATCTACAACCTATCCTAAAGGATGACCCAACACTCTCACAAATCTTGGGAGACAGGCCAGTCCTTGCCTACAGACAGCCCCGCAACCTGAAGCAAATACTCACCAACAACCACATACCACACAACAGAACCACTAACCCAGGAACTTATCCTTGCAACAAAGCCCGTTGCCAACTGTGCCCACATATCTATTCAGGGGACACCATCACAGGGCCTAACAACATCAGCCACACTATCAGAGGCTCGTTCACCTGCACATCCACCAATGTGATATATGCCATCATGTGCCAGCAATGCCCCTCTGCCATTTACATTGGTCAAATTGGACAGTCTCTACGTAAAAGAATAAATGGACACAAATCAGATGTCAAGAATTATAACATTCATAAACCAGTCAGAGAACACTTCAATCTCTCTGGTCACGCAATCACAGACATGAAGGTCGCTATCTTAAAACAAAAAAACTTCAAATCCAGACTCCAGCGAGAAACTGCTGAATTGGAATTCATTTGCAAATTGGATACTATTAATTTAGGCTTAAATAGAGACTGGGAGTGGCTAAGTCATTATGCAAGGTAGCCTATTTCCCCTTGTTTTTTCCTACCCCACCCCCCCAGACGTTCTGGTTAAACTTGGATTTAAACTTGGAGAGTGGTCAGTTTGGATGAGCTATTGCCAGCAGGAGAGTGAGTCTGTGTGTGTGTGTGTGTCCCCGGGGGAAAAAAGGGGGGGGGGGGAGGTGAGAAAGCCTGGATTTGTGCTGGACATGGCCCACCTTGATTACCATGCACATTGTAGGGAGAGTGGTCACTTTGGATGAGCTATTACCAGCAGGAGAGTGAGTTTGTGTGTGTGGTTTTTGGAGGGGGGTTAGGGGGTGAGAGAACCTGGATTTGTGCAGGAAATGGCCCACCTTGATTATCATGCACATTGTGAAGAGAGTTGTCACTTTGGATGGGCTATTACCAGCAGGAGAGTGAGTTTGTGGGGGGGGGGGGTGGAGGGTGAGAAAACCTGGATTTGTGCTGGAAACGGCCCAACTTGATGATCACTTTAGATAAGCTATTACCAGCAGGACAGTGGGGTGGGAGGGGGTATTGTTTCATGATCTCTGTGTGTATATAATGTCTGCTGCAGTTTCCACGGTATGCATCCGATGAAGTGAGCTGTAGCTCACGAAAGCTCATGCTCAAATAAATTGGTTAGTCTCTAAGGTGCCACAAGTACTCCTTTTCTTTTTGCGAATACAGACTAACACGGCTGTTACTCTGAATACAGTTGTCATGGGGAACGAACTTAGAGCCATTAATGTTTCTCTCAGTGAGAGCTCATTACCATCATCTCCTTAGCAAAGGAATGACTCACAGAAATGCAGCTTTGTCATGAGATGTCAAGAGGAGTTGCACAGACTCTGACAACTGCATTACCAATGCAGATTACTGCTGTACCGGGGTTTTCTACTTCTCCTGAGCATAACACTTCTATTTGTCCTGAGCATGAAATTACCAGGTTTCCACTCTGTCTTGCTGGAAGATTGCCCTGTCCCAGTTCACAGAGGAATCATGAAGCCTCTATCAATTGCTCTCTTGCTTTTAATTCTCTCCCACACCTTGTTTTGTTTCTCTGCTCTGCTTGAACCCACATTCTGGTCCCATTGCGACAATCACTCCTGCCCACAAGATCCAGATAGCCTTCCTGATTGATGAGGGTGTCCAACAGGCCATTTTCCCCCAGTCTGTTCTCCCGTACTGTGAAAAGTGCAAATGACACCAGTTCCCATGGGCAGCCCTCCCTCTCAAATGAAAGCAACCCGGATAATCAAGCCCTGCCTAGCAACCTGCAACAAAGACATAACCCAAAAAGCCTCAGAGTGTGATAAGGAATGATAGTATTCCTTCAGTCTGTGTTTTAAAGTTATGTTTTTTAAGAGTAAAACAAATCTATTATAATAAAACTCCATCCACATGTTAAAGTCTTAATCTAATTTTATATTACGGGCCCTAAGAATACTTCCCCCAGGTGCCAGTGTACCTTGGTATCAAGAATAGCTGACTGAGATTTTGGGAAGTTTTCATAACATGCCTTGTCAATAAACAATCCTGTCTTCTAAAATGTATTAAAGCTGGACTCCTCTGTTACTCATCTCTATGGGCTAGAAGAGAACACAACATTGAACTCTGGGACTCAGGAGACCAAGGTTCAGTACCTGGCTTTGACAGTGACCTCACATGCAGGGGTGCTGGAACTAGGGGTGCAGCAGCACGCCAAGGCTTGACGTGGTTTCTATCATACACAGGGTTTACAGTTTTGTTCAATGGCTCTCAGCACCCTCTCTGTAAAAATTGTTCCAATGTCACTGCTCATATGTGACCCTGGGCAAGTTGCTCAATTTCTCTATACCTCAGGTCCCTATCTGCAAAATCAGGATAATTAATACTTCCTCTCTCCCAGCCTTTATCTTCATTGTTTAGTTAGATTGTAAGCTCTTTGGGGCAAGTGCCGTTCCTTACTATGTGTATGTACAGCACTCGTCCTAATGGGGCCCTCCACCCGAGTCTGAGGACCCATGTACTACTGTATGATCACGAGTTAAGAATATGAATAATAAACAATAAGATCAATGGGGACCGCATCTTTAAGATAAGTGGGACTTACTGAGCACTCAGTCTATCTGGCAACCGCACATTTTAAATCTACGTTATAGTGTGAACCAAAAATAATCATTCCATGCTAATATTCTTATACTTTAACTTACCAATAATAGATTTTGATCAGTGCAGAAGGCCATAGGAGAAAGGATGCTACAAATGCCAGAATGGGGATAGCCAGAGTGCCTCCTGCTATTACAAACATGTTTAACACATCAAGGTCCATATTGTTCTTTAAGATTCTACCTCACCTGCATATGTTAAATAAGAACCAGAGGTTAGCAACAAAATAGTGCATGAAGGAAAGGCTGCCAAGATAAGAGGAAGGCATTAAACATACAACAGATATTGTAATATACAACAGATATTGGTCAGGAACACAGCAAACTGTTTTCAGTTTTAAAACCCTATTTCTTTCAGACCCAAACTGACCCTAAAAACTGCAATCTCATCTTCTCGGATGAAGCTAAGACAGCTGGTCATAATTTAGTTGCTATGGCACTTTGCAAAACATAAATTCTCGCCCCCTCCCTACCATCATGCTATCCCCAATCTGAAGACTGGGGTAAGAAAGCTCTTATTAAGCATTCATTTAACCCAATTAGCCTTCCCAGCCTCCATACCAAGTCTGAGATTCACAGCATACAATATCTGACCTAAAATTCAACCTCATGTGTCCTGAGTCAGACTCATTTCTGCTTTAGACAGGCAGCTGATAATCAAGGAGTAGAGCCTCTTAAAGATCTCAAGGAAGTCTGGGAAGGAGACCTGGCATAGCATTCTTTGTCTGCAGGCCCTCAGAAGAGTCAAATTGGTCCCCTTCTCTAGAAAATAGCAGAGCATTCAAATCCTCGTACTAGACTGAAAATATATTGTTCCCAAGAGCTATGTTAAAAGGCCCCCTGCCAGAACCTCAGAGTGCTCCAAATGCAAGATCTCAAAGAACTTCCATGTTCTGGGATTGCGAATACAAATTGCTTTTCAAATGCAACTGTCTGTACAGCATAATGTGGGATTCCTTTATTTCTATACTCTCATCACTAAACAGCATGCATGCACTTTACTACTGAAGGATTAAACCCTGGCACACAGATATCCTGGGCATATCCCTTAATTCCTGATGCTGAACATCTGCCACACCATCCATTTCTCAATGCTAGCCTCCTCACAAGAATGAATTATAAATCCAAGCATATTTAAATCCAAGGTTCACTAACCACCCACCTCCCAGTACTACTGCTCAACTTCTCACAATAGGGCCCATGGATAATCCTACTTCTGTTTTGCTCCAGATGGGTTTTGATTATTTTGAGGCGTTACAGTAGTTGCTACAGCTGGTATATTACGTTGCCGAACAGGAATCAGACATTGTATTTACAATCTATTCTGAACTGGAGCTGTACTACTGGGTCATATTTTATATTAAAATTAAGAAACATATTTTAAAATATAATGGCTAAGATTAGCTGGGGGAAAGAGTGCTGAAGAAAATGTTCTGTTTTTTAGACAAAAACAGTCTAATTTCCAAGGGCATTAACCCAGAAGTGTCCCAGGCACTTTCGCTACTCAGGGCCACATTGTGGATGTGTAAAAGGTTGAGGAGAGTATGTAGGGGCTCTCCTCCCTTTACCCTTGTGCAGGAGAACAGCACACTCCCAGCCTGTATCCTCTCCAGACAGGAGGACGTAGGGTCTCTAGTAATTCAGTGGTGCTATAACACCTAGAGGTGTGAGGACCCCCCTCTCTCCTTTATGGCATAGTATAAGGAGTTTGTGGGAGAAGGCAGGGAGCACACATTGCAAGCTTTCAGGGGGGTACAGCAAAAGCTATACTCCACCATTGCTCCTGGAGGCAATGTGCCAGCTTTGGGTATGGTGCCTTAGAGCAGTGGTCTCCAAAGTGGGGTGCGCAAGACGATCGATTGGGGAGTGCAGCAGGAGGACTGCCACCAGAGCAAAAGGGCGGCATGGCAGGAGGAGCACTGCCGGAGGGGGGAAAAAAAAAAGGGGGGGGGCAGCCCTGAGTCCCCCAGCCCGTGGAGGAGCAGGGACAGCCGTGCAGCCAGAAAGAAGCGGCACTTTCCCCTTCAAAGCCGGCCAAAGTGTCACTTTGAAGGGGAAAGCGCCGCTTCTCTCCGGCTGCTGGCTGCGCGGCTGTCCCTGCTCCTCCTGAGTCCTCCGGCCCGTGCTCTCAGGTCCGCATTCCGAAAGGGGCTTTAGAGCTGCAGGCCAGGGCCCCGGGGCCCCCTTAGATAAATAAATATACATATATTGGGGGAGCGTGCTCAAAAAATTTTGACTGAGGGGTGCGCAAACACCTTAGAGCAGTGTTTTTCAAAGTACAGGTCAGGACCCAGTACTGGGTCACGGAATGTCAGTCACTGGGTCGCCTTGCTGATTCAAATTATAATGATTGTTGCCGCACGCCAGCTCTAAAGGGCCGTGCAGCAGGGACCTAAAGAGGAGAGAGGTAAGGGGTGAGCGGGAACCGGGGAGGGGAGCAAGTTGGGGCTTGCAGGGCTGCTGCGGGCCTCTCCCCCAGCCCGGAGCTCGCTGCTGCCGGGACTCGGACCCTTCCCCTGGAGCACCACGCAGAGGGAGAGAGAGGCCCTTCCCCCGGAGCTGCTCTGTGCTTCTTGCAGCAGGAGGAGAAAGGGGCCGCTTCCCCAGGAGCTCTGTGCTGCGGGCAGGGAGAGAGAAAGGCCCCTCCCCTGGAGCTATCTGCTGTCTACAGGGAGAGGGCTGGGGGGAGTCCTCTGGCCCCAGCCCTGTGGCAGCCTGCCTGCACTCCAAACTCCACATCCCTGGCCCCACCCCAACCCCCTGCCCCCTTCTGCATCTTGAACCCCTCATCCCTGGCCCCACCCCGCATCTCAACTCTCTGCCCCAGTCCTGAGCCCCCTCCTGCACCCTGAATCCCTCATCCCCAGCTCCACCTTAGAGCCCTCACCCACAGACAGAGCACTCATCTCTGCACCTCACCCTCGGCCCTACCTTGGGCCACCTCCCACACTCCTTACCATAGGCTTACTAAAGCTAGTGTCTAGTGTTAGTTATGTAAAGTGGGTTAAGCTGGAATGTATTGCAATATTATGATTTTATGAAAACTCTAGTCAAAAGACATAATTACGTTGGGTCACAGCATCAACAATTTTCTTCAACTGGGTCACGAGGAAAAAAGTTTGAAAACCCCTGCCTTAGAGTTTCTGCTTGGGCAATGCACTTTCCCAGTTTGCCACCGCATGCACAGTGGCTTACAGCCACTATTTAGCCTTTGCTTTGCTGTAGATCTCACAAATAGCACATTTAACTGTGAGGCTGGCTTTGTTAACTTAGACAGTAGGTGGGTGTGCAGCAGATGGAGAACACTGACTATAACTTCTTTCAAAAAGACATTAATTTATTGAAAAACACCCCATTCTCTGATTAAAGAAAAGGAGTACTTGTGGCACCTTAGAGACTAACCAATTTATTTGAGCATGAGCTTTCGTGAGCTACAGCTCACTTCATCAGATGCATACCGTGGAAACTGCAGCAGACTTTATATATACACAGAGAATATGAAACAATACCTCCTCCCACCCCACTGTCCTGCTGGTAATAGCTTATTTAAAGTAATCTTCAGGTTAGGCCATTTCCAGCACAAATCCAGGTTTTCTCACCCTCCACCCCCCCACACAAATTCACTCTCCTGCTGGTGATAGCCCATCCAAAGTGACAACTCTTTACACAATGTGCATGATAATGAAGTTAGGCCATTTCCTGCACAAATCCAGGTTCTCTCACTCCCTCACCCCCCTCCAAAAACCCACCCCCATACACACACAAACTCACTCTCCTGCTGGTAATAGCTCATCCAAACTGACCATTCTCCAAGTTTAAATCCAAGTTAAACCAGAACATCGGGGGGGGGGGGTAGGAAAAAACAAGAGGAAATAGGCTACCTTGCATAATGACTTAGCCACTCCCAGTCTCTATTTAAGCCTAAATTAATAGTATCCAATTTGCAAATGAATTCCAATTCAGCAGTTTCTCGCTGGAGTCTGGATTTGAAGTTTTTTTGTTTTAAGATAGCAACCTTCATGTCTGTGATTGCGTGACCAGAGAGATTGAAGTGTTCTCCGACTGGTTTATGAATGTTATAATTCTTGACATCTGATTTGTGTCCATTTATTCTTTTACGTAGAGACTGTCCAGTTTGACCAATGTACATGGCAGAGGGGCATTGCTGGCACATGATGGCATAAATCACATTGGTGGATGTGCAGGTGAACGAGCCTCTGATAGTGTGGCTGATGTTATTAGGCCCTGTGATGGTGTCCCCTGAATAGATATGTGGGCACAATTGGCAACGGGCTTTGTTGCAAGGATAAGTTCCTGGGTTAGTGGTTCTGTTGTGTGGTATGTGGTTGTTGGTGAGTATTTGCTTCAGGTTGCGGGGCTGTCTGTAGGCAAGGACTGGCCTGTCTCCCAAGATTTGTGAGAGTGTTGGGTCATCCTTTAGGATAGGTTGTAGATCCTTAATAATGCGTTGGAGGGGTTTTAGTTGGGGGCTGAAGGTGACGGCTAGTGGCGTTCTGTTATTTTCTTTGTTAGGCCTGTCCTGTAGTAGGTAACTTCTGGGAACTCTTCTGGCTCTATCAATCTGTTTCTTTACTTCCGCAGGTGGGTATTGTAGTTGTAAGAAAGCTTGACAGAGATCTTGTAGGTGTTTGTCTCTGTCTGAGGGGTTGGAGCAAATGCGGTTGTATTGCAGAGCTTGGCTGTAGACGATGGATCGTGTGGTGTGGTCAGGGTGAAAGCTGGAGGCATGCAGCTAGGAATAGCAGTCAGTAGGTTTCCGGTATAGGGTGGTGTTTATGTGACCATCGTTTATTAGCACTGTAGTGTCCAGGAAGTGGATCTCTTGTGTGGACTGGACCAGGCTGAGGTTGATGGTGGGATGGAAGTTGTTGAAATCATGGTGGAATTCCTCAAGGGCTTCTTTTCCATGGGTCCAGATGATGAAGATGTCATCAATATAGCGCAAGTAGAGTAGGGGCTTTAGGGGACGAGAGCTGAGGAAGCGTTGTTCTAAATCAGCCATAAAAATGTTGGCATACTGTGGGGCCATGCGGGTACCCATAGCAGTGCCGCTGATCTGAAGGTATACATTGTCCCCAAATGTGAAATAGTTATGGGTAAGGACAAAGTCACAAAGTTCAGCCACCAGGTTAGCCGTGACATTATCAGGGATAGTGTTCCTGACGGCTTGTAGTCCATCTTTGTGTGGAATGTTGGTGTAGAGGGCTTCTACATCCATAGTGGCCAGGATGGTGTTATCAGGAAGATCACCGATGGATTGAAGTTTCCTCAGGAAGTCAGTGGTGTCTCGAAGGTAGCTGGGAGTGCTGGTAGCGTAGGGCCTGAGGAGGGAGTCTACATAGCCAGACAATCCTGCTGTCAGGGTGCCAATGCCTGAAATGATGGGGCGCCCAGGAGTTCCAGGTTTATGGATCTTGGGTAGTAGATAGAATATCCCAGGTCAGGGTTCCAGGGGTGTGTCTGTGCGGATTTGATCTTGTGCTTTTTCAGGAAGTTTCTTGAGCAAATGCTGTAGTTGCTTTTGGTAACTCTCAGTGGGATCATAGGGTAATGGCTTGTAGAAACTCGTGTTGGAGAGCTGCCGAGCAGCCTCTTGTTCATATTCCGACCTATTCATGATGACAACAGCACCTCCTTTGTCAGCCTTTTTGATTATGATGTCAGAGTTGTTTCTGAGGCTGTGGATGGCATTGCGTTCCGCATGGCTGAGGTTATGGGGCAAGTGATGCTGCTTTTCCACAATTTCAGCCCGTGCACGTCGGCGGAAGCACTCTATGTAGAAGTCCAGTCTGCTGTTTCGACCTTCAGGAGGAGTCCACCTAGAATCCTTCTTTCTGTAGTGTTGGTAGGGAGACCTCTGTGGATTAGTATGTTGTTCAGAGGTATTTTGGAAATATTCCTTGAGTCGGAGACGTCGAAAATAGGATTCTAGGTCACCACAGAACTGTATCATGTTCGTGGGGGTGGAGGGGCAGAAGGAGAGGCCCCGGGATAGAACAGCTGCTTCTGCTGGGCTGAGAGTATAGTTGGATAGGTTAACAATATTGCTAGGTGGGTTGAGGGAACCATTGCTGTGGCCCCTTGTAGCATGTAGTAGTTTAGAAAGTTTAGTGTCCTTTTTCTTTTGTAGAGAAGCAAAGTGTGCGTTGTAAATGGCTTGTCTAGTTTTAGTAAAATCCAGCCACGAGGAAGTTTGTGTGGAAGGTTGGTTTTTTATGAGAGTATCCATTTTTGAGAGCTCATTCTTAATCTTTCCCTGTTTGCTGTAGAGGATGTTGATCAGGTGATTCCGCAGTTTCTTTGAGAGCGTGTGGCACAAGCTGTCAGCATAGTCTGTGTGGTATGTAGATTGTAATGGAGGGAAAGATTAAGAATGAGCTCTCAAAAATGGATACTCTCATAAAAAACCAACCTTCCACACAAACTTCCTCGTGGCTGGATTTTACTAAAACTAGACAAGCCATTTACAACGCACACTTTGCTTCTCTACAAAAGAAAAAGGACACTAAACTTTCTAAACTACTACATGCTACAAGGGGCCACAGCAATGGTTCCCTCAACCCACCTAGCAATATTGTTAACCTATCCAACTATACTCTCAGCCCAGCAGAAGCAGCTGTTCTATCCCGGGGCCTCTCCTTCTGCCCCTCCACCCCCACGAACATGATACAGTTCTGTGGTGACCTAGAATCCTATTTTCGACGTCTCCGACTCAAGGAATATTTCCAAAATACCTCTGAACAACATACTAATCCACAGAGGTCTCCCTACCAACACTACAGAAAGAAGGATTCTAGGTGGACTCCTCCTGAAGGTCGAAACAGCAGACTGGACTTCTACATAGAGTGCTTCCGCCGACGTGCACGGGCTGAAATTGTGGAAAAGCAGCATCACTTGCCCCATAACCTCAGCCATGCGGAACGCAATGCCATCCACAGCCTCAGAAACAACTCTGACATCATAATCAAAAAGGCTGACAAAGGAGGTGCTGTTGTCATCATGAATAGGTCGGAATATGAACAAGAGGCTGCTCGGCAGCTCTCCAACACGAGTTTCTACAAGCCATTACCCTATGATCCCACTGAGAGTTACCAAAAGCAACTACAGCATTTGCTCAAGAAACTTCCTGAAAAAGCACAAGATCAAATCCGCACAGACACACCCCTGGAACCCCGACCTGGGATATTCTATCTACTACCCAAGATCCATAAACCTGGAACTCCTGGGCGCCCCATCATTTCAGGCATTGGCACCCTGACAGCAGGATTGTCTGGCTATGTAGACTCCCTCCTCAGGCCCTACGCTACCAGCACTCCCAGCTACCTTCGAGACACCACTGACTTCCTGAGGAAACTTCAATCCATCGGCGATCTTCCTGATAACACCATCCTGGCCACTATGGATGTAGAAGCCCTCTACACCAACATTCCACACAAAGATGGACTACAAGCCGTCAGGAACACTATCCCCGATAATGTCACGGCTAACCTGGTGGCTGAACTTTGTGACTTTGTCCTTACCCATAACTATTTCACATTTGGGGACAATGTATACCTTCAGATCAGCGGCACTGCTATGGGTACCCGCATGGCCCCACAGTATGCCAACATTTTTATGGCTGATTTAGAACAACGCTTCCTCAGCTCTCGTCCCCTAAAGCCCCTACTCTACTTGCGCTATATTGATGACATCTTCATCATCTGGACCCATGGAAAAGAAGCCCTTGAGGAATTCCACCATGATTTCAACAACTTCCATCCCACCATCAACCTCAGCCTGGTCCAGTCCACACAAGAGATCCACTTCCTGGACACTACAGTGCTAATAAACGATGGTCACATAAACACCACCCTATACCGGAAACCTACTGACTGCTATTCCTACCTGCATGCCTCCAGCTTTCACCCTGACCACACCACACGATCCATCGTCTACAGCCAAGCTCTGCAATACAACCGCATTTGCTCCAACCCCTCAGACAGAGACAAACACCTACAAGATCTCTGTCAAGCTTTCTTACAACTACAATACCCACCTGCGGAAGTAAAGAAACAGATTGATAGAGCCAGAAGAGTTCCCAGAAGTTACCTACTACAGGACAGGCCTAACAAAGAAAATAACAGAACGCCACTAGCCGTCACCTTCAGCCCCCAACTAAAACCCCTCCAACGCATTATTAAGGATCTACAACCTATCCTAAAGGATGACCCAACACTCTCACAAATCTTGGGAGACAGGCCAGTCCTTGCCTACAGACAGCCCCGCAACCTGAAGCAAATACTCACCAACAACCACATACCACACAACAGAACCACTAACCCAGGAACTTATCCTTGCAACAAAGCCCGTTGCCAATTGTGCCCACATATCTATTCAGGGGACACCATCACAGGGCCTAATAACATCAGCCACACTATCAGAGGCTCGTTCACCTGCACATCCACCAATGTGATTTATGCCATCATGTGCCAGCAATGCCCCTCTGCCATGTACATTGGTCAAACTGGACAGTCTCTACGTAAAAGAATAAATGGACACAAATCAGATGTCAAGAATTATAACATTCATAAACCAGTCGGAGAACACTTCAATCTCTCTGGTCACGCAATCACAGACATGAAGGTCGCTATCTTAAAACAAAAAAACTTCAAATCCAGACTCCAGTGAGAAACTGCTGAATTGGAATTCATTTGCAAATTGGATACTATTAATTTAGGCTTAAATAGAGACTGGGAGTGGCTAAGTCATTATGCAAGGTAGCCTATTTCCTCTTGTTTTTTCCTACCCCCCCCCCCCCCCAGATGTTCTGGTTTAACTTGGATTTAAACTTGGAGAATGGTCAGTTTGGATGAGCTATTACCAGCAGGAGAGTGAGTTTGTGTGTGTATGGGGGTGGGTTTTTGGAGGGGGGTGAGGGAGTGAGAGAACCTGGATTTGTGCAGGAAATGGCCTAACTTCATTATCATGCACATTGTGTAAAGAGTTGTCACTTTGGATGGGCTATCACCAGCAGGAGAGTGAATTTGTGTGGGGGGGTGGAGGGTGAGAAAACCTGGATTTGTGCTGGAAATGGCCTAACCTGAAGATTACTTTAAATAAGCTATTACCAGCAGGACAGTGGGGTGGGAGGAGGTATTGTTTCATATTCTCTGTGTATATATAAAGTCTGCTGCAGTTTCCACGGTATGCATCTGATGAAGTGAGCTGTAGCTCACGAAAGCTCATGCTCAAATAAATTGGTTAGTCTCTAAGGTGCCACAAGTACTCCTTTTCTTTTTGCGAATACAGACTAACACGGCTGTTACTCTGAAACCATTCTCTGATTAGAATTTAAACATAACAATCAGAGTCTTTAAGAGCAGGGCTTACGGTTCAGAAAAGCCTCCTCCTCCTGGGTACAGCTGCCACAGGCCACTGGTTCCGATGATGTTCTGAAACCATTATTAAAAAAGAAAAAAAAAGGAAATTATATTCCAGGGCTTTTTTCTTTCATATTTAGTAGCAGAGATGCTGTTCATTTCTGCTGTTTAAACCATCAGCAGCACTTCAAAGTACATGGTCACTACCCTCTGTTCAACCTTTCACATTTTATATCACTTCATGTAATAAAATAATATCAAGACACTAGTTCCAAGCATGTACAAAGTGCAAGTCAACACGGAGGACAAACACTGAAAAAGAGTGAGAAGATTAAAGCATTCTGAGCCAACAGAAAGAATCCACTTAACAGTAGGATCTGCCTCATCAAGGGCTGAACTGAAGGAAAGAAGAAAGATGGAAACTTAGGATCACAACTATCATTAAATAATTAGTACAATTAAATCACATTAACTAAAACTCAGTCAAGTTCCCACTGTTCCTATTTATTTGAAACCCTCTTCCCCAAAGATTTTATATTGCCCCACAACCTTTCAATAAATGAGGCTGTAATGTATTAGAGAGATGAACATTTCTTTGTACTCCTACAATAATAGATTGAGCTTTCTTGATGAGTTACTCAGCAGCTCTAGATAAAGTAGCATTCAAGTTACAGAACACACGGAAAGATATTTAATGCACAAACAGCATTTGATTAATGTCTATTGTAGGGTCTGAAAGCCTGGTTAAGAGTTCCAGTTATTTGATGTGATTCCCTTTAAGAGGGGTGTGCTGGCAGGGGCAGCAACCAGGAAGTGTATTATTTGTTCCAACTGTCTGTTCTGCATTAGAGTTCAACAAGCAAAGAAAGTCATGTTTACCAGCTTCCTGCCTGCAGTCTGCTCCTGGGGTAAGCCATGGCAGCTGTTACAACTCATATGATTAAATATTCCCAATGAGCACTACACTACTCAAGGAAACATATCCCTCGTAAACCAAATGCATCTGACAAACCTGAATAGAAATATGGTATGCCTTTCTCGCAAGCTCTAATATAACACATGCATGTATACATGAAGATACAGAATGACATGTGCATGTTTTCTCTTTCCATTCCGGATATAAGACTGATGTAATTTGAAATTTCAAATCTAAATCAGGGTGAAAAATACAAAATACTGATGTTTCCATTACTATAGCATTGGGCTTTATTCTTCACTCCATGCAACCAAAGTAACTCTACTGCCTTCAGCTGACTTACTCCCAATTTAAAGTACTGTAAATAAACTTTTATTTATGTATCCAGAACATTTCAGGTAGTTTTATTTAAAAAAAAAAAAAAAAGCTATTTTTTGTGCATTTTGAATTTTCAGCCAAACAGAGCTAGACACAAATCACAAGTAAAAAGTAATCATCCAGTCAATAAGAACTGCATCATTCATCATTTTCAAACATAATTAAAAATAAGAATTAAGAATCTGGAGCTGGAGCGCGGAGCAGTGGAGCTGCAGGTTTTTGCCCAGAGATGGAGCGGAGCCGGATCACAGAAAATCTTGACTGCTCCACTGCTCCAGTTGTTTTTTTTTTTTTTTTCATTTTCAATCCAAAATTAATGATATTTAGCAAGAAAGTCCTAAAAGTGCCAAAAAGTTTCAGATTGTATAGCAACTGATATTAACATCTACTTTACCACTTTACGTAATGTCACAGTTATTCTCACTTCGGCCAAAATCAAGATTTAATGTACAGATACAAAATTACAAAGTTTTTTGGAGATATGTTTTATTAAAGAATCAGATAACTATCAGACATCCAGCAACACTGCAAACTGCTCCCACCCTTGTGCCAAGGTTAGGCGAGTACGTACTCGTGTAGATTAGTTAGATAAGTATGTATTGATAGTTCTTTTGCAAGCGTTGATCAACGAGACGCACTGAGTGCTGCAATTACGGAAAAGTGTGATGTAAGACGCAATATTTAAGATATCACGAACAGGTATATTGCCCAAAAAAAAAAAGTTTTTGTTTATTGATACATTAAGATATCGCAAGAGATATTAACCACGTAAGCTCATTTCTCCAACAGGCTCCCGTTACCAGTACATTTGTTCATTTGTACATGCTCCCGTATCACTCTGCCGGACTTATTTTATATGTTATCTGCTCGATGGTCTTTTGGTAGTGTTGTTTGTCATTTTAAATTTACTGAAAAAGTCACGTGCAGCAGGCATATAAATATACAGTAAACATTTTTGCGTAAATTAGGAGTGATTTCTGTGATCTATCCAGAGTGATTGGAAAACATCCAACACAACTTTGAGGGTGAATCCTTAGGTCATTTTAAGAAAAAATGAACACGCATCCTAAAATTCTTCCTAAGGGAGCTACAGTCCCTTCAAGGAGGTGATGAAAAGTTAATTTCTGATTAATATCTCAAAAAGTAATGAAATTATGTCTGTGTCTTAGTGTTAGTATGTGCTACCATATTACATTATCCAAAATTATTTAAACCATAGGCGTCCCGAACTGGCGGTTGACCATTATTTTATATTTCAAGAAAGGCTAGACGTCGACTGCCCCTGGCTACGAGCGATAATATTATGTTCCCTAATAAGTTAATAATTTTTGGTTAATATTTATTATTACATTTAAAATTTATGATTCCAAAGTTGAAAAATAAGTAATAAGTAAAATTGTTTGTATCACTCTAAGCATCTAAGCAGATTAAAATTTTTAAACAGTTTTCTCAGAAACAGTTAATTATACAAAATAAATTAAGAGTACCATTTTAATACATGTTTTAGTATTAAATCATATTCCAGGGTCGTACCTGTTAAATAGTCAAAGATTTAAAAAATACTAAATAAAATTGGCTCACTCCCCCCACTTCACGACGCCTGTAGTTTAAATAATTTTATTTGAATGATGTTGTACGACAGAACGCTGGAAATCAACTTTAACGGGAAAGCGGATTCAAATTGCAAGCACAGTCCTTTTAGTAAAGAGAGCAAATTTTCAGAAACAAGTTTTTCCCTCATCAGGCTGGAAACATTGTAGAAGATAGAACCTGTTATTTGTTCTATTTTGTATAATCCATTCAGGCTGATGAAGCAAAAACATATTTCTGAACATTTGCTCTCTTTACTAAAAGGACTGTGCTTGCAATTTGAATCCGCTTTCCTGTTAAAGTTTATTTTCAACCTTGTAACGTGTAGCCTTGTTACATCCCAACAATTAATGTTGTAGAACAGCGATAGCACCTACTAACGCTACGGCACATACCAAATTTCATTGATATATCTATATTAAAGCATTTTTGAGATATTAATTAAAAACTTGGAAAATATTTCAAATATTTTTACAGCAAAATTTCACAAGGAAAACTAACTTGCAATTTATAAATAAAAATTTATATTAATTATGTATATTAAAAATACTTCTTACTTCATTAAAACTGCAAGAAACATGTTAAAATATTAAAATATACTTTAATAATAATTTTGTGTAAAAAGAAAATAAGATCGAATATATTTTGGATTTTCTGGACAAAAATGAAATACCTTAAGCGGTTAAGATATCACAAGCAGGTACATTATAAAAAAATGTAATGCTTTTGTTCATTGCTTTTCAAAGATCAAAACAAGAAACACTGGGATGCGATAGCAGCACAGGAAGATTTGGCCATGGCTTCAACAAAAAAATCAAATCTGCTCCTGATGATTGATAGCCGATTTACGGAAAAGGATCTCAACGACGTCCTTACTTTTGAATTTGAAAAGCCAAAATTTGGGCTTTTGGGAAAAGCAAAGACGAAATCGGCAATGTGCAAGGTGGAAAAGGAAGTGAATGGCGAGCTCAAACCATTAGCTTCAAGACAAGTGAAGCAAGCACTGTGAAAAGTTTCAGACTTTGGCGGCATGTAAAACGTAACCATCCTGAAAACTATGAGGCTCTGGTTACAAAAAGGACCAGGAAGATGAGGCAAAACAGAAAGCGGACGCGGCTAAACGACGTTCATCTGGCTCTTTGAAAACTCCTGGAGAAAAGATTTTTTGCGGAGCTTCATCTGAAAAGAAACCCAAAATTGAGCAAACAAAACTTGACTCATATTTGAAGTCCTCAAAGGCTACAGTCACTGTGGATGCCAATACTTTCCATGAAGGGCTGATGGAAATGGTTTTCTTGAGTTCAACACCACTCACTACCTTCAAGCTAAAGAACAAAGGATTCCAAAAAATTGTAGGTGAAATGGGTCGGCAGCTTGGCATTTCGACGGGGCACGATGCGGTTCGTCATTTAGTTGTCAGCATAGCTGAGTCTGGTTGCAAAGAACTCAAGACAGCTTTGGAGCAAAAACTGTGCTACCTGAAAATGGATGCGGCAACCTGTGGAAACAGAAATTTCCTTGCAATCAATGCTCAGTACTACGAAGAAGGAAAAGATAAAGCTGTGGTAAAAAACCTTGGACATAAATCGACACTGAAGGGAGTCACAATTCTTCATAAGTGAAAAGTAAAAGCTATTTTAGAAAAATATGGGATCAGTGAAATGCAAGTGTTGAGCGTCTGCGTTGACAATGCAGCAAACATGACGTGTGCCGTCAAAAATTTCAGCGAGGACAATGAAACCATTTCTACCTTTGAAAACAGAGATGTGGACAGAAATGAAGCTATTTTGCCTGATGAAGGAACTAAAGGAATGGATGAAATCGAACTCAACATGGATGCTGCTGCACAATGGGTTAATGACCCTAGCCTCATACTTCCAACATGGCTTCATGAGGATGACTCAAAAGTCCAACTGATGAGGTGTGGTATTCACACTCTTCAGTTGGCAATCTGGGATGGACTGAACAAAGAACATGCAAAGAAATTTCTGGCAAAAATTCAACAAGTCGTTGTCAAACTACGAACCCCAAGTATTCAAAGTGTTCTGCTTGATCTACATGGGGTAACTCAATCACTGGATACTGTGACTCACTGGGGTTCAACATTTGCAATGATTGATCGGCTTCTCTTTTTCAATCTTACTGTGAACAAGTGGCTGCTCCTGGAACAAGAGAACTCAAGTTAACAAAAGCTGAATGGGACAAAGTGAAGAACCTGCGAGACCTCTTGGCAAAGCCAAACCAAACAACTGTGAATCTTCAAGCTGTCGATGTAACCCCTGGAGTTTTAATAAAGGAATGGCGAAACCTGTCAAAATTCTTGCAAGAAAATGGTGGACAAATTGCAGAAGGAATTCTATCCTCTGTGCAGAAACGCGAAGAGAAGCTTTTTGACAATATTAATTTCCTTGCTGGAGTTTATGTTGACCCATGGTCAAGAGAAATATGCTCAAGAGAAATAACAAAGGCAAAGGAAAGGCTCCTTGATATTACTCGATGACTCGAACAACAAAATCTATTGCTACATTTGAACTCAGCGAAAGAAGTTGAAGAAAACAAAACACAAAAAAAGGAGTCATCAACAATTGAATTTGCGGTTTCAGAAAGTTCACATCCTTCAGAAATAGCAGGCTGTTCTCAAACTTCCATCTCCACTCTGAACTTGTTCGAGCGTCCACCCTGAGATGTCTTCAACCATCACAGTGAAATGGAGATAATTCAAGCACCAATTCTTTAGAAGATGACGCCTTCGAAAAGGAATTGGATAAACAAGAAAGACGCCGGCGAGTTTCTGCAATTCATAATTGTAATGAAGCATTATTCGAGATAAATTTTTGGGAAGATTGTGAGGCGATGGAGTCTATTGGTAGGCTAAAAGTTAAGTCT
This sequence comes from Eretmochelys imbricata, assembly GCF_965152235.1. Lineage (NCBI taxonomy): Eukaryota > Metazoa > Chordata > Testudines > Cheloniidae > Eretmochelys > Eretmochelys imbricata. The sequence goes on from NC_135578.1 coordinate 24,643,406, forward strand.
GTTTTTGAGGCCATTCACAGCTACTCACACTGCATTCAGGCCGCCTGTAGAATTGCTTCGAGCATGCCAACAACTTAAGCTCGTGTAGAGTGACTGCTTTCAGCTTTAAAGTTAATTTTAAACGATTTGCAGCAGACTATGAAAGACGACTTGATTGCTGCAATAATTTTTTACAGAATGAATTATGAATGATTCTAGTTTGTATCATTGTTGACATTTAAATTGTTTTAAAAGTCTGAATAAAAATAATATTTTTTCAAAATTACAGTATGCACTCTTTTATTTAGTTAAAAATTCATTTGAGTTGGGGGGCGGAGCGGAGCTGGAGCAGTCACTATTGGTGCCAGAGTGGAGCTGGAGTGGAGCAATTCAAAAATTTGATTGCTCCAAATCCCTGATTGCTTAAATAAATGTGTAATAAATTAAATAGTGTATGCTCCTGGTTAGCAAAAAGAAGTACCAAATTTAGTGTAAAAGTTATATTTAGTTGCAAACCAACATATTTTAATGGTTACCAACCAATGAGAATCAAACTTGCTTTAGGAAAATTAAAAGTACACAATTTAAATCGATGGTCTAAAAATAGGTTTCTTGCTTGCTGATTAAAATCAGTGATTTACACTTCTTTGATTTAAATCAATCCATCCTATTTACTCCTAAGAGCATTCTGGGCCAAAACATTAAAAATGCTGCACAAAATATTTTAAAATTCTTCAAGTTTAATTTGTCAATAAATAAGTGCAGAGGCTCCAGCATGGCAGTGGGGAGCACAGGCCACTGGCTGCACAAAGGTGGGAGATCACCATGCAGGCCCCTCACCCCTGGGACACGGACTCAGCGGTGAGGCTGCACCTGACCCTTATGCAGCACCTGGGCCTGGGCCTGCCCCAGAAACACCCTGGGGCCCCCCCCTTTGCACCACACGCACCAAGTGTGGGCACGCAGGCTCAACCAGGCAGGATCCAAGTGCGGAGGGGCTCAGTGTCAGGGGATCCAGGTGTGGTGTGAGAGGATTCTGTGTGGGACAATCTGGATGCAGGCAGCTCAGGGGGGGGTCTAAGTGTGGGGGGATCTGGATGCACACAGGCTTTTTGGGGGGGTTCCAGGTGCAGGGGCAATGGGACTCTGCCAGGGCTTCCAGGTGAAGGTGGTTGGGGCTCAGTGGAGGGATCTAGGTGTGGGGGTCTCAGTGTGGGGAGCGGGGTTGTCTGGGTGCTGGGGGAGTGAGGCTTGGTGGGGTGGAGGTGGAGCTATTTGTTGGTCTGGATGTGGGGCTCAGGGTGATGCACGGGGTGGGGGTTTGAGTGGAGGGAGCTCAGTGGGTAGTGGTCTGGATGCAGGAGTAAGGGTCCGGAGGCAGGGAGTCTGCATGCAGGGGGGCTCCAGATGCAGCGGTTAAGATTCAGTGGGGTGGGGATCGGGTATGGAGGGCTAGGGGAGTTCTGGATATACACGGTGAGGCCTGGCAGGGGTGTCTGGGTATGGGAGGTCCGGATACATGGGCATTGGGTGGATGGGGGAGCAGCTCCCCATATAGTGACCCCTCCCCCCACAGTTGAGGAGCGATGTGGGCAGGAAGCAGGGTAAGATGCTGAGCTTCCTGCAGCTGCGGGAGGTTTCTGGGGGTGGGTTCTGACACAGCCCAGACACTCCTTGCAGGGGAAGAGGAAGTCCTGTCCTCTCCTGCCTACAGCCCAGCTGGGACCAGCAGCTGACCGCAGCTCAGGGCAGAAGCTACTGGCTGGGGTGTCATAGAATCATGGAATATCAGGGTTGGAAGGGACCTCAGGAGGTCATCTAGTCCAACCCCCTGCTAAAAGCAGGACCAATCCCCAACTAAATCATCCCAGCCAGGGCTTTGTCAAGCCTGATCTTAAAGTCCCTAGCCCTGCAGTAATTTATCTCTCTGCCAGCTGCTCCGGGTGCGTGAAATGATGTACCTGCTCTCCTAGGAAGTGATGCATGACTGCGCTTGCAGCTTCCCTTTGTTTCCCTGTCAGAAAGTCATTTTTCTGTGGGAAAGCAAATAAATCTCAGGGGGACACTAATTCTGCGCACATGCAGTGGCACAGAATTCCCCCAGCAGTACCTATTGCATTCCCTAGATTCTGGGGAGGGTGGTTCTCTCCCCAGCCATCTGCGGCTGTGGCAATAGGCAAGAACTATCAAACCCCAGCACTCCTTCACCTTGCCTCACACCCCATATGCTGGGAAGGGCAAGGAGGGCAGCATAAAACCATACAAGCAAAACCATATAGAGAAAATTAATTCTTCAAATCAATCCCCAAACTGCAGGTGGCACTGATTCAGACTAGCAAGCTACTTAAAATGTCTTTTACCCTCCAGAAAGTGTCTTGTTTACCGTGTTGTGGGTTGTTTTAAAGAAAGGATAGAGTTAAAAAGACAACAAAAATTTTACAGCAGGAGCAAAATTGGCTTCCTGCACCACATGCCATGCCAGCAGGGACCAGGAAGAGTGTGGAAGCAGCAAACTTGTCCCTTAGGGAAAGGATGCATTTTGTTTTGTTCTTCAGAAGCCACCTCAGGTTTTGGTTAGCTTGTATTTTTTAGCCCACAGTAACACCTAAGCTCTTAACAAAAGACAAAATAATATTACTGCTATTAAAAAGGCAACACAACTAAAAAAGAGGATGCTAATTTAACCATCACTGAAACACAACAAGCAACATTCTGTCAGAAACTAAATTAAAACAAAAGCCAAAACCCATGACTTGCACTCATGAAAAGCTGCACGTCATTGGATCACAATCTGTTCTCAAAGGCTAAATTATCCCAACGAGAGCTTTGTAACCAAGTGTTGTTTGCATAGCAACAGATGGGAGAAAAACACCACTCTGGGCTTCTACAGTGCCTTCCTTGCAAGGTCCTCAAAGCACTTCCTAAACATTAATTAGGCAAGCCTTATAATACAATACCAATGCAAGGTGGGTAACGAAAAACACTGACGTTTACAACGAGCTAGCAGCAGAGCTGAGACTAGAACCCATGAGTGCTGCTGCCCCGTTTTGAGCTAACCACTGGACCACACGCCTCTAAGATTAAAGCATTCTCTAGAAAGGGATTCAAAATAAAACCCTGTCATCCCAAATGTCTTACTGCTGCCAGAAACAGCATGTAAGTGAGTGACAGAAGTAACGTAGGTGGTGAAACAGGATTTAAATCATTCAAGAGCAGTTCCAGATAGTCCCACAGAATTTACCCAACAGCCCCTTCGTCCAAAATAATCTAATGAATAATTATCAAAAGCAGAAGGAAGAGCAAGGAAATTTATAACCAAGCATTCGTCAGGTCATAAATCATTATTCCCCATTTGAACTCAATTAACTGAATAACCTGTTCAAATGTAAAAATGTTAAGTTTCAAAAGTAGAAAAGCTGCCACTTACTGAGTATGGCAGAATAACGGCACTTGTAAGCAGCACTCAGCCAAAAGACTGGCTAGTTAGTCTGAATGAGTTTAAAATCCTTGTCTATAGTCTGTCTTGTTCCTTGCTGGCATGTGAATTGGTATAAAAGAATTCTTGGGGTATAATTCAAATGTTTCTTTTGATTTTAACAAGTTAACCCCAAACAGGCTTCAAAAACAGCACGCTCAGTGGCACAATTAAAACAGAGATGCCTCCTCACCAAAACTAAATTAATCTGAACTAGTTTAATATTGTTTATGAGATTCAAGTAGGGGGCAGTGAAATTCAAATCTGAAGCAGTGAAGTACCAGAGCAGCATGCACAGAGCACTGATACTCTTCATTAGTATCACCAGTTTTTTGTACAATGTGTCTCGGGGAAAGTTACATAACCTACAAGGCAAACTCTTTTTGATGAAATGGTGTTTCGCATACAGAGGATAATACACGCCACTGGGAGTACTGACATACCAAACAATTTTTGAATTCAGAAGCTAAAAATGTAGGTGAGAATTTAGGACCCAGTTCAGCAAGGGAAGAAAAAAGTCCATCTGCGCAAATCTGTGCAAGGTCATGGAGGACTTTCTTTCTGTAGAAATCATATATATATTTTCATTAAACAGGCCCGCTGAACTTTAACGTAGCCATTATCAGTAAAGAACTGTGTCTGTAAAAATCAAAATAATTTTGGATATAGTCTATATTTAGCTTAATGTTACTTGGCTCCAGAGCACTCAATTTCTGACTTACACAGCAACAGATTTTTAAATTAAAAATACTGAAAGTTACAAAAAATTTAAATCCATCTTATTTTTTCTTGAAATATTAATAGAGAAGAAACAACCTAATACAAATGTAAGACCCCGCTGAGGGATTTTCAGGCTATGATAAACCACAATAGCAGAGCGTCTGTCACCAGAACCCCAACCTGAACTAGCTAATAACACAAGAAAAATTGAAGTTTCTCTTTGAAACCATCTTCTGCTTACAATGCCATATATATAAGAAATAATCTGATGTACCATTTTGATACTGCTATAATTTATTCCAGCTGTTCTGACTTTTCACACACGTGCTATGCTCTGCAGTCTTTCAGAAGCCATATAATTGTATAATGTAAATTAAGATCTATTAATATTTGAAATGCTATGGAGGGAACTGCTTGTCCAGAAGCCACTTAGCTATCCTGCTTAATCCAGTCCTAAAAGGAATGGAATTAAGAAAAGCAACTGTTAGACTTTATTTACAGACTGCTTCAAGACGAATAAATATTTTTTTTCTGAGTTTCACAGTCTCTGTATCTTTGACCTGTTTTTACTTTGTAAAACACAAGAGAAACAAACTGAAATCAGGTCATTTGGGTTCAGTTTCTATCCCTGTTTTTCAGTATCAGTTATCAAAACACAGCAACAACTGATTACTGGTACTTGTCAACAGCATGGTTAAAACACCGTTGAAAAGCTTAACTGGTACTGGCTGTGATTCCAACAATAGCAGCTGGCTTAAAGTCACAGAGAAAAGTCCCCTTCTTTCTTCCAAATCCAAAAATAATCTTCATCCCTTATGTATATGCGTATACATCAGCATGTATAAAGACACATTTTAAGTGGTGTACACAAGTTGCGTAATTTCCCTATTTATTTCATTTGTATGTCTGAAGTTATCATTGCTCATATATAAGAGGATATGAATGTGAAAGGTTGGGGAAACAGATTATATGCTTTCCCCTAATAAATCTAAAGAATGGCTCCAGCCTAACCAGATTCTGAATTTCTTTCCAAGTGTATAGACATTGATCAAAGTAGCATTTATACTACACCATCTGATACGCATAGAATTTCATTTTGGAAGAAGGCGGGTTCTTCAAAATAATAGACATGGATCCCACTTTGCTTTTCCAATGTTAAAAATCAATAGAGACATTTTTCGGTGGCTATTTATCTACTTTCAAATTAAAAACAGTTACAGTGAGAACTTAACAACTTTTTTTTAAATACCAGAACTGTATAGGTGCTCACGAAGATCCACTGATTCGTTAAAATATGAAAGACATACATATACACAACACACATACTCCCTTTTGATGAAATTGTCCCATTACTTCTAAAACGAAGCTGCCTGTAATGGCTCAGACACAGTACAGTAAGCAATACATAACTAACAAATCCTTCCTGACATATCAGTGTTCTCAGATGCATCTAGTGACCAGACAGCAACTGTGAAAAATCAGGAGGGGGGAATAGGTTGCCTATATAAAATAAAGTCCTTAATATCAGGATGGTCACAATAATATTGGGACATCTGGTCAGCTTAGCTGCATCAGAAATTTCCCCAAGCCTTCCTCATTGTCCTTCATTAAAGTCTAAGATCATAAAGCAGCAAAATCCCCCTCCCCTTTAAATCACAGATTAGTAACAACTCTTCCGTTTCAAAAAGGAAACACTAAAACACATTATTTTAAATCCTGGCCCAAATTTTGAGATCTCGGAGATGAGAAAATTCTGCATTACACATATCCTACTCTGTTATGGAAGAAGCTCAGTGTTGTTTCCACTGGTGCTCAGGAGGTCACGTGTAGGCACTTCGGTTTATATTGAGTACATCAACAGACTTCCCCCGTATTAAAACAGATTAGGAATTTTCAACTGAAAACAATCCCCCAAACTGCTTTTGATTCTCCCAGATAGGAATGTGCCTTATGCCCTATAATCTCAAGAGAAATCCCACTCACTGTGCTCAGTGCTCTCTGAAATAAATATTTAAACTCAGTTTAAAACTTCTGCAAGCTTAAACATTCTGTGCCTGTAATTCTGATGGCTGGAGAGCGTTCAACAAACTTCACCAGTAAACCATTTTACTTACAACGCCTACAGTCTTATGTCAGGTTCATATCTGAAGTGGCACAGGGATCTGTGCAAAAATCTTGTTTTAAAAAATTTAAATAAGCCAATTCCTGAGACCCACTTTAGAGAATGACCAAGTGAATCTCTGCAGCCCACAAGAGAGGCTAGGGCACTGAAGAATTCACAGGCCCTTCTTGTGAGAACCACAATTTAAGCAATAAAAGAAACACCAAACATTGTTCAACAGTCTGGCAACACCAGTGATATCCCATCACAGATATAAATTCACAGACAGACACACATGGTGTTAGCTTCCCACAGAATTTTGGTAAATTCCTGAGAACAGCCATGCTGACTCAGGAAATCGCAGCTAGGGACAACGTTCTAGAATAGAATCCCATCTGGTTCCACCTTTCCTGTGCGATCGCCCCCTGCCCCAGTAAGGATGTTTTACAAGGTTTAGCACAACAAAGCGCTTTACAGACCACACGCGGGTGAGGTCACATCACAGCACCCTCCGAAAGCCAGCCACTTCTGGGGAGGAGCGTGGCTGTTGCTAGGCGAAGTGCTCTGAGGGGACCTTTTCCGCCTCTGCGGAGTAACCAGGTCCAGGACATGCATGTGTGGAGTCCGACTGTACTGCGGCGCCGACCCAGGGGGCCAGGGACGCTGCCTCTATGGGCCTGGGTGGAGCCAGGTGAATGTGGGCGCGGGTGGCTGCCCCCCACAGCCACCCACACGCTGCCCAGGCCCGGCTCCCGTCAGGCTTCAGAAGAGACCACATACCCTGGCGCTCCGGGGTCTGCCCCCCCGGCGGCACCTGCAGCTCCTCTCCCCGCCCCGATCGCTGACACGGCGCCTCAAGCCCCGGCAGTGGTCCAAGCCCGGCTGCCCCCAGCTGTTTCCGCCGCCGCCGCCTGCATCCCATCCCCTCCCCTCCCGGCCGCTGCAGCAGCAGCATCCTCCCCGGCACCTCCATGCACAGCCTCCTAGCTCAGCCCGTCCTCACCCGCCCGGGCTCTCCGGCTTCGCCGCCGCGGCGTCCCCACCCCGGGGCCGGCCCTGCAGCAGCTGCCCCGCTCCGCTCGCGACGCCGCCTTACGCTGCGGCCGTCCCGGGCTGCAGCCCCGCAACTGCCGCGCGCGCTGCTTCTGCCTCCCTCTCTCTCTCTCTGTCCCTGCACCTTAAAGGCAGGGAGCACGGGAGCCTCCCCCTCCGACAGAAAATGCTCGGGCTCAGTCTGAACAGCAGCCCGCCCTGCCCCCCGGGCCAATGGAATGTCATAAAGCTCCATCGTTATACCCCGTTGTCTGGAGCTGCTCCCCCTTAGCCACGGGCTGGTGCCTGCCTGGGACACAGCGCACAGATACGGACGACCAGCTCTTGGCGGGCACCCCAGGGGGGCCGTGATTAAGGGTCCCTGGTGCTGCCCTGGGTGTGCATTTGGATTGTTTTGTTCCAGAGCTGAACAGACGTCATCAGCAGAAGTGGCATGACATCATACTGGGCACCGCCACTAACAGGCTGCTGCAAAGCTGATGGGAGGCTGCCCCAGCTGGGCTTGTTCTGCAAGCAATAAATCCGCCGTTTTGTATCACTGAGTTAAGCTACACTCTTGTAATTAAAGGGACACTGGCAGATCAAAAGCCCTATATGAAAACGTTTCCTTTCCTGTGCGAGTAATAAAAGTTCAGGGTTATACAACGCAATGAATAGTGAAACTTCTAATTTATTTTTCACCATGAGTACTTCTGGGGAGGGGGTGGATTTTTGGTTTTGTTTTATTTTGCTTATTTTGAATAGTGAAAGTAGAAGATCCTGTTCCCAATCAGATTCTCCTTTTGTAAACACAATAAAGTAATAAACTGTTTAACTTAAAAAAAATTAAAATATCTCTATTAATATTCGATTTTGTGAAAATCTAGATACTGAGTCTAAATGCTTAAAAATATCTATTAAGAGTCTGTCAGCATTTCCACAAAGGAAAGCACAATGGGCACTTGCCATTTCCTTTCTTTTTTATATATCTAAAGACTTGTAAAGTTTGGGTTAACTTTAAAATAACCCTGCTTGGTTTTTAACATTAGAACATTGGGTCCTGTCTAGGCTGGAAAACACTACTGTGATCACATCACAAAAATCACGCCCTTGATCTGGGTTTACTCACAGTGAAGAAAATTCAGCACATGCCTAAAGCTTTGCAGGAGTTGGGCCCAAGAGAATGAAAATTGGCTATTTGAAAGGGGAAGGGATTTTTAGCCAGACTGCTTAAAACTCTTTGTTTTTGGAAAGTGTCCACATGACAAAGTTGTGCTAGTTTAATTTAAATATTTTCTAAAATATATTGCTTTAGTTAAACCAGTGCATGCCCCTGTGTGGACACTTATTTTCATTTGAGTGGTTCATTTTGGTTTGTCTTAAACAGATTCCTAATCAACGTAAACTAAAATACATTGGGGGAGTGAGGTGGGATGGGGTGGGGGCACTGAGAGGAGCATGACATTGACAGCAGCTGGCAGAGTACTATTTGAGATGCACTATGTTGCGATTCAATGACAAGACAGCACAAAGCTTTAAGCAAGCAAACAGGCTGGTCTGCCAACGGACTTCTGCCTGTCAGCTTTCCACTCTCTCCTTTATTCTTTTCTCTCCCCCCGCGCATTACATTCTCCAACAGATAAAAGGAATACACTGGCTTTGTTTAACATTCTTATTTACCAATTTCTATCTACCGCATTCCTTGCTCTCGGGCCTTGAGCCCAGTCCTGGGAGGCTTCCCATGGTTCATGTCATCTGGGCGAGATTCCAAGGTTCATGCCCTTGAGAGGAGGGAGGTGTGTGTGCACAGCTCCTATACAACACTCCGGGTGTGCCCTGAATGTTGCAAAGCGCATGAACCCTGTATGAATCCTACACACTAGGTGCTGGAGCCTTTAGGGCTTTACAGCTGCAGCACTTGCTTAAGCATGGTGCACCTGGTACCACCAAAGACTGTTTCAGGGCAAAGCCTAGTACCACAGCACTCCAGAGACCACATGCAGAGGCAACACTTACACAAGGAGGAGGGAGGCTGAGGACCAGATGGGACATTACTATGGAAACTGAAATTGCTGGGGGTGGGGTCTGTGATGCTAGGAAGAGCCAGAGTTGAAGTCAGAGATTAATATGAATAGTGAAGGGGGAAGCCAGTTGAGTAACAGATCACAGTGCTATTGACGGGGCAGATGAGATGGAGTGTTGTTCAAAGGAAGAGGAACAGGGGGAGGAGGAAGCTCTCTGGGGGAGCCAGGAGGTGGAGAGAGTGCGAGATGAAGAGGAGTTCTGAGCATTCCAAAGTAAACAGGAGGAGGGGAGAGTGTGAGGGTGGGGACAGGTATGAAGTTAGAGGATGAAGGACCAGAGGTACCCTGGTGATGGTGGGGAAAGTTGTGGGAGAAAAGGGTGAGGACTAAGGCAGGGCCAGGGTTGGGACAGCCATCACCAGAGAGAAAGAGTAAGAGGAAGCAGAGGTGGGGTCTGGATCTGAGAGGGAAGAGCAACAGGAGAAGATAGAGCTGGTGGGAATACTAAAAGGGGGAGGAAAGAAAAGGTTCTGACTGTGGGAGAAGGAGAAAGAGGAGAAAAGGCAGAGAACGGTAGTTGTTGGAATCAAGAAGGAGCTTAGAAAAGTCAGTTATCTTCCCTTGCAGCTCAGTCTAAAGGTGGAGAGGAAATTTGGTTAACTCCACCTGCAGTTTTCCATGCTGGTGGTCTGTCCCTGGAGCCAACTTTTTGTATCAGAGGAGGGATAGCAAGATGGTGGCACATCTGCCGAGTGCAGCTACCTGGCAATCTCTGCATGTGACAAGGTAGATTCAGCATCTTCACCAGACACTGCCTTTGATCACCAGATCTTTCAGTCTGTCACTCTTCCTTGATCTGTCTCAATTCATTCTGCTCTTTCCCTATCTGCCCCCCTACCCCCCAACCTCCTTATAACTCACTGGAAGTGACTTCTCATAACACAGGAATGCTCTCATCTGGATTTTTTCCCCACCTAGCTTGTGTTTTGTAGGATTTAAAGCTTCGGAAGTATCTTGATTGGGACGCAATTCCAGACCATATATCTATCTGAGGTACTGATATGCCCCCCCCCCCGTCACCCCGTTCCCCAGTTTATTGTCCTATCTAAGCATCTCACAATTTTCAGTGTATTTCTCTTCACAGCACCTTTCTGCGATAGGGCTGTGCTGTTTACCCACATTGTACTGGTGGGGAACCCAGGCACAGAAAAGCTAAGTGACTTGCTCAAGGTCTCCCCAGAAGCTGAACCAAGGTCTCCAGAATCCCAGGCTAGCATGCTATCCACTGGACCATGCTTTCCCTATAGATAGGGGGAACAGTTTGGGCACTGAGAGTTTGAGTTATTTCTATGGCCTTTGTGGACATGGTTAACCCATCTATCAGTCTAAAGAAAATAAGATTCTTCTGTTATGTGAAGATATATTTCTGGTAAATTCAAATTTTCTCTCTGTATCCTAGCAACAATGAATCAGATACAGTCCTATATTAACTGTCTCGCAGCTTCAGTTAAATTCCTGGCTACGCTCTAAGATCAGTCCAGAATATTTCAACAGAAGGAGAATCTTTCATCACAACCAGCCCAGGAAAGCTTCTTGGACTGAAAGTAATTTTTAGTCGTATTTGCTAAGTTTGCTAACTCAGTGAATATGAAAGTCAATGATTTATTTACGATCCAATTAGGAGTACATGTTTTTTAATCAAAGTAACACACTTTAAGTATACAAAGTCAGAAATGGCTGTCCAGTATTTCCAGGAAACTGAGCCAGTGAGCTTAATTCATATAAAAGCTTCTTTGCAATATGAAAATGCTTTCTGAATATATTCAATGTTGTTTAGGTATGAAAGATTAAAGTTGTGCTTTCTCCCTGTTTAAGGACACTACATCTTCACTAAATAAAAGCTGCTATAGTATTTTGCAGTTATGGGACATGTACCCTTTGAATGTGTAAGTTTCCATGTAAGATGAGAAAGAGAGATCATTGTAACTGTAGTAAGCAAATATGTTCCAATTTCGTAGACTGCATAAACTTCCTGGAATGCTTTGTCTCCACCTATTGACTTCCCCCTTAGCTGAACTACCTTTGTTAGTAATGTTTAAGACTTGTCTTGAGAGCTTCTATTGTAGAGCAAGCTGTCATGTATGGTATGTGTATGCGTTGTAGACAATTATACACAGAGCAATTCACTCAGTCAGATTCTACTCTTTGCTTTGTAAATTGTTTCGCCATTAAAAAAAAAAAAAAGAATTGAACGGCATTGGCTTTGCCATGGAAGGGGGTCTCTGTGGCATAGGGCACAAATCTGTCTTGTTTAGATTGCCACATTTAGTATGGAATGGAAAATATTTCTGCTAGGTACAGTATATAGACCAATTTCAAATTTAATGATTCCATAATTTGTCAGCCCGTTAGAGTGAATGCTTTATCTTCTCCTTCCCTCATGCAGCTAAAAAGCAGAGAGGAAAGACTTTCTGTAAGAGGGTGTGGAGAAAGCTCCAGAATCCCAGTGTATGTTACTCCGTATTCTCATTAAGATAGTGTGTAAGCACAATGTGGTTAAGCGCTGTCGTCAGAATTCAGGCATGGTTTCCTCATCTAATGTAGATGCTGTAGCATGTTATAAGACTACTGCAGTTGATCAGGGAAGTAGTTAGCAACCACCATGTTTGACCATTTGGGCTAGACTCCTACTAGTAACTTGTCAAATTTAGTGTTCACAGGGCTTTAACAATGACCCAGAGGGCTGCTTTAGGGGCCCTGACATGTGACATGCTCTTAGGGCATGGCTACACTGGAAATTTCAAAGCGCTGTCGCGGGAACACTCCCGCGGCAGCACTTTGAAGTGCGAGTGTGGTCGCCCACAAGTGCTGGGAGAGAGCTCTCCCAGTGCTCAGGGTAATCCACCTCCACAAGGGGGTCAATTGCCTGGGTCAATTGCCGCATGCACAGGCTGCGGGACTAAAAATAGCGGTGTAGACATTCCTGCTCAGGCTGGAGCCTGGCCTCCGAGACCCTCCCACATTGCTGGGGCTCCGAGACCCTCCCACACTGCTCAGGCTCCAGCCCAAATGTCTACATTGCTGTATTTATTTCTGCAGCCCGAGCCCCAAGAGCCCAAGTCAATTGACTCAGTCTCTGAGACCGGCGCCGCAGGTTTTTCTTTGCAGCGTAGACGTACCTAAGCATCCCTCTGTAGCGAGCTCTCGGAAACCAGCTTGGGTGCCCAGCAGCCACCACGCCCAAAGCCAATAAGCACTTGCTCAGGAGCAGGCTCTTCCCCACAATCTATTCACCTGCCTGGGACAGGCTCCCCAGCCCAGCCCTGCTTAGGGACAGTCTTTCCCCCACCTTCTCCGGTTCAGCGTCATCATTTCTGTTGCTTTCACCAGTGTTTGAAAGTGCCTATTTGTGCCAAAGAAATATATTCCAGACCAAGTTCATTAACACATACCAGCTACCTCACAGTGAGAGGCTTGGGAAAACCAGAAATCCCTAATAAATAAGGCACTGCAATGTGGCATTAGAGAGTCCTAAAATCAGGTCAGTACATCATGTGCGGTGTCAACAACATATGCTCTGAGCACATGCATCTGTACTGTAAACAAAGGGGCCAACAAACCAAAAAAAAAAAAGATATGGTTGTTACATCTTTGAGTTTTTCCCCCTCTGGTAAGATTTACAGTCACAAATTACACTTGTTAAGTGGTTGGTAAAAGTTTATTGTCTATGGCATTTTAACAGCAGTATGACACTTCCAACTTCACCTGGTCCAGAAGGCAACAGAGAAATTGAGGAGAAGTTTACCCATAGTTTAAATAGTTAGAAATGGGTGGTACAGAGGGAAGGCGTGTGACAAAATTATCATTTACTGTAAGGCAGAGGGGATGCGTAGAGGGAGGGGACGTGGGGTCATGTGCCCCCTCAGATTTCTGCCAGGGTTTAAATGCCCTGCCCTGAACCCCACTCCACACTACCAGATCCTTTAAATCAGAGGCTCTCAAACGGTGGTCCGCGAGCTCCATTCAGGTGGTCCGTGGATAGGTCCCTTTACGGTGCGTGCCTGGGCTGCCGCACACAATAGAGAATGAAGGACCACCCACCTAATAAGTGGTGCCACGCAGGCATGGCTTCACTAATTAGGTGCCTGGACCCTGGAGAAGACGCACATGTAAGGTGAGGTCGTGGCCTTGGGGAGGAATAAGGGGTAGGTGGGAGGGGGCAGTGGGATGAGAAGAGGGGTGGGTGGAATTTGGGATGTGCAGGGCTGCGGTGGCCAGAAAAAGAGGCGACTTTCCCCAGCTCCAGCGGTGCGGCTGCCGGGGAGAGACAGCCCTCCTTGCCAGCCTCAGCTCTGAGGCTGCTGTGGCGGGAGAGAGACCCCCCCTCCTTCCCAGCCCCAGCTCGGGGGCTGCCACGGTGGGGGAGAGAGGGCACATCCATCACACTAGAAAGGTAAGACTACTGATATTAAAATATGAGTTGTGTGCTTTTATTTGTAGAACAAAAAAACCCGTTAATGATTAAGGTTTTTTTATATAGCGCTTTTATCCAAAGCACTTTACAGTAGTTAGCTAACAGTACAAACAACATTTGGAAAGATCATTTAGTGGTCCGCTGAGACCCTCTGCAATTTTCAAGTGGTCTACGGAAAAAACAGTTTGCGAACCACTGCTTTAAATTATGACCCCCATTATCATCCCTTATGTGTCGTCTCTGCCTAAAGGAGGCCTGAAAAATGCAAACCCAAGAAAAATAACTGATTCTCAAAAAGTGGCAAAAGCAACCTCTTACAAAAGCAAGAGATGACATTACAGAATTCAAGGTTTTTGTTTCTTTAAAGATCAGCAACACATTACAGTTGCTGCTGTTCCTTGTTAGGACTAGCCAATGCCATGCGTAAAGCCTCAATAAAGGATCTTCACTAACAACCATTATGTAAAGTTTGGATGGTGGATAATTCTCTCTCATTTACTGTGAACTTTTAACCAGATTTTTTTTTTTTAAACAAGGGGCTCATTATATTCATTTACTTCACAGTGCCATCTCAGCCAAGTGAGGATGTGCTCTATGAACCAGAGAGAGGTAACTTGGCTCTGATGAATGGTCACGTTTCAGAACATTTCTTAAGGGGCTGTCTCAGGTGGACAAAGAAAGAAGCAGACATTTTCACCTGTCAGCTATTCTTGAGGCAGACACAATATTCACTCATCTAGCATCTTCTACTGTGCCTGTAGATGCAGCAAAGCTTGGCCAAAGTGACTCGAAAATAATTCAGATACTTCTACAGACTGGGAGCCAAAACATGCAGCAAAAACATGAGGGCAGGGCCCAAAGGGGCTAGGAAGTCCACAAGATTCTCACTGTGCCATCCCCACTCCCAGAATCTAATTCAGGGGCTGTGGCCAGACAGCCTGTGGTCTCTGGTTAGTCCCAGTTTCTATGCATGGCTCTTAGGGGCCATAGACATCCAAGTATATGTTGGAGCAGCCCTGAGGCTACTCTAAATTACCTCAGGGGTCAAACCATCCCCCAGATTACCTCAGAATCAAGGAGCTACAAACATGACTAAAGCCAGCTTTGCCCTCTGCCCCTCAGGACCTGTGCTGAACACAGTTTGGTTGGACCAGATCATCAAGGGCATACATATAGTTGCTACCTGTCCAGTTTTTTCCAGGATCACCCCTTTTATGAGGTAGCTGTCCTAGAAAATGTGTAAGCATGTTCAGTACACACTGCCAGCTGTCCAGTTTTGTGGGCTCAGGATCATCCAGGGTGTCTTTTTTTTTTTTTAAACTTCCAATGTGGCAACCTTAGGCCATAGGCCTGGGGAGTTTTGCCTGTCTGTGGTTAGACGCTGTTTTTCACTTGCAGGTATGCTCACCTGCTGGCACATCCACCATTTTTTCAGATCTCTGTTTCAGGGAGGGTATTTCCAGGAATAACAGTGGGTGATGTTTATGTGTCCTAGTGGGTTGGCGGTTTGGCATGTGGATTATTAATGCTGCTGCCACTTGGAACAACTCAGAGAGATTATCCCTCAACTTGAACTAAAGATTCAGAGCTGGAACAGATGCTTCAAAATTGATGCACAAGTAATGTAGATTGTCTTATATGAACAGGACTGTTCCTTGGCTGCCTGGAATATTCTGAGTGACCATCACTCAGAACCAGGTCTGATAAAGCAGTGATCCTAAACCAGGCTTGAGTAACAACATTTCACGTACTACCTTTGCAACTCTCCCCTTGCTAATTCTCTTCTTTGGCGCTTTTAAATTAATTTTTAATACATTTTGCTGCTAAAATACCAGGACTTTTTCCATGCACAGAAAGAACACTAGAATGAGGGCTAAAAACAGTGTATAGAGAAATATTGCATCACAATAGTCTCCCTTTGCAGTCTGGCTTTTAGTGAGCTAAATTTCCTGAGTAACTAGAGCTCTGTTTTTGATTATGCCCCCCCTCCACCTGCCCCCACCAGGATAAAGTGAAAGCATTCTATATACCCGAACCTTCAAGTAACAAGCAAGTAGTCCATAGAAAACCAACCAATATCAATGTGACAAAAAATCACATTTGTTCTGTATTATGGCTCTCAGAAAAAAATAACCTCAAATTTTTGGGTGCCTCACTTTGTGGATACCCAAAGTGGGCCTGATTTTTAGGGGTGCTAAGTACCTGCACCTTCCATTGCCTTCAACACCTCTAAAAATCAAACCCAAGGTGTCTTAAAATGGACACTCAATAACTGATGCACTCCCAATATAAGTAACCACTGGTGAAAATGTTTGGTCTTAACCTCTACCTACATGTCTCAATTCCTAGTTACGGTGTCTGTAAAGGGAGATAACGCCCTCACCACAAAGCTGTATGAAGATTTAACTCACTGTAACCATCCTGAGATCTTCGGATGGTAGGCACTAGTGAAATGCACAAGTGCCAGGTTTAAAGTCCAATATCTCAACACTTTGGGGCTAGAAATGCAACCTTTGCACCATCAGAAAGGCCAGAGTTCTAGCTAAATGAGTAGGCACAACACCTCTAGAAGTTCCCAAGATATCCAATTTTAATGGCATGACATTTTAATGTATGTAACTTTAGCGCCCCCGTGGTCAAGATGGAGTCTGCTCTGCAGGCAGCTCTGGCCAAGAGAAGGCGCACACAGGAATGCAGCAGGAAAAATCCCTTCCGCCCCAGGGGCATCTGTTCCAAACCCCCCAGAGTGAACACACACCCCCACCAGAAAAGTACAATGGATATAAGAAAGGGAAATATTTATTTACAGAGGGATGAGAGGAGAAAAACAACAAGGGGAAATATAGGGGGAACAGTGAAACAGGATTTTTTTAAAATCATGCATTTAAATCAAGGTCGCACAGGCCCAGTGGTAGCACAGTCTGAAAGGCCAGACACCAAGCAATGTGTCTGCACACAGAGTTTAGGAGTCCTGAGCAAAGTTCCAGTCCAGTGGTGAGTCTTGGGTGCTCCTAGTCGTCTTCGGTGCCAGTGAACTTTCCCCAACAAACCCCTCCAGTGCCCTCTTCTGCCGCTCTCTGCAAAGCCACACACAGTGACCACCTCCCCACTTAACTAGCTACAGCCTCCCTCCTTATTCCCAATGCAGAGTTGTATGCACCAGTACTCACAGCCCCAGGCAGCTCTGGGCAGTGGTGATACTGGGTCCAGCTCTGGCCTGTCCTTCTCAGGCGACTCCTCCCTGGCACAGTGCTCGTCCTGGCTTCTGTCCTGGGATGTCCCTGATCCGTGCCCTGTCCTTCCCAGGCTTCGAGCAGGTTTTCTGCTGCTTCGCTTTGCGAGAGGCCTGCTTGCTGCAGCCCTTCTCTCTGGAGCTTCAGAGCCACCCCTGGAGTTTCCTTCCTTTCTCTCACTGCTCCCCCGCCCCCTTAGGAAAAAGATTTAAAGGAGTCATGCTCTCTAAACCCCAAAGGTGTCACATGCATAGAAAAGCAATTTTAGATAATTTTTTGACTATTTAAAATTGTCCTTCAGAGGTCTTTTCATTCCCAGGATCAAGGATTTCAGATTGAATGCAAGCAAAAAGCAAGGCTCAAGCCTAGATAAGGATACTTGCATATTCCATTTATGATGCATGTAGGATCATTGCACTTTTGCGGAATGGCAGAGCCTGGAAAGTTCATGGCTTTGAGACTTGTAAGCAATATCGCAATCCCAAACTCATCATGCTTAAACATCATGCTTCCAGCAGCTATTCAGTCTCTCTCTCCCTCTCCTTTTTATATTCTGGCATGAAAATAGCCATGCCATAGTCAAGATTGAAATTAACTTCCTTCTGTAAACCCAATTTTTAATCCCTAATTTTCCACTAAGGAAAGCAATTCTTGACATTTCACATGCCACATCTCAGCCAAAGGTAGACATTTTTCTGGAAAAGTTGGAAAAACAGAGATGGGGTTTTAAACTTTTGGCATTTAAATTTTTTCCTTATCATTGACTTTTTTTTTAAATGTCTTAACTGTTTTTGGCCCCTCATGTCTCCAAAACAGCCTCGCATGCTAACATCACATTTTTGTTGTAGACTTCTGAGAAGTGTCTTATTGTATTATTTTCTGAGGGTGAGGCTGCTGGGAGAAATCACAAAGGTATATATCATGTTATACTGGAAGGCAGAGCAGCAGCTGGGGCTGAGACAGAGTGGTGGGGCTGGGGCAGGAGCAGTCTGGAGCTGGGTGTCGTGAGCAGCTGGGGAGAGCCGGGGGGACCCTGGGCAGCGGGCCCAGCACAGGGAGACGCCTCAGACAGGAGGCTCTGCAGGCCAGACTCGAAGGGGGATTGGTAACCCCGACAGGGCGGAGGCAACGCTGGGAAGAAGGGCCCTGCCACCTAGAGCCTGTGGCCACCACCAGAGCGAGTGTCCAACCCACAGCATCCCTGCAACACAGCCAGGGTCTGAGAAGGCATCCTGGGATTTACAAGGAACAGACTGTGAACTGCCCGGACATTCCAGAGACACTATTTGTGATGTTCCCTGCCTCAGAGCAGGGTGATGTGTTTCCTTAACCTTTCTCATTTTCCCTTATTCTTTTTAAAATTAATTGTTGATTAAATAACTTGCATTTGCTTCAGATTGTATGTAATGATCAGTGGGTCAGAGAAGTGCCCAGAGCAGAGAGAGTACCCTGGAATGGGGACACCCTAGCCCCTGTCCTAGGTGACCACAGCAGGGTTGGGGATCAAGCCCCCCCAGGAATCCTGGGCCCAGCCTTGTTGGGGTTATGAGGACTCTGCCAGACAGGAGAGTGGAAGGGGAGTCCTCAAGGGCAGGGAGGCCACTGGGTAAAGGAAGTGGGAGCGAGGACTCGGATCCTTTCGCTAGCTCACTTCACCAGGGTAGTGCAGAAGCTAGGAAAGTTCCCCACAATAGTGGGACTATTCCCCCGCTTACATATAGAAGATTACACCAAGAACATAGGATAAGAAACGGGAGAGAAAAGTCAGCTAAGAGGAACAACCTTGCCAGGCCCCATTTTTGGTTAACCGCTTGGGCCAAAGGTCAACAATAATATCAGCACTTGTTGCAGGGTGTTTAGAAAGCACAGAATGACAAAAGGAAAACAGAAGGAGCCAAGTAGCTCAGAGGCAGATCACTTCACACTTCTGCACTTTTCTTTTGTGGATAATGTTGGCCCAGTGCTTCCTCACTGCTCCCTCCCTGACCAATTCTTGGCCAATTAAGCGCTACCCCTCACCAGCTTCACTGATCTCGGAGAGAAGAGCTGGAAGCCCAGGAATTGTAGCAAGAGGGTTTCCTCCCTCACACTAGTCAGCCCAGCCAGCAGGCCTGTTCTGCAGAACACCACCCCAGAATGCAGTGCAGGGAAGAGGGTTTGCTGGCTGGCTGTAGTGCAGAATGTACCACACACACTCTATAGTTGAGACCTCTGTTCCCCTCCAGAGCGGCTGCCATGGTCATGGCAATTGTACGGGTGTACTCAGAGAGGGCGGAACAGTCTAATAAGCACCTCCAGCCTTAGCCTTTTTGGGTGGGGTATGAAGCAATATTTTTCTCCCTTGTCCCTAGACTCTTGCTCGCAGTAACCAACTTCTGACCACAGTTATCTCCCTGCTATGCCCAGACCAAGTCTACAGATTTTGGGAAGGATTAGTGTGGGGATTCTTTGAGATACATAGCAAACTAAACTGCCTTTTTTCACGTATGTATGTGGCAGGGAGCAGCAGGGTGGATCTTGTACAGCTCGGTGACCAGGATTTTTCAAAAGTGGTTAGTGATTTGAGTGCTCATCTGATTTTCAGAAAATCAGACCCCTTTAAGGTATTTCAAGTTGTACACCAAAAATAAAGTCACTTTTGGAAATCATTACCTTTTGACTTACAGGGCTGCACAGTTTAAACATCAACAGAAAATACACCCCAACTACATAAGTTAAAAACTGCTTTTGCTTCCATTAATAAAAGGGAGGGTTACCTCAAGAACAGAATTTTTAGACAATGGTTTCTTTCTTTGAATTAAAAATACTTTTATTAATTAATATCACACTAGCAGGTAGCCTCTGCAGGGGAAGCATTGCTACGTATCTATTAGAAATTGTAAATTAATTTATAGTGAAAGTTAATTTACAGAGAATGTTTCCACTTCAACAGTATGTTGCACTGGGCAGGGTGGGCGAAATCTGGATTCCCAGCTAACCCTTCATCTCTTTCTTTCCTTCAGACCTGTCACTTTTTTTGATCTAGTCAGGATCACTCAACCACAAGTGCTGCATTTTATGCTAGTTCCATCTGTACCTAGTTAAAAAGATTTGAATCACCCACATAGACTTTTTAGCTTAACATATTGTCCTCTCAAGACATTTGGTAATTTGTACGTGAGAAGCTAAGAGTTGTCTTCATTCTTGGGCTAATTTTAGTTTGTTATTTATGTTTACTTACATTTTTGTTTGTGCAAGTCTTTCCAGTACTTGACTTGGATTGTTAGTATTTTTGCTGGTTTCTTTGGCTGTTTTTGCCTGTAAATGCCATTCTCTTGCCAAGATCATAGTGCATCCATCAGGTAAGTAGTAAGACATTTGCAGCCTTCATTCGGCAACTTGGCTGCCTGCCTCCCATTCCTCCTTCTGCTTTAAAATCAGGCAGATGGCATCCCGTCACATGAAGAGAACCATTTACACCTGTTATATCAGCTCCTACCCTTCCTGAAGCCACTGACCAGTTTGCTTCCTCTTTATTATCAGCAATGCACACAAGACAGCAGAATGGATTTTATGGCTTCAAAATGTTTTGGGCTGGTGTTTGTTGTCTTTTGAAAGAAGATGAAGAGGTGATTTGATCATGGTATATCATCACCTTCGGGGGTGAAAGTGCCAAGTACTAAAGAGTTCTTTAACCCAATGTAGAAAGGCAGAACAAGAAACAATGCCTGGAAGACAAATGCAAATTGGCAACAAGACACAAAGGTTTAACAGTGAGGGTGATTAACCACTGGAACAAATTATTAGGGAAGTGGTGGATTCTCCATCTCCTGATGTTTTCACATAAAGACAGGATGCTTTTCTGGAAGATATGCATTAGCCAAATACAAGTTACTGGGCTAAGTAGAGTGTAACTGCGTGAAATACTGTGGCCTGTGGTAAACAGGAAGTCAGACTAAATAGTCGAATGATCCCTTCTGCCCTTAAAAGTCTATTAATCTAAATTTCTCTGCTGTATATAATTCCAGTTGAATACAGCAGGAGTTAGTAATACACTGCATATCTGAGCACCAGGGGGAGCATATGGGATATGAAAAGAGGTGCAGTTGTTATACTTGTAGCCCAATCCTTCTTTCCAAACTAAGCAGTTCTTCTCCCTTCATGTTTACTCTTCAAAATCTCACTCTCATACCACTAATTCCATTTGGTGATTAGGCCTGATTCCTGAAAGGGTCTGCCAATGGTAATTTCCTAATGATCCTCAGGAGGTGCTCAGTGCTTAATAACTTTGGCAAAATGCTTACCATGTGCAACAACCCTCCAAACAAGTTAGTCTTGTCTCCAGTAGGACAGGACAGGCTTGCACTGTGGGCTGATGAATCTTAGCACAAATTAAAAACACTTTATTTCTCCCTGCAATTTACTCCAACTGTGCAACTTGCTTTCTTGAAGTGTAATTATTTATTATATTTTTACTTAGGTGCAGGTGAAATATTTCTATTACTCTACTGCAATAATTATGATAATCAAGAATGAGATGGAGAGAGAAAAATACAGTAATAGAACGGCATTTGGTCTTGCACAGAACCTCTCGGAGTCAGAGGCTCCAATCCACTATCTCATCTAATTTATCATTCTTATCACCACCTTCAATCCCCTACAGAAATCTGCCACTCTCTATTTGTTCCCCCTTGTAAGGCTCAGAATGCCGCCCCCCTCCACTGCACTCTGCCAATGCTCCCAGCGTTGCCCATCCATTTGACAGCTTCTAACACAACCACCTCCATCCCCTTTCATGCAGTCCCTTTTGCATGGTGTGACGCTGTGAGCTCATCAACAAGGTCCCTACCTTGCCTGCACATAAGTCCCTCTTCAAGATCCATTTCTCCCATGCTGCCTACAAGCTGACATTCACAATTTTTTCTATTGTTATTCCTGTTCCCTTTCCCTTGACTTCGGTCTATCTTTCTGTCCTCAACTTGGGGCAGTGATTTTCCTTCTTCAGGGTTTGGAAAACACCTAGCGCACAGCGGATGCTACTTCAAATAAATTAATAAGAATATTGGCAGTATTTAGTGCACGGGAAAAGGAATGCTGGGGCTCAAAAGTGAAAGACAAGGACCTTCATGCTGGGAAAGTTGGCTCTAAACTACTGGAGATCGCCTGAGGCAAAAGTTCAATTTATCAGTAGTTCCCTGTCACAATATAAAGAAACAAAGGAAAAAGAAGGAAGCCAGTAGTTCCTGTTAAGTGGTTAGTGACTGCTACAGTTAACTTCATTTAAATTACAGTCTGAGCAATACACACGCACACACTCCTCACCAGCACTCTTTGTCCAAGGACTTCAAAGATGTTCTGCATCTCTTTATTTTTGCTTTTCTTTTTCAATGCAACTCTGAGCATAAAAATCTGCTCCTTCAACGTGAGGTCTTTCGGAGAAGCAAAAAGTGCCAGACCTGAAGTCTTAGACGTCATTGTAAAGGTACGGTCATTTGATTAACCAAACATGGAACTCTCTTTGGACTTTTCAGCTAAATCATTCTGCAGGTTATTTTATCTTTACACACAAAAATTTCAAGTTAATGAATATCTGAGCATTTTGTACTGCTAATGGTAAAAATCAGTCTGTAGCCCAAAGCCACATGTCCAGGAAGTTTTATTTATAGAATAAAGTAACAATAGAAACTGCAGATGCAATTTCCTTCATAAAGTTAGAGTTAGGAGATGCTGGGAGTCTTTGATGCACAAGAAAAATATCTTGCCCTTTGAATCCACTGAGCCTTATTTACCTTATTTATTTAATCAATCATTACTCTGAAAGGCTCTTGTCTCACTAAGAAACGATCATCACAAGACATTCCCCTTAGCAGGAAAATATAGAGTCATAGATTCTAAAGCCAGAAGGGACCATTACGATCATTTAATCTGCCCTCCCATAAAGCACAAGCCATAGAATTTCCCCAAAATAATCCCTAGAGTGTAGCTTCTAGAAAAACATCCAATCTTGCTTTAAAAATTGCCAGTGATAGAGAATCCACCGTGACCCTTGGTAAATTGTTCCTATGTTTAATTACTCAGTTAAAAATGTATGCCTTATTTCCAGTCTGAATTTGTCTAGCTTCAACTTCCAGCCATTGGATTGTGTTACACCTTTCTCTGCTAGAGTGAAAAGCTAATCATTAAATATTTGTTCCCCAAGCAGAGATTTATAGATGGTAATCAAGTCACCCCTTAAACTCAAAGACCTCAATCCATTTATCTTACCAAAGAGAAGATTATCACTATAGGGCACGTTTTCTAATCCTTTAATCATATACACTATGTTGTTTAAACTGTTTCATAAGCGGGTACTATCAGAGCAGTGATTTAAAATTCAAAACCCGACTAATGTATTGCAAGAAAAACACATCATCACATTTTCAATGTGTTTCATGCATGAGGCCACTTAATGTTTTTAGAAGAGTACAGGTTAATTTGAAATTAAACCATAAATACTGAAACCTTCAGATCCATGAAAATTATGGATTGTAACTTCAAAGCCTTGTTTAAAGAGGTCATAATGATTTGGATGTGTCATTCTAGCAGTGAGAATGTATACACTTATTCCGAGCACTTAAAGGTGTAATTAAAGTATATTAGAACAGTGGATCTCAAACTAGAGGTGCCGCGTGTTCAGGGAAAGCCCCTGGCAGGCCAGGCCGGTTTGTTTACCTGCTGCGTCAGCAGGTTCAGCCGATTGAGGCTTCCACTGGCCGCGGTTCGCCGCTCCAGGCCAATGGGGGCTGCGGGAAGGGCGGCCAGCACATCCCTCGGCCCACACGTGCTTTCCCTGAACAAGTGGCACCCCTAGTTTGAGAACCACTGCATTAGAGCTTTGATAAGTAGAATTAGTCAGTTCTTACCTACAATTATTAATATGTCAGTGTGTATCCTGGGACCAATGTGGCTACAACAGAAGTCAGTCCAATAAATGATATTACCTCACCAACTTTGTCTCTCTAACATGTCTTGGGTAATTAGTTCTCCTGTTCTAAAGTAAAATGCTCTTACTCTCCTGTTTTCAGATACTATATTGGATTCATTTTACCTGCTAAAGGGTTACAGTAAGGATTGTTTAGAATTATGACTGGAGGCTTTACTCATGCAGGCATTCCTTACTCATAAGGGTAGTCCCATTGGGATTACTTATGTGAGTAAAGGTTTACAGGATTGGGCCTTTTGTCAGTGTTTTTATCTCCTAAATGTCAACTAAGCTAGAGAAGATTCTGCTTCCACTGAAAAAAATTAGATCAGCATATCCTCATTTGTCCCTTCCACATGGTCACAAAACTAAACCAGAAGGGATTTGCACTACATTTACTTACTTTGTAGCAGTGCTTAGTCTCTCCTGAAATTGGATCATTTCCAATTATCCTGCCAAAACAATACTTTATACCTCATTCAAGTTTCCTATTTAGAGCAACAAATGCCCTTTCATAAATAAAAAAATATTAATATAGAATAGCCACTGGATATCTGGGCTGGATCCTGGCCTCTGGTATTCTGCAGCACAAAGCACTATTTAATGCAGCTTTAACTGGACGGCTAAGGGTTTTCCAGTGTAGGGGAATCCCCAACTACTAGAGTTTGTTCTGTGCTACCCTTTTCCAGCTGTTGGGGGGCATGCTGGCATGGAGAAGGGATGTGGCCACATATTCCAGTGATCCTGTCAGTGTAATGGCTTCTTAAGAGCCATTACAAGCTAGCATAGGTTAGAGCTACCCTGTGCCTGTTCTAATTGATTGGGGTTCTTATGTGCCAGCCACTGTGTAAAAAGTAAAGAACTATTTAAATGAGCTGTTCCAGTCCCTTGGGTGCACAGTTGTGCCTGATTGTTCACAGATATTTGTGACTTGGTTTTTAGGTTCACCTTTTGTCCTACAATATTTACATTTAAATCTTTCTGATAGTCACTGTGATGGTCTGTACCTCAGAGGAACACCCTACACTCCCAGGTTCATCCTTATAAAATGATTGTGTGGTATTCAATGCAAAGTTTGTCATCTCAGGTGTCTTTGGAAGTCTCATGATGTACTGAGCATTGTTGTTATAGTAATGTTATAGGTTGTAATTTCATGTATATAGTTATGAGGCTGAAAATGTGTCCTCATGGCTTAAAACAAGCTCAGACAAAAATTCTCCATGAACAGAGGGGCAGTTCACACCTCATCAGGGCATGTATGGGACAAACCCAGCCCAACCTCACAGGAACAAAGGATACTGGCCTAGGCAGCAACAAAGGATCTGTTGCACTCTTGAGTGAGTTACCCCCCCTTCCTTTGGTCAGTTTGGGACTACGATGAGGTAATGCTCACCTGAGGCTGAAGGGGGGAGGCAAAGCCAAGAGGAAAGAAAGAACATGATAAAAGGGAGAGACGTTTGCCATGCTCTTCCTCTCCCTTCCACCTCCATCTACAGACATCACCACCAAGCAACTGAAGTGCTGATCAAAGGGGAGAGTCTGGCTGAAGGGCAAACAGCCAGCCTGTGGTGAGAAGCATCTAAGTTTGTAAGGGCACTGAAAGTGTTACGTTCAGCTTAGAATGTGTTTTGCTTTTATTTCATTTGACCAAATCCAATTTGTTTTGCTTTGACTTATAATCACTTAAAATCTATCTTTGTAGTTAATACATTTGTTTGTTTATTCTACCTGAAGCAGTGTGTTTAGTTTAAAAAGTGTCAGAAACTCCCCTTGGGATAACAAGCCTGGTGCATATCAATTTCTTCGTTAAATTGACAAACTCATATAAGCTTGCAGTGTCCAGTGGGCATAACTGGACACTGCAAGAGGGAGGTTCCTAGGGTTGTGTCTAGGACTGGAGATATTAGCTAGTGTCATTCGATTGCACAATCCAAGCAGCTTACATGCCAGAGGCTGTATGTGAACAGCCCAGGAGTGGGGGTTGTCACAGCAGAGCAGGGTAAGGCTGGCTCCCAGAGTCAAGGATGGGAGTGACCTAGCAGATCACCAGTCCAGATAACACCAGGGGAACGTCTCAGACACATGTAAGGAAAGAACAAATTCTAGAGATGCCAAGTAGTTAGAAAACCTCAGTGTTACATTCAGGTCTCCTGCTGTAACCGTATTTCCCTGATACACTGATATTAGTTCATCATTGTATTATAGTAGCACCCATAATGCCTTATGTCCAAACATAGTTAGTTACAGTACCTGTCCCACAAAGCTGACATTCTACGAGTCTAATCCTACAAATACATATGTGAGTAAATTTTCTCACACAAGTAGTCCCGATTACTCAGGGAACCAATGCAACTGTCACTGAAGTCAATGGAAAGACTCTTATTGGCTTCAATGGAAATTGGGTCAGGCACCGAGTAAAGTTACTTGTGTACGTAAGTGCTTGCAGGATTGGGTCCAAAGAGGACACAAGCTACAAAGGATGGGGAAGAAAGATAAAATGTAACAGAGGTTGATGGTCAGAACCACCAGCTGGGGAAGATGAGCAATGCGCTCTAGGGTTGCCAACGCTCCAGGATTGTCATGGAGTCTCCAGGAATTACAGATTAATCTTTAATTAAAGATTATGTCCTCTGATGAAACCTCCAGGGAGACATCCAACCAAAATCGGCAACCCTAGCTCTTGCCAGCAGCAGCTTGTCCATTTCCTCAGGAATTTTTTTTTAATGGGTTCATAATCAAAGGATTTTTAACACAAACAAACAACTCAGAGCAGTGGGTTCCAAACTACCAGCCACTTTGCTAACTTTCCAGCCAGCTGGGAGAAAAGGACATACCCTTCACCCATGATAGCTCCCACCACAGCTACTTTCCATCTACCTTCTAAACCTACCCCCAATTACGCATGTGACAGGCAGGACTCTGGATTACCCCTCATGCACTAGGGCTTGTGGAGGGGTAATTGTCCAGGTCACAATAATCAACAATCAATTTTTCTCTTTGTTCTTTTCAAAAATTTTCTAACCCTTGAAAATATACTGAGCGAAAACAGACTTTTAAGCCTTTGCTCTTTTCTGCTGCAGGTTATTTCTCGCTGTGACATCATGCTACTGATGGAAATAAAGGACAACAGCAACAAGATATGCCCTCTTTTAATAGAAAAACTCAATGGGTAAGGCAAACTACAAATGTGTATTCACTAACACAAGTACATGCAGAAAGGCAGAAGAGCTGGCAGAAAAACATAGGAATTGCCATATTGGACCATGGTCCCTCTAGTCCAGTCTCCTGTCTCCAACAGCGGCCAGCATGAGATGCTACAAATTAAGGTTCAAGAAGTGGGCAGATAGGTTTAGACCAATGAGGGCCAGATTACCCCTAATTCCTAATAGTTAGAGATGGGTTCATATGCTTTTTGTTAGCATAGACCAGAGGTGGGCAAACTACAGCCCACAGGACCATCCTGCCCAGCCCTTGAGCTCCCGGCTGGGGAGGCTAGCCCCTGGCTCCCCCCCTACTGTCCCCTCTCCCCCACGGCCTCAGCTTGCTGTGCCGCCAGCGCTCTGGGTGATGGGGCTATGAGCTCCTGCCAGGCAGCGCGGAGGCATGGCTGGCTTTGGCCGGGTGGCACAGCTGCCAGTCCTGGTGCTCTGAGTGGCATGATAAGGGGGCGGAGAACAGGGGGGTTGGATAAGGGGCAGGGGGTCCTGGGAGCAGGGGGCGGTTGGATGGGGCAGAGGTTTGGGGGGGGCGGTCAGGGGAGAGGGGGCAGTTGGATAGGCGTGGGAGTCCCAGGGGGCCTGTCAGGGGGCAGGGGTGTGGTTAGGGGTCAGGGCAATCAGGGGACAAGAAGCAGGGGGTGGGGTCTCGGGGGGCGGTTAGGGGCAGGGAGTCCTGGGAGGGGGCGGTCAGCAGACAAAGAGCAGGGGGGTTGGATGGCTCAGGGGTTCTGAGGGGGGCAGTAAGGGGGTGGGAAGTGGAAGGGGAAGGATAAGGGGCAGGGGCCAGGCTGTTTAGGGAGTCACAGCCTTCCCTACCCGGTCCTCCATACAGTTTTGGAACCACGATGTGGCCCTCAGGCCAAAAAGTTTGCCCACCCCTGGCATAGACTATTATAACTATGGATATTCCTGGTATCCATATAAAAATTCAATCTTTCTTTGATTTTTGCTAAATTCTGGTCCTCAAAACACCCTGTGGTAATGAGTTCCACAGTCTTAATTACAGAACATGTGACAATGTATTTCCTTTTATCTATTTTGAATTTTTCCACCTTTCAATTTAATCGAATGTCCCCGTTTTCTTGCATTGTGAGACAGGGAGAACAGACACTCATGATCTACCTTCTCTAAAGCATGCATTATTTTATAGATTTCTGTTGTGGACCTTCTTTTTTGCCTCCTTCCTAAGGTAAACAATACCCATTGTTTCAATCTATCTTCACATGATAGCTTTACAAAACCCCTAATCATTCTCATCACCTTTGTCCAAACCCCTCTAGTTCTGCAATGCCCTTTTTGAAATGGGCTGACCGGTACTGCACACAATACTCTGACATGGGAAGGAAAGGACAGATACAAAAGTCCACGTGATCTGCTAAGCACCAGAGCACTCCATTGAAGAATCAGGTCTTTAGACTGAAATATCTCAGATTGAACTTCATGCATAAAAAAAATACAGTAGAAGAGAACTAGCCTCTTTGACTGGTTTACTGAAGAAGACTAGCAACAAAATAATTTACAAGCTAATTTTGAAAAAACGTGTCTGATTAGGGTGGGATTCAGTAGGTCTAAAACTAATGCATCCTGGGAAATAAGATGAAGAAAGAAAAAGAAAGAAAGACTTGGCTGACAGCATACAAAAAAGGGGGAATTAACTTTTAGCTAGAAATAGTCTTTGCTGGATAAAAATAATACTGAGATTAAAAACTATATCCCTGTAAGTTTCTGCTCTAGAAAATGTAATGCATATATGGATGGACGGAAGTGAGGCACAGGAAAAGAATAGAAAGTACAGTACAGAGCATAAAGCCTGAGGTTAAAAAACGCAGCATGAGAGGTGTAGAAAAAAACAATGTGAATAATACAAGATAATACCAAAGATAGGGGTTTTTTAGGTGACTTATCTCTGTAACCCAGCACAAGAAGTCAGTGCTCCAGACCCTCTTACATGTGTTTACTAATATAAGATTAAATAGAAACCCAGACCTTTATAGAGACAGAAATCTACTTAAAATATTCTCTTTCTAGTCAGTCCCAAGAAGAATATGACTATGTGATCAGTAAAAGGTTAGGAAGAAAGTCCTATAAGGAACAATATGCTTTTATCTATAGGTAAGTGAATTCCATACCTTATATTTCTGTCTCCGTTTGCGAACTATTCTTATATAGTAGACAGATTACAAACTAATGCAGAACGCAGCTGCCTGCTGGCTTCCCCGTGTCAATGCCAAAAAGCCTATCACACTAGTTCTCACACTACTACACTAAATTCACATTCACTTCCAATTACAAGTCAAGATGTTGACTTTGATACAGAAAGCCCTATACAAGGAGGGTTCTGGCCGTGTGAAACCCTGGCCCCTCAGTGGCAAAACTCCCATAATTTTCAATTGGGCTAGGATTTCCTCCCACATCTCTCCCTATGTCCCGTCATGACAGCAGTGATCCATACCTGCCAACATCTTTAGACAAAAAGAATAGTAGATTTTTAATGTGAATAAATTGAGTTGGGCCTGGCCTATCTTGAAGATTTGCCCTAGTTACAGCCATCAGTGTAGCTGTACCTGTTCAACCTCAATGTAGACAAGCAAAGGTGCTATTCTGGCCAGCCTTCAGTCTCTGGAAGTGAAGGAGATGGGATGGTAACTCTGAGCTAGAAATCACGGTTGATGTTGAAATGTACTGTTATTCTACTGACATATTGAATAGGAATTTTATTAAGTCTTCACAACTGCAGTGTAATGTAGCTTTTGCTACTAGCCAAGAAATTACAAAGTGACCAAACTATGACCAAACTATTAGTAAATGTGATATCTAATATTCTATTGATGGGTTAAATTACTTTGCAGATCAAATGTGGTGTCAGTGAAGGAAACCTATCAGTATCCAGATATTCAGCCTGGAGATGTAGATGTTTTTTCTAGAGAACCCTTTGTTGTCTGGTTCAAGTCTCCAAAAACTGGTGAGAAGTTGCCAAGATCTTATTGTCCTCTCTCAAAGTTTTTATAAAATGAGAAAATAATGAATGAAGTCAAGTTTCACTACACATAGGGTATCTCAGGATTTGGGCAGCTTGCTGTAGGAGTCTGAGATAGCTAGACTTATCCTCATATGAAGCTTGGATTTTGGTATTTAGAACCTACTTTAATTGTAAGATTGTTGACAAGTTTGCAGACTTGGAAGGAAACTTCACTGCACTGGGCCATGTCATCCCTTCCACTGGGCGACATGAAGTGGGTAAAAAGGGCAGAAATCCCAATCTGAAGGCCCTATTTCTTAGTAGGATAGAGTTCACATTGCAGGGCATAATTCCATAAGACATGGAGCACACACCTGTCTCATGGACATTATCAGAGGCTCAACATATCTGAGGATAAGGCTCTAATTCCCCTAGCCATCAGAGGCAGAGAAGAAAAAGGTCATCAGTGATTGACTTCCTCAGAAATACAAACTGGACCTAGGTCTCCCACATATTTAGGTTTCTGTTGATATGATATAAATGTGATTTGTGCTGATGATGCAACAATCAAAGTTAGTATTGGTACTGGTTGTCCATAGGGCTCTCATTTCCTTATAGGTCCAGTAACACAAATTGACGACATATTCTAATGAGCAAAATAGATAGAAGTGGGGAACTAAGTGCAATCCTTCTATTAAAATTTGGCTAAAACCAGAAATAAGTACTTGGAGAAGAATATTGCAACCTTATGCTGTATCCTTTTCAACTGAAAGGAAAACATACAAAAATGAGTTTTCCATTATGTAAAACCCTAAAATGTGCAATATATGTCAGGTTAGTGATCACGGTCTTTTGAATGAAAATCTAGCAGCTGGACTATTAAAGTTCAGATATACAAGGTGCTGAGCACTTGTCCTGATCCAGTAGAACACTTAAGCAAACACTTAATTTTATGCATGTGAGTGACTCCATTGGAGTCAATGGGATTATTTTGTGTGCCTAAGTGTTCTGTTGGATCAGAGCCTGAGTGCTCAACACCTTGCAGGAACCAGACTTAATAGCTCACCTGCTGGAATTCCTATCACCGTGATCACGAATGCTGCACACAGCGCCCATTTAAGAGAGATTTTTCCATAATGGAAAAACATTTTGTACACTTTCATGTCAGTTGAAAGGTCAGATCCATTAGTCTGACAGACACCAGGGGCTAATGTGCTTAAGATAAGATGCTTAATGATACAGGCTATCATTCGTCCTCAGACTAACTACATTCCTCAGTATAAAAAGTTGTACGAACGAAGTATTTTTATTAAACACCACACATTTTCATTTCAAACTGCTTTTTCTTATCTTGATGATTATTTTTATATAGGTTAAAAATCATTTAACCTATTTCCCTGTGAATTTGCTTTGTTTAAAAGTTGTTAAAGAATTCGTGATAATCCCTCAGCACACCACACCTGAAACAGCTGTGCGGGAAATTGATGAGCTTTATGATGTGTATTTAGATGTCAAACAGCGCTGGAAATCTAAGGTGAGTCATAAGTAAGCTCACATATTTATACTGCTAAACATAGATTTGAGACAGAAAGAATGTAGTGACATTGAATCATTTTGGTGCCAACATTATGAGGCTCGTGATTTCAAAACTGTTGATGCAGTTGTTAAGAAACTGACACATTTTCATATAGTTCTACACTTTCTGATCAGTAAATCGGATGTCTCTGTAGAAAGTGTGCTTCTTAAAGTGTCTTCTCCCTCACCCTTGTGTTCTGCTCCTGAGAATGCACAACTGCAATCTGGTTCAAAGTCAGTCTAACCAGGCCAATCTTACCACAGGTAATTAAACAGATGGAGTTTCAAAAGTGACAATTACCTGAAAATGGTGTTGCCATACCAGGAACTTATTGACCACTATCTTACTTCGGAGACACAGAATATCCTCCAGGAAAAGCAAATGTATCAATTTCTGCTCTATGTCTGTTCTTCTCTCTCTCCCACCACCCTGGTACTGACATAGTAAGAGAGTGATTTCCTGGCATAGTTAGAGATCCTGGTTCTGATCTCTTTTTAAACTGGTGTAAATCAGGAATGACTTCATTGAAGTCCATAGATCTACACCATTGTAAAACCAAAGACTCTGAGATCAGAATAAGGTTCACTATACTTGACACGGAAGTTTAGCTCATTGCCTAATCTACTGTGGTATCCTGTCCCCAGCAATGAGCCATATATAACATTTCAGAGAAAGAAACAAATGCACAATGTACCTAAACCAATGGTCCAATGCTATACACTGGGGTGGAAAATTCCTCCCTGATCCCCAGAGACAACGAGTTGGAGTCCTCATTAGTTGACCGTATATAGCCACAAATGTTATTAATGGGCATAAAAACATCTGATACTATTTTTAATATTCATCCTCATTACCTGATTACACCACGTGGCAGTGAATACTACAGCGAGAATAAAGTATGCTGTGGGATGGTGATATTTGCTCTAAATTCACTGACCTTTCATTGATGGCTCCCTTGTTCTGCTATTATGAGACAGGGTAAATAGAAAACAGCACTTTCCATTATATCCTTCATCACTCAGAACATCAACTAAGTCGCTTCTAATACTTTCCTTACCAACAGTAGCTTTGGCAATATCTCATACCTTTAGCCATTGTTGTTGCATCTCTCTCTGATCTCCACTATGTTTTCTTTATGTGGGTGGACAGAGTACTCCGGCATTCCAAGCTTTTTAAAGGGGCAAACATCTTTAATGAGCTCTCTGCTCCAGCTCTCATGTCCCTCCCTGCACTGCACCCTGTCCATTCACCCACTGAAGAATCCAGCAAGTTTAGAGCCCATCGAAAGTGTATGAGAAGTCTGGACTGAGCCTCCCTGCATCTCCCATAGCGTGCATTACTGTATCTCATGCATCCGACGAAGTGGGTATTCACCCATGAAAGCTTATGCTCCAATACGTCTGCTAGTCTATAAGGTGCCACAGGACTCTTTGCTGCTTTTACAGATCCAGACTAACACGGCTATCCCTCTGATACTTGGATCTAACATTGTAACTGTGTCTAACAGTCAAATGAAACCCAGTTGCTGAAAGCGTCCTCCTAAGTTGTGTACAAGTTCTGAATCTGCACAGATACACACACAGGCAAACACTTACATACGTGCTTATCTTACATTTGTAAAGCTACGCACAGACAAACATTTTGCAGGACACAGAATGCTTTTCTTTATTGCTCTTTGAAATGTCTATTTTGGAGACACAATTTAAGTGGCATCAAGAACTGGGCTCATCATGTGCACAATGCAAAAGATGTGGGTTCTTAAATATTATTTGGGGCCAATTAAACAACATATAGTTTGGCTCCAACACCAAATCTAAAGAAAATAAGCATTCTGAAAAACTTTCCCAGCTTGCTTTGCTGCTTTCATTTCCAGCC
The DNA here is from genome assembly GCF_965152235.1 of Eretmochelys imbricata. Lineage (NCBI taxonomy): Eukaryota > Metazoa > Chordata > Testudines > Cheloniidae > Eretmochelys > Eretmochelys imbricata. The sequence continues at coordinate 24,677,012 of NC_135578.1, forward strand.
CTCTGCTCACCACATTACCTACAAGTATTCTGTTCTCAGAGATGGAATATCTGCCAATGAAACTCCCAGAATAAAAATTACAGCTGCTGTTCAGAAAGAAACCTATATGTATATCTAAATCTCTGTATATCTTTGTACAGTGAAATATGGGCTCTGCAAATAGGATGGTGGATTTTTTTTTTCTTTTAAACTATATGCCAACGTTGAAAAAAAATCTCATTCCTTTCTTTCTCTCTCTCTCTCTCTCTCTCTCGCACACACACACACACCCACACACACGCTTACTTCCTACGTAATAACAAACAGGTATTTAAAGATTCTTTATATCTAATTAGATGTCAGGCCAAATCACACCTATAGATCTGAACCTCCTACCCATGCAAATATTGGTTTGGAGCTGAGTTTGCAATTTCAGTCTTTCCATAATGGACCAGATCTGAGCAAGGAGTTTGGAATTTGAATCTAGTGTCATCGGACACTACTGTAATAAATACATAATATAACTAGTAAATCAATGTTAAGATTACTTCTAAGCCAAATTCATCCTTTATGCAATCTGTGGACATCACTGGAGTTATAGCTGGGGTGGTATAGCCGGTCTGATGACTTCAGTGGAAGCAGGATCAGACCCTCTATATTAATCGTATCTATTTCAGTAATACTCAGACGGAGGCTTATGAGCCACAAGTGGCTCTTTAATATGCCTCCTGTGGCTCACCGCAGCACATGATATTAAAACACTGTGAGATTTAAATTATTAACCAGTCTAAGTTATTAACCAATCAGGATGCTTTTACTATGTTATTAACCAATTGTATGATAAAATAATAATACTTGCTCAGTCATGTTGCTGTGAGAATAATTATATATTTCCCATCATACTGTTTAACTAAGAATAGTACTATAGTAAATGAAACAATGAATTCACATGACTGTGGCTCTTTTGGGTAATATTGATCGCTAGTTTGGCTCCTGAACCACTGAGGTCTGAGTATCGCTGATCTATATATTTTAAGCATCCATCTCTGTCTTCACTGGAATTTTTAAAATGGTGTCTTTAAGGATTTATTGCTGATAATTTAGCTTGTGTCTTACAATCCTGCCTTTCAGAACTTCATCTTCCTGGGGGACTTCAATGCTGGCTGTGGTTATGTTCCAAAGAAGCACTGGAAGAACATCAGGCTGAGAACTCACTCAGAGTTTGTGTGGCTAATTGGTGACAAAAATGACACAACAGTTAGGAACAACACAAACTGTGCATACGACAGGTAACAATTGACTTGAGAAACATTCAGTGAGGATCCTCAAGGTAGAAAGCACTATGCCTGGTAAGGTATTTGCAGGATACTAGGTCACGTGAGATGGAGGGAGTACCACAGAGACATTGGGAATGGCCAGCGTTGCACTAAAGAAACCCTGGTGTTGGTTACTCCATTATCGTGTCATTATTTTGCTAAATCACTCAAGCACTCACCACACAACATAGTTACTTTTTTTTTTAAATCTTCAAAATCAGACACATGTCTAGGAGCATTAGCCACCTCTGAATGACTCTTCGCTTCTTTTAGAATTGTGATCCAGGGTGAAAAGCTCATCAGTGCTGTTGTCCCAAACTCCGCTGATATCATTGATTTTCAAAAGGCCTTTGGAATGACTGAAGAGCAGGTATGGCTTCCTTTTTGGTTTTTCATTACAGGACCATATGCAGTGCTTAAATAATGAGTTTGCCAAATAAAGAATATTCTGATTTTGGATGGTACATGTTGAATAAATTGTCTTCTAATCCACAGAGGCAATGTGCTACATCTCTGTAAGCCAATCTAGCAGCTGGCTCCAAGAGAGGACTCTCAGCTTCCGTAGTTGTCTGGTTAAATGTACCTGCTAAAAGCACAGTGGGTTAGCATATCACAATAGAGTGGGAAAGGTCTTTTTGGAATGGTGAGGCATAATGGCAGAGCTCCTGTAAGACGACTCACTGTCTACTGGTACTCTGTCTTGAAGAGAAACAGTAATGTTTCGATGTCCAGCAAACAGACACAATAAAGCAACCAACTATGGCCCTATTTATAAAAACAGTCTTAGCTTCATTTCCAGGTATAAAACCTTTACTTTCACAGGAATCACTTCACCTACCACTGAAATGCAGCCACCCCTAGAATAGAATATGGCAGATAGCTAACAATGCATAGCAGCACTGCACAACAGCACAGGAATAGGACACGAAGGGAAGAATACTCGTATCCAACTAGAGCTGTGGTTTGTGCTACCCACTGTGAATATATTTTTTTTCAACTTCGCAGGCTCTGGAAGTTAGTGATCACTTTCCAGTAGCATTTGAGCTGAAAACTGCTCGGGGTTTCCAACTAAGATCACTTGCTGCAGAGAAAAGAAAAACAAGAAATCTACACCATTTGTCTTCCTAGGCACACTGGATTTTCTTGCTATCATCCTTTGTGTGTACATTGAAATAATAAAAACACATCCCAAACATTCACTGTAAAACAGATAATATTTAAACCTTCACCTAGTTGCACTCTCTCCTGATGCAATATTTAGTAGAAAAATCCAAAACTTTGTTTATATTTGAAATATCATCTAGGAAAATGAATGAAGTCTGTAGATTATTATAAGCTAACTAAAAATAAATCAGCTAAAATTAACATTGCTGAATTCTTGTCATGCTAAATACAAATGTAGTGAGATATTTTAATGTGAAATGCTTTCACACACTCTACTTCTAGGCCTGTTGGACTGAGAAGTCTGTTTATTCATATTTGGTCTAGATTTCTGACATTCCTGTTTTGTCATACAGGTAAAAACTTTTAGTGTCACGGGCTCAGAATAGTGCTACCAGGGTAGCAAGACTTGCAGTATTCTCTTATTCTGCTCTTTAGGACAGATCAACTAACTTCAACTGAGCTATGGCAGTTTACACCAGCTAAAGATCTGCCCCATTATCCCACCTTGTTTCAGAATATAGGTAAAACAGGGCAGAATGAATCAAAGCATCCAAAGCAGTGAGCATATCCTTCATTTTCCTTCCCCCAGCCCAACTTATTTTATTTAGACTGAGAATTTCTATTTGTTCTCCCATCCATCCATGTTGGACATATATATGGAACTCCAGCTTGTGATGGTGCAAGTTATTCGTGTGAATCAAAGTGATCCTAGACCCCCAAACTTTTAAGCAAGGGCAATTCTTTATGGGAAAGTTGCTTAGCCCCCTGAAAGATGGGCTCATTCTGGATATGCTAACAGAACCGTACCAGATGACACTATCATTTGTGCTGATTTATTAACAGAAATAACGAACATTATATTTTAGAGCCAGCAGTAAGACTAGGGTTAAAGTGAAATAAACCTGCTCATGACAATACAGTGATAGGAACTAGTACAATTTTGCTAAGTCAATACATATAGTTTTACCAATTGATCTCTACATTCATGGTGTGCTGTGCTAGAGACACAGAATCCATTTTCTCCTGCAGAATGATGGCTTTGATTCCAAAAATGACATCTCCTTAAAAAAATCCATTTCCCTTTCCTGCATGAAAGCAGCCAAGAAGTAACAATGCCCTGTTTGTTCTCACTCCATAGCCATCCAGTCACTCCTCCTGCCATTAACATAGATCCTTCCTCACATACACCCCACAGGTGTAACTGCCACAGGAGAGGTTTTTTGTGGACTCCCTCAATAGCGCCAGGTTTTGATTTCAAGTACAAACTGATTATTTCAGCACTGATTTCTTGTAGGCTTAAACAGAAATTAATTGCATTTTCCCCCAGAGCTTTCACAGCAGAAAACACTGCAGTATCATAGATTTAAAAACTGCAACGGGTAATATTATTCAATGCCACAATGATCTTTTTCCTCAAACAATCCCATATAGCTTTATTTAGATACCTGAGCCTGTTGGGTGAAAGACTTGTGAAAGCTGTCAATTTAACTGGGCAGTTTGAGGAATTAATTAAGAACACCACCCTTACTTCCCAAGTCAATGCTCTCAAGTATTTTGTAGATTGGCAGAACGATGGGGCAGGAAGGAAGGCAAATAAGATACAGTTTTTAAAAGGAAAACAAGGATTGACCTATGTGGAAGCTTATTCCATGTGGAGAATGGATCTGAAGACAGAAGCTAAGAGTATAATCGATCAAGTCAATGTGAAAAAACTAAACACTGCAGGAATTAGTCCTAACAGGACACAGTTCCATAATCTCCCTGATTATACTTAGGGCCCTACCAAATTCACAGCCCATTTTGGTCAATTTCACAGTCATAGGAATTTAAAAATCGTAAATTTCATGATTTCAGCTATTTAAATCTGAAATTTCAGGGTGTTGTAATTGTAGGGGTCCTGACTCATAAAAGAGTTGAGGGGGAAGGTATGTTGCGGTACTGCTTCCCTTACTTCTGCGCTGCTGCTGGCAGGGGTGCTGGGCAGCTGGAGAGCGGCAGTTGCTGGCCAAGAGCCCATCTCTGAAGGCAGAGCCGCTGCCAGCAGCAGCGTAGAAGTAAGGGACGGCATGGTATGGTATTGCCACCCTTACTTCTGCGCTGCTGCTGGCAGGGCGCTGCCTTCGGAGCTGGACGCCTGGCCAACAGCTGCCACTCTCCGGCTGCCCAGCTCTGAAGGCAGCACAAAAGTAAGGGTGGCAATATTGTGACCCCCCCCCCCCTAAAATAATCTTGCGACCCTCCTGCAACTCCCTTTTGGGTCAGGACCTCCAATTTGAGAAATGCTGGTCTTCCCATGAAATCAGTATAGCATAGGGTAAAAGCACACAAAACCAGATTTCATGGGGTGGGAGACCAGATTTCATGGTCTGTGACATGTTTTTCATGGCAGTAAATTTGGTAGGGCCCTAGTTATACTGCACTAAAGGCAAAACACAGCCAGATTTAGAACAATTATTTGCATTGTAAGTTTTATTAAATGCCACTATCTGATACCAGTTGTGCTTCATTTAAAGGTTACTCTACAAAAATCATCATAACATCTGGACCTCAAGACTTATTGTACATTATCTATTTCCTTTGTGGCTTTCAGAAAGTAATGTAAACAGAAATAAGTATCACTCAGATAACAAACATGGATATCTGCAATGACAAATGTACTCACAAAAATACCACAATATTTTACTGAGGTGTTTTATATGCTTTGTCTTCAGTTGTAAACTTGAATAAAATCCTTGATGCAAAATGGGGGGGGGGGGGGTAGACAATACAAATTGTCATTAATATTCAGGCTTCAAACATGAAGACACCTGACTTCACTCTTTAGATACAATTGTCTAGAGGAGCTTCTAGCAATTGTAGAGAAATGTTCATACTCAAAACAGTGCTCATGCAGATGGGTTCATGATGGGATGGGATGTAGTTTTGTTGCAGAGCTCCGAGAAGATATATTACGCAGATTCATAATAATCCGTTGGGGTTGGGGTGATAGCAAAGTAGGCATTCAAAGTTTCAGTGGTTTGTGATATTATGAGATCTTTCAATAGGTCTATAGAATAGGACATCAGTGTTCTTGTGTTGTACTCTTTAAATTTAACAGAAAATATTACAGATGTATCTTAATATGCTTAACATTTTGTGTACTACATCACTTTTCTCACCAGAGGGAGGAATATCTATTTTTTCTCCCGGAAAGCAGCTTTTAAAAATTTAAAAGCTTACAGAATTCTTGATTTATTCTGTAGACAAAATACGTTTCTCTTGGGCTTCATCAGCTTTTTAGCTGAATGAGGCCGCTTGCGCTTTATGATCAAACAGGATTTTTGCACTAGAAAATGAAGCTTTCATAGCTTCAAAAATGGCCCCCCGAGGCTTGCTCCTCAGCAGGCCAGGACCAATATTATGGCTGAGTGAGAAACAAAGAGGCATTTCTGGAGCTAAAAATCTATGTTTTCGCTGCAACAATCCTACCAGAGCAAGAACAAAGTGCAAATCAAATTTTATTAGAAAAAATTAAAAGCCCAGTGCTGCAATTGTGACTCCAGAAAAACTCCCATGGTCTGCAATGAGGTTATTTCCTAGTGTCTCCAATGGGATTACTGCCTGAGTTTGGATTGCAAAGATTATACTAACAAAGGAGTGATTCCTGCAGAGCTGCCTCATTCCAGGTGTGAGACTGGAGTTGTACAATATCCATTCCCATCAAAACTATCTGCTTTCAGACTCGGGAAAGTATATTTTGACATTTAAAATGAGCTAGCCTTTTCCTCCATTCACTTTTCAGGGCCCCGTTCCTTCCCCAGGAGCATGGTCTGTCCTCATTCTTAGCATGGCAGTGCCAGATGCCATGCTCCTGGCATGGCCACTCAACACTTTTGCTAGCTATGTGTCTGTTATCTTTTGTAAGGGCCCAGTCACATGAGAGGGTAAGAGCTCTCAACTCCTATTGGTTTGAATACTGTAAGAATACAAGGCTATCTTGCCCCCTCCTGTGGGAATGCCCAGAGGATTTGGGGAGGAGGAAAGCTTTTCAAGGATCCCCTTGTGGACTTTCCCACACATGATCCCATCAGTGAAAGGGACCTGCTTTTCCTTTGGCCAAATGGATTGCAAGCCTGCCCCCAAGCTATGTAGATCCCAAGGTATCCCTAGGCATGGAAGCCTCTCTAGAACCTCCTTCTGCTCCCTGGAAATGCAGTTCCAATGAAACCACACCATCAGGACCTCCACTGTCCCCAGCTGCCTCTAGGAGACCCCTTAGGGGAGAAGTACGGAAAAGCCCCTTCAGAAAAGGTAACAGCAGATTTGGGCGTTTTTATAGAAGATATGTTCTAGCTCATATAGGAATTATTTCAGAGAAGTTCTATGGCCTGTGTTATGCAGGAGGTCAAACTAGCTGATCACAAAGGTGCCTTCTGGCCTTGGAATCTATGAAGACAAGGCAATATAGCCCCATGCTAATCTCTGCAGGGCCATTTGGGGGCAGAGCAGGTTCTCACAGCCCCAGCCAATGTGGGCAGCTTACTACCAGCCCCGTGCCTTTCCAGTACCATCCACTACCCCAAGCAGATCCTGGAAGACATGCTGTTGCAGCAGCACCTGCCCTGACCTCTCCATGGGGGGGAGAGAGATCAGGTCCATATGTAGTCTCCTTGGTGCACAGATCAGGAGGCAACAACCTGGACGCCAATTTATACAGTTTCCTGTTATATATAAAGACTAAAATAGTTGGGCAATACATTTCCCCTACAGTGTTGTGAACCCAAAATAGTGCATCATGCTAGTGCATTACGTGGGAAACTCAGCTCAATGCAGAGAGACTCACGCAAGCTGCCACCATAAGACTAGTTTCAGAGTAGCAGCCGTGTTAGTCTGTATTCGCAAAAAGAAAAGGAGTACTTGTGGCACCTTAGAGACTAACCAATTTATTTGAGCATAAGCTTTCGTGAGCTACAGCTCACTTCATCGGATGCATGCAGCAGAAAATACAGTGGGGAGATTTTATATACACAGAGAACATGAAACAATGGATTCTGGGTGGACTGCTCCTGAGGGTCGAAAAAACAGACTAGATTTCTACATAGAGTGCTTCCGCTGACGTGCACGGGCTGAAATTGTGGAAAAGCAGCATCACTTGCCCTATAACCTCAGCCATGCAGAACACAATGCCATCCACAGCCTCAGAAACAATTCTGACATCAATCAAAAAGGTTGACAAAGGAGGTGCTGTTGTCATCATGAATAGGTCGGAATATGAACAAGAGGCTACTAGGCAGCTCTCCAACACCACTTTCTACAAGTCATTGCCCTTTGATCCCACTGAGGGTTACCAAAAGAAACTACACCATCTGCTCAAGAAACTCCCTGAAAAAGCACAACAACAAATCCACACAGACACACCCCTAGAACTCCGACCTGGGGTATTCTACCTGCTACCCAAGATCCATAAACCTGGAAATCCTGGACGCCCCATCATCTCAGGCATAGGCACCCAGACAACAGGACTGTCTAGCTATGTAGACTCCCTCCTCAGGCCCTACGCTACCAGCATTCCCAGCTATCTTCAAGACATCACTAACTTCCTGAGGAAACCACAATCCATCAGTGATCTTCCTGAAAACACCATCCTGGCCACTATGGATGTAGAAGCCCTCTACACCAACATTCCACACAAAGGCAGACTACAAGCCGTTAGGAACAGTATCCCCAATAATGTCACAGCAAACCTGGTGGCTGAACTTTGTGACTTGGTCCTCACCCATAACTATTTCACATTTGGGGACAATGTATACCTTCAAATCAGTGGCACTGCTATGCATACCCGCATGGCCCCACAGCATGCCAACATTGTTATGACTGATTTAGAATGCTTCCTCAGCTCTCATCCCCTAATGCCCCTACTCTACTTGCGCTACATTGATGACATCATCATTTGAACCCATGGAAAAGAAGCCCTTGAGGAATTCCACCATGATTTCAACAATTTCCATCCCACCATCAACCTCAGCCTGGACCAGTCCACACAAGAGATCCACTTCCTGGACACTACGGTGCTAATAAGCGATGATCACATAAACACCACCCTATACCGGAAACCTATTGACCGCTATTCCTACCTACATGCCTCCAGCTTTCATCCAGACCACACCACACAATCCAGTGTCTACAGCGAAGCTCTACAATACAACCACATTTGCTCCAACCCCTCAGACAGAGACAAACATCTACAAGATCTCTATCAAGCATTCTTATAACTACAATACCCACCTGCTGAAATGAAGAAACAAATTGACAGAGCCAGAAGAGTACCCAGAAGTCACCTACTACAGGACAGGCCCAACAAAGAAAACAACAGAACGCCACTAGCCATCACCTTCAGCCCCCAACTAAAACCTCTCCAACGCATCATCAAGGATCTACAACCTATCCTGAAGGACAACCCATCACTCTCACAGATCTTGGGAGACAGGCCAATCCTTGCTTACAGACTATTCCTCACACGTTCTTGTCAGCTGCTGGAAATGGCCCACCTTGATTATCACTACCAAAGTTTTTTTTCCTCTCCTGCTGGTAATAGCTCACCTCCCCTGATCACTCTCGTTACAGTGTGTATGGTAACACCCATTGTTTCATGTTCTCTGTGTACACAAAATCTCTCCACTGTATTTTCTACTGCATGCACCCGATAAAGTGAGCTGCAGCTCATGAAAGCTTATGCTCTGATAAATTTGTTAGTCTCTAAGGTGCCACATGTACTCCTTTTCACCTTAGGACTAGAAACCCTCTCTCTCCTAGACCCTCAGTGGGGCTGGAGAGCTCATGAGCATCACCAGATTGAGCTTCATCTGTATTCAGTCTTGAGAGGGGCTTCCAGGGGCTGTGGAAGCCTCCTCAAGGGGATTCTGAGACAGGCAGAAGCCAGCAGGTGAAGCTCTGAGCACATGTTTACACTGGAGCTATGTAGGCAGTGTAATGGCACATGGCCTCAATTCAGATAGTCCTGACCTCCTTGTCACTATCTCAAGGTTGGATTCTTCTAGAGTCCAATCCCCTGCTTTGACAAGCAGCATCACTCACCACCAGAAAAATTCAGAGGAAGTTCTGGAAGGAGAACTTTGAGGTACTTCCTGACTTCTCCATGGGGTTTTCAGAGAGTTCCAATCTGACCGTGGGCATTTTGTATTTAGAATGTAAACATTATGAAAGATGGATGTAATTATGCTACTGCACAAGTCCCAGCAAACCATCCCTCCCCCCACCCCAAAAATCTATATCCAACTTCTGTTTAAACATGTGGGCTTTGATTTGGAGTTCTCACTGCTGAACACCAACGCCTTAATTAGCACATCCTATCAAGTTTGACTTCTAAAGGGTTAATTAATACAACAACACTTTCATTATTTATTATGCAGCTGTGAATTTCCTTTCCAGGCACTAGCTTGCTTTTAATTTCCATTATGACCATAAAAATCACCATTATACATAAAGTATAATTGTATAATTATAATAATTTATAATAAATTATAATAAATTATAAGTATAATAATTTATAATATACAATAATTATATATAAATTATAAAGTAATTATACATAAAGTATAATTGTACAGTTGCCTTATACATAAAGTATAATTGTAAATATAGAGGTTACAGGTTCAGTTTTAAATCAGTTGTGACAATGGAGTCACAAACACCTATTTAATGGTGATGTACTATATAAATATTGGCCTGTGAAACACCCCCTTTTGCCCATGCAATCATCTTACCAACCACAATTTTCAGTGAACCCATACACAAAAGATAATAATAGGCTATACTTTGTCAGATATAGCCCCTGATCCTACAGACACTTTTGCACATGCTTAACTTTCACTCCACTGAAATCAGTGGGACTGCTCACCTGCTTCAAGGTCAGCACAAATATTTGCAGAACTGGTGCCTTCCAAAGGAGCAGCTAAATGATGGTACAGAACTGCCAAACACAAATATTGACACTTTCTCATACAGACACTTTTCCTTTTAATTAAAAACAAAAATAAAAGTCAGATACATTAGGCTATTTGTTATGAAAAATATAAATCCTAGCAAAATCAGAGTGAAATGAGTTTTAAATCCTAGTAAAAATGGATTTAGTAACAGTGCTAGCTTTAAAAAATTTTTGATACAGTTCAGTACATACAAATATGAATGCACAATTTAGTTAAATAAATCAACACTAAAAATCTGACAAATTCCAAAATGAAATTTAAAGGCCTGTTCCCAAAGATCCTTTGGGAAGCAACACAAAGTGGATGTCTGGCAAGAAACAGATGCTGTAATGCAACGGCGCTCTTGTGATAACTTTTTAAAATAAAAGAGTCCTATTGATTATTAATTGTTAGTGTGGACTTATGATGAAAAATTAGTTTGGCAAGTCATTCTACTTCCTCTTTGACTCTCAAGGAGATACCAGTACTGAAACACTGGCATTTAAATGAATGACCGAAAGAATGCTGAGGTGGGTTTTTTTCCCTGTTAGTACCAGGAATGCATGTGCAATGCCAGGAAAACTTGGAAGATTCATACTTTTTCCTTGGAACAGAAAACTTGACAGAACATATTAATGAATGCTTGTTAAAGGTGCCTTCATATTTCCAAGTTGCCATAATATACGGGAAATTCTCTAAAAAAATTAAGATTTACTAATAGGAATCAGGTAGTTGGACATTTCAAGGCTTTTGTACCAATGAATTTTTTCTAGAGACATGAGCATATTTGGGTTAGATGCTGAATTCCTACACTTCACACGGGGGCTCCCAGGATAACAACTGCTCTATACTATTTCTTGTAGAATATTATTTGCTGTTCTCCTTTCTCCAAGTTACCCAGCTCTCAGAGGCTCTTCAGCTACTTTAAGTGTAGTTTTTGACTTCAGGTTTCAGCCTCATCTTCCGAGATTTAGTATGATTGACAGACACGTTCTTAAAGAAAGCAGATGCAGAGATAGATGAAGACCCTGCAACAGCTGGGCCAGACTAGCACAGCATAATGGGCCATCCCCCTCAGACTCTGTTCAGCCTAACCACCTAGTGATCGTCACAAAGTACCTTGTAAAACAACGTTCCGTGCAGCCAGTAATATGGACTGAAATTTCTTGGGACTGGATTGTTCAATCTGCCTCCAGGAGAAGAAGTGACCCAGCTCTAGTAAACCTGGCTAGGATGGGTGTATAGGAGGAGCGTGAACGTCTGTGGAGTTTGGGATACCAGCTTTATAGATTTCAGAGTAACAGCCGTGTTAGTTTGTATCCGCAAAAAGAAAAGGAGTACTTGTGGCACCCTAGAGACTAACAAATTTATTTGCCTCTGAGAACCCCTGGTGCTTGGTGGATTTAGGCAGTGGAGCCATGTGTGGGAGGAGCAGGGGGTTGGAAGCCTTGTGCAACTTACCTGGCTGATCTCAAGATTTCTGAGCACAAATGCAGTCGAGTTAATATGCAACCAGAAGCAGCATTAATCGTCACGGTGCCCCCTCCGCATCTTCTACTATTCAGCCCTCAAGTTCCCTGGCACCTCCTATGGCTTTCTCCCAGTGGGAGAGGGGAAGAGGAGACAGACCTGTAAACTAGTTGCTGAAGGTTAGCTTTAGGACTGAAATTGGAAACCAGGTGAAAGAGGTAAAAGAAATGATCTAAAGTAACTACAGAGAAAAACTGGGTAAAGAACAAAGGTCTATGAGACTGGATGATTCTGAAGACAAAAGATTGTTAACTACTTTTCATTTTTCAAGTGCTTTTCAGAGCATTGACTAACACACATCACCCCAACGCTCAACGTACTTAGGTAAAGAGCTTTCCCCTTATCACAGGGAAGGAAGACTGAGGCAGAGAGGTTGCATGACTTACCCAAAGTCAGAGACACAATCAGTATCAGAGCAAAGAGGGGAACTTGTGTTCCTGGCTCCCATGTCTGTGCTTATACCACAAAAATACACAGCTGTCTCAAGGTAAAGTGCTGTTTTGTTTTCGAACATGCTCATCATCAGGGATTCCACAATATTAGTTTCTCTAGTAATTTATAGGCCTGGAAACAATTAAAGGAGACTTCCTGCTACTATCAAATTTCAGTCAAATGCTAAGGTTATTTGTGGGGATATTAGATGCTATATAAAATTAAAGAAAATATTTAAAGAAATGATCTTTTAGACATATTATACCTAGAAATTTATTATCACTTTCACTGAATGGATTTTATTTCACTCGGTTTTGTGTTGTTTAGTTCTGCCCAAGTCACCACTGTGGAACTATGATTGTTCAGCTGTGGATGGGCTCTTTAAATTTTTTAATGTGATAACCTAGACAAGGAAACAAAGTGAAAACTCCAAAGTTTTCTACCTTAGAGTAATAAAGTTACAGGGTCTATGTTGCAGGTACATTTAAATCCAGAAGACAGCCTGAAAATAAAACAAAATTAGTTTCAAATGAATACATTAGAAAGTTAAAAATATACAGAGACTAGAGCAGGTTCTGAATTAGAAACCTTAAACTGGTCTCCCACAGAAACAATTAAAGAGGGAAATAATTACAGAGTTAGCAGATCTGACATAAAACCAGTCACACTGGCAACAGCACGGAGTTTTGCATTTCTAATGTTTGTAACAAACACCAAAGCTCACGACAGCCTGTCACTTTTTGATGGATGATGGAAGACTCCACTTCTGATGTAGAAAGTATCCTTTACAATTCCAGACCTAGCATGAAGTGGAGCCTTGATTTCAGTAATAACGTCTCCTGAAAAATAAGCACATTTGATTAGCTTTTACGTCTGAAACAGCCTGACAATTACATTATTGTATGCGGTGTTGTTGTAGCAGTGTCGGTCATGGGATATTGGAGAGACAAGGCAGGTAAGGTAATATCTTTTATTGGACCGACTTCTGTTGGCAGATGAGACAAGCTTTCCAGCCACACACAGCTCTTCTTCAGGTCTGGGAAATGTGCTCAGAGTCTGAGCATTCGGACTACTTTCCCCAGACCTGCAGAAGAGCTCTGTGTAAGTTTGAAAGCTTGTCTCATCTGCCAACAGAAGTTGGTCCAATAAAAGATATTACCTCGCCCACCTTGTTGCTCTGATAATTACACTGACATTATGAAAGTGCAGAGGCAAAGCTGAAAGTGACCTTTGTTTGGTCAGCATATTGGGCCCAATCCTGCAAAGCTCAGAGTACCTCAACTCCAATGAAATCAAAACTTCACAGGAGCCCCCCATAGTGTACTGGTTGCATTGTGCCCTATTTGGATCCCCTGTAAGATTGCAATTCGGTATGTTAATAAGAGTGAGGCTCTTGACTCTGAATGACCTAAGCTTTGGTAAGCTTTCATCAGATACTTTTAAAATGTAACGTACAAAATGCATGCATGTGTTCCACCAGTGACGGAAAAAGACCAGACTGTACTGGGGCCCTTGGCAGATTGCCTTCTGGGTTTGTTGCTGGTTGGGATTTTGGCCAGGAACAGAAAGGGTCCACACTGAGCCCCCTCCTCTCTCAAGCCCCCTTCCTTTCGTATCCTTCTCTCTGCATGGAAGAATTGATGTTCTGCTACATTTTTCATCACACCACACACTGAACACACTGACTTTAAAAAAATTAAATATACAAACCCCAGCTGGTTAGGCACTGGGGTCAAGTGAGGAGCAGATATAGAAAATTATGTCCTGGCAGTAGAAACATGCTTAACTTTACTCTCATGAGCAGGCCCGTTGACATCCATGGGATGACTCTGGCGAGTAAAGTTAAACACATGTGTAGGCACTTGCTGAATCACAGCTAGAGAGATCAGCTAGTAACTAGAGGGAAACATTTTGGATTAACTACTTTTGTTGTTTGTGTTCCAGCTGGATCCAAGAAGCAGGGGGTTGGGGTAGACAGAGAAGAAACGGGTTGAAGAACACTAGCTAGTGTTAAATTTCCAACCCAAACAATCATTCTTTTAGCAGCCTTCCACCTTACCTAAGCGCCAGCCATACTCCCAGGATGACAGGACTGGATAGTGGAATTTCTCCTCAGGACTCTTCAGCTTTCTCTCCTGCAGGTACAGGTGCCTCCCTTGGCCTTCCTGGGAGATGCCCTGGTACAGCAGATGCTTGGTCTTGGGGGTGGCAGGTCTCATTTCCTTAAGAAGGGGCTCCTGACCTTTATCCTCCTGCTTCCTGGGGAGGCTTACCCCCTCCCCCTGCTTCTTAAAGCCAGTTTCCTCCTCCTGGGTTCTAGGGGGACTGAGCCTCTTCTCCTGCTCCTTGGGAGGGCAGATAGCAGGCAGAATACATTTCCTCCTGGGGCCACTGCAAGGCTCTAGCCTGGGAAACTTGTGCCCATACTTTACCTTCCAGCTGACCCTGCTAAAAGCCTCTTTCTCAATCAATTCCTTCCAGCGGTGCTGGTCCCTTGTGGTCAGTAGACCCCTCATGGCCTGGAGCAGGAGGTTAGCTAGCTGCTAGCTGCTGTGTGTTTGGTACAAGTTAGTTCCTGCAGCCCCTGGTGTCCAAGGAGACGGGCACGCAGGAGCCAGAGGAACAGGGTCTCAAGTTACAGCCACCTCAGAGGAAGTGGAGGAGAAGGGGCACTGCACTCTCCCTTCGTCTCAGCTTCTCTGGATATTGAACAGGATATTTAAAGAGGTGTCAGTGAGCCCTTTAGTACCCCTCAAGCTGAAAATCCAGATGAGCTGCAGGTTGGGGTCAGCCAACAGGTGGAACTAGTTACCCACTCACCAGCTCCCTGTGGCTGCAGAGTTTGTGAATCTTGGCAACAGCAGCATTACAATTCATGTCCACTCCCAGGCATAAAATACCCCCACAATAACCCACCCTTTGGAGCAGTTGAAATCTTGTGCAGATCTTATTAGCACCTTGCTGTGCTGCAGGGAAAAAGCAAAGGGCTAGATCCTGATTCTACTGACATCAACAGCAAAACTCCCTCTGACCTGAACAGGGCCAGTATTGCACCAGCATGTGTGCGTGTACAAGGGATTTGTGAGAAACTTGAGTTCCATGGGTTTTATTTGTGTGGGTTTGAACCAAACCAAAAACTCAAAGCAAAACTGGACAGAAACTACCAGTTTCACTGTGTTTGGGATCAACTCCAAAAGAGTTTCTGGGTTTCCCCTAACTTCCTGGTGGAACTAGACATTGGCCCTGGGTGGAACCTGCTCTCGGTGCCAGGTGCATAATGCAAATCAGAACAGGGCAAGTTTTGACTGATTCTGGGTTTGTTATAGAAGTTTCCAATCACTGAAAGACCATATCTATGATGCCGGTTATAACAATTGCCACAGGCATGGATCAAGTCCCACTGGAAGACAGGTAAAGGAGATCTCTTTCCTTACTAACTGATATTTTCCTGCCAAAGAGAGTACAATACACATACACACTGGCTAGATCTTCTATTTTAAAAAAATACTTAAAACAAATTACTACATGTGTGGACAGCAGACTCCGGTAAAGCTAGAAATGGAATCCTCATGATCACAAAATTTTAGTATCCTTATTCCAGGAAGCATAAAAAGAAAAGGGAGGCTGTGTGGAGAAATAAATCCATGTAACTTTTTTCTTTTATCCTTTAATCAGAGTGAGACAGCAACCACACCCATAATGAAGTGGAAATATTTAGGCCCTGGAGTTTAGCCACTAATTAAGTTCCAAATTCCAAATCTCCTCCTGAATTTCAAGAATTTCACAGTGAACTATAATTAAAAAAAAGGAGTGAAGTGTCTTAAATAACACTTTCATGAACTGCTGAATTGTCCCTTTTGAAATTGTTGTGCCTAAGAGCACAGCAGAGAATACAATACAGCTTTTGTGTACAACACAAAAAAAGACACCCACAGCAAATAGGGGACATTTGACATCTATAAAAAAACATTTGAGAGAGTTTTGCCATTTAATAAGTTCCCTCCTACAACCAACATGAGACTTTGTTTTCACAACATTCATTATACCACATACAATGAAGCCAAACAAAAAAATGCCCATTTGTTTTGGTCAGGAAGGGGCAGAGGCTGATGGTGTTGTCAATGTCAAATCTACTGCATGTGTGGATTACTCCAGGAGAAAGTGGCTGGTCACCCACCCTCCCCCGCTCCTGAAATCCCACTGATGAGGCCGGGGTATTCCAGCAGTGATTACAGAAGCAGCATTGTTTTTAAAACTAGGCTTCTGGCATTTTTTCAAATTTTTGGTAAAAAAGGGTGTAACTGGAGCCAGGATAAACACAAAAGGCCCACAAACACCACGTGGAATGTCTTTTACTGTTATAAACTGCGACACCTGATCTAGTAGGTGAGGGTTGGTTGTTTTTTTAAAAAACTTGTTTTAAACACTGATGCTACCCACTTCAATCCATGTTATTACAAAGAGCCCAGTGTTCGTTTTCAGTCAGATTCCTTCATTTTAATCATTTAACCACGTGAGACGGCAAGTTTTATTTGTGCAACGGCGTTATCACGCAGCTCATAATTGTGCAAGTGCCACTGGTTATTGGTTTTAGATTACTCTGAAATGATTACGTATTTCAGGCCCCCACATCGGCAACCAAGTGCTGTGCGTGCATGCAGTCTCATGGACTTCAGGGGGGCTCTGCATAGGAACAGCGATGCTTCCATCCAGTCAACTGCAAGATCAGTGACTTAGTGAAACACGGAGCTTCCATTCATTAGAACATAAACATTCCTTTTCATTATGAGGGCACTTGGGTTTAGTTTGCCCAGTAAATAAGACTACAGTATTAAGTAAGCCTGTTTGTAAGCCTTTGATGTTGCTATTACCATTGTCCTATAGAACCGTGGATAGAATATAAACATTTCAAGTACTACTTCAAACTGTGTTTCATTTTGATACAATTTTCCTGTCTTTTCTCATTTTATAGGGGGAGATAAATAGCTCGTGAGTAAAATCTATAACACCCAGAATTAAACAAAAGACTTAAGCAATGTTTTTATTACTATTGTCATGTTTGTATGCATACACAGATGAGAAATTTATTACCTGATCATTTTGTTAGCAGCTTTTCTCCTCATTCATCGCTAATGGGTAATGCCCCCCCTCTGGAATTTGGAGATGGCCAATGTTGTTTCCGGTGCCTCTAGAACTAAGCCCTCACTTTCAAGTCAGGCCACCAGAAGAGCTCTTGCAAAGCTTTAGAAATTCTCCAGCAACCATTAGCATTAAGACAACAACGTGTTATATTCATTAACCTTAAGACAATGATGTCAAATTTCAGTTTGTATTCTGGTCATTTACCAGATTACCAGGGTGGGAGGAATGAGGAGAGCAGCGGCTGACAGACCGTTATCAGGTGAGAAATTTCTTATTCTGCTGTACAGCTTCTTTCCTCCTTCATCTCTACTGAGAAGCAGGGAGCTGTGAATGACAGAAGTGGGAAGAAAACAGTTTTATTCACTAAAGTAGAAATAATAGGTGAGAATGGAGGAGTCATCCCTCCAAATATAAATCAAGAGTTTTGTAAACTAAGGGCATGTCTACACTTGCCATTTAAAAGCACAAAACGTCCCTTTTTTGCGCAAAAACCATGGGAGTATCTACACTTGTTAATGACAGGTTTCAGAGTAGTAGCCGTGTTAATCTGTATCCGCAAAAAGAACAGGAGGACTTGTGGCACCTTAGAGACTAACAAATTATTAGAGCATAAGCTTTCGTGGGCTACAGCTCACTTCATCAGACATTTGGGAGTAAAACTCAGAAGTTTCACTGCAAACAGAAAACCACCACTACGAGAGGCGTACAGTTCTTACCGCTGATCCTTTTGCGGTGATGGGAAAGTGAAGACACGTTCTTCCTGTGTAAACACCTTTTGGCCTCCAGAGGATATCCCCCAGTGCCAAAAGTGACCACTCCAGCCAGCACCTCTGCTGCTCTGGCGCCAGGTAAATGGAGGTCCGTTCCTCCCCACATAAAGCCCCGGGAAGTTTGAAAAGCTCCCTTTCCTGTTGCGAGTGCTCTTCTGGCCAGGTGACCATGACTGCTAGCAAAGTATCCCCTGCTTGGAGCAATGCCGAGCTACTGGACCTGGCCAGTGTTTGGGGAGAGGAGGCTGTGCAATGCCAGCTGCGTTCCAGCCGTAGGAATTTCAATGCCTACGAGCAGATTGCACACAGCTTGCAGGAGAAGGGGCATAACAGGGACACACAGCAGTGCAGAGCTAAGGTGGATACTTCTGCATGTCTGCAGGCAGTGGCTAGTGGCCCTAGCCAGGAGGAGAAGGTCAGAGATGAAGAAGAGTAGGCTGAGGAAGCTGTGGAGCCTGTTGCTGCCTGCACTCAGGGCCCCTTCTCCACTCTGTAGGCGTCCAGCCAGTGTGAGCGGCCACTAGCTGCTGAGGCAGAGGCAGGAGAGCAGAGCTCTGGTAAGTTGCTTTGCTTTGTCAATGCATAAGGCAGGTAGAAGGCACAGAAAAGTACTAAGGTGTTTGTGTGTGTCCTCCCTTCATGCTAGCCCTTTTCAGAACCGGTGTTTGCAATAAACCTTCTCACCCTGCGTTCCCTCGCCATTGCTGGGTTCCTGTGCATTGTGGGTGCTTGACTTTTGTCACCAAGACAGTGATTTCTTACCAGGGGTGTATTGCAATGTACACAGTGATTCCTGGATGTATGTTTCACAGTAATGTGTTGCTTTTGCCTCCCCAGAAATGACTGTGGAAGACCCCCCCACTGTAGCAGACTGTGACACATAAAAAAGAGGCCAAGATGCACTAAGGCAGACATGTTTTGTGAGGTGAGTCTGCACTCCCAAGCAGAGACTCATGATAAAAATAAATGGAGAGAAACCATGACAAAGAGGAAGAGAACTGAGACCAAAAAGAGAATAATGCTTTCCCTAGGGAAAGCATTAGAGAGGCTAATCAGTGTTCTGGAGCATCAGACAGATATGTTGTATTCTCTCATTACACTGCAGAGTGACCTGATTTGTGCCCGCCCCCGATTGCAGAAAGTGCAGAATTCTTTCCCATGCCCTCCCCGAGCTCCCACTGCACATTCTTGTAGGCTCGCTGCAAATTTTTCCATTTCTCAACAGTCCACATCCCCAGACAGCTTGTCAAATGACAGCTGGAGTTATACACAGCTGTGAGGTGTACAGGCCCCCCACCCTGTTAACCACCATCACGGAGGATGGCTTGTAACATTATCTGATTATAACATGACCATATGGATCACTGTTGCAACCACTGTTATATATTTGCAGCAAATATTGTACAAGGTTGTCAAGTGAGGTGTCTATGAAAAGGTTATGATTTGCTGGTTATGATTATGGTATCTGTATGCATGTATCATTTTTGTATTTAAAGTTATAAGTTTTGGCTTTATACCTGGATTTCAAATGTTTGCTCCTGGGGTAACACCCATGAAGTAATTAGCCAGCACATCTTGGAGCGGCTATTCAAATTGAGTGGTCCATTGAAAACATTTAACTGATAATGGACAATGGGAGACACCTATCTATATTTGAAATTTCCTGCTGTGACTAGTGGAAATGCATGGACATGTGACTTGCCTGTGTAACTCCAAACTCCATCTTGTTGTGATTTTCCACAGTAAGAACAATGGGATGTCCTCCACATGGCAAAAGCTATAAAAGGCCCCGGAAACACCTCCATTTTGTCTTCAATCCTGCTTATCTCTGGAGGAACTTTGCTACAAAATGAAGCTCTAAACAATGGACTGAATGACCCATTCATGCTGTAGATGTACTTCAGAGGCTTGACTTAAACCAGCAGTTCATTCTATCTCTGCTACAAGCCTGAACCAAGAACTTTGCCATTACTATATGTAATTTTAACTCTCAACCTACCTTTCTTTCTTTTTTTTTTATAAATAAGCCTTTAGATTTTAGACACTAAAGGATTGGCATCAGCATGATTTTTGGGTAAGATCTAAGTTATATATTGAGCTGGGTGTGTGGCTAGTCCTTTGGGATCAGAAGAAAAGAGTCACCTTTTCCGTGATTGGTGTTCTTTGAGATGTGTTGCTCATGTCCATTCCACAGCACCTCTACTGACCCCTGGAGTGGCACCGCCATGGTACTGTATAAGGGTGTGCTCCTCCCACCCCTGGTTCCTTCTTGCCGGACAACTCTGACAGAGGGGAAGGAGGATGGGATGTGGAATGGACATGAGCAACACATCTTGAAGAACACCAGTTATGGAAAAGGTAACTGTCTTTTCTTCTTCTCGTGATTGCTCATGCGCATTCCACAGTAGGTGATTCCCAAGCTATACCTGTAGGAGGTGGGTAGGAGTTCACAGACACTCGGGATGGAGAGTTGCCCTGCCAAACCCGGCATCCTCCCTGGTCTGGGAGACGATTGCATAATGTGAGGTGAACGTGTGCACTAAAGACCATGTTGCAGCTCTAGAAATGTCCTGAATAGGGATGTGAGCTAGAAAGGTGGCCGACGAGGCTCGTGCCCTTGTTGAGTGCGCTCTTACCATCAGTGGTGGGGGAACTCCCGCCAGGTAGTAACGAGTACGGATACATGAAGTGATCCAGCTGGAAAGCCGCTGAATGGAGATCGGCTGACCCTTCATTTGTTCAGCCGTGGCAATAAACAGCTGAGTAGACTTCCTGAACAGTTTTGTCTGTTCCAGGTAAAAAGCCAGAACCCATCTCACATCTAGCATGTGGAGACGGCGCGCCTCACTAGATGCATGAGGCTTGGGACAGAAGGAGTACCAGAAGGAAAAATGTCCTGGTTTATATGATAGGCAGAGACCACCTTGGGGAGGTACAAAGGGTGTGGGCAGAAGCTAGATCTTGTCTTTATGAAAACCATATATGGGAGTTCAGAGATCAGGGCCTGGAGCTCTGAGACCCTCCTAGCAGAGGTGATTGCCACAAGAAAGGCTACTTTCCATGAAAGGTGGGACCAGAAGCATGTGGCAAGTAACTCAATTGGAGGCCCTGTCAGCCTGGCCAGAACCAAGTTCAGGTCCCACTGTGGAACAGGGGGCCTAACATAAGGAAATAGATGATCCAAGGAATCGACCGGTCATGGCATGAGAAAATATTGCATGGCCTTGCACAGGCGAGTGGAAGGCCGATACGGCTGCCAGAGGCACTTTGACAGATGAGGGTGCTAGACCTTAGGCTCGGAGATGAAGGAGGTAGTCCAGTATTACCTGGAATGGAGCAGCCACTGGTGAGATGCCGCAATCGGCGGCCCATTGAGAGAACCTTGACCATTTTGCCAGGTAAGCCTGACCTCTGGAGGGCCTCGCTGGACGCCCTCCGAGCAGGTCCTTTCCTCTTGGTCTAACCATTGAGTGATCACGCCGTGAGGTGGAGGTTGGGGTGGAGGAGGCAACCTTGGTCCTGAGAAAGGTGATCTGGGCGGGTCGGCAGCGGCCACAGGAGGCAATGGACAGGTCTGTCAGAGTCCCGTACCAGTGTTGTCTAGGCCATGCCGGGGCGATTAGGAGGACGCGAGCCTTGTCTGTCTTAATTTTTTCCAGGACCACATGGGCTCCCCACCCCAGGTCCAATGCATCCGACACCAATTCTGTGGTTGGGGAGCAGCTCCTGAATGGGACCCCTCAGAGCATGTTCTCCGGGGTGGTCCACCAAAGGACGGAGGCTAGTACGGTCTCTGGCACGGTGAGGACTTTGTCCCACTTGTCTCTGGACTGGGAGAACGTCGAGGCCGGCCAGAGCCGAAGGGGCCGCATTCTGAGTCTGACACGGCATACCACGTACTTGCATGCTGCATGGGACCCAGGAGCTGGAGGCATGCCCTGGCCATTGTCACGGGAAACCTTGTGATCGCCCTGATGAGATCCCTCAAGGTTTCGTACCTGTCCGGCAGAAGGGAAGGCTGATGTCACGTCAAGAATCGGGCCAATGAACTCTATTCATTCTACCGGTTACACCGTAGATTTGATGTTGGTTATGAACAGCCCCAGTGTGGTGCATGTGGGCAGGAGGAGTATTATGTGGTCCTGTACCTGCCACCTGGAGCTGCCTTTGACCAACCAGTTGTCAAGATAGGGGAATATCTGGACCCCCCTACCCCGACATCTGAGGAAGGCTGCCGCCACAGACATACACTTTGTGAAGACTCTGGGTGCTGTTGAGAGGCCAAATGGGAGGACAGTGAACTGGTAGTGCTCCTGTCCTAACATAAGGAAACGCCTGTGGCCCTTGAATATATGAATGTGTAAGTACGCGTCCTGGAGATCAAGAGCGGTGTACCAGTCTCTGGGATCCAGGGAGGGAATAATGGAGGCCAGGGAGACCATGTGGAACTTGACCATGTACTGGTTTAGACCTCGCAAGTCGAGGATGGGCCTGAGGCCCCCTTTGGGCTTCAGGATAAGGAAATGGTGGGAGTAGTACCCTTTGTACCTGAACTGCGCAGGCAGCACCTCCACCATTTCAGCTGAAGGAGCTGCCTCACCTCTTGCTCGAGTAGGCTCTCGTGAGAGGGGTCCCTGAACAGGGACGGGGAGGGAGGGTGGGTTAGAAAGAAATTGGAGGGTATAGCTCCAGGAGATGGTGTTGAGGACCCAGCGATCTGAGGTCAGCAGCAACCACTCCAGGAGGAATGTGTAGAGACTGTTGGAGAAGGGTAGGGCGAGCGGATCCCTGGTGCAGACTGGTAAGTCGTCCCCGGGCATCCCATCAAAAAAGGCACTTACCCACCTGCTTGCCCTTAGAGGGGCCAGGCTGGGGGGCAAACTGAGACTGCCACTGTGGATGCTTCCTATAGGTTCTAGATTTCCTGTGAAAAGGTTCATGTCGGGAGTGGGTGGCTTGGCTGGGGGCCTGCTGAGGCTTGAACTTGGTCCTGGCCGGGGCCAGGACATAGAGGCCAAGAGTCTTTAAGATCATGTGAAAGTCCTTGAAACCGTGTAATTTTATGTCCATTTGCTCCACGAACAGGGTCTTGCCGTCAAAGGGGAGGTCCTGCAGGGAGGTCTGTGCCTTGTTGGACAGCCCAGACAAGAGAGGGAGGGCCACCCTAGCCAGCGCTGTGGCTGAGGGAACATCAAAGAGGCAGTCTGCTGGCTCCTCCACCTCTTCAGCCTGTGAATTAAGACTTGAGGCCACCCTTTTCAGGAGCTCCTGGTGGGCTTGTATGTCCTCCTGGGGAACAGGAGGAAGGGGTGCCGTGATGGTTTCATCTGGGGAGGATGAGGATGGAGGCATGGTGCTTTGTGTTCCCACTGGTGCCGCAGTCCCCAGGACCTGGTCCCCTTCTAAATACAGGGCCGGGAGGAGAACTCCGCTGACCCCCTCCTGGGGGGTTGAGAGGGAGGCTGATGGTCTGTCTGAGGCCCTGGCTACTGAGCGAGCCACCTGCGGGGGTCTGCGTCGGGGCCCATGGGGTCCACTGGTATCAGGGCGCTGGCCAGGGAGCCTGGTGCCATTACACTTGCTGCAGCACCATTGGAGTGGGCTGCCCCACCAGACTCGTCTGGTCCACTGACTGCTGGCTCCGAGGGGAGGCTGGGCTGGTGCATGAACGACCACTATCCAGGGATGGGGATGAGTAACGGTGCTGAGAGTGGTGCCAGACCCGAGACAGTGAGTCCGGTATAGAGGAGCGGGCGTACCGTCTGTAGCGGCTGCTCTGGGAACAGCTCTGTTGGGCAGATCTGCGGTGGCCAGTTGCTGGCAATCTATGCCTGGAGCTGTGGGAGCGGTGCTGAGCTAGGGATCTCGACCGGGATGAAGAGCGCAAGCAGCGTCAGTACCCCAAGGGGCTACGGTGGCTTCTCAGAGTTTGCGACCTCCGGTGTCATTGGTCCCTGTCGGGCGTGTTCTGACCTTGAGGCCTGCACTCCCTAGATATGGAGCGGTGCTTCGAGTCCCTGTTGCTCGACACCCAGCCAGGTGGCGACTGCAGTGTTCAGAGCACTGGTTTGCCTCTGGACCAAGGAGCCACTGGGGTCGGTGCAGCTGGTACCGGAAGAGACATTATGTCTCGAGCCGCCTGCAGGGCCTCCGGCATGAAGGGCACCTGTATGTGGCCACTGGTGTCTGGGGAGGTCGGCTCAGAGTGGGCTGTGTTATTCCGCTCTACCTGAGTCAGAGGCCGCGAGCCCACAGGGGATCGAGAGCTGCCCAGCGCGGGTCTAAGCTCGCCCCCAGCCTTGTTCCGGTGTCTTGACAGAGAAGATCACTTCTTCGTCTTCTTAGAGCGTCCCATGGATGGGGAGCGGTGTCGGCTGGTGGAAGGCACCGCTGGGTTGCCACGCACCGAGGTGCTCGGTGCCAACTCTGAATGGCGCAACGGTGTCGGGATCAGGGCTGACTCCATCAATATGGCTCTGGGCCGTATACCCTGCTCCTTCTTAGTCCGGGGCTTAAACAACCTGCAAATTTTGCAGCAGTCGCTGATGTGGGTTTCTCCAAGACAGCATAAGCAACTAGTGTGCGGGTCAGTACTAACTAAACAACAGTCCAAACAGGGAAGGCTACAGCGAAGAGCTGGAGCACAGCAGTTCCGAAGCACCGTCACTGGCGGCAAGAAGGAACTGGGAGTGTGGGAGTACACAGCGCCCCTTATACCTTGCCATGGTGGCGGCACTCCAGGGGTCGCTGGGGGTGCTCCCCTACAGGTACTGCTAAGGGAAAAAATAGCATACCTGCAACAACTTGCGAGCCTAAGTCCTTGGCATTTTAGATGGAATGAGATGAACACGATACAACTGGCGTGTGTATTCCATGTATCTGAGATACATCTTCAGAACCTAGAAATATCCATTCATGCCATTCTAGAACAAAATAGAACTATTTCCCAGGAATCGCGGAAAGAGGCTTACCTTGAAAGAATTACTTACCCTGCAGTGACTGTGGTGCTTTGAGATAGTGTGGTCACTTTAGGTGAGCATACACCCCATTCACACAAGACCAGATTTTTGAATAGCATTGTCTTTGGGGGCAGCACATGGGTATCGTGCTCCTGCGAGAGGTAATAGAGGTTCCACCAAGCTAGACTGGGTTACTCTTTAAGGCAAAGCATGGGATCTAAGGAAATCTAGACCTCAGAGACTCTAGGAAAAGGGAGGGGCATTGAATGAGCTGGGAAAGACTGCCCAGTGTGTCAGTGAAAAGCTGAGAGGTAGGCGCACGCACAGAACAGAGGCAGACTGCTTTCTCCAACTCAAGGGGATCCCAGATGTTATAGTCAAGCATGTGTTGCTACTATTTGCTCTAAATGCTTTATAGCTTTAGGAAAGGCATAAATGATGCTTTGAGTTGCCAGTTCTGTGTCACTGCAAATGTATGCTGTTACAGGCTCCCAACAGAAAATGTGTGTAAGTGCCCAAGCAGAGCTGGACTTGTGTCATTAATACATTTAGGAACGCACCAGGGGGGAGGGGGGGCGGGGAGGCTGCAGCCCAAAGATCTAGTCTAAGAGTAGTTTGACTGAGTAGTTCCACCCAAAGTGAGGTACAGATAGCCTGGCCTGTCCCCTAAGGGGCACACTTGAGAGGGACTCAAAGGGGTCTAAGATACAGTTTGCCTGGTAACCATGACAGACTGCAGAGATGAACAAAAGACTGGCCCATTTTAAGCATCTCTAAGATCTGTCATGATGTCAGTAATCAAGGATTTCAATACTGAGGTTTGGACTGGGTCCAGACTGTTGGGCCACCCATATTGAGAACCTCATCCATTAGATGAGTACATCCATCTGGTAGATGTTTTTCTGCTCTGATTCAAGATTTCCTGGAGCTGTAGGAAGCAATCAACGATCTTGAAGAAGCTAATGTAGCTGAGATCACCAGAATAGTGTGATGATTTTATTTGGATTGCAGTTGCATCTGGAGGTTAGGGCCCCACTGGGCTGGGTACTGCACAAAGAGGCAGTACTGACCCCAGAGATATTTTTTTTTTTATTTCCCCTTGCTCCAGAACCTTAATTTGATCAGATCAATGAATGGAGTTTCCTGGTTACATTCTGTCTGGACATCAAAATGTCTCAGAGGCTAATGGAGAATCCCTGCTGAGCTACACCACCTTCCACAGCCCAGGCTGTTAACTGTAGATGTTCCAGGTCCATGATTCAAGAGGTTTAATCTTTTCTGCACATGTAATGTGGTTTCCTTCACTGTCAAACAAGCCCAAAGCATCTTCTAGGCAAGTGGAGGACTGGGAGGAAGACTTCACTTAAATAATACAGAAAGGGGAGAGCTGAACTGACTTCAACGGTAGCAAGTTCTTCTCTGCTCAGGATGTTATTTTCATTGCCAAGAAGATTTGACCTCTGGTTACTCCCTGCTTTTGGAAGTCATATAAACACTCAAGCCTCAGTCATAAGGCAACCCCTAAACAGAAAGTAGATTATTTCTGCTGCAAGCACCATCATTGCCCTCTGTGGTTTCTTGTTCCTTCTGAAGCAGCTGGTACTTGCAGCTATCCTAGACAGGATATGTGA
Source organism: Eretmochelys imbricata (assembly GCF_965152235.1). Lineage (NCBI taxonomy): Eukaryota > Metazoa > Chordata > Testudines > Cheloniidae > Eretmochelys > Eretmochelys imbricata. Next base: position 24,703,899 of record NC_135578.1, read on the forward strand.
CAGGTTGGGTCACAGAAACCCCCTTGGGACTGCCACCTGATGTGCCGAGACTACCTCTGAGCCAATTTTCCCTGGCAGCTTGGGACTTCAGTACCCTGTCTTGTTCAGCCAGACATGCTAGCCGGCTGCAAACACAGAACCACGTCCCCCAAAAGTGCAGGATTAACTGAAAACAGCTTAAGAAATGCTCCTGTATTCAGCACCCAGTTCCCAATGGGGTCCAAACCCCAAATAAATCTGTTTAACTCTGTATAAAGCTTATACAGGGTAAACCTCAAATTGTTCACCCTATATAACACTGAAAGAGATATGCACAGCTGTTTGTTCCCCTAGGTATTAATACTTGTTGTGGGTTAATTAATAAGCAAAAAGTGATTTTATTAAATATAAAAAATAGGATTTAAGTGGTTCCAAGTAATGACAGAACAAAGTAAATTACCAAGCAAAACAAACAAAACACACTCAAGTCTAAGCCTAATACTGTAGGAGACTAAATGCAGGTAAATCTCACCCTCAGAGATATTCCAGTAAGCTTCTTTCACAGACTAGACTCCTTTCTCCTGGTACAGTCCTTGGTCCAGCTCAGGTAGTAGCTAGGGGATTTCTCATGATTGCAGCCCCCTTTATTCTGTTCTACCCCCTTATACACCTTTGCCACAAGGCGGGAATCGTGTTTCTTTGGGTCCTCACCCCTCCTCCTAAATGGAAAAGCCCCAGGTTTAAGATGGATTTCAGTACCAGGTGACATGGTCACATGTCCTGTGAGACCCCAAGCCTTCATTCTTCCCAGCCTGACTCACAGGAAGGCTTGCAAGTAAACAGAGCCATCTACATTCAATTGTCCTGGTTAATGGGAGCCATGAAGATTCCAAGCCACCATTAATGGCCCATACTTTGCATAATTACAATAGGACCTCAGTTACATTTCATATTTCTTGTTTCAGAAACAAGAATGATACATTTATACAAATAGGATGACCACACTCAGTAGATAAGATTTGTAATGATACCTTACAAGAGACCTTTAGCATGAAGCATATTCCAGTTAAATATTCACACGCATTAGCATATTTTCATAAAATTATATGGAGTGCATCATCACAGAATACTTGACTTTTTTCTGTGTGGACCATTGGTTACATCTTGGATGGCCACATTTGGGGTGCATGCCCCCAAACACAGCACTAAAAACCAAAGTGAACTAAATGGAACTCAGATTAGAACATTTTTCTTCAAGTAGATTCCCCACCTTGTAATGCTTGTTTCTATAGTGAGTGTGCAAGGGCCTAGCATGAGGTTGGGTTAGCTTTCAGTACATTTGTACTCACCTGCTCTCGTATGATTAAGAATCACACCTAGTTGTCTTATAGCAGGTGAGTAATTGTGGGTGCATTTTGAGAGTCACTGGGATGAAGCCATTGCTTTGAATTTATATCAAAGCACAGCACCTGTCCAATATTCTAGGTGCTCACCACAAAATAAAGATAATTAAGCCACTTACCCTCAGAGCCAAGAGTTCAATTCCCCTCACTCCCAAGTTCTCATGAGTACTATGAGATCATCAGTTGCTTCCCTCAGGAACTGCTCAGATCAACATAAATTGCCCTCCCAAAACATTCCCCTCCCCAACATTTTGCCTCTCTCTCCTAATACACGCACACAATTTTGCCTCCCAAAGTCAGCAGTATTGCAAGTGGTCATCTGCAAGTGAAGCCAGCCAGCCACCTTCTGTCTGGCTCAGCAGATGTCCACTAGTGAGCAAGATAGTACTCATTCAGCTGCTTCTGTTCCTTACTCCAAGAGTAAAAAAGGTAAGGCATATGTGAGATTATAAAAGTAGTCTTTTGAACTGTTTTCACAGAAGTCTGAAAGGACATGGCTCCCAGCTGATGCAAGCTTCAAAGGGACAGCTAGCTTTTGGGGGTTGGCTTTCAAAAAGCTGGTATTTCAAATCTGAAAGGTCTCAGCTCCTTCATCCTCATCCTTCCCCCAGTTCAGAAATAAATGAGGCACTATTCACAAAGGATTTTTGGGAAGTTAGCCAAGTAGCCATATTTATGCATAATCTTTATTTGTAAAATTCTAGTGGTGGCCATATTCCAAGATATGGATTGAGACCCATTAAAAGAGCCTTGTGTGCAATCCCACTACTGTTACTGGAACTATAGTAGGTAATGGGTTTGTGTAGCAGAGAAGGGAAGCCAGAGTTAAATTATTCTAACATGTCTAAAATTCAGGCTTTATGGTTGTAGTGCTGAAGTTTTGATTCCAATAGGACAAACTTTGCTCCCAGAGCGGAGACAAAAACACAGCCAGAGTGATAAAGGTTACATGAAACTTGAGGGTTATTACACTAAATCCAGCATTTGGTAGCAATACGCTTAGGTAGTTCAATTTTGTGGATAAGTCAAAGTCACACCAGCCCTTGTATATACCAGTAGAATTGCCTACATTCTATAGCATAAATAGCAATGTGGCACAGAATCAGCATTCAAGAGTCTTGCATAAAAATAATCTGGATGAAGGACTGAGGACAATTCTTTGGGTCAGCTACAGGATAAGGCAGAGGAGGATTAAATGGTAGCAGGCAAAAGAAACTTCTGCCAGAGCACAGTATGCAACCCTTTGGTAGTGTGAGTTAGCAGGACAGGCACACCCATTTTCTCAACTCTTGTTTGCTGCAATGGGTGGGATAGTTTCACATTAATGAAGAGGTCAGCCTTTCCCTGGCTTCATTAGCTTTGTGCTAGGTCAATTGTAACTAGGAAAGACAGATAAATGCAATATCAGAACCTCCTTGGCAGCAGTAGCCTGCAAACAGTTTCTGGTTTCCCAGCTATTATTTGGAGTGGGAGTGCTTGTTTAGAGAAACATCTGCTCGTTTCTACGGCAACATATTGCTGAGTTAAACCTAAGGAGATAAGGGTGTAATAAGCAGGTGGAAGCCACCCACCTTTTCTGATTTTGTAAATGCAGGTTCTGCCTTTCAGTTATCAAAGGAAAGCCCCTAGCCTAGAAGGGAGTTCTGGACCATCAAAACTAATGAATTTAATGACTGACCAAATAAGTGCTGATGTATTAGCCATCCAGACTGAAGCACAACAGACCCAGCAGGAACAGTAGCAGCTTTGAAAGCCTGTGCTTCATGCAGAACACACTTCAGTTGCCACATGCAGTCCTTGGCTGAGACCACCAGCAAGGTGCTGGGCCAGGCCTGGACACTACTCTCCTGGGAACTGGACTGAAGCCTTCAACTCCTTTAAACAAAAATCTCACTGAACATCCAGATGTTCATTACTACAGACCCAACATGGATGGGACCCACAGCCTCCATCTTTTTACCCATCTGCAAGCTGTTCAGTCCACCTACCGCCTTTGGAGTAGGTAAACCAAACATTTATCATCAAGTGCCTCATCTTTTGAGCCAAGCACAGTCCAATGTTTACTACACATCGGCCACACAATTGCAGCTTATAAACAGCTAATTTAATTGAAGCAGGTGTGGTTGAGCATGAACTGAACATTAGCAATACCAGTGGTGAGGAGGACAGTAATTGAGGAGCGGAGACAGTATAGTGTATGCGCCTTATTCATTTCTAGTGTGTACCTGTAAGTCACTATTTGTCTTAAAAATTGTATCAAAAGGCAGACCACATAGCGCTGCTAGTTCACAGAGTCATGTGAACTCGGAAGCGTCTCAGTGCAGTATGATGGTTTTGCCTAGATTTAATATTATACTGCCCAGTTGTTTTAGCAGCAAGAGTCAGGAATGTTTTAGACATAGCCAAATAGTTTCATTATGAGAACACTTGTCAAGTCTAAAGTAGTGTCAAACATGACTGTTTTAAGGATTATCGTTGGTGACTAGTTTTAGGGCCAGGAGATGTACACAGTAACAGTACATGTGGCTGGAAGTTAGACATGAAGCCACACAAGCATGATATTATATTAACCAAGCTAAAACTACCGTTTCTTCAAATAGAAGACAATCTGAGGTGGTTTTTAACATGCACATTTTAATGTAGCCAACATTGTTTTAATAAGTTAAGATACAATTTTACAATCCTGCATTTTATTCCAGTTTTATTTGTTTTTACGTCCTAGTTTACAATGTAGTAAGCATTTCACATTAAGGCACAAAGCACAGTAAAAAAAGTCAATTTCCCCAAGAAACTGTGCTCAAAAAGTAGTGCATTGACATACAACTCCTACAGAACAGCTGTATGTAGGAACCTCTCACTAGGGATAGGAGGTAAGCATCAACATATTTCCAACAAATCCTTCCTAATCATACAAAGTTAAAGCTATTTAGCCAAAACTTGTGCTCAAACACAGCAGTTGGCAGTAAACTTCAGTTCAGCATTTGAAATGTATTTGTTATGGAGGAAAATGTCACAATCATGAAAGTTAGAACTAAACGTTCATTCCTTACTCATAAGAAGGATGGATGAGCCCTTGTGCATTTTAGAAACTTTGCAGCATGAAAGCGATTTCAGGAGATGAAGGTGCTTTACTGAAGTCTTTGGATTGCAGTTCCCATAAAAGGATTAGGATGTGATCAAGTAGCTTGTGCCTACTACGGTTACCTTGTGGATTCAGAGCACTATTAGACATGCTATTGTGCAGAGCTAGTTTTCAAAGTTAAAGTTTGGAGCAGGTGAATACCCCAAACGTGAAGCTAACCTTTTGATCTTTTCCTTTTATGAGAGGCTTCTGAGCTGTATGGAGTCACACCTGGCTTGGATAACTTTATTTAAACCAACTGACTGGAGTTTGTGCTTAGAAGCAAAGACTTTTGGGAAGTTATGACCAAAGTAATGATTGATCACACACTGGCAATCTGTGGAGCAAGCATCTATAGTAAGTTTCGCTAGAAGCCCAAGCTAATTAAAGCCACCATTACAAGCATCATGGAAAAAAGCTAACAATATATTTTTACAAGGCATTAAATGCAGAAGGGCTGAAAGCAGACTGAAAGTTACTTCCTGGTAGCTTAAGGGTTGCTATAGCAAAATTAAGCACTCTTTTCTTAAGTGTAAACAATTAGCAAAGCATTTTGTAAAATATTCTCTTGAGTGGTATGCCACTTGAATAGCTTTTCATAATGTTAAGTATTAAAATTGGTCAAGTATACAAAGGCACGTATTTAGTACCAGTTTTACCTCACTTCTTTACAGAAAAAATCTGAATTGGGGACAGCCCAAGTCATATTCCACAACTTAATGTAAAGTCTCTAGTCAAAAAACAAATCAGTAGTTTAAGATACCCAATTACAAAAGACAAATTCCAGTTTTCAATTAATACCTTAAGTCTTTAACATCCACAAAGGAAATTAGTGTCTTAGTTATCCACGATTAATGTTGATAGTTACCCACTGACAGTAAAGTTACAATTTTAAAAAGGATATTAAATAGATTTACATTACATAGTATTCTATTTAGGTAAAAAGTTGGAACACTTCTAAAAACAGTTATAGAATTTACTTTTGGATGTACTGAAATGAGCTGCATGTATCTAGTCACAACAGAACTGCAAAACAGTTTTAAAAATCTGAATTGCAGATGCAAAGATTATAGATCGTAGAAGGACTTAAGGAACAGTGACATGGAATGGACTTCCAGGAATGTGCGTTTCGCCCCACTTCACTGCCAGAGTATAGTCACCCTTCTCTTTGACCACATAAGTTACATTGTATTGGTGGTTTCCCAAGTGTTTCACAGAAACTTCTTCGCATGGTGTTGTGGGTCCATGGACACCAACTAACAGCATATTTGAACCTGTGGTACAAATGAGAGACCATTAGCTTTTATAGTTATGACTAGGTAACAGGTGACTTAAGTCTTTGTTGCTGTACCACCCCAAAAAATGGTATCCCAACCCAAAGCGCTTACCATCTTGTTGTGTGTTTTGGGCCATTACGGTAGTGATTTGTTTATCTAGCAATAGTCTAGGCTTGGTTAAGCCATTTTAGAACCTAGAAGGATTTTGTATTTACATCTTTGGAAGTACCCCCCTCATTAAGCTAACATTTAATCTGCAGGTATGGTGTCTGACCTGCATACAAGGTGTTGCTACCATCATTGGCCTGGGTTGACATGAGTAAGTGGACATGGGTGGGGCCTTATGTCTTGGAGACAGGATTAGGGAGGTAAATGGATCAGCAGGCTGGAAACAATGTCTGTACTAGCTAAAATGAGGAATACCCAAGGAACCATTTTACAGAGGACAAGATAACCCTGGAATATTATGCAAGAGAAAGAATAAGTCATGCATGGACAATGACTGATATACAGAGACTTTCCTATAAAGGGACCAAGACAATCCCAGAACACATGATGCAATGTATAGTAAATGCAACAATGTACAAGTTTGCGGTGTAATTTTGGATGTGTGGTACACCCTATATCCACCCCCTATGCTTCCATCTGATCAACTAGCACAGCTTTGGTGTGTGCCAAATAAAAAGGAACTTGAGGGAGAAGACTGGAGTCGAATGGGTTTTTGGGGCACCCCCCCACCAACATAGTTGTGCCCTGACTCATTCCATTCATCTGGAGCAGGTAACGGTATAGCTTATTACACTTGTAGGTCAAGGATCACAAGCCTTTGTAAGGGCTTAAATCTGAGGAAGATTGTACCACACTGGAGAAGTGGGTCAAATAGAAGGGTGGACCCAATGAATTCCCCAGAGAACTAGAGGGAAAGTGGGACTGGGTGCAAAAGAAACTCCAGAGCAAGGTATTGGAGAAAAATGCTTGGCAAAGCACAGTGAAGGTCTGTTAAATGCCACTGAAATTTTCAAAGAACAGAACCCCTTGGCAGCAATGGAAAAGACAATGTCTAGTTATCCTTAAGGCAAAGGGAACCCAAATCAAAGCAGCAGTTTCACAAGGATTATTTTTGACAGCTAACACGAACAAAATGTGCCACCTTGAGGGAGGACTGTAAAAGTTGTAAAAGGCAAAATAGTAAAAAAGCAACTTATGTGTTATCTGCTTGTAACTTGCAGTTTACAAAAGAAACTTCTAGAGCGTAAAGCCATTTTAGGAAAAGTTCAAAGGGGCTTAGCTATGCCAAACGAGTTTAAAATATTTGGTCTTGGATAACTGTTTACAACTTAGCAAGGGGCTGCAAAAAATTTTTAAAAAATACCTCTTAAAGTAGAACATGTAAAATAAATTGGCTTTTAAAAAATTCCGTCCATCCAAATCTTGAATTCAAGGTTGCAAAGCTGACACTCTTTGGGCAGTAGCCATCATCTGGCATGCTTAACTTTGTTAGTTAACCCTCAAGGGGTCAATGCTTTTACAGAATTCATTTTTTAAATTTGGTTATCAATGTTAACCATAAGTTGAAAATAAGGACAGAGCAACCAGAACCAGAATTTACAGCACAAGAAAGAGGGCCAAGTACTGCAAAAAAGCGTACAATTTTTGCTTTAAGATATTTGTAGGTTATAAGAGTTTGGAGTAAGGCTGTGCTATCTTTTCCACTATAAAAAAAATCCTGTGTGACATCTATGAAAGTTGGCTCATTAATTGTTGGGATTTACAGGGTGTCATTAAAAGATTAATAGTGACTGCTGATTACCCTGAATACTTCACTTGCATCTGTTAACCCTGCTCCACACTGGGGGCCGGGAGGAGTCGACCTAAGATACGCTGACTTCAGCTATGCTATTCGTGTAGCTGAAGCTGTGTATTTGAGGCCGACTTACCAGGCCGTGAGGACAGCAGTGAGTCAACCACTGCCGCTCCCCCATTGACAGGAAGCGCATTCAGGGATCGATTTATTGCATCTAGACAAGACGTAATAAACCTATCCCCAATAGATCAATCACTACCTGCCAATCCAGCGGGAAGTGAAGACCTGCCCTTAGATTTACTTTGTAGAGTCCCTGGCTCAGAGTTCAGGCAGGGTCTGTTATCTACTCAATCACTAGTTTATTTGGCCTCACATGCATGGTGCTATGCACAGTCTTCCATTAGAGCAAAGGTAACAGTTGCAAGACAAACCTCTCCTTTCACTGCATGGATTTCAACACAACTGATTTTTCCCCTTCCTGTCATTATGCTAGTTTATGACTGATTCATCAGTCAAGTGCCACTCATTCAGTTCTGATTAATGGCTAAATAGGCAGCTCAAAAGCAGTCACATTCCTGTACTCTAGAGATGAATTCAGTTAGCTGGCAGTTTACCTCCCTGGGATCCAAGAGCTTAAGTTTTTCATCCTGGTCTCCCACTGGACCCTGAAGGCCATAAATTAAACAGTTGCAGATATGTATTGCTTAGAGATCAAATCCTTAAAACCATACCTGCTTTGCTGCAGTCTACAGTAAAGCTGCTTTTTTGACCCACAAAAGCCTTGGAGAGTCCTGCACCTCTAGAGGTCACTCTGCTGGCATCAGATGTAGACTTGGGAATGGCACTGTAGCAAGTTTCTGTTGATGACCGCGTCACCGATTCCACCATGATTGAGCTCGTTTCATTTGCGCTGCCTGGGCTAACCAGTCGCTGGCCTAGAAAAGGAAAGCAGATTTGCAATAGGCAGGGTTCTCAGTACATTTAGAAGGAATTCTGAGAAGTCAGAGAAAGTTATGTCAATAGGCTGGGCTAATATTTTGATCTTAATCACTTCCCTGCAGTAGCACCTGGAGGTTCTGTCAGGAACAAGGATTTAATACTGACCCTATACAAACATGGCACATCCATGCTCTAGAAAACAGACTTCTGGTAATTCAGTTCTTCTGTTCACTGCCCACTAAAATTTGTGGTGAACCTGATTTCTCATCGGGAAGAAACGTGCTCCCAGGACTGTGACAGGCATAAAGAGGTTAGAGAACAGTACTAGCCCTCTTCCACTCAAGCCGGATTTTCACTTCAGCAGTACAGAGGCTAATACAAAGTATTCAGTTTGTATCTAGCATGGTAATAGGCACACTGCAGACTTCGCAGAGCAAGTAATCAAGATTTTTCTATTTCTTGAACATTTTGATTTACAAACCAGGTGCTGGTTATGCTTGCAAACAGTTTAAGAGTAGTACGTGAACCGTGATTAAGTGTTGGGCAATATTTAAAGATGGATTTGTTCATCATGTTTTTGCAGATTGGCTCCTACTAGGATAGAGGATTTGAATGAACATGCGTTATTTCTGGAAGCAATAGCAACCCCAGTGCTTTTAAGCCAAAACCAAGACAGCTGCAGTGCTTGAAAGCCAACAGGGACTTCAGATTTCATGAAGTGAAACGAACTGGCTGAGAGAAAGGAGAATTGTGCTCGAGTTGCTAAAGGTCAGTGAGACTTTATACACTTGAGTTGGCAGAACAGAGTGGGTGCAACTTTGTAGAAAACTCTGAAAACAGTCTGCCCAGGACTTTGCACGAGTGTGGTGGCATTTTACAGATGGGACAGCTAAGACAAATTGTGTCCTGTGATCTTTAGCACATCAAGGCCACTGGCAGTTTTAGAAACTGAACTCCATTCCATGCTTTGAGCACAGTATTCGCAGACAGTGGAAGTCCACTGAGTTTTCCTGTATTTTCTTAAGAAAGCTGTTCAGAAGATACAATTATCTGTCGATACGCATGTCCTTGTCCTTAAAGGAAGGGAACCTCTTTAAGGAAGAGTCAAAGACTAGACTGCATCCAGTAAATTTGCCTTTTATATCACGGCAAGAGACAAGTTTTGTAGTTGTCACTGGGAAAAGTGAGCTATGTTTCGCCCCTAATGCAGTGTGCTGGAGCTGCTGGATTTTCAGTATGTTCTAGGGAAGTTTTTGTTCAGCCACGGACAAGCTTTCAATAGCAGGCACCTCAGTGGTGCTTGTCTCAACTAGTTCTGAAATAGGATCTCATTATCTAGAAGATCTGAGGTGGGGGGAATGCTCTGCCCTTCATAGTCTTCAACACTGCTGCCAATAAATCCCTTTGCGGTATTGCACAGAGATATGCTACAGAGAACTAAATTAGTAGTCTTTAGTTTATGCCATCACTGGTTAGTATTTTTACCTGTGACTTTTGCCTTGAAAGGGCTGCCCACTATATGGGTAGGTCCACCATATTTAATTCCAATAAGATAGTTCCCTGGAGCCATTGGTGTATACATGACATCATAACCCTCAGGAGTTTCCTGGCAGTCCATTTTCACCTTTGAGGGCCCTTCAATTGTAACGGAGAGTGTTCCTGGACCAGCTTTGGTTGTGTTTATGTGAAACTCCGATTGCAATCCTGGAAAGAGGTTTAGCATAAGAATAAAACCAAGGGTGTAGGAAAAGTAGTAATGCTTACCTATGTATGCAATCACCAGCATGTACTGTTACACAAGATCAATGTGCAAAGCAGTTAGTAAAGTAAGGCAAGAATATGGTACTTAAAAGCTTGGTCACCTTTACAGTGTATGGAACAGCAAGACGACCATGAGTAGTCTAAGCGATGTTGATGCTTTGAAACAGATAATTAAATACAGTAGGTCAAGCTCTTTGGCCCAGTTCTGCTCACTTATTCTGGCCTCATGCCAATGAAACTAGTGATTTCAGTGGGGTTACTTCAGCTTTACACTTGTATAAAAGCAGAATTTTGCCTCTAGTATGCATGTTTTACCTATATGAAGCCATTATTGGCTATTCTTAATCAAATGCTTTTACCCATTTCTTGGGCATCAGAAACAGGAGACAGGTTTCAGAGTAACAGAGAAACAGGAGAAAAGCCCTTCAGGAGTTTAACAGGAATTGGGGAGGATCTTTTATGCATGAGAGGCTAATTTAAAGGCAATTAAACTCTTAAGATAAATCTTTCAGTCCCCTTTGCAGCCTACACTGATGCAGGTCTTCTCCAATCCTAAACCCAGGTAAGATCCCCATCTCCCTGCAGGATTATAGCCACTCATCACTGAAGGCCCCCTTAAGAGTTGTCAATAGATCACACCAGCGACACTTGGCCAGGATAAATCTTTGGCTACAGCTCTTGCAAAACAGTTATTCAGATTGCCTTGGGTAGCACTCCAAGCATTCTGCTGGAGTAGAAACAAAGCTTTGTTTCAGTTATAGAATCAGTAAGTACTGATTTGTGTTGCAGTAACAGCACAATGCTATCAACATTACAAAGAAAGGTTTAAGCAAGGCTTTCAGTCTCAGTCAACTGTCAGATATCTTGAAGCAGGTCAGCTGTGCACAGATGACCAAACACAACAATTAAGCTTAATTTAACATTCCCTTTCCAAGGTTTATTATTCCTAGTCTAGTTTAAGTCTTTAAATGTGGTATCAGATGGAACAGAAGTTGCTAATTCCTGTTTTCTCACCAGTGGAAAGCAGGAACTGTTTAGCAGAATGCCTGCTACCATGGGGAATGGAGGAATATAGATGTGCAATCCTGTATCAGACTGGAATCCACATAATATGGCATCTTCTCTAGCATTAGCCAGTACTCAGGGTCTTTGGGAAGGAGATTCTCTTTTACTCCAACTCAATGTTTATTGGAAGAGCATTCTTTCCTTACCTCTGTAAGTGATCAGTTTACACCATGCAGTATAGGAATCTATTCCCTTTCTCTGCTTATGCAGCTATGGGTATGACTACACAGGGACAAGAGACCTGTGGCACATCCCTGGCTGGCCCAGGCTGCGTTTGGGCTCTGAATGCAGCCTGAGCTCTGGGACCCTCCACTCTTGCAGGATCCCAGAGCTTGCGTTCCAACCTTAGCCCAAACATCTACACAGCAATTTTTCAGCCCCCAGAGCTGGAGCCCAAGCCTGAGCTAGCTGACTGTGGTCAGCTGTGGTTTATCCATGTGTAGACATACCCTCTGTGTGTGTTAATGTTCAACTTGACCTCCCATAGCAGTGACTTCCACCAGTGTCTGTTTACCAGCAACTGCCCTTTTCTGCAGATTTAAGGGATTAGGAGGGAAAGATGGTTTCAAGTGTTCCTAGCTATTGGCTACCAAAACCTAGAGTCCTTCAGACTGGTCTATTGTTCAGTCCTGCCATGTTGCCTCCAGCAGTTCTCATGTTAACATGAACTCTTAGTTTCAGAATGTGGTCAGTGGTCCCTTATGGGAGTTAATACTGGTGTCTTTCAGTGCAAAATTACTGAGCAACATGTTTTATGGATTTAAAAGATTCAACTGGAAATGTGTCAGTGGGGACTTTTGTTTCCCTCAGGTAAAAAAGGGTGGGGATATTTTATATCCATCACTGCTTTTCTGCACCCCACTGGTTACACTGCCAGGAACAGCTTTACACAGGGATTGCTAGGGATCTACATTCTACCTTTTGAGAATGGAAGTACTGCAAAGAGTCCACAGCAGGGGAAAAGGAAACGAAGCAGGGAAACCATGCTAGCTGTGGGTGACATCACTACCCATCAAAATGTGAAAGCTTAAGTCTTAGTTGGCTACAGTGTTTGGCATAATTTAAACTGTCCATAATATGAGCACAAGAATGTCTTTGTATTTGATTACAAAGGGTAAAATTAAGTTATATTTGTTTGAATGTTTAAAGAAACTGGCAGACTATTTGCAGGCAGGAGAGCTGAAATAATGGAGATTCCAGACTTCCAACAAGAGCAATATTTAAGCAAGATTTTAAACCAACTTTCTCTACACAGTTCCTAATACACAATCGAGAGATGCAATTTCTCTTTCAATTTAAGCTTTGGCTGCCATTTAAAGACCCCCTTAAACTTCTAAAATTGCTAAGTGCTAACATGAAGTAATAAGTATCTAGTCAGCTTTCAAGTGTTATATAGCAATATAATTTAAGCTGGGAAATGTAGAGAAGATCTGCACCTTTGCTTGCGGAGACCCCAATCCACAAAGGTACTTAGGAGCGTAAGTCCCAGGTATAAACTCCACTGCAATCCACAGAACTCCTGGTGAACACTGTAGGTGCCTAAACTCACTCGGTACTTAAGTTCTGCCCCCCCCCCGGGGGGGTATGTTCACACACAGTGCTGTCCCTCTAAGCACCAAAACACTTATTTCCCACCCCAAGGCCCAGAGCAATTCACAAACTGGGCAAGATATGTGGACGAATGTCTATGATTGGATCCATTTTAAAAAAACACCTCAAAGGTGCCTCCCACCTTAACTTCTAACCACGAGGTTGCATTGCTCACCTGGGATGTGGGAGACCCAGGTTCCATCCCCCCCTTTGCCAGAGAGAAACTAGTATTGAACAGGGGTCTCCTACCTCTCAAAGTACTCTAAGCACTGGGTATGTGATATTGTGATGTGGAGCTCTATCAATCTGTTGAAGATTATCCACTGTGGATAAATATTAAGTCACTGAACCAGAGTGGAACTAACTTAGTCCAGTAGTTAGGGCACCCATCTGCAAAGTGAGACCCAGAGACTCCAGTGCCCCTGCTCCAAACCCTCATTTATCCACAGCAGAACAGCTTCAACGGAGAGTCAGTGAGGCTCAGAATACCTTATAGCTCAGTGGTCACAGCACTCCCAAGAGGATTTGAACAGGAGTCTCCCACCTTTCTCCCCTTCTGCTAGGCAGAGGAAGTCAAACCTCCATATCTCACATATCAAGCAAGTGCGCTAAAAGTGGTTATGTGGAGCAAGGCAGGCATCTAACTCACACAAGAAGATACTTAGGCACCTAAACCACCTGACTCCAAGAGACTGGTTCCTGTTTGTGGATCACTAAGCAGACACAGTGACCCCTCTCAAGGAGGGGTGCATCCCTTGGCTCCATCCCTCCCTGTCAACATCTCCCATTGGTCAGTTTAGGCAGCTCCCTGCCTCATGTCCTGGCTTTTCTGGATTGCATTCCAAGGCACTTCTCTCCCACATTCATTAGGCACCTCACTCAGCCTTTGACTGCATTATTCTGTGTGTTTGATCTTCTAGGCACCTAAAAGTTAGTCCCCCTGATGCTCAGCATTGCAACACCAAAGTCCCTTTGTGGATCTGGGCTTGAATAATTTTCAAGCTGCACTATCAATTCTGATCCAAAGCTCTTTGGACAAGGAGTTTAAAATGCCTTTATTTAAAAAAACCTCCATCTTCTTCTGCATATCTCATGTGTTAGAGCTTCCCATGCAGGAATAAAGCCAAAGTATTTCCTGAGCTCCAAGGGACCACCTAAGTTGAGTTGAGCTAACTGACACTGATTTGCTTAGCCAAGTTTTTCACCAATACAAGTGAAATCTTTGTTTCAGCCACCAGAATTTGCAGTCTTTAATCCTGCAAGCTGCTGGTTTTACAACCCTAGTAAGCTTTATAACAAGGCAGAATAAGAATGTGTACAAGAAAATAAAGGCGGAAGAACAAATGCTTGTTAGTTTAGCTGCCTTGGCAAGGAGAAAGTAAACATTTACAGTTGTATAAAAATCAGTCTGAAAAACAGCTCTTTGGAAGCATTAGAGAGGGGAATTTCCATTGGGCTAAACAGTATTTTCAGTCTGATTTCAGACTTTTAAGAGGGAAGTTACCTGTGATACCACTCTCTAGGCCAGGTCCATATGCAGTAACAAGTGCTGGATTGCCTGCCTGCCCTGGTTCCCCAACTCTGACTTTAAATGGGCTGCCTACCACATGGCTTCCATTAAACTTCACATCAATGGAGTGAATACCATTTTCATGTGGGATGAAACGAACAGCATACTTATCTGTAAGACAAGCACAGTGAAATATTTCAGTAATATTGCCAGTGAAGATGTAAAAACCTCAAACTCCCCAACATTCAGTAAAATTTGAGGACCCAGAATAGGCAAGTTGGGTTGCACAAGTTGTCCTGCTTTCAATCTGAAGTAGGACTTTGGTCAATATGGTGCCGTTAATAGTTTGACAAGCTCTTCCCTTTCCCATCTTGTTTAGTAACGAGTGATCTTAACTGTACCGAAAAACCAGTATAGCTTTAGATAGATCTGCTAATAGAGCCATTTGCCTCATGCATCAGTTAAGATCACCAGCTACATTTGAGAGACTTAGAGGAAAGCTCTGCTGTCCTTGGGCTCATTATTATAGCTTAAAGCAAAACCTGTTATCCATTCAGTATATGGATCAAGCCAAGCCAAATCTACTCTCAAAATAGAAAGGGGAATATGCAACTCTGGGATGATTGCTACGTCACTTGGGGTTCCACATTTGAGAGTCACTTGACCATACAGTAGTGTTTAGCATTTTTGGCTTCACACATTAACCCAAAGAAAAAAGGCTGAGTCTTTGAGCAACTCCCACTGACATTTGTGGGAAAGTCCCATTGACTTCAGAGTCTGAATTCCACTTAAGTTCTGTTTCCAGGCATCAGAAACACTGTGCCAGAGGCGAACAGCACACCCAACATTAATGGCAGAACTGTGCTAACTGCTTTTGAAATCCAACAGCAAGTCTTTCCCATAGTCATTTAGACTTTGAAATGAACTGCTGTACTGAAGTCTGTAAAAGGAAAACAGTAATTGAAATGGGAAATTGACTCTTTACACAAGAAAATTTAAACACATTTATGGTTTCTATTTTTGTAGCAATCTAAAAAATCCATGTCAGCCAACCAGCACCAATTGAAAATGTAGCTTTGAATAAAGTGTATTGACCTTTTGGAAGAATCAGGTTCTGTACTGACTGTTACAGAACAAGTACTTTGCAGCACCCAGAATGAAAAGTTTCATTAACAGCACTATCAGTGAATAGGGAGTACTTGGAACTCATGAATTTATACTGAGCAAGACAGGTAACGAAGTAATTCTAGCCTCCTGAAGTAAGGTATTATTCAAGTGATCAAACATTTTCCCTCTAATATTTAGAAAAAGTTTAGACTGAGTTGATTTGAGAGACTAGGCAAGAAAATGCAGCACAATCTGATTGGACAATTCTAGTTGGAAGAGTTCCAAAAGGCAGGTTTCCGCACTAGTTGCTCACTTTTCTGGTTTGTTATGAGTAAGTCAGAATGATTTGAGTTGCCAGCTACATTGGTGGTGCAAAGATAATAGTCAGCTAGCGTGAACATGATATTCAACCACTGTACTTACGAAGTTATCAACTATTTATATCTAAGATATGGAAATCTGTGTTTGAAATACAGTAGGCTTTCATTCATACAAGTTCTTACCAGGCTCCAGTTCAGACACATGACATTCTTCTACAGCTCCAGAGGGGCTATGAACTTTAGCATCAATCTTGCCCTTGGCTCCATTAAGCCTTATAGCAAAAGATGCTGGCTGGTTAACTTTTAATCCAGATTCCTAAGAAAGCAATATATTTAGATTGGAAAAACTAAATTTGGCAGTGGTTTCAGACAGACATTGTTAACAGAATATTTACAAGGACACTAGGTTTAGTTACCAAAAAAATCCGTGCTAGGAAATAAAGGCATAGTTGAGTATTTGAGAGTTAAGTTATCCTGACCATAAGCTCTGCATTATCTTCATTGTTTGCTGTTTTAAAAATGGCAGACTTGTGTCCAGTAGACATTAAACAGTGGATTTGTCAGTCAATGATTAACTGGGATTATTACGCTTTCTACAGCTACCCAACAAGGCTTGTTTACTTATGGCTAGGAATTGGACATTCCATCAATAGTTTCATACTCCTACTCTGTCATGATGCAATCACCAATCATGTTCAATATTGGTCACCCACTGTCAGTGCAGGGGGAGTCAGTTTTCAGAGGTTTGAGATTTTAGTTACATATTAGCTATAGTTCTGCTTCCAGTCTGCTGATTCATTCCAACGTTAATTCAGAAGGAAGACAAGTCTATCAATGCAGCTGTCAGAGGCTCTAAACGCATTTTACATTTCCTGCAACATGCTATATTTAGTGTCATCACAACGGACAAATGACAAACTAAAGATTAACATGAAAACAGATGTTGCTATGCTATATAAAGAGATCAATGTTTTGCATTTGACTTCAGCAAGTCAGTCCCAACAAGTGTATTTCATAGTTATTCATGCAATTGATAGGGTCCTTATCAGAGGAATGGTTACATTTGGTTATGCTTTAGCCATGTTGACTATAATGCTTTGTAATAGGAACATACTTTACCTGATCCCATTTGCACCTATATCCTGAAGAGGGAAATAAATGTAACTGAGTAGAATTTAAGTTAGATTAAAATGCACCTATAAAAAATTTAACTGATGGTGCAGGTTTTTGGACAGGTCATACAGAATATTCAGCTTTATCTCCCTCTGCAGAGAAATTAGTTAAGAACAATCCTGTCAAAAGTCTTTAAATGAAACACAAGAAAATCATCCATACCACAGTGACTAATTAAGGTCCATGCAACTCCTTTTTTAGGCTCTCAAAAGAATTACTCCCATGTTAAATGTCAACTTTAATTTTAAACTGAAAAAATTGAAACTATCTGTTTAAATCAGGTTGTGTTAAAGATGAGGAAGAGAGTGATCTCACCAACCTAGAACAAGAACTCTAGCAAGAGCCACTTGAATGGTTCAAGTGCAGCAAGATCTAGGCACAACATACTAACTTACACTGGGTGCAGTTTCACTTTCCAGTGACTTTTTAGGTTTAAGCCACACTTTTAATGCTACTTATATTAAAATACAAGAAGCAACTCATGATTTTTTGTGGTTAAGTGTACCAGAGGAGTCCAGAATGAGTAGAAAGCTGGAATTCACTCACATTTGCTGCTGTTTATGAACTCAAAGGGTTCAAGTCTGTGGTTTTAGGACTTTGGCACATAAGTGAATTACTGCCTTGTATTCATCTATTTGCCCACATGGATTCCCAGAACAAGTCTGAAGTAAATGCTTGATTACATTAGTGTACACTGTTTTGTTTGGGTTTAAAGCTGTGGCTAAAAAAAGTGCACCCTTACAAGTCAACTCAGCACTACTTGAGTAAACACAGTGACTGTTCACATTACAAGAGAGGTTTCAGGGATAAGGAGCTCTAGGCTACATTTAGAAGCTATAGGTTCATTCAACTCATAGGCAACTGCCAGCTAGTTGGAGCAATCCCAAGTTTTACAAGACCACTGTTCCCCCCTCTTTCTTATTTGAACTCCAAATCTCCTAGTGTTAGCAACTGAAGCATGGCGAATGTGTTTTAAATACGGGTTGTTTAGAGGTTGACCTTTAAGAATCTCCTCTAGACTAGTTATATCTCCCTTGATTGCCAAAGGGCTTTCAGTTGCTTAAAGTTTTTTCTTGCTAAAAGTTTCATTTGGATGTGGACATATGCATCTATTTAAAACTGATCACCCAATAAACTTAGACAGAATTATTACAGCCTCTGAGAACAAGGACAAAAATCAGTCAGCATGTGGTAAATTATGAAGATGCTTCCTTATGTCTCACCTGAAGGCTAGTAACAGTGAGTCTACGAGCATCATCTGAAGGTTCAATGACAGGAACTAGGTAGGGGCTTTCTGGAATATGCTCATCGTTGAACTTTATGGACACCTCGTAGTTACCTGAAAGACAAGGAAGTAGTTCATAAGAAAGCTCCAAAAATGACTGCACTGGAAATTTCTGTAGTTATTTCAGTAGTATTTGGTTTCACTACATACCAGGTTCTTGAGCAATGTAGGATACACCACAAGAGCCATCTTTATGGTCTTCAAAGGCAATTTCTGCTTTACTTGGGCCTTCTACTGCAATAGAAAGCCCTCCAGCTCCAGCTTCTCTTGTCCATATACTGAATTCAGCTGTTGACAAAGCATACAGGCAGAGTTCTCACTGGAGAGAACTGCTAGTGAAGATTGAGTCCTTGTCAAGAAGTATATTCCCTATGCAATGGTTTGAATACTGATATACCATGGTGATGACTTCTACCACGTGAAAGCCATCGACAAAGACTGACAGTTTTACCATTTAGAGTTAGAAAAAAATAGTAACTGTTAATTCATTCTCAGGTAGTGTTACTGGCCACTGACAGGCTGAAGGTACATGCGCCTTCAACATATAATTCTGCCTCTATTCATTGTACCATTCAGGTTTACTACAGTTGTCTGAGTCTTAACACCCAACCTGGTGAGAGTTCTCTATTAAGTCAGAACAAACATTAAAAGTTACATTTTAGGCCCCATCTACACTTTTTGCACTGATTTAGCAACACAGATGCAAATCCCTAGTGTAGATGTGCTGCACTGGCATTAGGCTAAGGTAGACCCAGGCAAGTTGCATCTGTTTTGCAGTGCCTACTAGGGGTTTGTGCTCTTTAGCTAAAAAAGTAGACTAGGAACCGACACCTGTCAAGACAATCTAGGGTTACCACGGTCCTATCAATATAGTGTGTCATTGGACACTTGAATTTAAGAAGCTGAAGATTGTTATACAAGACCTTCACCACCCATTCAATGCAGCTGTATGTTATTTTTCTTGGCCTGTATTTCAACGGCACACTACCCAGCTTGAAGTGATGCACCGTTACAACTAAGCTCTAGCTGAGCCACCAAGCTGTACAGAGTCCTGTTTACAGCAGTTGACTGTAGTGTACTACCTGACTTGCTGCTCTAAAAACAATCATGTAGTACACCGGAACCTCGCTAGAACGTGCATCTATATAGCGCGAATTTGCATATAATGTGGTGACAGCCATGGATCCCAAATTTAATTACAATTCATATTAACGCAGTACCATGCATGGATCCCAAATCCTGCGTTCTAGCAAGGGTCTGGTGTATTGTATTCCAAGCTACAGGAGTCTGGTAGTGAAGTCAAGGAATTCTCACCTGGGATGCCGGCTTCTGCTCTCTCAAGTCCTGGACCTCCAGCTCTGACTTTATTAGCCCCGCCTTCACCAAGTGGCCCCACAGTGAATTGGAAAGGACTGCCTGGGACATGCTGTCCTCTGTATTTGACATCCACAGTGTGGACCCCCATTTCTTGTGGCACAAAGCGGACACAGTATGTGTTTTTTCCAGCTTCATTTATTTCTGCGTCTGCTGTTCTTCCAGAGGGGCTAGTTACCTGGGCTGTCATATCACCACTATCAATTTCTGGACAGAAAGAGAGGTTAGCAGTCACTAATGGAACAAAATGCTTAAGGTTGAGATTTGAGACAATGGGCTTTGTAGGGCCAACTCCCTTAGGTACTTGTAAAAATATCCCACCTAAACAGACATGGGCAAATCTATTATGGGCTAGATTAAATAATGAATTTAGCTTTTTCACTTAATTTTTAAATAAATCTGTGCATCCATGCTTGGTCCTGCCAAGGCTATCCCAGACCTAAATCGTTTATCTGGCATGGTAACTGAGTCTCTGGGCAAGGAGTTTTATAGTTTATCAAAACTATTTCCAAGTCCAACAGGGCAATCCAGAGTGCCCTGCCACAAGGGCAGAATACCCCGTTTCTGTAGTTCTACCCTCCTAATATGGAAGACATTAAGCCCGAGAACGTACATCTGACTGCCTGGCATGGCTGAGCAAGACCCATATATGGTCTGTTGCTTGTTTAGTTGGTCTATTCTTTCTTGTTTTAAGTGACAAAATGTTATGGATTTATGATCATGCTTTTGGGAGCACCATGGACATGGTTAATAGAAGATGGTCAAGAGCTAGTATCCATGGATTTCCACTGTCTTCACAGTGGAGTCATTTACCCTAGCCAGCAGTATCCAGGTAGTTTCTTAGGAAAAAGGCGAAATATCAGCCAGCCATTAAAGCATGAAATGCCTGCACAATTATTCAAGATATAAAGGAGCATACTGATGGTGACATTTATAAAAACAGTCACCAATATCATGGAAATAGTTTCAGAATATTGTGTTTTAACTCAGCAGTATTCTTGAAAATAAGGTATTTGTTCACCATGATAAGGTAATTTACCTAATCCAGAAAGTAATAAATATGGTGGTTAAAAATCTTTCAGATTGGGTATGTCACCACTTCAGGATAGTTAGGACTCACACCTCTACATTATGGAAGTAGCTACAAGTCACTTTTCTGATTGTTTTTAAGGGGGCTAATATGAGATTTGCTTGCTTATTGAACTTCACTTAATTCTTTAAAATTCCCTCCCTTAAATGCACTAAATTTCTGCCCACAGATATTCACTTTTTAACACCATGCTCAGTAAGAATGGGATTTTGTGCAAGTCAGGCTGGGTAATTAAATGTGAGCACACTGCCACTCTTGGACTCCATGTGCCTGGTGCTAAAAATGCACCCTCCATAGCCTCCACTGAGCACTTTGCACTGCTGTGGACCCAAAAGGCAGACTGGAAAGTCTGGCTCTTGACAATAGCTCATCCAGCCATGAAAATATGACAGGTTCTCTCAACTGAGTCGGGCAATTGTCCTTCAGCTCAGCAGACAAAATCAGAGATTAAATTAACAAGAGAAATGAGGGAGTTCCTACAGAGAGACAGCCATTTGGAACAGAGTCACTAAGAAGGCAGTAAGGAAATTAAATAAAAGGAGGGGAAGATGCAAGAATAGCTGGGACAGTCATTGTAATAGAAGTTGAGAAATATTGTCAAAATACAGCTATAAAATTCTTCCACTAGAAACAGTAAGTGGCTCAGGTACTATATCTGGTTTACACAAGTTCTCACCTTAGGATATATAGATAACTAGTTTATATTATGAACATCTAAATACCATTTGCTGAATAAAAAAACTTCACTGAAAATTTTTCTTAAGCATTTTGAAATATTCACACCACACTAAGGAAGTGATAGTGGATTTAAAGAAGGTTATATTGTTCAAAAGCCTATGTTTTCTCAAGTTTGCCAAGTAGAAATACAAACAAGAGTTCCACAGAAGTGGTCTCTAGGTTAAGTTAATACAGTAACTGTTGTATAGCTCTACTTTCCACATCACTAGATGTGGTTTGACTTTATTTATTCAGCAAGTTATTCCTCCATTTGTTAAACATTGTTACATCCTACTTTTTAACAGCTTAACCAATGCATCTGAATTAAAATAAATGCACTCTAAGTTTCAGGTCTCATTAAGACACTTGGCATTTTAGCTAACAGCATGCTAAACAAGCCATCATTTGCAGGTTCCATGTTCCCACGAGGTTTTCTGTGGGAAGTGAGGCATGGATGTAAAACAAGTTAAACCTTGTGCAGTGTAACAGCCAGTCAGGAAGTGTTACCTGGAATTTTCAGGTTAAGGTCACACATGCTTCCAACTGTTGCAACAGAGGGAGCTCCTCTTGCACGTGTGATACTCTCCTTCACTCTTCCTTCACCACTTATTTTCACAGTAAACGGACTACCTGTAAGAAGCACAACACTTCAGCTCGGAAATATGTGAAAGCTAGTGAAGTGTTTCAATCTTTAATGAAAAATCCTACAGTTTTTTCTAATTAGTGATGAGAAACAGAAGACAGTCAATAGATACGATCTACACAGCTAAGGAATTTGGAACACTTACTCCTAGTGCTGAGTAGTGAAAAACCCAAAGGTTCAAGAGTCTGATATTGGTACCATTTCCCATGCAGCAGATAGTCCATAGCTACTGACTTCTTCCAGACCTTGTGTACAGCCTATGGACTATGCATAATCCCATGCAGCAACTGAAGAACTAGCAAGATTAATGGACCAGCTACTCTTTAAGTACCTTTTTGATGCCTCTCCAATAAAGGCCACCACTACTGCACATTTCTTCAAAGAATGTGTGCGCGCACGCAGACACTGAAGGGAGAAATCCACTCTCCTCCCACACCCAAGTTATGGTACTGGGCTCCCCCTGCTCTGAACATGCTTGCAGAAGAGGATGACTAATCCTGGTGTCTGCGCACCTGCAGAAAGTATTACGCAAGTCAGGATTTTAGATTCCTTTCCTCTCCTGCATTGGTATGTAGTGTGAATTCAGCAGTGGAGAGAGATTCGTTCAGAAAGTAGGGCCTTCTAGTATCCTTTCCCCCTACTCAATCTGAGGCATGGTCCTGCCAATATTCTTGGTCTTTTCCCTCCCTAAAGCAGTTACTCTGGGAGAGGTAAACTAGAGCATGTAACCCACTAAACACCTGCCCCTCCCCACCGCATTCATACCACCATTTTATCTTTTGAGCATCACTTAATCGGCTAATAGACTGGTATTAGAGATGCAGTACACATCTTCCCTTGATGTTACCTCAGTGCTCCCTTAAAGACCTGCTGTTTCAAAACAAGCACATCTTAACATCAGCATCAAACAGGTCACAGCCAAGGCAACAAATATAAAACAATGGATCCAGTATAGCAGCTAGGAGGTATTAACTCCCTGAGTCTGGTACAGCAAGCTGTAAGCCATTCCTTCTTACCTGGAACATGTTCATCTGCAAATTTAGTGGACACTATGTACACACCAGGTACAGTTGGAAAATAGGATACTAGACAGGTTCCATCTTCTAGGTCTTCTGTTTGAATATCTACCTTGCTAGGTCCTTCAACTGCCAGTGAGATCCCACCATAACCTACAAGTTGCAACATGTTAGTTTAGCCCCACATACAGTAAAAAAAATATCAAGTTACGAACAAATGATTTGAAGTCAAGCGTGGTTCAAATGCAAGCTTGGCAACTGATTCTGAAGCAAGTAAGCCAGTCATTTCAGTGTATGGATGAACTGGTCACATGAAGCCTTGAATAAAGATAGTCTAATGCTATTTTTATTGCAGTACTTTCTGGCTACCATTGTATAACCAGAGACAAGGTAGGTGAGGTAATATCTTATTGGACCAACATCTGTTGGTGAGAGAAGCCTTTGAGCTTACACAGCTCTTTGGGGTTTTTGTTAAAAACCCACCCACACAGTCAGGTATAACCTGTTTTTACACTTAGATTGTTATGTTGTCAGTACTCAATTAGTTTCAGACAGGGGAAGAAGTTTCAGGTACTATCCTTGGATGCCCTGTCAGAAACTGGCAGTTTTACACCCACATTTTCCTGATTGTGTAAGTGCACCTTCCCCTGTTGCAAGAGAGGCCCATAAAGAAAAAAAGTTATATATATAATAGCTATCACTACATGGGAAAAAACAAAAACCCAGGAAAGCTACTATACACAAAATATCAAATAGGCTTCTTGAATCTGTTAGAAGTAACACGTAAGACTAAGCTAACAGGCAGAGTGTCTCTGAAAGGCTTTACACTTGTAAACAACTTGAATAGCATTAAAATGTAGTAGCACGAATACTTAGTATGCAAGAATGTTTGGGGCCAGCAACTAATTCACACTTTGCACTAGACAACATAACGCAGGCCTCCTTCATAAAAAAAAGCACTGAAGCACTGTTCCAAAATGGAGCCTTCCCATAAGCACTAACCTGCATCTCTTGTATCTACAATGAAATCACACATCTCAAACGTGCGTCCTTCTATCAAGCCGCGGCCCGAAACTTTTGCTCTGCTGGCATCTCCAATCTCTGACTGAACCACCATGATAGATACTGGGCTGTTTGGCACATGACTTCCATTTTTCTTAATGCTGACAAGGTGTTCGCCTACTTCTCGTGGAATGAATGAGATACCTACAGGGCAGACAATCACAGCAGGAATAAGACAGGCTGGCTTATAGGTTTGCATACATGCTGCCCGGATTAAAACCTTTGTCACACGAATCATGAAGCACTACACTGACAAAGCAATTAAGCCTTTTAATTTTGCTGTACAGATGCAGTACTTGTTTAAGGGGCCAGTAGGGAATACCAGGCTCTAGAAAATTGTTAATCCAAGTTGATTCATCCTGGGTAGCAGCACCAGAGCACCTAGACATGTGCCTCAACCCCAGCATGGAGTATTACATCAAGGGCAAGCCAAGCATTCAGTCTCCATACCCATTCTGTTCCTGGCCAACACTCTTGCCAGGTGAGGATTGGAGGACACTGGAAAGATGTTAACCCGTTCCACAACCTAGTGAATGACCAGCTAGTAGCAACTGAAAGACAGCATTTGAGTTTCCTTTCTTGGGAAGAGGCTGAGCTTACCAATGTGGTTATTGGGTAATCTTTTCAGAATACAAGGCTCATCACGACCAGATGGGGCTCTAATACTGGCTGTTAAGAGGCTGAGATCAGACTCGTTAATGTCCAGCAAGAAGTCAGCAGCAGAACCAAGCTTAACTTGGGATCTTCTTCTGCCATCATCTACAAAAATAAGAGCAGATTCCAGTTAGAATTATGCATGACTAGCTTTATAATGCAGGCTGAGCTGGGAGGCCCACATCCTGTTCCTAGCTCTGTCAGATGGTCAGTCTGAGCCAACTCTGCTTTGTTTGCTTTATCAACTGATAAAGCACTTTTTATTGTGTCCTACTATGGTGGTCTCTGATAAGATCTGGAATTCTATCCCATGAAAGGATAAATATGGAACAAGATCATGTTAGGAAGACACTTCAGCATTATTCTTTCAGTCCAGCTTGGTAACTCTTAAGTGGGCTGGTCAGTGTCACAAGCTTGCTGTGTCTGGAAACACAGAGCTCTGTTTCCACTTAGAACAGCTGCAGACCTCATCCAAAGGCATTCTGAGCCAGTATGAGGCTAGATGGATGACCTCCAGGCCCTCCTCTCATCCCATGCACTACCATTTACAGCAGTTTAGCTAGCACAAGAATGGCAGTTTTGCTATATTTAGTAATGTATGAGATTAAGTTACTAGCCTTACAGGTTAATTCACAAGGCTAATGTGTAGACTTCACTGACTCAACAAAGTTGGCTGCCTCACCCAGACTGCAGGCCAGAAAGTAACTTCCCAATTTTAGTTATACACTGAAGAGGCAGTTGGGCGGCTTGCACTCTGGAATCTGACCATCTGTTGATTAGAACAGTTAATTATTGGGTCAAAACAGTCTTCTTCACACCTGTGATCCTGGCAGTGAAGGGGCTGCCTGGGATGTGTTTGTCATTGTACTTCACCAGTATGCTGTAATCTCCAGGTAGGGTTGGCAAGTACGTGACTGTGCAAGTGCCATCTTTGTTATCAATGCAGCTAATTTCTGCTTTTGAAGGTCCTTCAATAGCCAAGTCCAGTCCACCTGTTATAGAAAGTAGTGTTCTAACTGAGTAACTTACATAAAATTTAAAGAGGCAAGGTAGCTGTAAGGAAGGCAGTTAGTTACTAATAGATTTATCGCTTAGTATTCAAGTTTGTTTACTGTTCAGTTTTATCCTCTCAGAAAAAATTTTAGCAGGAGAGCCATTTGCTTCAGCCAGCTAGAAGTGTGCCAAGGCAGCCTTGACAGAGCAGGATTCAATCTACAACATTTGATTCATGGAACACGGACTTTTCAGAGTCAATTTACTGACTAATGAATTCCCCTGCCCCCCCCCCCCACAATTAAGCCAAGTTTATTATTCCAGGAAACAGTCTGAAATACTACTGTGTACAGGAAATGTTAGAGTTTTTACTCTGCTGTGTGCGCGCAAGTTAAAATTCAGAAAAAGGAGTCTGACAGTCCACTCATGTCAGCATTTAACTTTAACTTGTTAGCTGGGATTTTATAAGGGAAAACTAAAGAAAAAGGTTATTCAAAGGTTATTTCCAGTAAGTTAGATCACTATTAGTTTATTTCTTAAGTTCAACTACACCTACAGATTACATCTGAAGTTTGAAATTGCTTTAGGCTTGTTTGTATAGAATTAAAGTTTGGTTAAAACAATATTTACCATCCCTCTTAGAAGAACTCACCCTCTCCAGCATCTTCTGTAACAATGGTAAAAGTCGCTGGTTTGTTTGCTATACCATAAATGAGACCAGGTCCATAGGCAGACACATTTCCACTGTTTGGATAGTTTACATAGAACTGTAGTGGGCTCTCTATGGAGGATGTAAGAGTTAAACCAGACAATGAAAATATGCACAAAAATCACATTGGGGGGTTAGAAGCATTGGATGTTTATTCAATGGTTTACAAGATCTTAGCCTTTCTAGTGTTATGTTTGGCATACATAATTCCTTGGAACCTTCCTTTCACCATTACATAAATATCTGAGATTCTTCTAAAAATGAAGGAATTGCAACAAACATGCCAGTCTTCCCAACTCCTTAAACATATTGCTCAGCTCATTCTGGGCCACGATGGGAGACTTGTTAGCAAGTCACAAATGCCACAACATCTAGTTCCCAAAAACCAAATCCATTAAGTCAGTCTTGTGCTGCTGAACTGCACTGGAAGCTCCCTTGCCTCCACTTGCTTTCACTCTCGTTTCCTTGTCTATTGAAACTAGCAAAGCCATTTCAATAGTAAATGCTTTTCAGGGAATTTCTACTCCAATCGTGAAGTGAATGAGAATTCTTTCCTAGGTATCTGGCTGGCGAATCTTGCCCATACGCTCAGGGTTTAGCTGATCGCCATATTTGGGGTTGGGAAGGAATTTTCCTCAAGGGCAGATTGGAAGAGGCCCTGGAGGTTTTTTGCCATCCTCTGTAGTATGGGGCACGGGTCACTTGCTGGAGGATTCTCTGCACCTTGAAGTCTTTAAGCCACAATTTGAGGACTTCAATAGCTCAGACATAGGTGAGAGGTTTTTTGCAGGAGTGGGTGGGTGAGATTCTGTGCAGGAGGTTGGACGAGATGACCATAATGGTCTCTTCTAACCTTAGTATCTGAGAATACCTCTTAATCTGAGTTATGCAACCTGCCAGTTACAAACTAAATTGCTAAAGGTATTTGGGAGCAAACAGAACATCCCCAGTTTTACACTGACAATTTGTGTCCCAATGCAAAAAAGGCTCAGCTGGACACTCACCTGGAATATGGTTTCCAATGTATTTTATGTGCATTTCATGCAGCCCAACCTCAGTAGGAGAATAGCCAACCGTTACCGTACCATCTTTGTTATCCACAATATCGGGTGTAGCAGTTTTCCCTGAGGGCATATGAACTTCGCCTACAGAAAGCGGTTTAAGAGTTAAACTGGAATAGTGGATGTGTTCTCTCCCCCACCCACACTCCTTTGAATGGTTAAGCAGACATTTTTAAACCCCAGCATTTCAGATGGTTAAGTTACTTGTCCACAAGTACAAACAGAACACTAATGAGAATCCCAAATATTTCTACTCTTGCTTCTATATTGTATGTGTATAGCAGACATATGGTGAACAGCCTGGCAATGTAGCACAAGATTATATTGGCAAAATGAAAGGTTAGTAGGATGTATGATCATTGATTAGTTACCTCACTTCTGTAAGGGGTTCCCCCCAATCCTTTAAAAGTGATTATGAGCACCGTAAAGGAACCCACTTGGGCAACAGCCAAATACTGAGCTGAAGGACAAGTGGGCATATTCTTGAAGAAAACTCAATTCTAATAAATGCAGATACCTGGCTTACAGTGCATTTGAGGTGGGGAACAGTGAGATGGAGCACTTCATATTACTTTAGCCACCAGCCCAGTAGAAAATCTTCTAGTTTGAGGCAGCCCCCTTAAATTATGGGTTTGAGGATGTGGCTTGGTGTCACTTCTAGCAACTAATAGGATGTCAGCTACCGAGGCTGTACACAAGGTCTGGAAGAAGAGTCAGCAGCTATGGACTAGGATAATCTGCAGCATCTATGCTGGAGGAGTTCACTTGATAAATTGCATTATAGTTTCAGGAGCAATATACAGGTGCTCCAGAA
The DNA here is from genome assembly GCF_965152235.1 of Eretmochelys imbricata. Taxonomy (NCBI): domain Eukaryota; kingdom Metazoa; phylum Chordata; order Testudines; family Cheloniidae; genus Eretmochelys; species Eretmochelys imbricata. The sequence goes on from NC_135578.1 coordinate 24,732,366, forward strand.
AGAAGCATCCAGAGCCCCTGAATGGGATAGGTAATGTCTCCATTTAGGACTAAGGGGATTGGTGGCAGTGCCAGGAGTTGCCTTTTTGAATTTAACACATTTCACATGTGCATATTTTATTGTGTTGCTTATGCCTCCTGTATGCAAGTAAAAAACTCTTAAGTTACATAGTACTTAATATGTCAAGATAGTCAATGCCATTTTCCATACCACATTTACAGTGTTAAATGCTTAAGTGTGCTGTCAAAAGCAAGGCAGCTCCATGCAGCTTGTCATACTATGAAGTGGTTACCTGTTATTTCTCCCTTTCTTACAGCCCAAGGAATAACGAGATCAAAGGGCTTAAATCCCACACCATTCATGTCACCAACAGGAACATAAGGTTCTTCTGTGACCTAAAGGAAACAAAGCGCTGTCATTTTATGGGGACAGAGCAAGTACAGAACAGCTGGTGTTTGCTTAGAATACAAAGAGGAGAATTTGATCTGTGTGCAGTTTGGTGCAGTCCACAAAGTTTGCACTAAGTACTGTGGAGATCAACTGCAGAATTTTGCCCAACTAGACAGCTGCCCAGTTAAACATCCCTTGATGTCCCTTAGCTTAATATTGACCCAACTGCCAAGTAGTCAAAAATGAGATTTTCAGCACGCTTAAGATAAAAATTGAACGCCAGTGAAGAAAAAGAAAAAATTTAGTACACACAAGATGCAAAAATGGCTCCATCTGAGTTTTAGTTGCTCAAGGCCTGAAACAAAGTTTTTTTTTAGAATGGTAGAATGATTGCAGCGTAAGCAGCAGCAAATTTTTGCCTGAAGAAATTCAAGTTTCACAATGCAGTTTTAGACAACACTGTTTGCCATTTTACTGGGAAAACTTTGCTTAAAGTTACACTGCAAGGTTGAATTTGTTAAGTTACAGAAATAGGAGCAATAAATGGACACTGTTCCTCTTCATGTTTGAGAGTTTGGAGAGTCCCTTTAAGCAGCAAAGAAAACAGATCTGCACATGAAGTCTGAATCCCAAAATACATTTGATCAGCTGGAAAGCGGTGAACAAATGACCAGAAAGACCAAGCAGTCCCAAGCAGCAGGCTGTCATTTCTGAAATAGAATGTGAAGGAAGAGTAAAAAATTGTGTACCCAGGGATGGAATCCAGGGGGACATGCGCTTACTGGCTCCTGCGACATGACTGCAACTTCGTCTGCATCCATAGCCTGGTTAGTGGCAAACGCAGGTTAATTGGATATCAAGTGTGGAGGAATTAATACTTTTAGAGAGTACGTAACACTTAGGGGTTTCACTTTATAGGCATTTCCCACCCTAAAAATTTCCTCCCTGTTCTTTAGTGGCACTTCACCAGGACACATTCAACGGCAGGAACTGACTGAGCATCCTTGACTAATGATAGTGCTTAGTTAATGGATTCTCCTGATGCACATTCATGACACCCAATCTGGTTCTTTTCCAGAGAAGTCTCCCTTCCCACACATGCAGACAGGATGACTGGCAGACTCAAGTCATTCCTACTTGAAGCAACAGAAATCCAGAGTGTGACATTAGGCCACAACACTTCAGTTGCCGTTATGCCACTGCTCTTGCTTTGCCCGTTTACTTCATTGCAGAGCCCTTAAGTGAAGCAACGCACTGGGAATTTACACTGAAACAAAGGTCTATTTAGAGAAAGAGCCATTGCTCTTTTGTATTGAGAACACCAAAACCCCCCACAGACTCAAATGCATCAGTACATTAGGAAGTAGCAAACTGACTGCCATTGGAACAGGCTCCTTGACCTCAAGAGATGCTTCTGGTGCAATTTTTGCATGGCTGTGAAGGGAGTCACTTCAAGGAAGCGTCTTCTGGGGCTACAGTAACTATCTGCCGAGAGTTAGCTAGTATAAGTCACCAAAGGACTTCACAGCATGATTTATTGGTGTTGCCAAGACATGCAGGGATGCAACTGGGTTAAAAATGGCTGGCTATAGGTACAATCACTATTGATGGAGTTTTCTAAGCCTTTCAGCCCAATACCACGGAGTTGTTTAGTGATGAGGGGAGTCTGACAACATACGTTGCTGTAACAAGACTTGTTTTTCATAATACTGGGAAGTAGTGTTGAGTCATGTTCTGATCTACAGTATAGGAACACCACACCACCAGTATTTAGGCACTCAAAAATAGCATAGTTAGGCATCTGAAGTGGGTTTTTTACCGTGAAAGCTTATGCCCAAATACATCTGTTAGTCACCGGACTCCTCATTTTTGTAGATACAGACTAACACAGCTGCCCCTCTGATACTTTAGTGTAGTAAAGAGCCTCCTTCACTTCACCTTGTCTTTAGATTGGTTAAGCGGACGTAAGATCATGCTGTGTGCAGAGCTGTTTTTTCAAGCCAAGCTTTGTACTCAGCATTTGTTGTTTAAGCTATCTACTGCCAAGGGCTTCTTTGGGTAATTACAACTCAAGGCCTATCTCAAATATGTCCGAGACCTCCTTACATAACAGGTAAAATAAGGCATAGCATGCTCATGTATAAATGGGTAGTTGCCAGAAAAGAGTGACTTCAGATTAGAGAAGTCATTTAGCAGGCAGTTCTGCAAAAAGTGTGTTTGGAAGAGTAAGCACAATATGTTCTACTCCAGGTTATTTAAAAGGATCTTTAGGATTTGGGATGAAGTTACAAGTTACTGACAAGTCAGACATGATGCACATGTAGCTAAGTGCACAACTACGGTAATGGGGACTTTTAAACTAGAGGCTATGGCCACTGATATGAATTCTTAACATCTAAAGTAGATATGAAAGCTCTGGAAGTGAAGATAAAATCTTTGTCCAAAAGACCATTCTTGTACCATGTCCATCACCATGGTATCATGCACCCAATTGTACTGCAAAATGGCAATATTTGTATATGCACAAGTAACGTGTCCAAATTTTTCTGCCAGACTATTCGAGAACTACCAAATAAAATCTGAAGTTATAAAAAAACAAACCTTACCATTACAGTGAAGGGGCTGTTTGGAATATCCACTCCACCAAAGCGGACATAAATCACATAAGTTCCTGGTTTAGCAGCAGTGTAGAAGATGTCATAAGTCCCATCCTCATTTTCAACAACATCTGCCTCAGCTTCTGTCCCATCTGGAGTCAGGACTGTGCATGTCACTTTACCTTTTCCTGCAGATTTAGCATCTACTACAAACCCAACTTCCTCACCAGTCTTCACAGTGGATGCAATTCCAGGACCTAGAAAGCAGTTTTGGTTACAGATTGTTAAGTTTTACCAGTCTTTTTCCCCTGAGAGGATGATTTGCTTTAATCATAACTAAACAGACATGCTGCCTGTGAAGACATTAAGGCTATATGAGAAACAGTAACATGGTCACAGGACCAGGTTTATGGTGTGGTACAAGCTGTGGTTCTGGTACAAATGTTTTTTGCTTACATATTCATGTGTTTCAGGAATTTCAGAGGCAAGAGCCAGTTTTTAATCTTATTCTTCCACAGCTCAGTCAAGTAGGCTGAGCGAAGATAAAATAAAGCTTCTGAGGGAGAAAGCTGATGGACACTTACATTTAAGAAAGCAACCTATCACTTAATCCTTTATCAGGAGACTGCTTCACATATGGAACCAACTGGCACTTTGCCTCTTTGTACTACCTAACCTAGTCACTTAACTAGATGCCCTGAGCAAAATAAGATTCAGTTCCTTGGTATGGGCTAAGGCAAGATATTCTAGCCATGACAACTGACCATGTTTCCCCTTCTGACTCTGCCAAGAAGGGGCTCTTAAAAAGGTATATTGAAACCCTTTCTGTATTAGTTGCATCTGTTTGAGAAACCCCCATGAATACATAGCAATCAAGCACAAGACATATTTCTCATCAGACTTAAAAATCAAGTGTAAGATTTACAGTACATTTAGGACATCTGCTTTGGAATGAAAACAATGGCATTCATCACTGAAGAAAGCAATTTGTTCACATTTAAGTACCAAAAGGCTCACAGCTCTGGTCATTTAATATAGATCAGCAGCATTTGAGTGTTTCTATGGATGCCACAGATAAGCAACAATTTATTTTAAGGAATAGTTTATTTTAAGGAAAATGATTTAAGCGGACAAGGAACTTGAGACACTTTCAGCTCAAGGCTTCAGCAGTTAGTGCTGCTCTCAACAATGCTGAATAATTCACTAGATCAGAAAGTAGTATGAGGACATTAAGCCAAATGTTCTCTCCCTAATGTTGATTTAAGATCGCTGCGGTGCTATTTCTTCATTTGTGATTGGAATCTATAGTTATTTTAGAAGCTTGAAAACATCTCAACTGTCAAAAATACTAACTTTAGAAAGTGACAGTTAAACTTCATAAAAACTGTCAGTGCCAGTTTAAGTGAAAACATTATCTAAAAGTCCATATGGGTGTGTAGATGTAGGTTAGATTTACATTAAATTCAGAGATGAAGTTAGTTTTTACTTACCAGCCAACATCCAAGTTCAAGATTCTATGCTTTTCCTGTAACTGTCATCAAAACCTGGAGTAGAGTTCTGCTGTGCATGTTCACTACAGGAATTTAAGTCCTATAAACTGGATGTTTGGATGCCTCCAATCATTACATTCAGTTCTACACACTGAATTGAGGGAAAGGACTACATCTCTGACCAGGACTTAACATGAGCAGCTTTGGGTGTTACTGTAATACGTGGGGGGGTGGGGGTCACAGCTGTTACCTAGTAGTACAAGTTGTCTTCTCACTTCGACTGAAGCTGGTTTCTGTACATTTGGCTCTGCTAGAACTTGCATGCTAACTCAGCATGCGCAGAAGTGAGGTTTTAATCACACCCTCTTACCCTGCATAGATGTTTAAGTTCAGTGAGACTCATCTATGCCAATGCAAGTTTCAAACTTCAACTGTCTGACTTTTCTAGTGTCAAAGAAGGGCTGCAGTTGAAGATATCTGGCTTACCCCGGCAAGAGTTTCTTCCTAACCCACAAAAAGGAATCATCCCCAAAAGATGATCTTAGGGAAGTCAATTCTGTTAGAATGCTGTTCTATGAGAAGCTATTTTGGGACCTGCAGGTAACTGCACCCGCTATGAAGGCAGTTACTTCATTTTTACTTTTGCAGTCTTTTCAGGCAAGGTCACAGAAAAAGTCTTTTGTAGCTTAGCTAGAAATACTCATGTGAAAAAAAGGGTAGGAATACACCAAGTATTTCAGAACACAGACTGGCCACGTACCTGTGGCCAAACACTTGCTTGCATCCCCTGCTGGCGATGCACGGATTCGGTAAGGGGAAGATGGGATGTCATCCCCACCATATTTAACACCAATCATATAACGGCCCGTCTTGTCTGGGACATATGTTACTGCATAAGTGCCATCCTTGTTATCATGAACATCAGCTCTCTTTGGTTTGCCTTCTTGGTCCTGAGGGGCACAAGTGAAATATTAAGAAAGTGTCCTCTCACTAGTTACACATTTAACATAAGGTTCTCTTTGGAAGATGGATAGAAGTGTTTAGTCTTGTAAAATTTGTGGCCTGATCACACATCTAACAGGATAGTAAATCTTGTCAGCTACATTTAGAAATATGACCGCATGTTCTTAAACTCTGGAAGAGTTCATTACCTAAACTGATTATACAGATCAAAGGACTAGCACTAAAACATGCCATTTTAAGTGGAAAAATTAAACAGGTATCAGAAGCTACACTGCACAACTTTGTCTTTATTTGCAGACAAGTATTTGCCAACACCTGTTAGTAGCATCCAGCACTCCAACTCCTAATCCAGCCCCACCCAAAGCAATTTCCAATACACCCCTTCAGGTCCTTTCCAGATTTTTCAGCATACCATAATAATCCTAACACACATTACCCCCTACATACAAAAAAGGGGAGTCAATTCAAATGTTGTGAAAACCAGTTCTGCAACATCTTATTTTCAAAATGCTTATACAATCAGCATATCACCTTATGGTTACAAGATACAAGGATATATTAATGCAAATTGCAATGTAATTCAACCAGATACTTCAGGAAGCATCTCATTTCCAGCATCTGTCTAGACAATGGTTAATGTAGTCTGACTTCTCAATATCCATTTCTGTAGGTCTGAAGATGGGCAGGGTTCAAATAAATTTACACATACTTCGTGTTACACAAGTTTTGCTACCAGTTGCCTACTGAAAGATTAGCAATGTCAGGCAAAAGCATTGAGCCTACTTAAGCTTTCATCTGAAGAGACTGGTCTTGTAATGTTTTTGAGCTGGGCATGGGGAAAACCGAAAAGTTTACATTAGTCTAGTCCAACTGCCATTACTACAATGGATATTCAAAAAGCGTTACAAGAACCAAGGAGCTGCTTGGACTTGCTGGTCAGAATAGTATTGAAGCTGAGGCATGCTTAAGTTTCACATCTAATACCAAGGTCAACACTGCACAAGATTGCTTCTAACAAAGCTGTTCTGTAACAGTTCCAAACAGCTACAAAGCATGAAGTGAGCTTCCAAAAAAGTCTACCTGGACCCCTTCATACTAAAGTTGCAGATCTCATCTAAGTTTGTGACCTAAATGGTTCATATTTTAATGCACTCTGACATCTTATAGGTACAAGGAGTTATGCCTTGCTCCTTTAGGCTGTATCGGGGGAGCAAATGAAAGTAGAACACCCAAAAGTCATATTGGAGAGCGTTCAAAGGAGGTTTATGAGAAGAGTAACTGAGTACACAACCACCTTCTACAAGACTAACTGTTAAGTGTTGCTGACATTGCATAGGCTAGAGAATTTTATCTGGCAGGTTACTGCAAATCGGGAAGTTGTGTTTACTACATGTTACTGATACTGTTAAAAGCAGAATTGCAAACCAAGCAACTTCATTACGTAATATGACTTCTGGATGCCTAAATCCTGCAAAGACCATGAAATGGAGGATAGGGATAGAGAATGCAAAAGGGAGAAAAACTACACTGCTTCTAAAACTATTAACTTGAGTCTGGATCAGTAAGCTTTACTGGCTCATTGCACAAGGGGCAATTTTGCCCAAGCCACAGTAGTCTTGCCACAACCCCTCCCCTACCTTATCAGGTATTTGGGGGAACAAACTATTTATAGCAATAACAAGATCCAATTGTATCAGTTTAAAGAGCTTGTAAATTTAGCAGCCTGGAGAGAGGATCATTTGATTAGTTTATCCTCCAACATAACTACAACAGCAGAAGTACAAGACTGTGGCCTTGCTGGATCAGATAAGTAGGAAGGTATTAACTCTTAAAATTTAAAAATTATAGTCTCCAACAGGAAGCTTGATTCCCCCCCTTTCAGTATCAGCATGTTTGATCTTTGGAGAAAGATCAGAAAATCTAGACATTTGGACTACAACACAACTAGTCATTTAATGCTTGACCAGCCTTACGTTTCAGTTGTTTGACATTTAGGGATTAACACCCTGAAGTATATCTTCCCAAGCAATATCTGAATTTGAGTTTGTGTTTTAGCCAGAGCACACCCTTCAAAGACTCCAGGTATTTCAGGGTGTGGCAACTGATAAGATTTGAATAGATTTTAAACCTAGTCCCACTCAGGAACAGTGTGTTTGGACAAATAAAAAACAATTTACCGTTATCTGTATGGACAGAAGCCCCTCTCCTGCATCTTTAGCATCAACAGCAAATGCCACAGGTAAACTGGCTGGAACTCCATATGAGCTGAGACCCGGTCCACTTGCAGTCACTTTACTGGCATCATATGTAGGAAGCACTTTTACCTTGAAAGGACTTGTTACAGGGGAACAAATGTGGTGTTAAGTCATTTGTCAGGCTTTATAGTAGGTACTATCACTATTCAGGACAACACTTAAGCATGTGCTTAAATCCCACTAACCAATATACTTTCCTGAATTGGGAACCAAGACTAATCTAGATACTAGTTTGAAGGTAAGCATTAAATGGAGATGCTATAGTCTAAGGGTTCACTTTTATCTTGGCATGCACATGCCACTGCATAATCTTCCTTTCCATTTCTCCCAAGTACTAGGAGACAAGAGGAATCCAACTATACAAGATTAACCAGAGGCCACCTCAGAACATTGTGTTATAGTCTGGGAAGTAGACATCACTTCTCAAGTCCAACACTAAAGTTTAAAAATGCAGACTGGCTCTTGGGATCAACATCCAGAAACCCCCTTTTTAACTACACTGACTTAGGAGGAAACAGGCATTGAAAGCAGTCAAAGTTACAAAGGCTGTGACTATTCAGAACACGGACTCTGAGGTGAAGTGCTATTTAGGTAGGTAGCTTGTTCTGGAAAAATGGAGGCTTTATTAGTTTACCTGCGAGGAATCTCTTCATCTCCATATTTGACAGAGATTGCACATGGGCCCTCCTGCGTAGGTGTGTATGTTACTGTGTGAGTGCCATCTCCATTGTTGACTACATTAACAGGCTCCACCATTCCTAAAACAGAAACAGGCTATTTGTTCAACAGCACTAGTCAAACCCATCCTATTCGAACAGCAGAATTGCATTAGCAGTTTTGTCGCTTCAAGTGCTGTTGATTTAAAGCCTTACACTAGATCTCACATATAAGCCTCTGAGAATGAGTGCACTGTGCAGGTATTAGGAGATAGTTTCCACTTATGTTTATGAGCCATAGATCAGAGATAAGCAGCATCCATCACCACTCGCCCTTTAGGCTTTTTGCTGATTACACTGGCATTAGCACACTTTTGGAGAAAGCCGGAATGGTCTTGAAAGGCAGGCTAAGGGCAATTAGACCACATTACTCAAGTGTATCTGAAGAGCTTTACAAAAAAGGGAAAGGTGATAGCTGTCTCAACTGTCAGTCATTGATAAGATTACACACGATCACTGCAATACAGTGCAAGCAGAGTTCAGCTCTAAAGCATGTTAGTACAAGACAGTGATTTTAGTCTCATGCTCCCTCAGCGTATCTGGAAAAAGTTTTACTGCCCAACAGAGATCAGTTACAGTAAAACAAAATGTTTAAGGAAACCAGGTGGTCTGAAGCAGCTTCTTTTTAAGCTACAGGAAATCTTAAGATTTCTACTGCCATTACAGCAAATTTCTTAGCATGCAGTTAATCAGTTCAAATCACACATTTCAAGACAAGCTATATTTATAATTGCAGTAATGCTTTAATGTAAATTTAGTAATTCAGCAGCTATTAGAGAAGTTTAGTTGCCATGCAAAGCCTATGAAGCAAGTTATATTTACAACTGATTTTTGCTCTTGGCAGATGGATTGGTGCACATATGCTGTCAGCAGTTAGTGAAAATGCAAACCTGTCTTATTAGCTTCCCCCTTTGGGTCACCTTTAAAGAACTCTGAAATCGCTTTCAGTGGACTGCGCCATGACTGGGAATCCGTTTCATCAGCTAGAATTAGATAATGGTTATTTGAAGGGCACTCATGTTTACAGAATTATGGCTCATCTTTCCTTATGAAAGATGAGATTAGAGGCTTGTGTGGTCAGCAGAGATCAGGCCAGAGGTCAAACAAAATATCCCCCCCAGTCAAATTCTTCTAGCATTTAGTTTGTTGCCTGTCTTAGCACCATGAATCCTGTATATGGATACATTTGACTTAAGCGCTATGAGTTACTGAAAAGCAGACACTATTACTAACATGTGGGTCAGCTGTACCTAGTCAAGTTGTGCAGGCCTTCAAAAATGTACTCTGCCGACTTCTCAGGAAGCTTCCTACTGAAAGAGCCACCTTCCATTTTAAAAAAGGGGAGTTTGGTATGCCCAGCATGCTTGTCTTTTTTTTTGACCAAAGAGGAGTAATCCTACAGGGTGGGGGAGAAATGAACTACCACCCCATAGATTTAGCTACTGGTACTTGAGATTGCATAGTTCAAGACAGAGCTTTTATATCTTTTATTTTATATTGAAGTGGCATGTGTGTTCTGTCTGTGGACTTATTTGGCAGACTGGATTTGTCTAGTAAAGGCAACAAGAAAATACAGTCCTAATGTTACATAGATCAGGGGACTGATTAGTATCTTTGCCTCTCACTTCACCGATTTGATTGTTCATGAAGCTAATGTGCAGTACAACTTAGGTTGGGGCTTTATGGGGACAAAGATGCATGTCTCACCCCTCAAATGCAGGGAAGATTGATGCACTGCTTTTTTTTTAAAATAGGTCTGAATCTCACCCCCTTCTTATTTACCTCTTGAAATGTCAACTCTTCCAAGAGTAAGCCCCTGTTCATTGTAGCCCCTCAGTTTCTTCCAAAGTTTAAGACTTAAGATCTATTTAAAGCTAATGTACTGCTAAAAGTAGCCAGGAGAGCACAATTCTAGTATTTATGGAACTAGTCTGTCAATGGGGCTAGTCATTATTCATAGGGCCAGATTAACCAACATGTACTCTGCACTTTCACAGCACGCCCCCATCTCAAGCTCCCCCCAGATTTGAGCGAGTGGTGTTGTGGCAGGCCAAATCTGTGCAGCACTGAGGTGCAGCAATGCTGCTCACTCAAATTTGGCCTGTGCCACACGAAAGCAGGGTGGGTGATAGGAATGGTGAGTTGGGGGCATTGGCAAGTAACTAGGAAGGCCCTGGGCAAGCAGGATGTCTGTGCCCCCATGCACATCCCAGCAGTGCTGTCAGGATAAATGAGGCTGGTGGAGTATACATGGGGTAGAAGTGCTTTGCTGACTAGCTCCCATTTATGCTGCATAGGGCTAGCAGCAGCTGGAACAGAGCTAGAGCAGGTCACAGCACTGTTCAGGTTTGGTCTGACACGCCCTCTAACAGCAGCCAGGCCAAATTTGAGTGCAGGCACCGTCCCATCTTGCCCCCCCCCCCCCACCCATAATGAACAAGACCCCACAATTCTTTAATTCAGCACTGCCTGCAAGCTACAAAAGTAGGCATATCAAAGTAGGATAATTCTAAGGTCCTTACCTCTGGGTCCTGCCACCATAACTTCAAGAGGTGCTACTCCAGCCTTACTGGTGTCCACAGTAAAGGACTGTGGGATTTTGGCTCGAACTGCTGTTCCTAGACCTGGACCTGCAACCTTTACCTTGCTTGGGTCAACAACATCTTTCACAGGAACTTTAAATGGACTGCCTGTAAAATAGAAGTGTAGAAAATTAGCAGTTTAAGTAGTAAATGCAAGCTCACTGTAGCCTCCTGCCACCATCTTTTGCACCCCCTGTATCCTACAGTATTTCCTTCTAATATTAAGGGTAGAGTTTTTTGCTACACCTGAAAATAAAAAGCAATATGCACTTCAGTTTGACAAAGGCTTCCAAGGGCTGTTGTGGAATTCCCATCATTAGAGGTTAATGACAGACTGGACAAATCTGTCAATGATTGTCTAGGTTTATGTGGTCCTGCCTAAGCACAGGGGCTGGAATAACAGACCTTTCACCTTCCCTACATTTCTATGCATTTGTGACTATGATAAGGGAACTATCTTTGAAACCAGTTCTGAATTCGAGGATAATCAGATTTGGGGTGGAGCATTTTGAAGTTCTGGTCACTTTTGATCAAGCAAAGTATTTAGGTCAAGTGCTCCAAAAAGTCTCTTAAAAGGTGATTAAGTCAGGTTTCAAGGCTCTATAATTGAGAGGTTGTTTCTAAGGCCATTGGGTACAGTTGCCACTTGAGAAAGTTAGTATAAGCTAAGGATGCTTAACACCTCAAGAGAATTAGAAGTCTAATATTTGAGAGGCTAACTTAGCAACATGTTAGTTTCAATGGAAGCCAGTTCACTTTTGTACCTTGATTTCTTTCAAGGTCTGCATCAGTAAGAAAATGTTTGAAGCAAGTTATCTACTCCCCACTAGAGGCAGTGAGTCTTCCAACATTGCCAGCCACAGCAGTGAATAGCCTAATTTAAGATTTAGGACATTGGCTTTGTGCTTTTGCAGCATTCAATATGTTTTACATTAGTGGCTCCCACCTCCAACCAGATAGCAACCTGTCCAAAAGTATGGTGTTATGGACAGGAATAAATAAGCACTTGAAGTCACTAAAGCTTCAAGTTACAGCCACAGGAAAGTTTTAGCCTTCTCATTTCGTGTGTTCCTAGTAATGCTGAAAACTATATGCTCGATTTTTCATACCACAGGTATAGTACAGGCTTCCTGGTGTTACCTTACTATTCCTCAATCTTTAAGGGGAGGGGCACTTAAAAGCCTAGTGAAGTTAGTTGCCACACTCACTGAGTCTTTTGTACTTCCGTGAGAGCCAGCTATCAAGCCTAATTGTTGTGCCCATCCACTGAGACTCCGCTACTAGGTGGATAGTTCTAGTTACTTACCTAGCTTTCTGTATGGGGCAAGAAAATTAGTATCACTGTTCATTTTACCCTGCTAGTATCCTGCTCATTTATGGCAGCTGAAAGTGACAGCTTAATTGTTTATTTGCTCATAAATTAAGGGCTTCACACAGATCCAATTCTGTAGGCTATTACACTTCTATGCCTATTGTGCAGTATAAAACATGCAGTATCCAGATAGAATAAGTTAAATTACATGTCAGTATTCCCTTTGAATTTCCATGCTGTGTTTTCACAAGTTTGACCATGTGTTAGCAAAATGCTATCAAGCTGTGCAGAAGTAGAGTGTTCCAAAAGCAGAGATGTATTAAGCAGTAAATCAAGAGAGAAGGCTACACTATGTAGCTTTAACTGCAGGAAATAAAGTCTTGTTGCTTTAAAAAAAAAGGAGGGGGGATAAAGAGCCAAAGAAACATTTGAAGGGCCTGCAGACAGCAACTGGAAATATCTGGGCTATCTGCCATAACTGGCTGGACCCAGAGTGCTAGCTAAAAAACACAAGTTTCACTGTTGAAAGTGACCTGCCGGCACCCTGCTCCTGTAAGCTGGATGTTTAGCTGTGAACAATTTGCTTGTCACAATGAGGAAGGAACAGAGTACGGGCAGAGGACAAGGCAGAAGCCCAAATGAAGGAGCATGCAAGCATCCAGTTCCTTGGCAATTTACCAAGTTACAGTACATTGATAAATGCGATTGGTGGGGGTAGAGTCAGTTCCATGAAGTCCTAGAAAATGCACATTGTTCTACACACAGAAGTCAAGGCTAAATGTTCAGAACTATTTCAGCAGAAATTAAGACATTTAATCCTTGGTACACTGCAAAACCACCTTAGCTAAAATGCAAGTTAGTTGCTGCCAGACACTTGGAATACCGTTCATGTGTTACTACACTGTGTCGGCTGGAGAGCCAGTGCACCTTTGAGATAAACAGGCGCCTGTTCGTTTTCATGGAAATGATAGCACTAAAATGCTTTTTCAAGTGACAAAAGTTTGCAGTGCATGATATAATCCCAGAAGACCACATTATCATTGCATCATTTTACTGCAAGCCATGGTTTTAATATTCACACCCTGGAAGGGCTGTCTTAGTCTGGCCCTGTCAAACATCATTGTGCAATTTGTTTCCTAAACTGGCAGACTGCACTTTTAGAAAGCAAGTTCCCACACTAGTCTACTTAGTTTATGTCATGTCCCAATATTCCATTGGGCTAGATTTAGATAAGATGCTAATACCACCTCATGATGCAAGAGCAGACTATGCACCAAGATGGATTGCTACATCTTTATCAGTCAGAGAAGACTGAAAACCATTCTCAAATTCTCAGAAGTACCCAGGGTGAATACAAAAAGGGCTTTACATTTTATTTGTTTGTATTGGGCACCTATCCATCGCTTCATACTAGCTTGCAATAGCAGCCAAGGTTAAGAGTGGTCTGGCTTCAGCTATTTTGCAAGTTGATGTTTAAACTGAGTTTATTTCTAAAAATCCTGAGTAATTTCAAAAGCCTGCCCAATGCTCCCAAATATTAGCTCAAGCAGCAGAGCTTCCACAAGTAGGGAACTGCAAGATTGTCTGCCAGCTCTTTCTGAGGAAGCTCTACAAATCTCTAAACCAGGATGACTGCATTCTTAGTGTCACCTCAGCCACTATTTAGCTACAATACACAACATTAATATCTGAAGACCTTCTACTTGGATGCTAAAACTGATTTTACAATCTTACTTTCAACCCGTTATTAGTTTTAGGGCATCTTCTAATGGAAGAATTCTTACCAGGTATGTGTTCTCCCCCATATGTGATGTTGACATCATAATCTCCTGTAGCATAAGGGATATATTCAGCACTGCAGCTGCCATCTTTGTTATCTTTACAGCTTATCTTTGATTCAGAAGGTCCTTCAACGGTTATTCCAAGTCCACCAATTCCTGCCCCTCTATGCAAAACCCCCCCAAAAAACACAGCACATTAGTATGCTTTCATTTTTGTGAATAATGTACAGCAAACATCTGATGTCCCACTTGCATTTCAGAGTGTGTAGTAATGCTAGCATGGATAGAGTGTAGCTTTGCTGCATTTTACCCCAGAGGTGGCTACATTTCAGTTGTGAATCAAACAGTTCAGGAACAGTTTGTGAAAATGCTTTGAAATGCCATGTATGGATTGGGTGTGAACTTTAGTTGCACAAGGGATTCGATACAAGACCACCAAAACAGGTTTGAGATAGCTACTTTCTGGAGGAACATTACCAAAGGTGCACTGAATTTGATGGAAGTAACAACCTGTGACTCAAGACATTAGATTACTGAAGTTCAGCCCTTGTAGTATTATTGGATTTAGCATCCTATGTCAAGTTGTCCTGAAATTACTTGTTATGTTGTCTTCCACTGATCATGTGACTTGGTTACCTTGTGACAACAGTAAATTCATTTGGTTTATTGGTGAATGCTTCCTTGAGTCCAGCTCCTTGGGCTTTTACACGTGATGGATGGCAGCCTTCAGTGACATCCACTTTAAAAGGACTGTTTGGAACAGGTACATCATCATAAGTCACTTCAACTGTGTGTGGACCTGTTAAGTGAAAACCCATCATCTTTAGGTTAAATGATTAACCACCACCTTCAAGGAGCCATTCATTCAAGATACTGGAGACTGACTACAACAGGCAGTGCTCCTCATCTACTCAAAAATGGTGTTTAGCATGGCCTCAGAATTACCCTTTAATTCTAGGTTCTTTAAAATAGCCTGTTCTGCTGAAGCTATACTTAGAAAGATGAACATATAGTACATATAACTCTATACTATTTATCTCCTACAGAAATTGCTCTTCAGTCAAAGAATCTTGTACCTGGATGCTAACATTTAAATACTAGCATTAGTACTGATAAGCCCATTAACAGGATATTTTTTAGTTAGTCTTCCCCTTCCCACACAGGGTAGTCAGACAGATTACCTTTTTCAAATGGTGTAAACTCTACTGCATATGTTCCATCAGCATTGTCTTTGATGAGGCAGTCTGTGGAAGCTCCTGAGGGATTTGTGATTTGTGCTTGGATATGGTCTCCTCCAGTCTTTGTTAAGGGCTGGGCATTTACAGTGAAATCTGTTGTAGCTTCACGGAAGACATCTGCAGAACACAATTTGAGAAGCCATTCTATTTAGATGGGCCTAATATTTTAGTCTATGAAAAATCCTTGATTCTTAGACATTTATGACAACTATGAATGACTGATAAAGGTGTCAAAGATTCTCTTGCAAAAATCACTAGTTGTAATACTGTATGTAGACATATCAACTATAGCCTTTCCGCTCCTTAAAATATTCTGTGCTTGAACAGGCAGAAGCAACTTATATGCTTAAGTCTGCTTACCTTTCCCTTCTATTCCTGGTCCAAACACTTGAATTTTGCTTGTGTCCACAGCTGGATCTACTTTGACATGGGCAGGAAATTTTGGCACTTGCTCTCCTCCATATTTCAACATAAGTGTATACATTCCAGCAGAGAGTGGCATATATGTAACTGCATAAGTTCCATCTTTGTTATTGTGAACTTTGACTTCAGCTTTAGAGCCAGAATCTGATACAGCTTCTACACCCAGTTCCCCAGGTCCAGCTTCTGAACAGTCAACATTGAGCAATCCTGCTTCACCCACTTTACCATATTCAAGACCTGGGCCTGTAGCAATCACTTTAGATACATCAAATGGCATTTCAATATCTGCTTTAAATGGAGAACCAGGAATGTGAACCTCTTCAAACAGAATATTTACATAGTACTCTCCAGGTTTAGTAGGAAGGTAAGAGACTGAGCATGTCCCATCACCATTGTCTGAGCATTCAATTTTAGCTTCACATGGGCCCTCTACTGTCAAACCTAAACCTCCAGTTCCTGCTCCTTTGGTATCTATTGTAAATTCTGCTGGTCTTCCAACAAGACCTCCTTGAAGGCCTGGACCATGGGCTTTTACCTAGGATAAAAATATTCAGTTAGATGCCATTACATTTACACAAATTCTCACCTGGCAGTTGCCTGGCAAAGTAAAATAAAGCAGTTCCACAAAGAATTTCAGACTAATTCATTTGGTAAGTCTTGTTAAAGTCTGCAAAAAACTCAAGTTACATAGACACATTACAGCAAGGAATAGGCTTCTTTCCTTTGATAGAAGAAAATCTTAATGTCA